>NC_056055.1:91529869-92154869 GCF_016772045.2 Ovis aries | reverse complement strand
GGTGTCAAGGCTAAGAATAGTCACGGGCTGACATTAAATAGTAGGGACACATGCTGAGCTGGCTCACCCAAAGCTGGTGTCTACAGCAGCAAACCAAATTAGAATTTAGATGGGAGACCTTTTTTAGAATATTCTTGGATCTGATTGCTCAAAGACATTTTAATTTAGAGATGCAGTGTGACCCTTGGAGGCATGAGTTCCCATGGACAAGACTGATTCAGGTGCCCTTAAAAACTGGAACACAGAACTATTACAACAATCCCCCACGCCCTCTATCATTCAGGAGGGGAATCTCTTCTGAACACATACAAGGGCAAGCAGGTTAAGCAACAAACCCAATCTAGGAGAAATTATAATGCTTTTAAAATCAGGGAACAATCTATCCTTGGATGTTTCTAACTCACATTATCTGTCTGAGAGCTTAGCTGATTCACATCTTGGCAGCATCCATATTCAGAGAGGTTAAATACATGTCTAAATCTATGTCACTATAAATGTCATGATTATGGTGAAAATATCAATTTCCTTTAGAAGCCATGTTTTACTTCCAGTCACTGCTCCTTTAAATCACTTGCACATGTTTAGACTTAGATGGCAAAGTGGTTAAACTGGTAGATTTTGAAAAGAACAGGTCACTCTTTGGATCACATTTGGGAAACTGTTTGTGAATATAACTGTTCTACTCTAGAGATTTTTCAGAGTTCTCTATTAAAAAATGAGTCTTTCACATGCCTTCAAATTTCACCAAACTGCTCTTTAAGTCTGTTTTCTTTCACAAACTATCAAACGAGTTTGTTCAAAGAGATGTGTTAATTCACAGACTTGCAGGGCAAGGAGCCTTAGGCTTGAGAGCTCATGTGGCATTCAAGTACATAACCACGTCTCCAGGCAGGACCCTGCCAACAACCTATCAAGAGAACTGAAAGTGTAACCTGCCTTCTAGAGCTGGCGGAAAGAAATTTTCAGTGATTCCAGTGTTTAGACACTTCATGCTGGCCACCTACATGCCTGAAAGGGATTCCCATCTTGTTATTTAAAACTATTCTTCACATTTTGTTCACCAGAGTTAGAACACTAAACTTCTGATAACCATGCTATTTCACAGACATTAGGTCAAACAACCCCCGTTGATTTTCCCCTGTTCTCAGAGCTCCACATATTAATATTTTTGTCAGCTTCATTGCTTTGTGTCCTGACATTGCTATGGCAAGAATTAGAAAAAACTACATTTCTCTAAGCAAATGAAGTATGTTCTGGATTCACCTATTCATTTTATAAACATTCCTAGAAAGTTCCTATGAGTTGGGAAAGTTCTAGGAACTGATATTAAAGAGGTAAACAAAAGAGAATTCCTGTCCTCTTGAAGAGCCAATCTAACGAAAGGAGGTAGACTGTCAACAAAGTATATGAATAAAAATATATATCAGTTCGGTTCAGTCGCTCAGTCGTGTCTGACTCTTTCTGACCCCATGAATCGCAGCACGCCAGGCCTCCCTGTCTATCACCAACTCCCGGAGTTCACTCAGATTCACTTCCATCGAGTCAGTGATGCCATCTAGCCATCTCATCCTCTGTCGTCCTCTTCTCCTCCTGCCCCCAATCCCTCCCAGATCAAAGTCTTTTCCAATGAGTCAACTCTTTGCATGAGGTGGCCAAAGTATTGGAGTTTCAGCTTTAGCATCATTCCTTTCAAAGAAATCCCAGGGCTAATCTCCTTCAGAAAGGACTGGTTGGATCTCCTTGCAGTCCAAGGGACCCTTCAAGAGTCTTCTCCAACACCACAGTTCAAACGCATCAATTCTTCGGCACTTAGCCTTCTTCACAGTCCAACTCTCACATCCATACATGACTACTGGAAAAACCATAGCCTTGACTAGACGGACCTTTATTGGCAAAGTAATGTCTCTGCTTTTGAATATGCTCTCTAGGTTGGTCATAACTTTTCTTCCAAGGAGTAGGCGTCTTTTAATTTCATGGCTGCAATCACCATCTGCAGTGATTTTGGAGCCCCCCAAAATAAAGTCTGACACTGTTTCCACTGCTTCCCCATCTATTTCCCATGAAGTGATGGGACCAGATGCCATGATCTTCGTTTTCTGAATGTTGAGCTTGAAGCCAACTTTTTCACTCTCTTCTTTCACTTTCATCAAGAGGCTTTTTAGTTCCTCTTCACTTTCTGCCATAAGGGTGATGTCATCTGCATATCTGAGGTTATTGATATTTCTCCTGGCAATCTTGATTCCAGCTGTGTTTCTTCCAGTCCAGCGTTTCTCATGATGTACTCTGCATATAAGTTAAATAAGCAGGGTGACAATATACAGCCTTGACGTACTCCTTTTCCTATTTGGAACCAGTCTGTTGTTCCATGTCCAGTTCTAACTATTGCTTCCTGGCCTGCATACAGATTTCTCAAGAGGCAGATCAGGTGGTCTGGTATTCCCATCTCTCTCAGAATTTTCCACAGTTTATTGTGATCCACACACTCAAAGGCTTTGGAATAGTCAATCAAGCAGAAGTAGATGTTCTTCTGGAACTCTCTTGCTTTTTCCATGATCTAGCGGATGTTGGCAATTTGATCTCTGGTTCCTCTGCCTTTTTTAAAACCAGCTTGAACATCTGGAAGTTCACAGTTCACATATTGCTGAAGCCTGGCCTGCAGAATTTTGAGCATTACTTTACTAGCATGTGAGATGAGTGCAATTGTGCGGTAGTTTGAGCATTCTTTGGCATTACCTTTCTTTGGAATTGGAATGAAAACTGACCTTTTCCAGTCCTGTGGCCACTGCTGACTTTTCCAAATTTGCTGGCATATTGAGTGCAGCACTTTCACAGCATCATCTTTCAGGATTTGAAATAGCTCCACTGGAATTCCATAGCTTTGTTCGTAGTGATGCTTTCTAAGGCCCACTTGACTTCACATTCCAGGATGTCTGGCTCTAGATGAGTGATCACACCATCATGATTATCTGGGTCGTGAAGATCTTTTTTGTATAGTTCTGTGTATTCTTGCCATCTCTTCTTAATATCTTCTGCTTCTGTTAGGTCTATACCATTTATGTCCTTTATCGAGCCCAATTTTGCATGACATGTTCCCTTGGTATCTCTAATTTTCTTGAAAAGATCTCTAGTCTTTCCCATTCTGTTCTTTTCCTCTATTTCTTTGCATTGATTGCTGAAGGCTTTCTTTTTTTTTTTTAATTTAATTTAATTTAATTTTTTTTAAATTTTTTTTTCGGTTTTTTATTTTTTAAATTTTAATATCTTTAATTCTTACATGCATTCCCAAACATGAACCCCCTCCCACCTCCCTCCCCATAACATCTCTCTGGGTCATCCCCATGCACCAGCCCCAAGCATGCTGCATCCTGCGTCAGACATAGACTATCTCTCCTTGCTAATCTTTGGAACTTTGCATTCAGATGCTTATGTCTTTCCTTTTCTCCTTGGCTTCTATATATAGATGATAGCTTTTCTTAATGAGAAGTGAAAGCCCATGGTGAGCAAAGGTTTAGGACACAAATCAGGATTTGGGCTGTGGCTATATTACTTGAAACGCCTGTTAGATTTCCATTAGATTTGTCAAGTAAACAACTGGATACAGGAATCCAGTGCTGAAGGAAGATATCTAGTAGATGTAAATTTTGGAGTCAACTGTTGACTAAGATTTCACTTAGGATGAATTTACTCAGATCATTTATTTTGTAGTAAGGAAAATATCAGTTCCATTTCAACCAATCTCCCCATTCCTTTATCTTTCAGTCAGAACAACGACTTAATTTCATTGTTTTATTCTAATTTTCAATTTGACAAGTATCTATTGACTATATTTAATTTCTAAGCTTAATGAGAAACTTCACCCTCTGCCACATTATATTTTTATTAAAAATTAAGTGTTGACTTTGTATCTTGTATTTTATTAAGCATTTCCTGTGTATCATGTCATTTCACTCTCCAAAACCTTTATAAAATAGGTATTACCAAGATCTATATTTTATTAATGAAGAACCAGAGACATTAAGCAAGTTGCCTCAGGTGATAAAGCCAGTATCTTAAAAAAAAATGTTGTACCAGTTGTATAACATCAAACAGCTGGAAATGTTACCTGACACCACATTATTCCACTCCTTAGAGATATGTATATTAAGTCTACAGATAACCACTGAGAGCTCTTTCAATGCAATATAGTACAACATCACTCACAATGAGCAGGCATCCAAAAAAGGACTGCTTAAATGAAGACGGGTGAAAAATTATGTATTGCCAAGTGTCTTTGCAGAATAACCTTAGTCAATCTTCACATCAAACTGGAAGAAGAGATAATATTATCTGAAGGTCAAACAGTTCAAGCAACCAGCCCGATTCTTAGAAAATGTGAAAACCTGGATTTGATTTATAGCACATCCAACTCCAGGGCCATATTCTTCCCACTGTGACTAGCTGCTGCACCACTAAAATAACAGTGGGTCTCTGTAGTCTTCTACTGGAAGAATCCAAACAGTAGGCTGAGTATGAAGGATGGCTGAGTGTCAAGGTTAAACTCTCTGTCCTGGGGCTTCCCCTGTGGTCCAGTGGTTAAGAATCTGCCTGCCAGCGCAGGAGACAGTTTCAGTCCCTGGTCCAGGAGGATCCCACATGCCCCAGAGCAACAAAGCCTCTGCACCACAGCAATAGTCCCTGCTATAGAGCCCGGGAGCGGCAAGTACTGGAGCCCATGTGTCCTCGAGCCTGTTTTCCACAGTAAAAGAAGCCACCACCATGAGAAGCCCATGTACCACAAAGAAGAGTGGCCCGCATTCACCACAACTAGAGAAAGCCCAAACATAGCAATGACATAAATCAATACTTTAAAAACTCTTTTCACCACTACAGTGATGAACTTGTGAGATAATACAAAATACATGTATTGATCTCTGTCCCTGTTGCCAGCACATAGCTCCTACAATTCCTGAAGTGAGAAGAATACACTTTGTTCTAGTATTTGGTCTTTGACCCTGTCCCTGACACAGGGCTCTAAAACTCTTCCTAAAGGGAAGGTAATTTCCTCAGTGGTAATAGCACTAGGAGGCTTCCCCAGTGGCTCAGAGATAAAGAATCCATCTGCCAATGCAAGGGATGCGAGTTTGATCCCTGGGTTGTGAAGATCCCCTGGGAAAGGAAATGGCAACCCACTGAAGTATTCTTCCCTGGGAAATCCCATGGACAGAGGAGCCTGGAAGGCTACAGTCCGTGGGGTCACAAAGAGTCGGACATGACTGAGTGATTAAACAACACTGGGAGCATCCTTGGTTCTCTTGGGGAGGCCTCTGGGTGGGTTCCTAGATGGCTCCTGGATGGGAGCAGCTCACCAGAAAGACCGAGTCAGGATTCGAAACTAGAAATTTTCAGCCCTACCCCTTATTCTTCAGAAGGGGAAGAGGGGGTGGAAATGAAGTTAGTAATTGATCATGCCCACATGAGGAAGCTTCCATAAAACCCCAATAGTATGGTGAGTTCCCAAGTAGGTGAACACATCTACATACCGGAAGTTAACGCGTCTCAACCCCATGGAGGCAGGAGCTCCTAGGACTCTCCAGACCTCATCTTACTTGTCTTCTGTGTCCTTTACCATAGCCTTTAATAAAGTGCAAACATGTTTCCCTGAGTTCTGTGAGCCCCTCTAGCAAGTTAATCGAATCCAAGAAGAATCATAGGAACCTTAGACTGATAGCCAGTTTCAGCCAGAAGCCCAGGTGACAACCTGGACTTATGGTTGGCATCTGAAGTGCAGTGAGTGTAGTGGGTCTGAGCCCTTGTGGGATCCAATGCTATCGGTAAAGTGAACGGTATCAGAACTGAGTTACATGGTAAGACACCCAGTTTGTCTCAGAATTGCTTGATATAGGGGAAAAAAATCCACACATTTGATGACCAGATGTATCAGAAGTGAAGCTGTTTATGTAAAGACACACTGGAGGGAAAAAATTAGGTTTTCCTGTAAAACACCACTGCTCTGTGGATGATGGAAAATAGCTACCACTTACTGAGAAGATAAGATATATATACTCAACTAGAAAGAAATCTCATATGAAGAGCAATTAAGTGACCCACCCCATGTAGCACATAAAATTAAGGACAGGACTGGGAATAGACATGTTTTGCTCCTGATCCTGTTTTGTATGCTGCCATCAGTTCAGTTCAGTCACTCAGTCGTGTCCGACTCTTAGCAACCCCATGGACTGCAGCACACCAGGCCTCCCTGTCCATCACCAACTCCCAGAGTTTACTCAAACTCACATCCACTGAGTCAGTGATGCCATCCTACCATCTCATCCTCTGTCATCCCCTTCTCCTGCCTTCAATCTTTTCCAGAATCAGGGGCTTTTCTAATGAATCATTTCTTGGCATCAAGTCGCCAAAGTATTGGAGTTTCAGCTTCAGCATCAGTCCTTCCAATGAATATTCAGGACTGATTTCCTTTAGGATGGACTGGTTGGATCTCCTTGCAGTCCAAGGGACTCCCAAGAGTCTTGTCCAACACCACAGTTCAAAAGCATCAATTCTTCAACTCTTAGCTTTCTTTAGAGTCCCACTCTCACATCCATCCATGGCTACTGGAAAAACCATAGCTTTGACTAGACAGACCTTTGTTGGCAAAGTAATGTCTCTGCTTTTTAATATGCTATCTAGGTTTTACTATGCTGCCATATATGTATATAAAAGAGCCATTTAACTCAGGTTGTACAGTGAAACAGGAAACCATGAGAACTAAATTAACTATTTTCTCAAAGCCAACATTAGCCTCTCTGCTCCTTTCCTCAGGTCCTGAAAGAAGCCCAGAAAACAGGTTAATTTCTAAAATGGATTAATTTGTGGAATTTATACACATAACAAAATTATTTGGAGTGTAATATGATGTTCTTCTTCCCCCCACTACTTACATGTTCTTTCTAAAATAAATACACATATTATGTAATTCCACTGAATTATTATAATATTCAGAATTGCTCTATTACTGGGTTTCCTACTGTGAGGATAACTTCCAGGGAGGTTTATTAATACCTGGGTCATTTTGAAATCTCAGTAGCTAATCCCCTTAGATAGGTTCCAAGATATACCTGTCTTATGGTCAATTTTTCTCTCTCATGAATAGAATCCCAGACTATGGCAAGGTTGGGTTTAATACATCGCTATTTCGAGGTATAGAAACAGATGAATTGAGACTGGACTTTCATGTGATAACTAGGACCAACATTTTTCCCCCAAGCTCTGAAAAAGCAAAAGGAAACTGACTGTGGGAACAAAGTCTCTTGTACAGAAAAGAAGTGATGGGAAGTAGTCTACAATCATTTATAGCAATATATAACTGCAAGTGCTTTTATTATACATTCTAATGTTTGGTCCTGACAATAACCCAGTGAGATAAGCAGGAAAGGTACCATTATGTTCAAACTACAAATGAGGAAACCGAAGCCAAAAGAGATTAAGTGGTTCACCAGGAAAAAGCCAAGATAGAATTAGAATTTATGAGATGTGATGGCACTGGATGCAGCAAAAGTGAGGCGAGCCTTTAGAATGCAACTCAGGTCTGTCCCTTATGGCAAGAGAATGAAGGAAGGAGGGTTGGGTGGAGAGACGCTTGAACTACAACGCCATGCTCTGTCTTTGGCTGAGAGCAACCCGCAGGAAGGATGGCCTCAAAGTAAACGCAGTGGTGGGTCCAGAGGAGCAGGAGATGGAAGTATTAATCAATTATCTTGCTTATAGCTGGAGATCTGACCAGCACATTTTCATGACTGCCATAATCTCTAATGATCACCCAAATAGCAAGTAGAAATGTGATTCCAGAAGTCTCCTGACATCTAGTATTTTATATAGTCTTTTTTTTTTTCAACTGACATGTAATTGGCTTAAAATTTTGGTTTCAGATGTACCAGTAGTGATTTGGTATTTTATACATTACAAAATGATCACCACGTCTAGTTACCATACAAAGTTATGACAATACTATTGACTATGTTCCCTATGCTGTACATTATATCCTCATGACATTAAGTTTAGAACTGGAAGTTTATCCCTCTTAATCTCCACCCCAATTACACTTATTTCCCCACCTTATCCTCTTTTGGTGACCACCAGCTTGTTCTCTGTCTCTATGAGTCTATTTATTTTCTTATATTTGTTTTTTGGATTCTACATGTAAATAAAATCATACCATAATTGTCCTTCTTTGTATGACTTATTTCACTTAGCATAGGTGCATCCATGTGCTCAGAGATGGCAAGATTTCATTATTTTTTTATGGCAGAGTAATATTTCATTATATTTACATGCCACATTTTTTTTTTATCCATTCATCCATCATTGGATACTTAGGTTACTTCCGTATGTTGGCTATTGAAAGTAATGCTGCAATGAACATGGTGGAAGTTGAGTCACTAAGTCATGTCTGACTCTTGTGACCCCGTGGACTGTAGCCCGCCAGGCTCCTCTGTCCATGGGATTTTCCAGGCTAGAATACTGGAATGGGTTGCCATTTCCTTCTCCAGGGGATCTTCCAGATCCAGGGATTAAACCTGGGTCTCTTGCACTGCAGGCAGATTCTTTACTGACTGAGCTACCAGGAAAGCAGTGAACATAAGGGTACATGTATCTTTTCATTAGGGTACAAGTAGAATTAGTGGATTGTATGATATATTTATCATATAAATAACTTTAATATAAATCATATTTATAACTTTCTTAGAAAACTCCGCACCATTTTCCACAGTAGCTGCACCAATATCCATTTCCACCTGCAGCGCACTAGGGTTCTCTTTTCTTCACATCCTTGCCAGCACTCGTTTTTCTTGTCTTTTTGATGATAGCCATTCTGACAGGTGTGAGGTGATATCTCACAGTGGTTCTGATCTGCATTTCCTTGATGATTACTGATGTTGAGCATCTTTTTTGTATGTCTGGTTGGTCATCTCTATGTCTTTTAAAAAAGTCTAGTGAGGTTCTCTGCCCATTTTTTGAATTTTTTTGGAAACTGAGTTATGAGTTCTTTGTGTAGTTTGGACATTAATCCTTATTAGATACACCACTTACAAGTAACTTCTCCCCTTCAGTAGGCTACCTTTTAATTTTGTTGATAGTTTCCTTTGTTGTGAGAAAACCTTTTGTTTTGGTGTAGTCTGATTTGTGTATTTTTGCTTTTGTTCCCCTTGCCTTAGTTGTTGTTCAGTTGCTAAGTCGTGTCTGACTCATTGTGACCCCCATGGACTGCAGCACACTAGGCTTCCCGGTCCTTCACCGTCTCCTGGAGCTTGCTCAAACTCAGGTCCATTGAGTCAGTGATACTATCCAACCATCTCATCCTCTGTTGCCTCCTTCTCCTGCCCTCAATCTTTCCCAGCATCAGTGTCTTTTCCCAACAAGTTGGCTCTTCGCTTCAGGTGGCCAAAGTATTGGAGCTTCAGCATCAGTCCTTCCAATGAGTATTCAGGGCAGATTTTCTTTAGAATTGACTGGTTTGATCTCCATGCAGTCCAAGGGACTCTCAAGCATCTTCTTCAGCACCACAATTCGAAAACATCAGTTCTTCAGTGCTCAGCCTTCTTTATGGTCCAACTCTCACATCTGTACATGACAACTGGAAAAACCACAACTCTGACTATATGAACCATTGCCAGCAACCTGATGTCTCTGCTTTGTAATATGCTGTCAGGTTCGTCATATATTTTCTTCCAAGATACAAGTGTCTTTTAATTTTGTGACTATTCCTATGTTGGGACCATATATATTTACACGTTTTATATCCTCTTGTTGAATTTATCCTTATTCATTATGCAGTGTCTTTGTCTCTTGTTTACAGTGTGTTTAAAGTCTATTTTGTCTGATGTAAATATAGTTGCCCCAGCATTCCTTTTCCTTCCATATACATTGAATACCTTTTCAATCCCTTCACATTTTTTAAAGTTTAAAATCAAGTATAACATGGTCATACAAAAGCATTTGTTACAAATATAATTCACATATACAAAACAGGCTATTTTATTTTTTGTCCCTTTATATTTTATTTTAGGCAAAATGATAAAACCAAGAAAATACAGGTTTTTTTCACACTATTTTATAGTGAAATTGTAAAAACACAACTTCTGATGATTTGTGCTTTTGTGGAATGTGTATAACCTTTTATTTTCCAACTAGTGATTCACTTAACTTTTTCATATTTATGTCATTGCCAAAAGGCTTGCAAAACTGTATTTAATTGTATTTTAATTAATCACCAAATTTTGCATGTGGTATCCAGTTGAATTGTACAAAGAAAATGCATTTAAGCATGTTTCGAAAGTTTTAGATTTTATACGTTTAATAATTTTTCACTTTTTGGCTTTGTACTGCATAAACTTCTGTTCAACAATTTTGAAACTTTTGGTATTTTATATAATAGTCCAAAACAATGTTTTAAAGTTCAGTGCATTTCCTTTTAATATTGTCTGGGCTTTCTTTTTTTCAATATTTCTTTTATATGAAGTGTTCTCATATGTGAATAATTTTATGTATTTTTTCTACCTGGATTTGTAACTACTGACAATGTATGATTCAGATGAA
Source organism: Ovis aries (assembly GCF_016772045.2). Lineage (NCBI taxonomy): Eukaryota > Metazoa > Chordata > Mammalia > Artiodactyla > Bovidae > Ovis > Ovis aries. The sequence goes on along the minus strand of NC_056055.1, from coordinate 92,144,297 downwards.
TCACACAAAGATTTATTTGATTCTAAAAGTATAGTTCAATAAGCCTCATTGTTTAGAATTTGAGAGGGAGTGTAGATGATTGGATATATTTCATTTATAAAATTCTGCTTACTTTTAGTCTGTCTTTTAGATATAAGTGAATCTTTTGTAGATGATATATACAGGTCTTTTTATATCCATTCAGCCACAATATATCTTTTGATTGGAGCATTTAATCCATTTACATTTAGAGTAATTATTGATAGGTATGTACGTGTTGCCATTTTATTAATTGTTTTCCAGTCGTTTTTGTAGGTTTTGTTGTTGTTCCTTTTTTCTTGCTCTTTTCCTTTTGATGAGGCTTAATGATTATCTTGAGCATGTTACATTTGAATTCCTTATAGATTCTGAGTTGTAATTACATATATGAGGTTCATATATAATTTCAAGTTGATGATCTCTTAAGATCAAATGCATTCTAACATCCATGTATTTTATTACGTCCCACATATCGATAGCATATTTTTCATCTTTTTGTTTTGTATATCCCTTAAATACTTATTATGAATATAGATGATTTTACTAAATGATTGATCTACTACCTTTAATATAATTTTGATTTTACCAATGAGATTCATTTCTTAATTTTCAAATTTCTAGTTGTGATCTTTTATCTTCTTAGAAAAATTTCTCTAGCAAGAAAGTCAGTTTAGTAGTGCTGAACTCTTTTAAGTTTTGAAAGTGAAAGTCACTTTTTGTGACCTCATGAACTATACAGTCATGGAATTCTCTAGGCCAGAATACTGGAGTGGGTAGCCTTTCCGTTCTCCAGGAGATCTTCCCAACCCAGGGACTGAACCCAGGTCTCCCTCATGGCAGGCAGATTCTTTACCAGCTGAGCCTTCAGGGAATCCCAGGAATACTGGAGTGGGTAGCCTATGCCTTCTCCAGCGGATCTTCCCGACCCAGGAATCAAACAGGGGTTTCCTGAATTGCAGGTGGATTCTTTACCAGTTGAGCTACCAGGCTGCCTGTAAAACTCTCTCCTTCAAATAGGATTGGTAGTCTTGCTGGGGACAGTTTCTTTGTTGTAGACTTTTTATTTCATTGCTTTGATTGTAGTGTGCCAGTCCTTCTGGCCTGCAAAGGACTGTTGAAAATTTAGCTGTCTTATGAGAGTTCCCCTACATGTAACTAATTGCTTTCTTCTTCCTGATTTAAAGATTCTTTATATTTAATCTTGCCATTTTATTTGTAATACGTCTTTGTGTAGATCTCTTTGGATTCATCTTGTTTAGGAATCTCTCTGCTTCCTACACTTGAATGTCTATTTCCTTTCCCAGGTTAAGGAAGCTTTCAGCTATTTTTCAGATAAATCCTCTGCCCCCTTCTTTCTTCTCTTCCGGGGATACCTATGATATTAAAGTTAGTGTGCTTGGTGTTGTCACAAAGGTTTCTTAATTCCTGATTTTTTTTTTTTTTCTGTTCAGCTGGGATAGTCTTCTGGTCCACTGATCCATTCCTTTGTGTCATCTAATCTGCTGTTGATTCCGTCTACTGTATTTTTTAATTAAGCATTGTATTCTTCAGCTCCATTTGCTTATTTGATTTCTAATTTTTGTTAAACTTCTCCTATATTTATTCATTCTTTTAAGTTTGTTGAGCATCTTTACAATCATAACCTTAAATTCTTTATCTGATAGTTTGTATATCTTTACTTTGGTTGGTTCTTCTGGAGTTTTGTCTTGTTCCTTCGCTTGGAGCTTATTCCTCTGTCTCCTCATTTTGCCTGACTGCTTTTATTTCTATGTGTTAGGTAGGCGGGTTAGTTTTCCAATTCCGGGCAGTGTCCTTGTGTAGAAGATGTATGGGCCATACGTTCACTCTTCTCTGGTTACTACAGCTTCGTGCTCCAGGGGTGCCCTCTACATGAACCCTTCTGTTGAGGTGAGGCCAAGAACTGTGGGCATGCCGGTAGGCAGGGCTGGCTTCTGGCCTTGTTGGTTGACAGTCCCCTGGTGGGCAAGGCTGTATTCTGGTATATTTGCCCGTGGGGGCTCTCAGTGTCCCAGGGCTGCTGCAGACCCACTATTAGGCAGGGCCAGGGTCTTTGGTGGTAGCCAGCTGCTCAACCTGGAGAGTCCTAGAACTGGTGTCAGCCTGCTGGGGTGGCCCCAGCACCAATAGGCTAGAGGGAGGACTCTAAAATAGAACTTTTAAGCACCCACATCCTTGTGATAAAAAGCTTCCAAAAATAGCTGCTACCCATGTTTTCATCCTAGGGGAGTCTTAACTGCCTCCTACCACTCTAGGAGGCTCTCCAAGATGAGCAAGTTGGTTGACCTTGGCTTTTTACTAGGACTCAGAGCATATGAGATTTTGTGTGTGCTCTTGATGAGCTGAATATCTGTTTCCTATATCTCCCTGGCTGTACTGGTTTTCAAAGGAAAACATCTTGGTGTTGGGCTGGGAAGCCTGAAGTGGGGCTTAGTCTCCTTGCTCCTTGAGGAGAACTTCTACAATTGTGATTATCCTCAGTTGTGGCTTGCCTAGCCAGGGCTGTGGGTCTTGGCTGTACTACATCTCTATCCCTCCCACTCATCTCATTGTGTTTTCTGCTTTATACCTTTAGTTGTGGAAAATAATTTCTGCTAGTTTTCGGGTCATTCTCATAGATAGTTGCTCTGTAAATAGTTGTAATTTTGGTGTACCCATGGGAGGATGTGAGCTCAGGGTCTTCCTACTCTACTATCTTGGCCACACCTCTATTTATTCAGCTTTTAATGCAAATGATATGTGATAGTAATAAATATTTTTGCTACTACAGTCAAATGAGCATGAATACAGTTAAACTGTCATATTCTGTTATTTTTTTAAAGCTTAACCTATAATAATTATGCATGCAAGCACTAGATTGTAGAGAGAATCTACTGAAAAGTTTCAGATGCACAAAAACTATCTCAAATACAAGGGGAAAAAAATAATCTGTCATAATTTTTGAAAAAAGACTACCATAGATTAGTTTGGTCATCTTCCACTATAAATTGTGATTCGAGTGTCTTTTACTCAGTAGGTGAAACTTTGGTGGATACATAACACTTTAAAGCCAATTTACTTTCACTCATATATTTAAGTGAATTTATGTAAATGAGTTATTTAAAATGAAAAGTCATTTCTCATAAAAAATATATTTATATTTATCAAGCCTCTTGGATAGCCAGGAGATCAAACCAGTAAATCCTAAAGGAAATCAACCCTGAATATTCATTGGAAGGATTGATGCTGAAGCTCCGATTCTTTGGCCACCTGATGTGAAGAGCTGACTTATTAGAAAAGACCCAGATGCTGAGAAAGCCTGAGGGCAGGAGGAGAAGAGGGTGACAGGATGAGATGGTTAGATGGCATCACTGACTCAATGGACATGAGTTTGAGCAAACTCTGGGAGATAGTGAAGGAGAGGGAAGCAGTCAATGGGGTTGTAAAGAATTGGACATGACTTAGCAACTGAACAACAACAATATTTATCAAATACCACCTATTTTGGCATTGCAAGGAAACCATCCTTTTGTCCTGAAAACAAGTCTAGATATATATCAATCTTTCAAAATATACATGAAGAAATTGATTCTTAGGGACATTAACAACTTACTTAAGATCTGACAGAGAATGCCAAAGTCTTAATTTGAATTTGACTTCACTGCCTACCAAAAAGAGGGGCAATATAACCAATAAAGGGCTTCCCAGGTGGCGCTAGGGGTAAAGAAGCTGCCTGCCAATGCAGGAGACATAGGAGATGTGGGTTTGATCCCTGAGTTGAGAAGATCACCAGGAGGAGAGCATGGTGACCCACTGCAGTATTCTCTCTTGTAACATCCCACGGACAGAGGAGCCTGGCAGGCTACAATCCGCAGGTCACAAAGAGTTGGAAAGGCTGAAGCAGTTTAACACACATAGCCAATAAAAGTACAGATTAAAATACTGTCACCTTATATACATCAGTTTGATTGCTTAATATTCCTTATTACCTGACTGATACATACAGGTTTTTTTTTTTTTTAAGTAGACCATGAGAGATGGAAATAGTTTAGAAGTGGTACATTACCATGATTATTTTTGTAATTATATTTTGTAAGGAAGAATCCTTCTCCACTTCTCTACCTATCCCCACTTCCTTTCTTCTTAGTATTATAGATCAAAAAGAATCCTATTGAATTACATTTTTGCTTGGACCTGCTTTTTGGAGATTCCAGAAGAAATCAGATAATTTTCTTTACTCAAATGGAGTAAAATTTTTCTCTGTCCACAAAGATGTAGAAAGTTGGATAAAAGAAATCAAATATAATTTTCAGTTTTTCTCCCATGTCACCATATCCATGTCATTGGATGCACTTATTTCTGTGCCTATAATACTCTTTTCAATATTTCTACCATTAAAATCAGTCTTTAGGATTCAGTTTAAATCTTTTTCTTTCCTGTGAAGCCCCTGCATTATTCCTCAGTCCACCCTTCCTTAGCCTACCTGGAAGATGGTTGACTCTACAATACCCCAGTCGTTTGCACAACACCTCCGTGGTAGCTGTCATCATACCTCTGTGCACTTAACTTGTCTGCCTTAAGTGGCAGCCGAAGAATCCCTTAAGGACTGAAACTCACTTTTGTTCAGTTTTGTGTTTTTGGTGCTTAACATTGGAGAAATGTTTCTCCACTGAAGGCACGACTACATGGTAGAGAGCAAATGATATGGAGAAATTAACTATAGATCTCAGGAATCTTAATAAAGTGATGCTCATTTATACCTAATCTTCTAATTTCCTTTTTACAAGTGTAATCATGTAATTCTTTCAAGCAAAATTTGATGTTAAACTTTTGTTCATTTTTATGTTATTATTATCAAGACAAACCATAGGGAATAAGTCATAATTACATTATATTCTCATGATAACACTCAACATAATACATACAAGATAGAATGAGAGGTATCTAGATGGATAAAGTATGTCAAAAGCAAATATTTCTAACACTCCCCCCCCAAAATAACCAAAATTTTGAAAACTATTGACTCATTTTATGCAAATAGAAATGACATACTGAGCACATTTTTAGTATTAAGCAAACCTTATTTGCACCATATATTTGTTAACAAAACTCAAGTACAGCAAAAATGAAAATTGAAAGAGAAAAATAAATATATTTAAAACAAAAAACCAATGAATTTGGAGTTCTCTTTGGCCAAATGAAAACCACCATGGGTCTTAAAATAGCCATACGCTGGTTTCATCATTTCTGCCCATCACCAAAAAGGCTTCATTTATAGAGCATTAAGCTCATCTGAGTATTAGCTTATGAATCCAGAGACATAGTATAGAAAATTGCTGTGACTTGCCTTCTGATAATATCCTTGCAGAAGAACAAAACAACCTGGTCATCAGGAAAAATGAAATCATAAATCTTTCTGGGAATCAGAAGAAGGAAATGTTTTATATTAATTCTTAAGGAAGCATGACTCAGTGCAGTTATAAGTTTATGTATTCTAAATGTGTTTGTATGGGAAACAGATTGTTTTGTGGTAAAAACAGACTGTTATATAGTAGAAAGGCAACAGAGTTGGATAAGGCAAGTCTATCGGTGTTACCTAAGTGACCTCACATATGTCCATTTATCTCAGGTCCAGTTCCCTTTTCTATGCATCTCTACCTCACAGAGTTTTTCTTATGGAACAAATGACATAATGCACATTAAACTCATGTGAACTCTAAACTAGAATCCTTGGAAGCTATTATTGTATTCTGTTTATAAATCCATATAAATACACAGACACACAGTATTCATAGGGAATTAAAATATGTCCATTGCACGAGCATATGTGCATTCCACAAGTAGCGCCATGTCCTAGCAGATTGCTATCACATTGCATTTGTATCCATAAGCGTTAGTGCCATTTTCACATACCTGTTAAGCAATCTTCTGTTATTACTTTGCAACACATCATTTGTGTCTCTCTCTTTACTAACATAAGACCATTATCTTGCCATTCAGCAATGACAGAAAATTCAACCATGATTCCAAATGACACTTCCGTGATCTAAGGGGGAAAAAGAAAAACAACAACTTTGTTTCTTCTTTAAAAAAAAAAACAAAAAACAGATGTATTCTACATGTTCGTTGGGTTCGTTTCTGAGAAAATTCACAAAACTTATTTAGTGTCACAAACTACTGGGGATTCATTATGTAGGATAGAGGATAGAAGAGAGATTTTCTTAAGAAATTTTCATTACCTGTAAATTTTAAAAATATATACTGTTATACATGGAGAATTCAAATTGGTACAAGTTTGTATAGGGGAGGAATTTGGGAGGAGGAAAGAAAAAATTAATTAATTTAGTAGCACAATATAAATCCAGGGTTCATTTTTCCAGCTTGTCAACAGGGCAAAATCGGAATGCCTAACAGGCAAAAGGGGTTTTCCTCTAGTTTTTGATGTGGTGGTCTTACTTTCTGTCCCAAGTTACTATTTACTATCTAAATGTGACTTTTTCTTTTATTTGTAAATTTATATGTTATTATTTATTATCAATTATAGATAACTTGCACTAAATGCTTATTACTAACCATAATATCATCTCATTTGATCATTAAGAAAAACTTTACATAGCAAGTAAATACAAGTGAATATGTCTTAGGTCACATAGATGATTAGGGAAAAAGCTTGGATTCAAATCTAAACGTATGAATCCAAACCTTTGGCTCTTAACTACTTCATTTGGCTGATTAGGGTAAAATGGAAAGGTTAAGTCATAGAAAGCATGAAATTAATCAACACTTATGGAATTCTCCTGGCAACAATACTGGAGTGGGTAGCCATTCCCTTCTCTAGGGGATCTTCCTGTCCTGGGAATTGAACCCAGGTATCCTGCATTGTAGGCAGATTCTTTACTGTCTGAGCCACCAGGGAAGCCCAACACTTAAGGATACAATTATCAAATACAGTAAGTTCCCTACATAAACAAGTTCTGTTTCAAGAGCTTGTTTGTAAGATCAGCAAAGTTAACCTATGCACACAACTAACACCATTGGCTATATGGTACTGTACTATAATAGGTTTATAATGCTTTTCATGCAAATAATGCATGAAAAAACAAATACAAAAAATAAAGAAAGCATTTTTAGTCTTACACTACAGTGCCTTGAAAAGTACAACAGAACAGTACAACAGCTGGGTATGTTTGCATCTTTGAAAGTTCCCAACTTGAAGGTTCATATGTAGTGGACTTACTGTACCCTTTATTGAAGAGTTTCTTTTAAAAAGGGAGAGGGTTCTTGTTATTGCCATTCCTTTGTAAATATTGGGGTTTCCCTGGTGGCTCAGCCAGTAAAGAATCCTCTTGCAATGTGTGAGACCTGGGTTCAATCCCTGGGTTGGGAAAATCCCCTGGAGAAGGGCAAGGCTATCCACTCCAGTATCCTGGCCTGGAGAATTCCATGGACTGTTTAGGACATGGGGTCGCAAAGAGTTGGATGCGACTGAGCGACTTTCACTTTGTAAATATTAACCTCGTAAGTACTCTTAAACTTTGGGGATACAAAGTCACCATCTATTAGCAAATCTGTGTATGTAGGAAGACACATGTGAGAACAAGAAAACAAAACAATACATACAGCCTGATACACAGAATGAGGAAAGCATACTCTGGTTCCTGTAGGAGCACAGAGATGGCCAAACGTTTGGTGGGGCTTAGGAAAACCTCCAAGGAAATCAATTCAGATTAGAATTGTGAAAGGAAAATTTTCTAGAGGTGTGTAGTAGAAAGGGGAGGTTTGAGAAGGCAGAGAGCATTTAAGGCAGAAGGAACAGAATGGGAAAGAATGGAGGTATGAAAAAAGCAAGATGCATTTAAGACTCATGGCATGAAGCTCCCTCAAAAGGGAATGAACAGAGACAAGATTTTAAAAGACAGGTGGAGTCAAATCATGGTCTTTATGTCATATAAAGAATTTGGAATTTAGGTTTCAGGCAAGATGGAGCTATTGAAGGATTTCATATTGCTCTATGAACTGAATAGACTTGCATCTTAGATTATTTAAGTCTTAGTCTGAAAGTCTAAAAATATATGTAATGAGATCAAAGCCACAGATAGGGAGACAAGGTGACCAAAATTGCTCAAAGCAGACTAGATTTTAAAAGTAAATGAATTCTTAAACATCAGGAGACTTAAAAGTAAAACAAAAAAAAATAGTGTTTTGAGCATATGAAGGACAATCTTATATCCAGGCACTGCCTTGGAACCCTGTTGTTGCATTCGTATTCCTAATGCCAAAATGACAACAAGGTGTCAGGCACAATCCCGTATTCCTATTGTTCTTTTTACCCGTTAATAAAATAAGGTAAAATTCTCTTTTGCCATTATAATTCTCAGCTGAAAGACATTTTTCATAGAATAAGGCTTTAGTTTCTTAAGTTATTTAATAAAATGAGACTTAGATTTGATATCATGAGAATGGTGTAACAGGCAAATTATTTACCTACTATCTTCATTGTCTAAGTCAAATAATAAAAGAATGCAGACAGATTTTTAATGATGAATTTTCAAATGAGAAAAAGTAACAAGAAAATTTGATTATCATGTAGCATATACTTTAATAAACTAGAAAGAAGCAGTGCTGTAGCATCAAAAGTACAATTCCTATTATCATACATACCAGTTAGAAGTTATCAGTAAATATACAGTAAGAGAACTTCCCATTACATTTTGATAGTGATTAACTCTGTGATACACCATTAAGTTGATAGACGTATTAAGATAATTATTTAGTCATTAAGGTACCATTGTTTAAAAGGTATCTAAAATGATCATGATGAGAGTGACTATGATATAAATGACAGTTTATTGTTAAAGTCAAAAGAATTGGACAATAAATAAAACATAGAACTTTATAATACATTTTCAATAGTAAATCTAACTTTGGCACCTTGGTTTAAGCAGGAAAAAAAAAATGGCCTGTGACACTAAATAAATGTTATCTTAAATCCTATTGTTTTGCTGTTTTATTTGTATTTAATTTCTACATATGTTTTGATTTTAGATTTAAATTAGAAATTATAAGCACAAGGGATTTATGCTTAGTGTTATCTAATGTGATAAAATTTTAAATAAACACCTGGGTTTGTGTTTGTTGAATTTTTTTCCCTAGAAGGAGACACAAACTACTGAAGTTGTGCAAAGCAGTGTTTCTTATGATGAGGTTTTAAATTGAGATATTTATGGAAAAGTTGGTAATGATCCTGTTTTATTGCTTGGAAACTGAATGGATAAATTCAATTTTTTACTTCCAGCAGAGAAAATCTCGCTCTTTGGCCACCCATAGTATATCCACCATTATTTTCAGTATGAAGAATACAGAGATAAAAACCATGGTCCTGCTCTGGAAAAATACCGAAGTTCTGTGTGCTCAGTGTTCATAGTATGAAGCTAAGCCCATGTTGCTCCAGGATTTTATCCCAAGGTTGCTTCAGAAATCCCAGGCGATTGGAAGCTCAGGAGAGTTATTTTCATCGTTTCTCTCTAAATCAGTGAAAAAATTTTCCCTGTTAGTCACTATTTCCTTTATAATATTAAAAATACAAGAGGCAATAGCCTAAAACAGCCTTCAGGCAAGCTGAAATATTTAATAAGCCCTAACACTTTCTCCAATCTTCAGTATTCCTAGGAGAGACACAGGTAGCCAAGTACAGCTCTCTCTTACTCAGCCAAGGAGAACTGATGACTGTGCTCAGATAAAAGGACAAAACCCACCATAAATTGTAAAGTAATTAGCCTCCAATTAAAATAAATTAATTTAAAAAATACAAGTAATAGTTAAAATTGTTTCTTCCAATTTTGAAGCCAAAGGAGAAAAATAAAAGATTAAAACAGAAAAATGGATATTTGTCTTAAAAACAGATTTAGTTTACGGTCACATGTAACTTATGTTTATTCTTAATAATGTTTTTAAATATATCTATTAAAGTTTTTGGATAAGAACTCTCTTCCCTTTCTATTTTAGTAAATATGGGCTTTGATAAACATTTTAAAGTATGACAAAGGAATAAAGAGGAGAGGGAAGAAAGAAGAAAAAGGAGAGAGGTAGGGAGAAAAGAGAAGGAGAGAGAAGGAAGGGAAGAAAGAGAGGAAGAGCCAGAGAGAGAGGAAGAGTGATACATATCAATAAGAGGAATGGCTTAGATCTAAATAGACATATCTTGAAAGTGTAATAATAGAAAATCCCCATCATCTTCATCTTTAAATTGGTAGAGCAAAGAGGAGTACAGTTACTTCTTTTAAGCTATTACTGGAGGTGTTTTCCTGGAGCTCATATCCAATCTTATTCCAGTTCTGGTATTTTTTACTTGCTCTCAATATCTCTGTTTTCAGTTTCCTGATCAGAAAAATGGGCATGAAAAGGAATCTAACTCATAGAAAGAATAAGAAGATTAAGAGTTAATGCATGTAAAGCACTTTGACCACCACCTGGCATGCACATAGTGAATAAAAGTTTATTATTATCATTATGTTATTTATTGAATGGCCATTATGAACAGAACACCATCCTGGTGGCTAAACGGAGCTCCTGGAAAATTGGCAGTCAACCTCCTCACCCTCCAGGGCCAACACACTGCTTTGGAACCAACGGTGTGATGAAATGTTTTACAGGGTAGCTCTAGCTGAACTAATTACCACCTATACCCATCTGCGCCATTTGGTTCCTGGCCAAAAAATCACATGTTATGGTGTAGATATGGGCATATTCTGTCATAGGTTTGATTTAAAAGAGCTATTTCAGAGGCTTATCTGACTAGTAACTGCATCAGAACCTCCTGGGGAACTTAGGAAGAATGTGAATATGTAGGTCCCACCCACAAAGACTATAGATCTGGAATCTTTAAAGATTGCACAAAAATGTCATTTACGTGCATATTACTCATCCCCAGATGTGGGATAGTGGAAAGCATTTTGATTTACATGCTAAAGAAGACCCAGAACAGACATTCACATTATTTAAGTGGAAAGGAAATAACTCCATATCACTTTATGACACACAGGGCACTGCTTGGCCCTGACATTAAAAGGCAGCACCTTTTAGTGAAAGCTCCGCAGCCAGGCAGGGGGGCTTAAATCTGACTCCTCCATTTAGCAGCTGTGTGAACTTGGGCAAGTTCCTTAAACTCTCTGTCTCCCACTCCTCCTGTGTAAGAGAAGTACTATAATCATAGGGCTTATCTCATTGGTTGCTGTGAAAAATTAACTACAATAAATATAAAATACTTGAAACACTATCTAGCTTTAGTATACCTTCAATAAATGTCAGATATCATTATTAATATCAGGGATTGCTATTATTAATCTAAGTCCAGGACATATAGCCAGTGTGTACTTGGCGGTCAGGGGTTTTCCCTCTTCTATTTTCAGTAATTTTATAAAATAGGAAGTCCTTCTTTTGTAGCTGTTCCTGAAAGTAAGCTTACCAAAAAAAAAAAAAAAAAAAAAGGAGTTAATATGGAAAAAAAGTTTCAGTAGCTCAGGAATTGATCTTTCCACATATTCTTTTTAATCTGGCGTGTTTTATAGCAACACAAGAGAGAGAATTGCATAGCAAATACAAAGCATTTATTATGGGTAATTAAAAAATCAAAGAGAAACGCAAAGAAATTATCGAAAAGGGTAAAAGTAGAGGCAAAAATCAGTGGAATAGAAAAGAAATTAATCAGAAATCATTCTTTAGAATGAATTCCATTTTCTCTATGTGGATTTGTATTAAAAACAAAAAAGGAAAAACAATCTGTTTGCTAAAAGTACACAGAAAGTCTGACTAATAGATTGCCTAATAGACTCCAAAGAATTCACATATCCTCTTTATTAATAAGAAAATCCCTCAATTAATCTCTGCCTAAATAAACTAATGTGAATCAAAAATCGGGGCACTACTTCAGTGAGATTACAACTCTGTGTGAAATGCTTCTTCACAAACACCCTTCACACTTCAGGCCCATAAATTATTAATGTTTTTTATGGTTATTAGGGGCAATGTACAGAAATATATGCAGATTCCAAAACCTCAAATAAAAGGAAATGGCTAAAAATGAAAGCGAGAGAAAGGAGGAGACCACTATATTGGTTTGGTGAGAGTTGGTGCAGTTCTACTTCTCCATCAGCATGGATTTGAAAGATCTGAATGACATGCAGATGGATGAATAATTCGGATTTCATTTATTAGTCCACTGACCCTGCACATGGCTTCATAAAAATGAAAATAACGTTATTCTCCCACTTCATTCTCTGTAGAGTGGAATATGTGTATGTTTCTGGGTAGAATTTCTGTGATGTAGTTTGCCCCAGCACAGTGTATACACATCCATTTGCATGTCATACATTTGGTAGAAATGTTGAGACAAGCAATTTCAATAACATATATAAAGGAGAACCTTTGCCTCTTACAGGCAGATGGCTTGGGTCTGTGAGAAACAAAGCGAAACAAAACAGTGCTGATTATCATGTAACAACTGGTTACCTGGCAACTAGAAACTAGACAATGTAGCAATACAGGGCTCCCTCCTTAGTCTAGGATTGGCACAAAGGGAATTGTCACCAATGCATCCGCAGGGTTATATTCTGGAAGGTTATGAGTTTTCTTCCATGGTCTGTTCTAAGAGTTTCAAGCTTTCACACTGAATTTTCTAGCTTGGGAAACAGAGTAGTTCGTGATGCATACATGCATGCTCAGTCATGTGACTCTGCGACCCCATAACCTGTAGCCTGCCAGGCTGCACTATGCATGGAATTTTCCAGGCAAGAATACTAGAGTAGGTTGTCATTCCTGACTCCATATTGGTGATGATATTAACCATAATCTGTAGCCTGCCAGGCTCCACTACGCATGGAATTTTCCAGGCAAGAATACTGGAGTAGGTTGCCATTCCCTACTCCAAACTGGTGACGCTATTAACCAAAAGAGAGATTCTAGGAAAAGGAATACATTTGTTCAGTGTAAGATAAAGATCATTCTTTGAACTGGTTGAGTTTGAGATGTCTCTTGAGAAGATGATTAGGAAGCTTAAAATTTTGCTGTTATGGGGGTAAAAATATTAACATGTATACTACTGCAACTGTTCATTTGAAAGTCACTTTATCTACAGTAATATAAGGTAATCTGTTATTTCCTTTATTGGTAGGTTCTGTCTCACTGCCTTCTTTGGGTTAGCTCTCCTTACCTGATGTTCAAGTGTTTTTCAATAAATTAAATAACAGAGCATTAAAACTGAAATTTTGGCTATGACCTTTTGACAATAGATAACTAGCAACCAAAGGCAAATGTGATATAGAGTTTCCTGTGAGAGTTTCAAAAATAGATGTGTGAAAAAAATATATAAGACTTTGTGTAAGAGAATTCTTACTTCCATTTTAGTTGTATAAAAGGGCTGAAAACAAAAATTGCCAAAGAATTGTGCATGAAGCTCTTGTTTTGAGAGGGTGCTACTCTGGTTTCTATTGCTCTCCAGTGGGTGACCTACAATGTGGGTGGGGAATTTAACATGTGTCTCCTATAGAACAATGCACTACTAATTAGGAGGTAGAACTAATGAGCTAGTGATAGCAGACTAAAGGACCAAGACATAAATAACTACACTTTCAGAATTTTCTGTGGGCCGGACAAGGCCTTCAAACCAAGCAGAAAGAAGGCTGGTGGTGGACTTATCACATCCTATCTACATAACTCTTAAAGGACAAAAACTGCTGTCAACAGAAGGGTGTTAAAGGTATCCTCAGATTCCCGGGGAATGAGGAAGGAATAAACAGGAAGCTGAAGATGATTTTATCACCCTCAAAAGAGCAATGCAAGTGAGAACTCTCTCAAGATAAACAACGTGCCTGTGGGATGCACCTCATCTATAAAGTGTCCAAACTAGATCACCACAACTATCCTAGGCAATAACTATGTCTCAGCTCTCTTTACCTCATTACTCTCAGCTTTCGTTCCAAGGAAGCCAGGAATCTTGATTCATAAGATGGGTAAGGAGAGGGAGAATGGCGAGCTAATGGAAAGATATTGAATCTTTCCCCTAGAAAGTCTTCCCCTTTGCAACAGGCCCAACGTAGAAGGAAAGAGAAAAAGCCACAACCTTCTATCCCATTTGCTGTCATATTATAACAAGGAACACAACATTGTAACTATGGAATTGGAAATTCTTTTCTGCAACTAAAAATTACTGCACGCCTTTGCATTTCCTGGTGGCTCAGATGGTAAAGAATCCTTCTGCAATGCAGGAGACGCAGATTCGATCCCTAGGTTGGGAAGATCCCATGGAGGGGGGGCATGGTTACCCACTCCAGTGTTCTTGCCTGCAGAATCCCGTGGACAGAGGACACTAACGGTCTACAGTCCATGAGGTCGCAAAGAGTCAGACACGACTGAGTGGCTAACACTTTCACTTTTCAGTTTTTTGTATTTCCTTAAGAGAAATCTTACTGTCTGCCCAAATTTTCATTCAGGGTCAGCAGCGAAATTAGCCCCAGGGAGCAGATATAAAGGAACTATGGAGGACTGAATAAGTCGCAGTGCTTGTGCAGTGCCCTTGTTACCATGACAATCTCCTCACATGATCAGAAGGCTGAGGATTCTTGAGTGATCTGGTCCTCTGCCCACCCCACGCCATATCTTCTCCTCTAGCTTTCCTGATTTACCCAGTCTCTGCCCACATACAAATGATGCAAGATGAGTATTTTGCAAGTGTGTCCTTTCCATTTTTTCAGGTCCTATTAAAAAATAATCCTTTAGTGAATTTAAGCCTACTTCCCTGAACCTTCTATCATGTTGCCCTTATTTCTGCCTTTTCTAGTTACACACAATCAATTGAGTGCCTCTTTCATATGATAGCTCTTAAGGTTCTTGCAAAGAGCCATCAGTATACAATTTTTTTCCAGCCTGCTATTCTTCACACTAAACAATTCTAGTTTCCCTGCTCTTGCTCAGTTCTTTGCACCACTTCCACAGGCAAATGTCAACAGGTTGGAAAGCATGCTGCCTCTCCTGAAGACAAATGAATAGCTCTTGTTCTGCAACTATGAGCTATAGTAGACATTTTCATAATGATATACTGATATGCCCTATAAACTGAAGATTTTTGATAAAATGGTAGATCTCTGGAGTTAATAGTCAAATACTTATTTATGAGAACCAAATGCCAGTTCTTCATTTCTCTTGTTCTGTGTGGGCCTTCCTAGAGTAATGCTTTTGGCCTCTTGCCCATCTCTTACTCATGCATCCCAGGAGGATGTGAGCTGCCAATTTCATGAGTGATGATCATTGCTTTAGTTTTTATAACAGTAATCTATTAATAGGTCATATGCAGTGGGGATTAAGTCTCTTCCCTCTCAGCCCAATACCAGGAAAAGACAATGACTTGGAGAAAACCCAAATTTTCCTTGGGGTAAACGGTGCTAGAACATAGACTGACAATAAGGCAAGAATGAGGGCTAGCTGGTGGGGAGGAGAGAGACTAGAAATAACATTTTATGACCATTTTCTAAGCCATATTTTTCAAACAGAATTAACTGTGATACTCCCATCAAATTTTATTAATTACTAGTGAAGAAAGACAGAAAAGGCAATGGCACCCCACTCCAGTACTCTTGCCTGGAAAATCTCATGGACGGAGGAGCCTGGTAGGCTTCAGTCCATGGGGTTGCTAAGAGTCTGGCACAACTGAGCAACTTCCCTTTCACTTTTCACTTTCATGCACTGGAGAAGGAAATGGCAACCCACTCCAGTGTTTTTGCCTGGAGAATCCCAGAGATGGGGGAATCTGGTGGGCTTCCACCTATGGGGTCGCACAGTCAGACACGACTGAAGCCACTTAGCAGCAGCAGTGAAGAAAGAATAGGCGTTAATTACTGTTGTTGTTCAGTTGCTCAGTTGTGTCCGAGTCTTTGCGACCCTATGGACTGTAGCACGCCAGGCTTCCCTGTCCTCCATTATCTTCTGGAGTTTGCTCAAACTCATGTCCATTGAGTCAGTGATGCCATTCAACCATCTCATTCTATGTCACCCCGTTCTCCTGCCCTCAATCTTTCCCAGCATCAGTCTTTTCCAATAAGTCGGCTTTTCCATTAGGTCACCAAAGTATTGGAGCTTCAACTTCAGCATCAGTCCTTCAAAAGATTGATAGGGTTGATTCCATTAAGGATTGACTGGTTTGATCTCCTTGCTGTCCAAGGGACTCTCAAGTGTCTTCTCCAGCACTGCAGTTCAAAAGGATCAGTTCTTCAGTGCTCAGCCTTCTTTATGGTCCAACTCACATCCATACGTGACTCTTGGAAAAACCATAGTGGGTTTTTATTAGCCCCTAAAATCTCAGTATTTAGTCCTCTGATTTGGTGTTTAGGAAAAAAGATTATGAATTGTATTTGGAGAATGCTTAAGGACTTAGATAAGTAAACTTGGACCACAAGGGACTTTGACATGGATTGACCACAGTAGCTAATTGTGGCTAATACTTACTAGCTAGGGGCTTCCCTGGTGGCTCAGTGATAAAGAATCCACCTACCAAGGCAGGAGACGAGACACAGCCTCAGTCCCTGGGTTAGGAAGATCCACTGGAGAACAAAATGGCAACCCACTCCAGTATTCTTGCCTGGGAAATCTCGTGGACACAGGAGCCTGGCAGGCTACAGTTGATGGGGTTGCAAAAGATCAGACATGGTTTAGCAACTAAACAACAACTTATTAGCTGAGGTTATTTTTAATGGGTTAGAGAGTTTTGAAAATTCAAGATAACAAAGCATTAATGTGTGATCCTCAGCAAATGACCTTGAAATATACAGGTATAACTTTTATCTAAACAGCACAGCTCAGGCAGATTTAATTATATTGCAAAGAGTGTTTGTATAGATGGGCTTTTAAGAATTAGGAGAATGACTTTTTAATGACTTATTTTTCTCAGTGTGATTTGCGGTCAAGAAGGCCAGGCCTGCAAAGGCAGTTGGGTTCTGCTAATGTCACAGAGCACTAATAAGATTCTAGGTTCACGCTGCTAGTGCCATGCCTAGGTAGAGCACATCATTAGCTGGGGGCTTTCCTGGTGGCTCAGTGGTAAAAAAAAGTCCACCTACCAATGCAGGAGATGAGATATAGCTTTAGGCCCTGGCACTAGCAGTGTGATCCAGAAGAGTAAGGTACCCAATAGGTGAAAGATACCCATGGGTCCACTTTTCTCAGTTCTTAGGATTTAATCTATTAAAATAACAAAATGTCAGTGATTTGGTCTTTTTCATTCCCTCTCTGCCTGTGACCATGAGAACATGATACTGGAAAATGAATCTTCGGGGAATCAAAACGTCTCTCAGATGTGCTGTTTCTACAGCTAGAGGGAAAGTAGAAGAGGATAAAGAATTAATTATTGTATCACCTGATCCTTTTGTCCAAGCCAAAATGAGGGCAAAGTAAACAAACAAAAAATGAGAAAACATGTCCTCACTAGACATGCAAAAAGGAAATGATAAAGGGAGTTCTTCAGACAGAAGAAAAATAACCCTCCAATTAGGAAGCATGTAAATTCAGGAAGAAACAACAAGCAATGGAAATTGCAACCACATGGGATAAACCAAAATAAGTCAACTCAAAAAAATGTGTCACAGTATAATTGTTATTGTTGTTTTGTCACTAAGTTGTGTCCAACTCTGGCTTCTCTGTCCATAGGATTTCCCACGCAAAAATACTGGAGTGGGTTGCCATCTCCTTCTCCAGAGTATCTTCCCAACCCAGGGATGGAAATCCATGTCTCCCACATTGGCAGGGGGATATTTTTTTAACCTTAAGCCTCCTGGGATTGAATATTGTTGTACTGAAAGCTGCTCAGTTGTGTCCAGCTCTTGGCAACCCCATGGACTATACAGTCCTTGGAATTCTCCGGGCCTGAATACTGGAGTGGGTAGCCTTTCCCTTCTACAGGGGATCTTCCCAACCCAAGGATCAAACTCAGGTCTCCCATATTGCAGGCAGATTCTTTACCAGCCGAGCCAGCAAGGAAGCCCAAGAATACTGGAGTGAGTAGCCTATGCCTTCTCCAGCGGATCTTCCTGACCCAGGAATTAAACCAGGGTCCCCGGCATTGCAGGTGGATTCTTTACCACTGAGCTACCTGGGAAGCCCTGCATTATTAGGTTAGATAAAACAGTCAAACTTTATGACATGCTGTTGTAAGAAAACCACCTTAAATACACAAATTACAAAAAAGTGAAAATAAAAAGGATATACATTAACCAATAATAAACCTGTATAACTATTAGTAATATCAAAAACAATTCTGAGGCAGCGAGGGAGATAAAGATATTTCTCAATGATAAAGAACAGTAGACCAGGAAAGTATTATTTTCATCTGCATCAAGTAAATCAAATATATAGAACTAGATCCAACAATATATTCAGAAGACCTCTTCAGTGAGAAATTTAAAATATTATTGGAAAGAAAAATTTAAATCTAAATAAATAAACCTAGGCTGCTCATGGAGTAGAAACCTCTATATTATAGAGATATCAGTTCTCCCCAAATTGATTTTTAGATCCAGTGTAATCCCAATCACAATCCTGAACGTTTTTTTTAAGACAATGACAAGTTGATTCTAAAACTTACATGGAAATTAAAAGGCCAAGAATAGCAAACATGGTGCTGAAAAAGAAAAAATCTATAAGATTTATCCAAATATCTTGGCTTACTATAAAGTGGTAGCAATTCAAATAGTATGCTATTGCTAAATGCAGTTAAAAAATACCAGTGTAATGTATAGAAAGATAAAAAGACACATGACATAGAAGAGTATAGACACATGCCTACATAAATGTGGTACTCTTGCCTATAACATAGCTGATGCTACAGTGCAGTAGAGAAAAGATAGTCTTTTTAGTAAATCATCTGGGTCAGTATATGTAGAAAACTAAATGTAGTCTCACACTAAACACAAGTATCATTTCCTGATGGATCATAAACCTAACTGTGCAACATAATACAATAAAGATATTAGAAAAATGTTTTCAAGAACTTGCATATTCTTGCATTTTACTTAAATTACTTAATAAGGACACAAAACAGTAACTGTGAAGGAAAAAATAATTGGACTATGTTAAAACTTTGAAGAGTTTAATAAGACACTAAGAGAGTCAAAATCATGCTATATGGACGCAAGCTAGATGTTCCTTGACAGATGACTGGATAAAGAAGGTTGGTACATATATACAGTGAATATGTAACTGTACATGTATATATTTCACTGTATATATATATATATATATATATATATTTCACTGTATATATGTACCAACCTTTATCCAGTCATCTGTCAAGGAATATCTAGGTTGCATCCATGTAGCATGATTTTGACTGACTCAGCCATAAAAAGGAATGAATTTGAATCAGTTGTAGTGAGTTGGATGAACCTGGAGCCTCTTATACACAGTGAAGTAAGTCAGAAAGAGGAAAACAAGTATCATATATTAACACATATACATGGAATCTAGAAACATGGTGTTGATGAACCTAGAAAAGCACGGAGTTGGGGACTCAGTGGGGGAAGCTGGGGGTGGGACGAATTGGGAAAGTAGCGCTGACGTAGCTACACTATCATGTTGCAAAATAGATAGATAGTGGGAAGTTGCCATACAACACAGGAAGCCCAGCCTGATGCTTCGTGATGACCTAGAGGGTGGAGTTGAGGGGGCAGGAGGGCGGGGGTTCAACAGGGAGGAGATACATACATATATATATGACTGATTTTTGCTGTTGTATGGCAGAAACCAAGAAAGCACTGCAAAGCAAATTTACACATGAAACCAATTTACACATCCACCAGTTAAAATATCAAAATAAAAAAGTCATGCTACAAAGTAGGAGAGAATATTTGTAAGATGTGTACTGACAAGATTAATATACAAAAATATATAGAATTTCTATAAATCAGTTAAGGCAATGGCAGAAATGTGCAGAAGACTTCACAAAAGAATCTCTCTAAATGGCAATAAGCATATAGAATAGAGCTAAATATGATAATGTATGAGGAAAAATAAAAACCACAAAACATTCATAGCCAGTTGGTTTTTACCTAATGGGCCAAGAACATTGGATTGCAAGAGTGGTCTGTTGAATAAATGGTACTGAAATAACTGGATATCCACATGCAAAAGTATAAAGTTGGAACCCTACTTCACACTGTATACAAAAATTAGCTCAAAATGGATCAAAGATCTAAATGGAAGTGCTAAAACTATAAAATTCTTTGATTAAAAACACATGTGCAAAGGGGAATTGATCAAGATCATGGAGGAGGATGACTTGGAATTCACTTCCTGCCACAAACACATCAAATACATCTACATGTGGAATACTTCTCACTGAAAACTAACAGAAATGCTGCAACCAAGGCTGTAAAAAAAGACTGCCATGAAATCAGATAGGAAGGGAAGGGAAGGGGTCAGGCTGGGGCCTGTGCTTCTGGGAAGGGACCGAGAGGAGCAAGGAGATCTGCCCTGGGGGGTAAGCGGCTCAAGCCACACACCGGGCATTGCAGTCCTGGCATCTAACCCAGGGAAGGCAAGCCCCCTTCGTTGGTTGGAGGGCTGCAGGGAAGAACAGGGGGGCTGTGGGAAGCCTGCCTATGAAGAACACATGAATGCTGGCTCGCTCCTGAGGCAGGGCACAGAGGGTGGCGGACTGAGGACTACTCCAGTATCTGCCCGGTTTCCCATAATTGCCCTGGCACATGCCCAGTCTGAGCTGAGCAAATGCTCCAGCCCCACTGACTTCACCACACAGCTGGAGTTGGCACTGCCACGGAGGGGGAGAGACCTTGGCCATGGGACGTAGGGGTGACTTGGACCATGGTGGAATCTGAGCACAGTGGGGGCAGCCATTCTGGGTGCTTACAAGCACATCGGGATGGCTCCCTATCTCTGATGCTGGCTGGACAACCACAGTCTTCACTGATACACATCAGGAGCCCACGCAGGCCTTGCCTGCCCAGCAGCAGGATTCCACAACAGCATGGGGTGGCAATGGCTGGGGGAGCGACTGATTGTGAGGGACCAAGGAGACTCAGATGCAAGAGGGGCTGGTGCCCACATAGGTGGCACGCTGGAAGCGGCCCAGACCTCTGTCTGGCCAGCCGGCTACAGCCCACGTCCCCTCATGAGCTGAGAGTCTTCATGGGCCCCTCTTCCTCCAGAACTGCTCCCCTCTGGGACAAGAGTGCTGGTTCTGGGAGAAGGGAGACCACACACTGAAAGGGAACCCATCCAGTCTGCCAACCCTCAAGGCTACTGCTGCATCAACTTGGGATCTGTCCTGCCCGCTATAGGGCAGTGATGGCCACTGAACAGAAGGGAGGCCCCATCTCAGCTGGCTCTGGCCTTAGCTCCTTCATCTTTGGCTCCACCTCATACTAAGGTGAAAGCTGCCAGCGCACCCTGAGGAAAGACATGACTTCTGTTCACATCAAATCCATCTCTCCCATCAAAGGTACTGGGTATACACAGACTGGGCTTCCCAGGTGGCTCAGTGGTAAAGAAGCCAGCTGCCAATGTAGGAGCTGCAGGAGAGGCTGTTCAATCCCTGGGTCAGGAAGATCCCCTGGAGAAGGAAATGGCAACCCACTCCAGTGTTCTTGCCTGGAGAATCCCATGGACAAAGGAGCCTGGTGGGCTACAGTTCATGGTGTCGCAGAGTCGGACACCACTAAGTGACTAACATACACATCATTTCCAATACTTCGGCCACTGATGTGAAAAGACTCTTTGGATAAGACCCTGATGCTGGGAAAGATTGAAGACAAAAGGAGAAGAGGGTGGCAGAAGATGAAATGGTTAGACTGCATCACTGACTCAATGGACATAAATTTGAGCAAACACCGAGAGGCAGTGGAAGATAGAGGAGCCTGGTGTGCTGCGGTACATGGGGTTGCAAAGAGTCTGACACGACTTAGCAACTGAACAACAATAATCAATTACTTGGTGACATTTTTGGACCAGAGATGACAACAATCAGACTTTATGGGAAATTTATTAAAGACTATCCCTTCAAACAATAAAAATTTAATAATATGCTCTTCTAATAGTTGACAATTAATTTCAAATGTTTTTAAGAATATTGGTCATATTTTCCAATTTGATTTTTTCATTACTATCTATGACCATGATATTCAATGTCACTGATCCTCTCCTGCCAAAAAACTTAGCAAGTCTCCAAACTGGAAATGAGAATAAAGAGAGTTTATTTTTCTTAGTGAGTTGACGCTGGTCTCTGGGGATTACCAGTCTTTTTCTAGACTTTCTCATACAGCTCCAAATATTAAAGAGACTGAGATCAGAATTATTTGCCTAAAGTTTTAAGAATCTATATTACCTTATGTGAAAACTTGGAATTTACTCATCTCCAGCTTTGAGGGTGTTTCCAAATAGTAATAATCAGTATGTTTCCATGTTAATCTGTATATGTTCAAAGGAGTTTAAAATTCCATTTAATCCCTGTCTTTATAATCAGCTACTACTTCTGATCATTCATGCTTAAACTAAAATAAATAATTTTGATATTTATAATATTACAAGCTGTGCATCTCCTTAAGGAGATTAAAAAATCTTTTTATTAGCTACTAAATTTTTTACACTCATAACAGTCCACAACATTTTTCAAGGCTGAATTCAATTCCAATTCCCTGCCTTCACATTAAAGCCTACATAAACTGCTCCATATGAATAGTTATTTAATATTTTATTAGAGCTTTTAATTTCACTATCCCCCTCAGTAAGTTATTCCCCTGCTTACAAATGTTATGGTCAAAAAATTCTTCCCAAGAGCTAATATGATTTTCCATTCTGTGTTTCCTACCATTCTAAGAAGACTAGTTACATCTTTCCTATGCCCCTGCTCATTCTTCTCTAACAAATACCATTTCTTTATGTCCCGCTTCCCATTTCTAACACCAACTGTTTCCATAAATTAGCAAGCAGAACCTGCCCTAACTGAGCAGAGCATATATGCTAAGATCATCAGGATAGAATCAGAAAACTGGGTTCAGCCGAACTCTTGCGTGTAATTTTAAATTACTTAAATTCTGATATCCTTATAATAATATTGCAATAGAAATAACATTTAGTATCTGTTCTATAAGGTTATCATGTAGATTATATGATATAGAATATGAAGTCAATACTTACTTGTACTAAAGCGCAATGGTGTTATAGTTATTCTTGTATTAGTTAAAACGTTTATGGTGGCAAGTCAATAAAATAGTTAGATTAACTAAAAAGGGGGGAGGGAAAGGAAGAGTATTTGAATAACACAGTGGAAGAATTTGAAAAACGGTGCTTTATACACACAGCAATTAGGGTCACTCAGGGGCCACAGCTGCAGGGGTCTAGTGTCATCAGCATTAATGGCACACAATACCAAGGGTGTTCTAGGTCTTCATTCTAAGATTCAGATTTGAGGAGAGAGCATCTTACTGCTCCAGTATGGTTCAGGATATGTAGTACTCCTGCATCCATGAGCCTAGAACAGGAATACACAGACATCATCACTGGAGATCCACTCCTACGTATGAAGCTAGCATCAAAAAAGGGGCACTGGGAAGCCACCCCTCCTGCTGCTGTCTTCCACTATATATATATAGTCTTCTATTATATGTATATACATATAATGTAAAGAAATAGAGGAAAACAACAGAATGGGAAAGACTAGAGATCTCTTCAAGAAAGTTAGAGATACCAAGGCAACATTTCATGCAAAAATGGGCACAATAAAGGACAGAAATGATAAAGACCTAGCAGAAGCAAAAGAGATTAAAAGGAGGTGGAATATACAGAAGAACTCTACAAAAAAGGTCTTAATGACTTGGGTAACTATCATGGTGTGCTTACCCACCTAGAGCCAGACATCTTGGAGTGTGAAGTCAAGTGGGCCTTAGGAAGCATCACTATGAACAAAGCTAGTGGATGTGATGGAATTCCAGTAGAGCTCTTTCAAATCCTAAAAGATGATGCTGCAAAAGTGCTGCACACAATATGCCAGCAAATTTGGAAAACTCAGCAGTGGCCATAGGGCTGGAAAAGGTCAGTTTTCATTCCAATCCCAAAAAAAGGCAATGCCAAAAATGCTCCAACTACCGCACAATTGCACTTATTTCACACGCTAGTAAAGTAATGCTCAAAATTCTCCAAGCTAGGCTTCAGTAGTATGTGAACTAAGAACTTCCAGATGTACAAGCTAGATTTAGATAAGGCAGATAAACCAGACATCAAATTGCCAGTATCAGCTGGATCATGGAAAAAACAAGATAATTCCAAACATACATCTACTTCTGCTTCATTTGACTATGTAAAAGCATTTGTATAGATCATAACAAACTGTGGAAAATTCTTAAGGAGATGGGAATACCAGACCACCTTACCTGCCTCCTGAGAAATCTGTATGTAGGTCAAAAAGCAACGGTTAGAACCAGACATGGAACAATGGATTGATTGAAAATTGGGAAAGGAGTACATCACCCTGCTTATTTAACTTCTTTGCAGAGTACATCATGCAAAATGCCAGGCTGGATGAAGCACAAGCTGGAATCAAGATTGCCAGGAGAAATATCAATAACCTCAGATATTCAGATGATACCACCCTAATGGTAGAAAGCAAAGAGGAACTACAGAATCTCTTGATGAAGGAGAAAGAGGAGAATGAAAAGCCTGGCTTAAAACTCAACATTCAAAAAACTAAGATCATGGCATCTGGTTCCATCACTTCATGGGCAGCAGATGGGGAAACACTGGAAACAGAGAGAGACTTTATTTTCTTGTGCTCCAAAACACTGCAGATGGTGACTGAAGCCCTGAAATTAGAAGGTGCTTGTTCCTTGGAAGAAAGGCTATGACAAACCTAGACAACATATTAAAAAGCAGAGATGTCACTGTGATGACAAATGTATGTATTGTCAAAGCAATGGTTTTTCTAGTAGTCATATACAGATGTGAGAGTTGAACCAAAAAGAAGGCTGAGAACTGAACAATTGATGCTTTGAACTGTGGTATTGGAGAAAACTCTCAAGAATCCCTTGGACTGCAAGGAGATCAAATCAGTCAATCCTAACAGACATCTTTCATCAGATTAGAATATTCATTAGAAGGACTGATGCTGAAGCTGAAGCTCTAATACTTTGGCCACCTGATGTGAACAGCTGACTCATCGGAAAAGACCCTGATGCTGGGAAATATTGAGGTTAGGATGAGAAGGGGTGACAGAAGATGAGATGGTTGGATGGCATCACTGACTCGATGGACATGAGTTTGAACCAAATCCAGGAGATGGTGAAGGACAGGGAAGCCTGGTGTGCTGCAGTCCATGGGGTCATGGAGAGTCAGACACGACTGAGTGACTGAAGAACTGCAAGGACTACTCTCACAAGTTTTGCTACTGCTGGTGCTACACCTCCTTTTATCATTATTGGCAAGCCATTCTCACACTTCATCTAGAACCAATTAAAAGCCAGATAGTAAGTACCACAAAAATGCTTGCCCCACAGATCATGCTGGGCTGGAAATCGTCATTGTTGTCGTTTGTGATACCGTAAAGAAAGAAAAGAAAATCGCATTAAAAGATTTATTTGTAAAAATTTTTCTCTATCATTTTAAAGAACAATAATTCTATTCACAGAGGTAAGGCTAATTCACCAAACCTGAAAAAATGCATAACAATGATAACTAGCTTTTAGAGACTTTGCTATGCCTTCTAATTTGCACATTATTTCTGACTTTTCCTTTACACAGTCTAAACAACATTAAATTTATGCATCATTTCTGCCTCTACCTGGCATAGTATTACAAATATGTTTTTATAAAATAAGACAATTACCAATTTGGATTAAGTTATTTATTTAAATCATTGTTTACTTAAACAAGTAAATTGCCATGGCTATTACATTTCTCTGGGTAAATACTGCCAAGCACTTTCAGCAATATTTACCGGAATAAATATTGATAAATAAACATTTACCTGATAGATAACTATAAGGTATAATTATAATTAGGAAACTATAACTAGAAAATAGGAAATTAAAATGATTGATCTAGTATTGTCTTTATTATTTCCCCTAATTGAAGGGCACCTTGCTGGTACACTAAGGAAAAAAATCATTTTTTGATGGATTAATCCTATTAAAAGTAGCGGCTAAAATGCAAGGTGGGGGGAAGAATTAGCAGGTGAATAAGAAATTATTCAGAATTGAGTATACACATCTTCCTTGATTTATGATGGAGTTACAGCTCCACAATCCCATTTTAAGTTGAAAAAATCCTAAGTTCAAAAATTTTTAATACACCAATTACCGAACATCATACTTAGTTTCACTTCAGTTCAGTTCAGTCGCTCAGTCGTGTCTGACTCTTTCTGACCCCATGAATCGCAGCACGCCAGGCCTCCCTGTCCATCACCAATTACGTCCTTCGAGTCAGTGATGCCATTCAGCCATCTCATCCTCTGTCGTCCCCTTCTCCTCCTGCCCCCAATCCCTCCTAGCTTCAGAGTCTTTTCCAATGAGTCAACCCTTTGCATGAGGTGCCAAAGTACTGGAGCTTCAGCTTTAGCATCATTCCTTCCAAAGAAATCCCAGGGCTGATCTCCTTCAGAATGAACTGGTTGGATCTCGCTGCAGTCCAAGGAACTCTCAAGAGTCTTCTCCAACACCACAGTTCAAAAGCATCAATTCTTCGGCGCTCAGCCTTCTTCACAGTCCAACTCTCACATCCATATGTGACTACTGGAAAAACCAACCATAGCCTTGACTAGATGGGCCTTAGTCATGATGGAGTTACATCTCCACAAACCCTTAAAATGGCTTGAAAAAATCCTAAGTTCAAAAATTTTTAATACACCAATTACCAAACATCATACTTAGCCTAGCTTTCCTTAATTTTGCTCAAAACACTTGCATTACCCTACAGTTAGGCAAAACCATCTAGTACAATGCCTATTTTATAACAAGGTATTGGATATCTCATGTAATTTATTGAATACTGCACTCAAAGTAAAAAGCAGAATGGTTGTATAGGTACAGAATGGCTGTTAAATCAATCAGTTGTTTATCCTCATGATTGTGTGGCTGACGGGGAGCTGTTGCTCACTGACGCCGCTCAGCAGCAAGAGAGAAAAGTATACTGCATGTTGCTAGTCCAGAAAAGATCAAAAGTCCAAATTCCAAGTACAGTTTTTGTTTGTTTGTTTGTTTGTTACTTTATTGCTTTCACACTCTCATTAACTTAAAAAAAAACTAAGCCAAATTCTTATTAAGTCATGGACTGTCTACATACATATTAATAACGGAAAAAGCAATGACTTTGGAGTCCAAAACCCCTGGGGTTCAATTCTACCTCTGCCATTCAATTGATGTACATTCATAAATTCATTCAAAAATTTATTTGCTCCTCAGTGTCTTCATCTGAAAAATAGGCACCATAGAACCTACTTCAAGTTATTACTCTGAGAGGACAATGCATCAATGGTGCTCAGGGTCTAGCATGGAGCATGGCATCCACATATTCTTAGATCACTTTTCTCCAAGGGAAAGTGGAAATTAACTTATTTAGCAGTTGAAGAAGGTAAACTAATACATGGGGCTTCCTTGCTGGCTCAGATGGTAGAGAATCTGCCTGCAATGCTCCTCACTGTATATTACAAGCACTTTCAGCAATATTTACTAGAATAAACATTGATAAATAAACATTTACTGATAGATAACTATAAGGTATAATTATAATTAGGAAACTATAACTAGAAAATAGGAAATTAAAATGATTGATCTAGTATTGTCTTTACTATTTCCCCTAATTGAAGGGCACCTTGCTGGTACACTAAGGAAAAAATCATTTTTTGATGGATTAATTGACCCAGGTTCAATCCCTGTAACATTTACCCAAAGAAATGTAATAGCCATGACATTTACCCCCCGAAGGGTGCAGAAGACCCCTGGAGAGGGTAACGGCTACCCACTCCAGTATTCTTGCCTGGAGAATCCCATGGACAGAGGAGCCTGGCGGGCTACAGTCCATGGGTCACAAAGAATCAGACATGACTGAGCGACTAAGCACACACAGCACATAAAATAATACATACAATTGAACCCTTTTAGAAGCATAAAACATGTTATCTTAAAATAGTACTCAAGCTTTTTATCAAAAATTGTTAGGACTTCCTGGTGGTCCAGCACTTAAGAATCAGCCTGTCAATTCAGGGGACATAGGTCTGATCCCTGTTCAGGAACATTCCACATGCTGCATGGCAGCTAAGCCCAAGCGCCACAACTACTGAAGCCCGCACTCTCTAGAGCTCACACACTGCAACTACTGAGCCCGTGTACCACAGCTACCCATGCCCGCCTGCCTAAAGCCCATGCTCTGAACCAAGAGAAGCCACCGTGCATTGTAACTAGACAGTAGCGGCTGCTCACAGCAGCTAGAGAAAACCTACACGCAGCAATCAGCACCCACAGCAGCCAAAAGTAAATAAATAAATGTCAGGCATGGCATCTCAATGAGAATGCAAAGTACAGCCTTATTTAAAGACTCAAGATTAGTCAAGAGATTCGCTCAAGGCCAAACGGAAATCTGTGGTCAAGTCAGAACAAAGGCCCAAGTCTCCTGACTTTAGCTAGGTGCTAAAATGCACACTTTGCTGAGCTGCAGGTGGCATCTATTCCAGGGTTTGGGGTGCTTGCCACACATTAGCCCTCCTATCTGTCCTTGAATATCAGAGCAGCAGCAAACACAAGTAGGTAGAAAATCAAAGCTTTTCACTGTGTTCAGAGCATACACAATGTGTTGCTTGTGTAAAAAAAAAAAACAAAGTTAAATCTGTGTAAGCAAAAAGAACAAACAACATGCTGAATAAAGGAGTCTCAGTTTGGGGAAGAGAAAAAAAGATGGTGTATATAGAGGAAAAAAATACCCACTAGGGTAGTTTACCTTGCCAATTCAGCAAGGGCCAATCCCCTCTCTATTTGGATGCCTTTTTACCACTCCATCCCATCCTGTCTCAACAGAATAGCTTAGTTATAACTAAAGAAACCAGTAGACTCAGGGTAGCTTCTCGTTGAAAACATACAAAATGGGGAAATGAAGGAAAAAAAAAACTAGGTTATTTTGCCCAAAATATTTATGGAAATCATGCTGCAGAGCTCCTCAAGAAAAAATAAAAGAGGATTATGCTGAGGTGAAAGGAATCAGGATGAGGATGAAAGAAAAATAAGCATCGAGAAGAAAGGCCTTTCATGGGATTTGTACTGCACATGTGCACTTATTTTATTCAGAAGAGTGTTGTTACAGAACCCAGCAGGGGTAAACCCTTATTTATCTCTGGTTATTAGCCAAGCCTAAATTGTGTAACAAAAATAACAAAAGATTTTCTTTACATCTAATTAGACATAAAGGCTAGAACAATGTTCTTGTGAAAGGATGCTTTTAAGATGCTTTTTTGGAATTGAAATAGTAACAACATTTGTTTTGTGTGGTAAACAGAAGCCTTTTGGCAGTGCAGTTGCTTTCATTTTGAATCTGCCAAGAATTATTTGCTTATCTATGGAATTTCAACTACTTTCTATGCCTGTGAGTCATATAGATACTAGAATAAATGGGGCTGCGGAGAACTCTGGGGTTTACTGTGGCCATCAGGCAGCTTCCCCTACAGACACACAGACACAGACATGCCTGCACGTACACGCACGCACACACACCAGGTACCCACATTACCCCTCTAGAAGCAGAGGGTATAAGAAAAGACAGAAGAGAATGTAAAAGAAGAGAAAGAAGACAGAAGTATCACCAGAAAACAAGTGCAATGAAGGAAGGACAGGTGAGAGAAGGAAGGAAAAGCAGTGTCAGGGAGAATGACAGAATCCCGAGATGCAAGATTAAGGTGAAACTGGAGCCGATTATACAGAGTGAAGTAAGCCAGAAAGAAAAACACCAATACAGTATGCTAACACATATATATGGAATTTAGGAAGATGGCAATGACGACCCTGTATGCAAGACAGGGAAAAAAAGACACAGATGTGTATAACGGACTTTTGGACTCAGAGGGAGAGGGAGAGGGTGGGATGATTTGGGAGAATGGCATTCTAACATGTATACTATCATGTAAGAATTGAATCGCCAGTCTACGTCTGACGCAGGATGCAGCATGCTTGGGGCTGGTGCATGGGGATGACCCAGAGAGATGTTATGGGGAGGGCGGTGGGAGGGGGGTTAATGTTTGGGAACGCATGTAAGAATTAAGGATTTTAAAATTTAAAAAAAAAAAAGCAAAAAAAAAAAAAAAGAATAAAAAGGAAGGACGGAAGGGACAGATGGGGGATATCAAGAAGGAACATAGAAAGCGAAGGGAGTAATAGGAAAAAAGTGGGAAGAGCTTGGAGAGACTTCATGAGGCAAGAAGAGTCTAATACAATTTGAAAAGAACTGCGGAGTTCTCTAAATGATAATGGTATTTGACAGTACGATGTTTATAGCTGTTTCCAGCTCTCTCTGAATACTATATAGGATTATCCAGATTTCCTGGGGTTTATCACCACAGGCATGTAGGATTAACAGCCTGATGAAGTAAAGAATTATTTTCCAATCCAGTTCTTAGGCCTGCATAGCACTCTTCCCTGACTATGGTACATAAAATACAATAACTGAGAGAAAGAAAGGGTGTATAGCAGTATATAGACATGCCCCAACTTACAGTGGTTCAATTTAGGGTTTTTTGACTTTATGATGGTACAAATTTGATATGTACTCAGTAGAGATCATACCTCAAATTTTGAATTTTGATCTTTTCCCAGGCCAGAGATAATAATAAGCGGGGCTACTCTCTGGGCCACTCCTAGTCAGCTTCTTGGTCAGGGATGTCAACAACTCATAACCATTTGCAACCATTCTGTACACATACAACCATTCTGTTTTTCATTTTCTGTAGAATATTCAATAAACTACATGTCATATTCAACACTATTATAGATCACATTTTGTGTTAGGTTAGTTCTGATGTTCAGTACATTAGGTGCGTTAAATGCATTTTCAACCTATGATATTTTTAACTTAGGATGGGCTTATTGGACATAATTGCATCTTTAAGTTGAAGATCTTTAAATTAAAAGAAAAAATTTTTAAATCTACGATTAAAATATTAATAAGCACTAGGTTCAGAGAAATCCACTAAATTAACAAGCATTATGTAGCACCTACTGTGTGTCAAGCTCTGTGAATTCAGTGGAAAAAAATGTAGACATAGCCTCTGGCTCCCAGAGTCAAGAGCCCAGAGTGTGGTAAATGGTATGTCAGAGCAAGTACATAGCTGTAAGGAGCAGGTAACCAGAGACCCAAGTCAGTTCAAGTGGAAAGTAATAAAACGGAGTCAAAACTTACAAAAATAGATAGCTACTGCGAACCTGCTATAAAGCGCAGGGAGCTCCGCTTGGTGTTCCATGATGACCTAGAGGGGTGTGGGATGGGAGGAGGACACTGGGAGGGAGAGCCAAGAGGGAAGGGATATATGTATACATGTAGTTGATTCACTTCATTGATCAGCAGAAACTAACACAATAATGTAAGCAATTATGCTCCAATAAATAAAATAAAATAAAATTAAAATATACTAAACCCCCCCCCATGCACCTCCCCCCCAACGCCCCCAAAGATGATTGAAAGCGAATCAGGCAAAGACTAAAAGGAAGGGAGGGGTGTTGTGAGGAAACAAAGGAAATGTTCAAGGCAGAAGGATTAACGGAACAAAAGAATGGTCTTTTTGCTTTACAAGAAGTCTCTCTCTGTGTCCATTGGCACCATGGATGATGTCGAGTTATGATGCTGTAGGGAAAGCAGAACCATATTGTGAAGGGACTTACTTGTTTGCCATGAATTTAGTACTTTATAATAAGGACAATAAAATGCTATTGAAACATTGTTCAGTGGGGATTAACACTACAAAAAATTTTATCTTCTAAATATCATTCTTTGGAAAGTAGATGAGAAGTAGACAAGACTAATGTCTAGTGGTTCAGTTAATAAGCTCTTACAATAACCCATATAAATAGAAGAAGGTAGTCTGGACCAAGGCAGGAGCAATGAAGTGAGAGAGAAGGATCTAGATTCTCAAGATAATAATCTACAGAGTCAGTGAAATTCAGTAATTGACTACAAGTGGAGAGATCAAAGTTATGCTCAGAGTCAGTATGAACAGCTCTGAAAATGGTGTTGCTTTGTATAAAAAGGGAGTTGTTAGTAGAAAAGTTAGAGGAATGTCAAAAATGACAGCAAGAGGCATTCATCATCCTCAGTGATTTGTTAACAGAACTAAATAGTTCTGTCGAGTTTTTCCTTTTATAGACGTGCATTCATTAAACAAATTCAATAAAGGTTTACTGAATGAATGACTGAATTTCACAATGGATGTGAGGGAATAAACAAATGAAGAAATACATGAAGAAATGAAGGAGTAAATAGATGAGATAAAATTCACAGAAGGAGGATGACAATGGGCACAGGAAAATATTATTTTTATTAGCAAGGGTGGTAAATCTTACACTCAAAATGGAGTCAGTCTCCCAATTTCAGGTAGTCTAATACCTGTGATATTCAATGCAGAGCAAAAATAAAATCCACAAGAGAAACAGTACTGAGGCCTGATGAAACCTCATTTAAGAATGTAAACAGAGGTTTGCATACTTTATAGGCATTGATTTTACCCAAGGAGATGAACAGTTATAAATAATGGTATCCTTGTTAATACTTCAAAGAAGCCCAATTTAGACTTTAGACTCTGGCATAATGAGTGTTGACATCTATCTCACCACCTCCTCAGATGTGTACATGCTTATTTAATGATCATTTTTAGTATGATTTATAAAAGACAAATAAGATAGCAATGTGGTTTCATTTCACCCCCTGGAAACAGAACTCTCTGGGAGTTTTAAGGTCAAAATCGTGAAAACCAAAAGCAAGATCTAATAGAAATTAATTCTTGACTTGCTGCATTTTAGCACCTCTCTGGCCACACGTATTTGCACACACATATAAGTGAGGGTGGAGAAGAGGCGTCAGCTAGTGTGTGTGAAATTATCACATCATCACCTGAATGAACTCTTCCACCCCTTGCTGTCAGTGCAACTCAGACAAACTCCTTTCTCACTCAACTGTCAGCACACTTAAGAACTCAGAATGCAGACAGGCCTACTACTAAAAGATAGGCTGCTTTCACTGATAGCAACGTCAGTATGTAAGGCAAGAACTTACGCATCTGTCAGGATAGTGCATGATCTTAGGAGCTCATGACAGAACATGTGGCTAGGAGTCAAAGCAGAACAAATATGACAGTTCTTATGCTTAAATTATCCTGCTAATTTCTACAAAAGAATTTCTATTAATATGGCTAAAGTTCCATTTTGTTCAAAATTTCTCCCAGAAATAAAACTGTTTGTTCTTAAATTATTAGCTATTAGAGAAAACATTCAAAACAGAAGCCTCTAGAAAGGATTTACCCTTATTTCACCATGATACGTTATTTGACCTTTACAAACCTTTTCCTCTTCCTTTTAAAGTGGCAATTCTTATTTGAGAGGAGTATTGGAATTGATAAATGCTTTAGCACATGTAAACATTTAACAAATATGATATTGATCCATATGAAATGTGCAGTAAAGGCTAACATAACTGATTAAAAAAAAATAAAATCAAGCTAAACGTTATGGAAAACAAGCCAGGAACACTCCCCCCCCCCCCCCCCCCCACCCCCCGCCGCCACAACTAGTGCCTTCAAAACGTGCTGGTCTAGATTTCTTTGCTGGTCCTAGACAACACCTGGAGTGATTCTTTTGGCTTTCTGGTCACTTTCATTTATGCAGAAAAAACAAAATCACACTTTGGCAACAGAGAATTTCGGCTTTTACACAGCCTAGTCAAGTCTAAACCAAAACTGCAGTTTTATACCCAACTCAGTCTCTCCTCACATCAGTTTATATATTATGCGGGCTGAGAAACCTCTACAGGAAAACAGGCTTTTACTCTTTCTTGTTCTTGGGCTTTTTCTTCCTTCCTTTCATTTGCTCCTCCTTTCCTCTCAGATGCTACTTGGTCCTTTTCCTCCTGCATTTTATCAGGACTCAGGAGGAGGTCGGGTTTGGGAAACAAGCATAAAGAGCCACTGTAATCTGACCATTCATTCTCTTAGTGTGGCAGACGCCAAACACCAGTTTTCTCACCAAGCACATTCTTGGCTCTTTCATAGGCCCCGCAGCAATCTTCTTATGACACAATGTCCTCAAACAAACAAAGCAATAACCACCTGAACTCTTGCAAGACAGCTTAGAGCTTCATACTGCCAGGGCCTCCTTGTTCAAGCAGGCTATGCTCATGAGCATAGTTCCATCAAACTGTGGAACCCAGTTACCTTTAAAGGTAGAAAACTCCTGTCTTCTTGTCAAACCAAAACTTGAAGATTCCATCCGCTTCTCACTGCCCTCCTCCCTTGGCCTGCTGTCACAGACCTCTCCACTCACTCCCAATTTAAGAATTCTCCAGGCAGGAGCAAAACTGCCTGTATGTGTTCACATACACTCTCAAGCTCTCAGAATGCATGTCAAGCACTGCTAAGAACTGCCTCCCTCACTCTACTCCTGCCTTAGAAGCGAGTAAGTAGACTCATCTCTAGCTCAGCAGACATCCAGCTCGGGTGTGAGATGCCATTTCCCCAGCTTGCCACCACTTCCAAAAACTTCAAGAGATTTTGTTGGAGCCTCCATCACTCGACTTGGAGTAAAGGAGAAGAGAAAAACAAAAATACTTTATGCCTAAGCCTATCACTCCTAACTTCTACAACGTTTTTATTCATTCTCTCTCTCTCTTCATCATATCGGTTGAACAGTGAGTGAGTGAGAAAAGAACTTAAAGGTTTTTCTTAAATCCTAGAGGTAATTTCTAATCTATAGCATTATTAACACTCTAGATAAGATCTTTGTTTGTTTGAGGAGGCAGAGCTGTACATTTTAGGATATTAACCAGGATCCTGCTTCCTACTCACTAGGTACCAGAAGCTTTCTTTCCCCTGGAGGTGTGACAACCAAATATGTCTCCAAACACTGCCAGATAGTCTTTGGAGGCAAAATTCCCCCTTGTTGAGATTCACTGGCCTAGAGGCATGGCACCCAGTTGCATCTGGGTGTTCTCTCAGAGATTTTTTGCTTGCTTTGGGGTTTGACCTAAAATTCTGAGACAACAGAAAAAATCCATATCATTATACTACTTTCCCAACTCCTACATCCATTACTTTAGTGGAAATTCACTTTTTATTCGCTAAATAAATCTTCATGGTCTGCTAGATACCAGGCACTATCACAGGCATTAAATGAGATAAGACTCTGGTTTCTGGGAGCTTATAGGTTAGAGATAATAGAGGCAAAAATGAAGCATTCAGCAGATGGATAATACGATCAAAGTGGTTTCTGAAGGAGACTGCCTGGGCATCATTATGTATGATGAGAACGGAAGGAAGTTTGAAACCTGGAGAATCAATTAGGAGGCAGTTGCCACAACAAAACAAGCAAAAGAATTTTAAAGGGAATAATGATCTGGATGTGACTCCAGGTCATGAAGAGCAAAGAATAAAACAGAGTGAGGTTGAAAAAAAAAGTGATGGAATTTTATAAGTGGTTGGATAGATGGAAGAGAAGAAATAGATACATATCTTCATTGGTTTCCTTCATAGGAAATTATCACAGTTTTCCTTGAAGATATGGGATTGTTGGGATAAAAAAAAGCAAAACCTGCTAGGCAGATGACTGTGGGAAAAAACAAGAGTTTTCATTGGGTTTTTTGGTATTTGTATGCGGTAATTTTGATTTGAGGGCAAATTATTCAAGGTTATTCTGCAGACAGAAATTCAAAGTAAAGACTTCCCTAGAAGAGCTGTATTGGTCTTCACCTCATTTTTCTCTGAAACCCCTAAGATAAATATAAATGAACTGGTTGATCTTTCAACTGTGTTTTGAGAAAAATAGCTTATTACTAACTCAGATTCACAAACTAGCATCCAGGCCATCCAACAATAAAATCCAATCTTTAAACCACCTCTGATGACTTTACCTAAGCAGAAGCAGCCCATTCTGCATAGATAGGAGACATAAGTCTTCATAGGCCCTTAACATAGGCCCATGTTTTAGAAATGAAGACTAGTAAGAAATGTAAGACAATGGCGAGCACTTGTTAAAATAAAGTGGAAGTGAAATTTTTGCTCAGTTGTGTCTGACTGTTTGCCACCATGGAATTCTCCAGGCCAGAATACTGGAGTGGGCAGCCTTTCCCTTCTCTAGGGGATCTTCCCAACCCAGGAATTGAACTCAGGTCTCCCGCATTGCAGGCGGATTCTTTATCAACTGAGACACAAAGGAAGCCCTGTTAAAATAAGCAGGTTCCAAATATAGCATAAAAATGTAACTCCAGCAGCTATAGGATTGCTTAGCTAAAAAACATTTTAAAATTTAATAGAATTAGAATTTGACCTATTTCTTATTCCTGTCACTTTTCCCTTTGTTCAACTGGATTTTCTCAAATTTTAGATCAAGAAGGTTAAATTGAAGAAATTTTTGCTCTTTGGAAATGAACCTATTATCTTATTATCCCCTCATCTTTCTGCCAACCATTCTACAGCTTTCATGCTGGTTCCTTCATTCTTTATTTCTCTCTTGATTCTGTTGAGAAGTCTAAGAACATTTTTAGGAGTTTTATAGTCCTGGGTTCAAATCTCAAGTACACCTTTACAAAGTTATTCTATAAATTCAGGCAAGTCTTTCTGTAAGATTTCTTTAAAATTAAGAGAACATTTCCTAACAAGGCTTTATGTTAATTTAATAAAGATGCACATGTGTAGAATTCATTTTAGTTGTCTTTTTCCCCTTTCCTTCACCCTCTACTAAGTGATTGGTAACAGGAGATACGAAAGGCATGACATGCCTATTTTGTATTTGCTTTTACATAAAGGCTTCCCTATGGCTCAGATGGTAAAAAAATCTGCCCGCAATGCAGGAGACCTGGGTTCAGTCCCTGGATGAGGAAGATCCCCTGGAGGAGGCAATGGCATCCCACTCCAGTACTCTTGCCTGGGAAATCCCATGGACAGAGGAGCCTGGTGGGCTACAGTCCACAGGGTTGCAAAGAGTTATACATGACTGATCAACTTAACACTTTCACATGCTGAAACAATAGTAAAAATAGAGGTATTTTATGTACAGTCTGAACGATGTTGAGCCTACAAAGCAATAAATATGTGTATAGAAAAGAAATGCAAGAATGTAAACAGTTATTAACAGTGATAATTCTGGATGATGAAAAAACAGATGTTTGTCTTTTTCACCATTCTGTTTCCCTATCTTTGTATAATTAATATTTAATTTCCTAATGAAAACCATAAATGAACTTCATGACAAAAGAAAGGAAGTTTCTAGAGTAAAAGAAATTCCAATATTCTCATTAATGAAAACAGAGGTTACTGGATTAACTAGTAACTCAGAGAAATAACCCTTATACTAAATAAGATAATGTTCTTTCATTTTCCTCTACACTATAAGTGGAACAAATGGGTGCATTAGTACCCATGGACTATATCCTCAATCTCTGTTTATGGTACTGACTTTGGACTTAAAAAAAAAATTAAAATAAGTATTTTCCAATGATGATAATAGCGTTAATCTAATCGGAGTCTAACACATCAATTTTCCTTATACAGATAAATACTAAATAGTATGATCATTGCTGCTCAGTTGCCCAGTCATGGCAGCTTTGTGACCCCATGGGTTGCAGCACGCCCGGCCTCCTTGTCCTCCCAGAATGATCGATGATCGTTACTGTGGCTTAGACAGGTCTTCTTTTTTTATTTTATTTATTTATTTTATTTTATTTTATTTTATTTTATTTTTTTAAATTTTAAAATCTTTAATTCTTACATGCATTCCCAAACATGAACCCCCCTCCCACCTCCCTCCCCATAACATCTTTCTGGGTCATCCCCATGCACCAGCCCCAAGCATGCTGCATCCTGCGTCAGACATAGACTGGCGATTCAATTCACATGATAGTATACATGTTAGAATGGCATTCTCCCAAATCATCCCACCCTCTCCCTCTCCCTCTGAGTCCAAAAAGTCCGTTATACACATCTGTGTCTCTTTCCCTATCTTGCATACAGGGTCGTCATTGCCATCTTCCTAAATTCCATATATATGTGTTAGTATACTGTATTGGTGTTTTTCTTTCTGGCTTACTTCACTCTGTATAATCGGCTCCAGTTTCATCCATCTCAACAGAACTGATTCAAATGAATTCTTTTTAACGGCTGAGTAATACTCCATTGTGTATATGTACCACAGCTTTCTTATCCATTCATGTCTTCTTTTATAACACAAGTACAGAAGAAATCTCGATAGTTAGGAATATACATCCACCACTCTCCAGCTCAATTTTGTCTTCATTTTGCTGACTTCCTAAGAGGTACTCAAAATGTCTAAGTACTCCAGCAATGGAAGTCTAATCTGCATACTACTTTAAAATTTTAATTCAGAATCACATGGACCCTACTTAAACTATTGCCTCTCTCCCCTGCTACCCCAGCAATGACCTTCAAAGGGAAAAATGAAGACTCAAGAACTTTCTTACCATGTTGCAATTACTCATTTACTCATCTATTTTCTGATCACAATGCATACTCCTTTAAGACAAGGGAGATGTTTCAATCTTTTTTGTTTCACCCCATCAGTTGACAAGGCTGTATATTGTTACGCTGCTTATTTAACTTGTATGCATTGTACGTCAAGCAAAATGCCAAGCTGAATGAAGCACAAGCTGGAATCAAGATTTCTTGAAGAAATATTAACAACCTTAGATATGCAGATGACCCCATTCTAAGGGTAGAAGGTGAAGAGGAACTAAAGAGCCTCTTGATGAAGGTGAAAGAGATGGATAAAACAGCTTTGAAACTCAGCATTAAAAAAACTAAGGTCATGGCACTGGATCCTATCACTTCATGCAAATAGATGGGGGAAAAGTGGAAACAGTGGCAGATTTTCTTTTCTTGGGCTCCAAAACCACTTCAGACAGTGACTGCATCTATGAAATTAAAAGACCCTTGTTCCTTGGAAGAAAAGCTATGAAACACTTAGACAGCATATTAAAAACAGAGACATTACTTTGCAACAAAGGTTTTTATAGTCAAAGCTATGGTTTTTTCCAGTAGTCATGTACAGATGTGAGAGTTGGACCATAAAGAAGTCTGGGTGCCAGAGTCAATTCTTTTGAATTGTGGTGCTGGAAAAGACTCTTGAGAGTCTCTTGGACTGCAAGATCAA
This sequence comes from Ovis aries, assembly GCF_016772045.2. Lineage (NCBI taxonomy): Eukaryota > Metazoa > Chordata > Mammalia > Artiodactyla > Bovidae > Ovis > Ovis aries. Next base: position 92,104,896 of record NC_056055.1, on the reverse strand, counting down.
TTCAGTGAATCCTAAAGGAAATCAGACCTGAATATTCATTGGAAGGACTAATCCTGAAGCTCCCATACTTCGGCCACCTGATGCAAAGAACTGTCTCATTGGAAAAGCCCCTGATGCTGGGGAAAGATTGAAGGCAAAAGGAGAAGAGGGCAGCAGAGGATGGGATAGATAGCATCACTGGCTCAATGGACATGAATTTGAGTAAACTCCAGGAGATAGTGGAAGACAGAGGAGCCTGGTGTGCTGCAGTCCATGGGGTCGAAAAGAATGAGACATGACTTAGTGACTGAACACTACTGCCACCAACACATCAGTTGCTGGAACGAAGGATATGTTCACTTATAAGTACTTGATGAGTGAATGCATCAAAGAATGAATATTTTAAGTGGAGAATAAAGATCATACAGTCCTAGTTTCCGCAGACTTTTAGAACACTTTCCATAGCACAACCAACAAATGATCTGTCAGGTTTTCTTTGGCTCTCCAGTGACAGGACTACAAGACTGTGGTCCTCTTCAATTTCAGAATCCAGATCCATTTTATGCCTGCTTTTAGCTGAAATATATGATTTGTTGATTATCTTTCACTGGTACTTCCTTTATTTGCCTCCCCTTTGTTTTTCTTAGACTGAAAACATCACGGTAGTGTAGCTCTCTCTAGAGATTCTTCTACACCACAATTCTAAAGAGCACCACTTTGAACATATCTTTTCCCTATTTGGGCTTCCCTGGTAACTAAGTGGTAAAGAACCTGCCTGTCAAGCAGGAGCTGTGGGTTGGGAAGATTCCCTGGAGAAGGAAATGGCATTCTATTCCAGTATTCTTGCCTGGGAAATCCCATGGACAGAGGATCCTGGTGGGCTATAGTCCAAGGGGGTTGCAAAAGAGTCAGACACGACTTAGTGACTAAACAACATCTGTATTTAAACTGATTTTAATTTCTCAGAAGGCAATATCCAAACTACTCAGTCTGCAAGTCAGGAAACAACTGTCAGTTTCCACCCCCTTGACTTGCCATTTATTGTTTTATTTTTATAATCATGAAGAGCTTGTTGCATATGTATTACATTCCTGCCACTGGATCCTGGGGAGTAATGTTAACCCGCCTAGAGCATAGACCTCAGAGACACCATGTAACAGAGCTTTAGCATAATGCTAAAGCTGGTTTCACTTCCAACTGAGAAACAAAATGGATAAGAGGTTACCAACCTAAGAGTATGACCGATACTCCACCATGTGCAGAATTTACAGAGACTGAAGATCAAACTTTTAAAAGAAGTCAGTTTTCTACTTCTGACCATGATAAGTAAGTGGACAAGACTTGCCCCCTACCATAAACAACTAGAAAAATGGAAAGACCATATGAAATGGCTGTTTTCAGTTGATGGGAAATAGGTAGCACAGGACTATTACCCCTGAGAGAAGAGAAAGACAAAATGAACCCTAAGGTTGCATCAGCTTTAGAAAGCCTAAAGGCACTTTTTAGACTGCAGTCTGGAGAGCAAGATTCCAAGCAAAGCACTATGGCTTTGCTGAGTTAAGGACTGGAGTTTAGAAAAGCTAAGGTGGCCTCAATATGCAGGGCAAAGTATCAGAAAGAAGAGAATTATGCACAGAAAGAGCTTCTAGATATCGTTATAGGGATCTTATTAAATCTTGGCTGAATATTATGCTGTACTTGTATAAAGTAAAGGCCTATGAGACAGGAAACGAACAATCAGAGAGACTTGAGCTGAACACCCCTCAGAGCTTACATGGGGCTAAGAGGCGTTAGCACTCTGACTAGACAAAGTAAAGAAAAGTGTTGAAAACTAAGATTCAATAGAAACTCCAGAAGGGTCACATCTTAATAGTGAACTAAGCCAGTCCTAGAGATACCAGAAGAAACCCTGAAGAAAAGCAAGACTCAAAATGACCACATTAAGCCATAAGATCCTTAGCTGTCAGGAAAACAAATGTTAGCACTCTTTAAAAGATGATTAACAAAAAAATCAACAATGTGAAATTCGCAGTGTACAGCACTCATAAACAAATGACATCAAGGTTCTGCTTCTGCCTGTGAAGGAATAACTGCTACAGGAATGTTTCCACAATAAACAACTACAAACGGTGAAAAATATATGAAACAACTGTTTTTCAGTATTTCTGATAAAATACAGGATGCTGAGTCAAATTTGAATTTCAGCCAGTTTTAGCGTAGGTTTGTACCATGCAACTTTTGAGATACATACTGAAATTCAGATAAATTGTTTATCTGAAACTCAAATCCAACAAGATGCCTTGTATTTTTATTTGTTATGTTTAGTGATCCTATGTATACTGGAAAGCAGTCACAGTACAGTCATAGTACTGTAGAATGTTGAAAGGAGGGAAAATAATGAAGTTGGCATTTCTAGCTTTCAGGGTAGAGATGATTCTGGACTATGGTTCTGGATAAGGAAACTCAAACAGAGCCAGGAAAATTTGAACCAAAGTGAACCTGTAGACAAAAATTGGATTTCAGGGAGATCAATGTGGTGAACATAGGCCAACATACAATCCTGGAGAGAGCTATGTGGAAACATCTCTACAAATCCAATATCCATTGAGTCCTTGGCTGTGACTACTTAGGATAAAATTTCATGAGGCAAGGAATATCACAACTGCTGAAGAAAGAAAAATAATCAAGGGACTGTAAGCTAAATAATTCCCAGAGCTCACGTAGGACCAGAGTTTCTATCAGTCAGGGTAGAAAGATTCCACTAAGTACACAGAACTTTTAGTAAGGACTGGAAGGATAGACTCTTAATAGTGGGGATGAATTAACACTAGACTAAATGCTACTCTAGATAGATCACAAAAAGATAAATGGCAAGCTTCAAAAGAATGAAGCTCATATATAAGTATCTTAATTTTTGGCCAGACTGAGGTCCAATACCGAATACCCCAAAGTTTACTACTCAATGTATAATTGGGCTTCCCAAGTGGTGCAGTGGTAAAGAATCTGCCTGCCAATGCAGGAGGCACAAGAGACCCAGATCCCTGAGTCGGGAATATCCCTTGATGTAGGAAATGGCAATCCACTCCAGTATTCTTGCCTGGAAAATTCCATGGACAGAGGAACTTGGGGGGCAACTGTCCATAGTGTCACAAAGAGTCAGACACAACTGAGCACCACCACCCCACCCAATGTACAATTAATAATCTTTGGCATCTGATCCAATATTCTTAGACGTGAAAGAAGCAGGAAAATATCCACCATCAGGAGAAAAAAAGCCAATAGAAACAGACTGAAAAATGACAGAGATAATATAATTAGCAGGAAAGGACCTTTACAAAGCCATTGTAAATATGTTTGGTGTACACAAGGCTGTAACAATAATGATGAGAGAAATGAAAGCTAATTTTAAAAGGAACCAAATGAAGCTTCCAGACTTGAAAAAATATAAGGTATGAAAAAAATTCCTAGATGTGATTAATAACAAATTAAATTCAACAGCAGAATTAAAGAGATTAGTCAACTTGAAGATTTAGCAATAGAAAATATCTAAACAATTATAGGGGAAAAAAGAGAATGGGAAAAAAGGACTCAGTGACATGTGCAACAGTTTCAAGCAATTTAACATGTAAGCAGAGATTCTCAGAAGGAGAGAAGTAATAGGATTACAGGGGGAAAAAAATTTTAAGAAATTACAATTAAATTTGCCCAAAGTTGATGAAAAATGTAAACCTGTGGAACTTACAAAGAGGAGAACCACTGAGAAAACCATATTTAGGTACATCATAATCAAATTGCTGAAAATTAGTGATAAATAACAGGTATTAAAATCAGCAAGAGGCAAAAGGTAACACAGCACATGGGGGGAAAATAGGTAAGAATTTTCCCTGATTTTTTTGTTATCAAAATGAAAAACATAAGAACAACAACTTTAACATAATGAAAAACAAAACTTCCAACTTCTATTTAAAAAAGAAGAAATCCTTCATGAATATAGATAACCAAAGTTTTTTTCAGAAATACAAAAGGTGAGAGAACTCATTATTCAGCAAACTTCTAGCATGAAATTTATTAAAGTTCTTCAGGTAGAAAGAATCATGTATCAGATATAAGCTCAGACCTACATAAAGGCATTTAGAGCACTAAGATGGTAAATATGTGGGTAAATACAGACAATGTATTCTCATATTTTGATTTCCTTAAAAGATTATTTGGGAAAGAGAAACTTCCAAAATGGTAGAATATCAAATCCTCTCCCCAATAAGCAGTAATCAAACTGGATAAAGTTGTCAAAAAATCCCCAATAGTTTCAGGGCTCTGGAAATCAACTATAGGCCTACAACAAATTTAGAAGTGTTTGCTCAGGAAAAGCAACTGCACCTTGGATAAGAACCATAGGAGTTTGTGGTGTTTTATTGTGAGAGACAATCGTATAGCTGCCCTCCTAGTTTCATCAGAATGGTAATCCTATCACAGCAGAGTAAGCTCTGAAAAACAGAAGCTTTGCTGCCAGAGGGGGCTGAATTGATGTTTAAGTAGACTGTAGGAAAACGACATATTCCTGAATATAGTTGGCAGCCAAATGGGAAGGTCGTCCATATCTAACACGTAATTGCAATCTTGATCTTGGCAAGCAGCAGACCAGCTGAATAGCTGGAAATATAATAGAGAGATCCATGGAATGAATAGGAAAGTCACAGTAGGTTTTGAGAAGTTCCCATATACTTTGGTGGTCTGGAAATCTGTGTGAATTTACAAGGTTGTTCCCAGGATCAGTGGAGAATGTGGCGGTGGGGTGGGGAGGGGACTAGTCAGCTACACATTCCCTGAATGAACATAAACCTTTATGTGTACACAGAAGAGACAAGAGAGCAGAAAGTAAAAGTTGGGCCAAATTTGTAAATTGCCTGAACTTTGAATGTTCTCCCCTAATATAAACACAGATCCATAGGCAAAGGGGCAGAACCCTTACTGACTCAATTTATGTTGTATTTGAGTACAACCTTGGATCAACTGATGGCTGATCACTACGTTATGCTGACATAGGGATGAACTTCCCACTAGAAAACTGGAACTTAAAATTAAAACATGATTTGTTTTTTAATCTGAGCAAACATCAATGGCTACACACCATCACACACCATGGGGGGAAGAGCATGTCCACAGTATTAGTACAGGCAAATCACTAAACAAAATCCAAACAAATAGTAATAACAAAAATCCTGGGAGGATTCAGATACAGAGTTGCTAGAAAATATTATCTAAAATATCTAACTTTCAGACGAAAAAACCTGTAAGACATGAAGAGAAATGGGGGAATATGACCATACTCAGAAGAAAAAAGTCAATAGAAACTGTCTCTGAGAGGGCACAGATGTTGAGCTAAGAAATCAAAGACTTCAGAGGAACTATTATAAATATGGTTCAGGAACTAAAGGGAGCCACATGTAAAGAATTAAAGAGAAAGTATGACAACTGTGATATAATAGAGAATATCAATAGAGATATAAATAATTTAAAAGACTCAATGTTTTACCTTTATTTAGATCTTCCTCAATTTCTTTTATTTTTTCACATACAGATCCTGTACGTATTTTGTTAGACTTATACCTAAGTACTTTGTTTTCGGACACTATTATAAAGGCCGTTGTTTAAAGTCTCAAATTCCACATGTAGTTGATGGTATGTGTAGGGTCACAGCTGACTTTTGAATATTGACCTGGTAACCTGTGACCTTGCTGAACTCATCAGTTTCAGAAGTTTTTGGTAGATTCTTTGGAATTTCCGATATCCAAATAATATAAGCATTTTCGCTGTCATCTTTATAGTTTTGTGATAAAAAATCTTGGCTTACTTTTTCTTTCTTTCAGCACCTACTACATTTTGACCATCATTTTTGGTGAGAAGTTGGCTGTTAATAGTATTGCTCTTCCTTTACGAGTTGTTCCGTTGCTTTCAAGATGTTCTTGTTATGGTTGGCTTTGAACACTTTGGCTGTAATATTTCTAAGTGTGTCTGTCCTTAGTCATGTTTGTTGACCTGCTTGGAAATCTAAATTCATGTTTTCTTCATATTTGCGAAGTTTTAAGCTATTATTTTCTTTAAGTATTTTTCTCCTATTTTCCCTTTGTCCTCTTCCAGGAGTCCTCTCTGCATGCATTCATCACTTCTTACAGGTCTCTGAAGCTATTTCTTAATTTTATTCCCTCTGTTGAATTGTTTTCCTTCGAGTTTGCTTTTTTCTTTTACTATCTCAGACCTGCTGCTTATCCCTTCAGTAAATTTGTTTGTTTTATTTTTTATCTCCAAAATTTCCATTTGGTTCTTTTCAGTAGTTTATATCTCTGCGGTAATTTTAATTTACTACATTAAAAGAATAACTAAAGTATACAAAACATTTCAAGACACACAAAAATATTTGAAAAAATTAAATATCCATGCTAGATAAATCTCTAAACAAACTAGAAATATAAAGGATCTTCCTCAACCTGGTAAAGCCTCTATTAAAAATCTATAGTTAATATCATATTTAATGTGAGAGATGGAATGTTTCTTCTGAAATTATAAACAAGTTCACTTTCATCATTCTATTCAACATTATATTGTAAGTCCTAGCCAATGTAATAAGGCAATATAAATAAATGAAAGAAATCCATGTTAGAAAAGAAAATCATCTTTACTTGTAAGCAACATGACCTTGTATGTAGAAAATACTAAGGGAAAAAAACACATTTGAATACAAGAGTTCAGTAAATCAAAGGACCCAAGATAAAATACAGAAACATCAATTAATTTTATGTATCAGCAATGAAATATGCTCATTTTTAAAATAGGGTGACAATCTATATACCAAAAACAAGACATTGCTGAGAGATATGAAAGGATATATAAAGAAATATTCTATTTTCACGTTCAATATTGCTATAGTGGAAATTCTCCTCAAATTGATCTATAAATTCAAAGTAATTTCTATTGAAATACCATCAGGTTTATTTTCAGAAATTGACAATCTGCATTTAGAATTTATGTTGAAATGCAAAGGACTGAAAATAGCCAAAATCAGTTTGAAAAAGAACAAAGTTGGAGGATTTATACTTTCAATTTCAAAAATTACTATAATCATACAGTAATCAAAAGAGTGTGGCACTGGAAAAAGATACATAAATCAAAGGAAAACATTTGGGAATCTAGAAGTAATTTCTTCCATTTCTGGTTAATTGATCTTTAACAAATGCGGCAAGGCAAATTCAATGGGGAAAAATAGTCTTTAATAAATAGTGCTGAAACAATGGAATATTCACATATAAAAAGATGAATTTAGACCCTTACTTCATACTAAACACAAAAATTAACAAAATGGATATTATACCTAAATGCAAAAGCAGAAACTATTACATTTTTAAAAGAACATATAGGAAAGATATCCTCAAGACCTTGGGTTTGGCAAAGAGTTCTGAGATACAGGACCCAAAGCATGATGTATAAAAGAAAAAATTGATAAACTGGACATGATCAAATTAAAGATTCTGTGCTATTAAGAAAATGAAAAATTAAGCCACAGACTGAGAGAATTTGCAAATAAAATATTTTATAAACACCTTGTATCCATGATACATAAAAAACACCAGTCAATAATAAAACAACCCAGTAAAAAAGAATGTGGAATAGACATTATAACAAAAAACATATGAATTAGATAATAAACTCTTCACACTTTTATAAGCCTGAACACCCTCAAGAACACCCTCAAGAATCTCTTCCTCTTCAAACTCTTCTTTCATATTTGTTTGCCATGTCATTCATTAGCACTTTCTGTCTATCATGTGTTGTTACCTGTCCTTACATACGCATGCCTTGACTACTAAACTGGTATATCGATTTGGAAATGTCACTAAACAGTATGTTATAAATCTTTGAGGAACGCAGATTGGCTCCTCATATGTACTGTGGCACATGACATTGCAGAGAGCACCTGTTGAATACTGATGATCAGGGAATCAGAAGACTGCAAAAGACCTTTTCTTCCATGGAAGATCTAACATAGTTGTTTTTTTTTTTTCTCTTCCTATCTACAAAGGGGAAGTTTCAGAGCTTCCTTTGCCTGTTCTTTTGAGAGTTAACAACTCTCACTATTGACCAGTATTATACACAGTTGGTCTGGTACTTTTAAGTTTTATTCCAGTTGATATATGTACCTTTTAAAAAATAGCAGTTTAGTTTGGTCACTGGACCAAGGTTAACAATCAACTTCAAATTCTGTTCTACCATGCTGAACTGCTGAGACTATCTTCATTAAATTCACAGAGCCTGGAGAAATACTAGACAAGAACTAGATATTCTTTAAGTCTAATATCTTCAAGATAATATGACATCCTAGGAATTCTAGTGGTATGCCTAGGTGTGTGGTTTATCAAATTAATAATTATTTTTTAATCAAACAGTAAAAGACACTGCCTTCCTGAACTGAGTACAAATATAAAATAAATAACTAATCCTTAATTATGCATGACATCGTATACCAATTATTTGTGAAGAAGCTTGAGAGTGTTATAAATATAATCTCATTAGTTTTCTCAAATTTTCCATAAGTTTGAGAGGTAGTCACTATTATCTCTATATTTAACACATTACTATATTAATAAAAACTAGGCTCCTTTACATTTTATAATCACATTTACATTTATCATTCTACAGCCCTTTCATGAAAGAGACTGTTATCTTCTCTTTTCAAATGAGAAAACTGAAGTTAATTACTTCCTAAGATCTTTGCAATCGTTAATATCGTTAAGAGCTAATCTTTACTTCTGAGGAAGTGCGCTTGATACAAAGCATCATCCTAGTATAAAGAAGAGTTGGAGTATCAGATTTCGTATTAAGAAATGGGACAGTAAGGGGCAGAAAGGGAAACTTTAGGTACTAAGGCTAAATGCTTTAATCAGCATTTTCGTTAAGGTCAAACACCTGTTTTACTATTACTGTCTTTGTTCCTGGGCCTTCCCATCAAAACTTGAACCTATATGTTTAATCCTTAACAGTACATTCTAGAATAGAAAAAGTATGAGTGAAAAAGCTACGTTGCCTCAAACAATCATTGAATATAGGGCCCACATAGCAAGGTTAACTGTCTTCAAACTTCCTAAAATGGTCTTCCTACTTGCCATTCAAAAGGCTACTGTTCTATACGCCCTGCCTCCTACTGGCAGATATGAACAGATGCTACAGAATGCTGCTGGAGCAGGTAGATAACTAGGGTGAACTAGCTACTAGTAACTAGTGTATCTGTCCATGTGAGTTAGTTCCTTCTTCACTTTTATATTAAGCACCCCAGCATTGCTGTTGCATTATGACACAGTGACAATTTTGGGGTTTTAATATTGCTATTTGAGTCTTAGTAGTTTAGGCAAATGCTAATTATTATAGCTTAAAAAAAAAGGCAAAAAATTGAAGAAAACTGATAGCATGATATCTTTTGCCAGAAATAGTCTCTGGTCATGCAATTCCACAAGAATCGCTGATTAAAGAAGAAATTGAGAAGACAGCAGAGGCAGTATGTAAAAAGCTCTGCTATAACATAACTTCTAAGTCCAACTTGTGAGGCTGGACAAGCCATAAATTTATTGATTTGTACAACAGGAATACTATTTTTATCTATTGCATTCATGTTCAATAACAAATATTCAATAGGAATATAACATTTTGTACATATAAGCTTATAAAAATGTTTGATTGCAGTATTAGAGGCAAAGGTCTGTGGGTAAGGTTCAGTTGTGCCACTTCCTCATTATACTGTGGGCTTTATGAATCAGTTTTCTTAAAAGTGAAGCTAGTTGTGTCTACCAGCCTAAGTTATCTAATTATGTTTTTATTTAGAGAACTGAGACATTGCTGGCCATCAAACTATATTGATGATGATACAAAATGTGAACTATGGAATTATAAGAATTTGTTAATCTCTTGGTATCTGATAGAATCTGGCTTCCCAGGTGGCACTGGTGGTAAAGGATCCACGTGCCAATGCAGGAAATGCCAGAAACACAGGTTTGATCCCTAATCCAACCTGATTGGGAAGATCCCCTGGAGTAAGCAATGGCAACTCACTCCAGTATTCTTTCCTAGAAAGTTCCATGGACAGAGGAGCATGGAAGACTATAGTCCATGTGGTTGCCAAGAGTCAGACACGACTGAGCATGCACACATGCACACATCTGATGGAATCTCTCACACTCAATCAAAACGTGTACTTCCTGTTCTGCCACCACCCTCTCAGTGCTATTCTTGTTATGATCGTTATAGAGAGGAGGTGTCCTATTCCCTTTAAATCAAGGACAGAAGTCCTAAGAAGTCCACCTATACTACAAAATGAGCATGGAGGAACAGGAAGGCCATGAAAACATGTATACTAGAGGCTTTGCTTTGAATTAATTATTCCACGCACTGTATTGCATCCTTAAAAATCCATTAGATGGCCACCACATCTTTCTCTATACTCATATACTTTCGGCATTTGCCACATAAACCAGATATTGAAGCATAATAGATTCAACCGATATTGGGTGAATAATTTTATGGGATTTTGTTAAGTACTGTTGAAATATTGAACACATGCTAGCATTACTATCTATATTAACTTCATCAAAATTTTTAGAACATGTTTTCAGGTCATATTTATAATCAAGGTGGGGAGGGCTTTCATTTGTTCTTTAATTCGCTAAAAATTATTTTTAAAGTGCCTATTGTGCTATGCAATAGTTAATTTTTAAACTCATTGATGAATCAAGCATAGCTCTTGCTCTTATACATTTAATAATCTAGTGGGATAAAGATAATAAAGAAATGAAACAAGCAAGTTAGTATATGCATTGGTCAGGATGTGTCAGATTAAACTATGCTAATGAAAAACCCCCAAATCTCAATGACTTGACTCCAGCAAAGCTTTTTCCCTTGCTCATGCAGTTTTCTCAGTGCAAGGCTATAGGAAGGGTCTGCACATTTTTGTCACTTAGGGACTTAGGTTGACAGAGGATTTGTCTTATCATGTGCTCCCTATAATCTCCACAGAAGTGGGAAACAAGTATGGCAAATCCTACAGTCATTCTTAAAATTTCTGTTCATGAGTGACTCATATCCCTCCCTGCTTATGTTTCCTTTTGCAAAGCAAGTCACATGTACATACTTAAATTCAAGGAATAAAGAAGTACAGCCCTACAATGTTTCCAGATGGAAGGAAGTAAAACGTATTCAATGAATAGCTTTACGTTATGATTTCCACAATATAAAATTTCAAATGAAGAGAGTCTAGAGAAAGAAACTATAGCATTAAGATAAGAAAAAAAAAACTCTTACACATGGGCTGTGTGAATATACTTTTGAGTCTCAAATAGATAAGAACTCAGCCAAGTAATCAACAGAAGAAAAAAAATCTTATTAACATGGGTAAAAATTTTGAGGTTGGCAAGAGCTGGGCCATTACAAGGAATAGAAAAAGATTTGGCATAGTTGAAGCATGATAGGTAAGGAAGGGACTAGAAAAAGGGGCTGGGATAAGGTCTTTTAGGGCTCATGTGCCACAGTTATGAGTGTGAAGTCAAGGAGAGCTTTAAGCCATGGAGTAACATCATCTGATTTATGACTGCCATGTGGAGCATAGTGCTGCAGGTCAAGAGTAGGAACTGTAATGATACAGGGTTATGAAGAGTGGAAGGAGCCAACAGTAATTGAGGCCCACCCACACTAGGTGGCCATACAAAGCTTACACAGGGGATTACCCTGGAACACCTGGCTCTGGTGACCAGGGGGAATTGCAACCTGGGTCCCATAGGACACCTTCTACATAAGGCCATTTCTTCACGAACAGGAGATGCAGCTGATACACCTAGTACATAGGGAAAACACGCACACACGCACGCAAATGAAGAGACAAAGGAATACCTTCTAAATGAAAAAATAAGACAAAACCTCAGAAAAAGAACTAAAGGAAACAAAGATAGGCAATTTATCAGATAAAGAGTTCCAAGTAATTGACATAAAGTTGCTTACTGAACTCAGGAAAAGAATGCATGAACAAAGTGGGAATGTCAACAAAGAAACAGAAAAATATAAAAAAGCACCAATGAAAAGAACTTAAGGACATAGTAACTGCAATGACAAACGCACTAGACGTAATCAACAGGGGATTAGAGGATGCAGAAGACTGACTCAGTGATCTGGAAGACAAGGTAGCGGAAATCACCCAATTAGAATAGCAAAAAAATAAAAAAAATGAAATGAGGATAGCTTAAGGGATCTCTGGGATAGCATCAAACATATGACTGTTTGTATTATAGGGGTTCCATAAGGAGGAGAGAGAAAAGGACAAAAAACTTATTTGAAGAAATAGTGGTTGAAAACACCCCTAAGCTGGTGAAGGAAACAGACATCCAAATCCAACAAGCCCAGAGAATCCCAAATGAGATTAACCAAAGAGACCCATAAACCAAAACATACTCAAATTAAAATGTAAAAGATTAAAGATAAAAAATAGAATCTTAAAGCAGGAAGAGAAAAACTATAGGTATACCTTAGAGATATTGCAGGTTCAGTTTCAAACCAGAGCAATAGAGTGAATATTCCAACAAAGTAAATCATACCCAGACAGCAGAATACACATTCTTTTAAATTGTACTTGGACTATTCTCCAGGATAGGTCATATGCTGGACCACAAAGCAAGTCTCAATGATCCAGAGGGATGATGTGGGGGGTGGGAGGTGGGAGGGGGGTTCATGTTTGGGAGCTCATGTACACCCGTGGTGGATTCATGTCAATGTATGCCAAAACCAATACAGTATTGTAAAGTAAAATAAAGTGAAAATAAAAATTTTTTAAAAAGAAGATATAAATCATATCAAGCATCTTTTCTGAACTTAATGGAATAAAATGACAAAATGAAGCATTTATGATAAAATTTAGCAAAATGTGTATAGAGGAAACGTACCTCAACATAATAAAGGTCATATGTGACAAACCCTGTGAAAAACTGAGAGCTTTTCCTCTAGGTTAAGGAACAAGACAAGGATGCCCACTCTCACCACTTACGTTCAACATAGTCTCAGCAATCAGGCAAGAAAAATAAACAGCATCCAATTTGGAAAGAAGTAAAGCTGTCACTATTTGCTGATAACATGATACTATATATAGAAAATCCTAAAGATGTCACTAAAATGTACTAGAATTGAGAAATGGATTCAGTGAAGTTGCAGAGTACAGAATCAATTCATAGAAATATATTGCATTTCTATACACTAATAAATTTCCAGAAAGAGAAATTAAGGAAATAATCCCATTAGTAATTGCATCAAAAAGAATAAAACACTTAGGAATAAATTTAACTAAGGAGGTGATTATTTGTACTCTGAAAAGTATAAGGCACTGATGAAAGAAACTAAATATGATGCTGTTGGATGACAGAAATAAAAGAGTGTCTACTTAAGTAACCTTGACACTAAAAAACAAAGCAAGGAGCTCCATATGATCAATGGATCTGCTTTTAAAGAGTAACTTACTCACAGGGTTATGATCATATGGTGATCATATGATCACAGCTACACTGCACATCACTTATGGGCCATTAAAATAATTATATAGTTACCCTAAATATGACGATAGGTGCTTTGAAATAGGATGTGCTTTCCTAAGTCAAGATTTATAAATGAATAACTAATCTTGTGGGTATCAGGAACACATTAGTAAAGGTTTTAATCATTTCTTGGGGACTAAGAGAGCATAGAGGCCACCTGGTCCTAATGATGATTTAACATATTTACTAACTACCATCCTAAAAGAAATCAGTCCTGAATATTCATTGGAAGAACTGATGCTGAAGCTGAAACTCCAATACTTTGGCCACCTGATGTGAAGAGCTGACTCATTTGAAAAGACCATGATGCTGGGAAAGATTGAAGGCAGGAGGAGAAGGGGACGACAGAAGATGAGATAGTTGGATGGCATCACCGACTCAATGGACATGAGTTTGAGTAAGCTCCGGGAGTTGGTGATGGACAGGGAGGCCTGGCGTGATGCAGTCTATGGGGTCGCAAAGAGTTGGACACAACTGAGCGACTCAACTGAACTGATTGACTACCAGGCTGTTGATGACAGAATGATAATTTACTGCACAGTACAGTCCTGGATGGCATCAGTAGAAAGATAGGAGGAACTGTAAGGACTCAGATAGTGGCCATTGTGCTAGCATCCATACATGACACACAAATAAACAGAAAATTATACTGTGCTCACGGGTTGGAAAAATTAATACTGTTACAATTTCCATATTACTCAAAGCAATCTAGAGATTCAGTGAAATCTGTATCAAAATGCAAATGACCTTTTTCAAAGAACTAGGACAAACAATCCTAAAATTCGTATAGAACCATAAACCCCAAATGCCAAAGCAATCTTGAGAAAGAGGATGTAAGTATCATACTGCCTGATTTCAAACTATACTAAAAAGCTATAGTAATCAAAACCTTATAGGACAGGCACAAAATAGACATATAGCTATGTGGAACAGAATAGAGAGCCCAGAAACAAGTCCATGTTTACCTGATCAATTAATTTACAATAAAGGAGCCAAGAATATACAATGAGGAAAAGTTGATCTCTTCAATAAATGGTGTTGGGAAAACTGGACAGCTACATGCGAAAGAATGAAACTGGACTACTTTCTTACAACGTACACAAAACTAAGCTCCAAGTGGGTTGAAGACTGAGATGTAATACCCAAACCATAAAACTCTTAGAAGAAAACATAGGCAGTATACTCTTTGCCATCAGTCTTAGTAATATTTTTTGGACCTGTCTCATCAGACAAGGGCAACAAAAGCAAAAATAAACAAATGGGACTATATCAAACTAAAAATCTTTTGCAGAGTAAAGGAAACCATCAACAAAATGAAAAGGTAACCTACTCAATGGGAGAAGTTTTTTGCAAATAATGTATGTGATAAGGGTTGATATTTAAAGTACATAAAGAACTCGCAAAACTCAATATCCCAAAATAATCAGATTAAACACTGGGGCAGAGGACCTGAATTTTTCCAAGGAAGACATACAGATGGGCCACAGGCACATGAAAAAATGCTCAGCATCATGAACTATGAGGGAAATGCAAACCAAAACCACACTGGGATGTCACTTCATACGCATCAGAATGGTTATTACAGACAACAAACAACAAGTGTTGGTAAGATGGTGGGGAAAAGGACACACTTGTGCACAGAGGACCTGAATTTTTCCAAGGAAGACATACAGATGGGCCACAGGCACATGAAAAAATGCTCAGCATCATGAATTATGAGGGAAATGCAAACCAAAACCACACTGGGATGTCACTTCATACACATCAGAATGGTTATTACAGACAACAAACAACAAGTGTTGGTAAGATGGTAGGGAAAAGGACACACTTGTGCACTGTGGGTGGGAATATAAATTGGTGCTGCCACTATGGAAAATAGTGTGGAGCTTCCTCAAAACATTAAAATAAAATTACTATACAAATTAGTAATTCCAACTCTGGGTATTAAAAAGCCCCTACTAATTGGAAAAGATAATCACCTCTATGTTCACTGCAGTATTAGTTATAATATCTGCAACCTAACAGTGCATCCGGGCTTTCCTGGTGGCTCAGAGGTAAAAGCATCTGCCTGCAATGCGGAGACCCGGGTTCAATGCCTGGGTCAGGAAGATCCCCTGGAGAAGGAAATGGCACCCCACTCCAGTACTCTTGCCTGGAGAATCCCATGGATGGAGGAGCCTGGTGGGCTACAGTCCACGGGGTCGCAAAGTGTTGGACACGACTGAGCAACTTCACTTTCACTTTCACTTAACGGTCCATCTATGAATGAATGGATAAAGAAAATCTGATACAAACACACACACGTGCACAAAATGGAATATTACCAGCCGTAAAAAGAAGGAAATCTTGTCATGTGCAACAACCTGGATAGACCTAGAGGGTATTATGCTAAGTGAAATAAGTCAGATAAGGACAAATATCATACAATTTCATTCACATGTGGAATCTAAAAAACAAAAAGCCCAAGCAAAACAGAAAGAGACTCAGATACAGAAAACAAAGTAGTGGATTGCCAGAGGGAACAGGGTTGGTGAGTTGGGCATAATAGCTACAGGGGACTAAGAAACATAAACTTCTAGTTGTAAAATGAGTCAGTAATGGGGATATAATGTACAGCATGGGGGATAGAGTCAGTAATATCTTAATAACTTTGTACTGTGACAGATGACTTACCATGATGCTTAATTTGTAATGTATATAAGTCTTAATTCACTATGTTGAGCATGTGAAACTAATATAACATTGTATATAAATTATACCTCAACTTAAAAAAATACCTTTAGTTAAAAAATAAAAGTGGAAAGAAATCCACCTGTAGTAGAGAAAGAAAAGATAAAATTTCCAGATAATTTTTGATGGTAGAAACAATAGGACATTCAGATAGCGTACCTATGTGAGTTAAGGAAAATATGACTCAAGAATGACTCCTAAATTTTTCATCTAAGTTATTGTGTGGGAAGCAGTTTCATTCACAAAGTTAAGACAGAGAAAGGAGGTTTTTGTTTTTTTCATTTTTTCATTCACTGGTTTGTAAGGGTGGCTGCATGACAGTTTAAGAGTTTGATTTAAAAGTTAATTTTTAGAAAGCTGAGACATTCAAATGCAGATCAAGCAGGAAGTTGTCTATTCAAGTCTGGAGTCCATGAGAGGTATCCTGGCTGGTTATATACCTTTGGGAGTTGTCAGTATCTATGGGGTCGCACAGAGTCGGACACGACTGAAGCGACTTAGCAGTAGCAGAAGCAGAGGAAGCATTGGCAGAAGCGTCTAAAAAGGCAAAATGTCTTATAGAATCCAAGGGCAGTGTGAGCTTTGCTATGGAAAGGATGATAAGTTATTTCAAGAGCTCTGGGAAAGTCAAATCAGATTAGGACAGAAACAGCAGCCCTGGTTTTATTTGTTCATTTATTTGTTCAGTTCAGAACAGTATTTCTAGCTTTGTTTCATTACTTCATTTAATCAAATATTTATTCTATGCCTGCTGCTGCTGCTAAGTTGCTTCAGTCGTGTCCGACTCTGTGCGACCCTATAGATGGCAGCCCACCAGGCTCCCCCGTCCCTGGGATTCTCAAGGCAAGAACACTGGAGTGGGTTGCCATTTCCTTCTCCAATGCATGAAAGTGAAAAGTCAAAGTGAAGTCGCTCAGTCGTGTCCAACTCTCAGCGACCCCGTGGACTGCAGCCTACCAGGCTCCTCCGCCCATGGGATTTTCCAGGCAAGTGTACTGGAGTGGGGTGCCCTTGCCTTCTCCATTATTCTATGCCTACTGTAGACCAAAAACTATTCTAATTTTTTAGAATATGATGGCAAGTAAGACAGCCGTGTTTTCTGCCACCAGAAGCTTACATTCTGCTAGCATAAACAAACAATAAACAGGGTAAATAAATTAGATAATTAACTAGATAGTAAACTAACAAGTGCTGTGAAGAAAGGCAAATGTTATAGAGTATTATCAGGCTAACTGGTTTAGGTTTAGGGAATAGACAAGGGATATCAAAATGTCTTGTAATGTGATTACAAACAAAGTGTGCTATTTCCTTGCGTTGGATGATACCAAATATAATTTAGTTCAAAACTTCATAAACAATATAGGTAAAGCCAATAGTGGGAAATTCATTCATTAACTGGAAGTGACACTTTTAATGACCTTAACATTGGTGCTAGCTCTGTGAGGAAAAGAAAGCAGAGTGTTAGAAGGCAATTCAAAGCATACATTTCACATCCATAGGATAGTCCCATTGTATCACAAGAACTCTGAGGTTTTTCAGATTTATGTTAACATGTTTTCTGTGTATTTCCAAAGAGAAGCAAATATATATTCTGTGTCATCTACAGTTGTGCTCCATATAATTAAGCTGTGTGACAACTATCTGTATGTATGTGCTCCAAGAAGGCAGTCTGCCAGGAAATGCAAGGAAGAAAATTATCATTTGTTCTATACTCTGACCATAATCCTCCTCCCAAATTGGCTATTTCTGTTCCTGCTCCAGGGAAGACCATTCAGTTCACTGAAGAACCTAGAGACCCAGGGAAGGGAGATATGACAGTGAAATTGCCTGAAACTTCTCTTTGGTGGAGCAAATTTGCAAAACTCCTCCCATTGACCACTAGATGTGAGCAAGTTTTCCAGGAGTCTCAAGTTATACAAGTGCTTCTCTTGCAGGACAAAGCCAGTCTTCTCGGATGCATCTGAAGAACTGCAGAATGTAGGGCTCTAGCCTAGATCTCTTCCTAAAAGCAACAGGGGTTTGAATTCAAATCTGTAGCAATTAAAATTATTTCCCCAATTTTGTTCGGAACTAGATAATATAAACATCTCTGCCATGTAGTCTCAAGAAATTTCAGGGCTTTAATTTTCCTCATTTACTAGAGAGCACTAACTCATCATAACCTGTACTCCCTTATCACTTTTGATGATTTTTAACTTCCTAGAGCAGATAACTGAAGTTTAAGCCATTTTAGTGTTCATATGATCTGTTAGCATTGCCTATAATGTAAAATACAAACTGTACAGTTGCTGCTAAGATATTAAGAAATACCTATTTCTTATGGGCAAGAATTGAACGTTAGAAGGCACCTGGAGATTGCAAGGAGAACATGCATGGGGGACTTGATAGGGTAAACAGGCTCCAGTGAAAGTCTATATCATTGACTCCTCTTGTCTCTCCTGTAAATATTTTCCTTCATGCCACACCCTCTCAAGTAACCACATTGTCTGGAAGCTGAAATATTTATGTAAGATTAATTTAAGAATTGATTTCTTTGATCTATACTTGTTTTCTCTCCAACAGACATAGTTTTCAAATAGTCTTATCTAGTTGCCTATCTCCCATGAAGCTTGTTTGCTTCAAAATATAATAGATTTTCTTAAGCTTCTGAAAACCAAACTGGTCTTTTTCTTTATTAAATTACCCCAGAAACTCAAAGCAATGTGAACAATGAATTGAAATCCTAAGGACTAGACATCAATTTTTTTCCATTTCACCCAAGCCCGAATCTGCAAGTCCCCGTGGGGGAAATAGGATAGGAGTGAAATTGGCCATCACGCTTCTTTTTTTCCTCCTCCCATAACTGACAGCTCTCAACAAGTTCCTTTGAATATATGCTGTCATCCTGTCAGCTGTGAGAAAACCATAGCCTAGAATTATTTCATTCTTATAAAATCTAAGTCACCAAGTGGTGAATGCCATCAGCTCACCATGTACCAGCAGAAGAAGAGAGGCTTAGGAGGTTTCAGTGCACACCGCATAGTGTGCATGCTCAGTTGTGTCTGACTCTTCGTGGCCCCACGGACTGTAGCCCATCAGGCTCCTCTCTCCATGGAATTTTCCAGGCAAGAATACTGGAGCCAGTTGCCATTTCCTGCTCTAGGGGATCTTCCCAAACCAGGGATCAAACCCATGTCTCTTGTGTCTCCTAGATTGGCAGGTGCGTTCTTTACCACTAGCACCACCTGAAGGAAAGAAAACCACTACCAAACGACACAGCTTATTTTTATTTGTTTTAGAACCCACTGGTGACCTATAGTGTGAACTTCAAGCAGGGGGTGAGAAGGGTACCATACCAAGCAAGGCAGAACACTTAGGAGTACGTTAGAGTCCAACCTAGTCATCTACCTTACATGGACAACTGTCTCTGAGATGGGAACCAGAGCAACAAGCCAGATGCTTCTCATTAAATCTTCATCTATGTCATCTCAAAATTATCTATTTGTATTGATAAATATTCCACAGGGCAGTGATGATAACATTATGAACAATTTGATCAATATTTGCATTAGCAGCAGCAGCAGCAGCAACCTCATGTAAAGCATGCGTGATAAACATGGACAGGATACCACTCCTAAACATCTATTCTTTGCATTGCCTAACTATGTCTCATTCTCACTTCTCAGGTGTGAAATTCCACCACATCAAGATTCACTTTGGTTAACAAGATCATTTTGAAAGGTAAATAACTAACAAAATTAGTTTAACAATTAAGTCCTTTATGGAGAGTGCACAGTTGCCTTAAATTACTTCCATTCTAAACTCCAGTTGAAATATCCCCAGAGTAATGAGCACTTTGATAGCAGAGACTTAGAAAGCAGAAGAGCAATTTTGGAATATGAGGAGACGGGCTTAGGTAAAGAGATGCTTAGGTTGAACTTAAAAACTGAGATTTAGAGCAGCCAGAGGCGTGATGAAATAGGGACAGGAGTAAAGAAAAAAATAAAAATAAAAAAGAAGGAGGAGGAGGCCCTAAAAATGAAGGATAAATATTAATACTTCAAAAATTTGTCTTGAACTTGACATACTCCCAGTATGTAATATTGACTCTTGTAATATTGACTCTTGACTATTCAGATATTAGACATGACGTATTTCCCTGGTGGCTCAGATGGTAAAGAATCTGTCTGCAATGCAGAAGACCTGGGTTTGACTCCTGGGTCGGGAAGATCTTCTGGAGAACAGAATGACTACCCCTCCAGTATTCTTGTCTGGGGAATTCCGTGGACAGAGGAGCCCAGAGTCAGACATGACTGAGCAATGAACACCAAATGGTAACTGTTAAAATCAGCCTTCATCTCCTCAGACACCATAGAAACAGATACATCACCTCAAAACTCATTATTATGTGATTTTAAAAATCTCCATATGAATTTATATTGTAAATTTTGATAACAGTTAAGAGGAATAAGGCCTTCCTAGGTGGCACGAGTGGTAAAGAACCTATCTGCCACTGCGGGAGATGTAAGAGATGTGGACTGAAGCCCTGGGTTGGGAAGATTCCTGGAGGAGGGCATGGCAACCCCCTCCAGTATTCCTGGAAAACCTCGTGGGCAGAGGAGTCTGGCAGACTATAGTCCATAGGGTCACACAGAGTTGGACACGACTAAAATGACTTAGTAGGCAGGCAGGCAAGAGGAATAAAAACTGATGTTTACAGTAGCCTGACTGATTTACATGAAAAGGAAGTCAAAAAGCCTATCGGTTTATGCAGCTGGGTTGTCAGATGTGGGAGTCACATGTGAGGCATTGTCTCAATTCTCCATCTTGTACATACATTCCTTAGACTATCACGCTAGTCATTCAAGGCCAGAAATTAGCATATTTTCAGTTAAACACAAACTATCTTTCCTTGAATATTCTTGAGGCTGAAAGGCCTCCAGAGAAGTTATAAACCGAGCACAGGGGAGGCTTAAGAAACCTTTTTCTTTTTTTTTTTAACCAGACTCAAGTCTAATAAAGGCATTTTTAACTCTATTACTTATTCTGCAGCTCAAATACATTTTGCCAAGAGATAATTTATAGTTGTGGACACAAAATAGATGATCTGTGAACGCCTTTGGTGAGAGTCACTTTAAGAACCACACACCTCGCTTGGACTCCGTGGGCTGAGAGAGGCCCCCAGGGATTTATGTTTTCATACCAGCTCTGCCCCCACAGCCTTGTCACACAGCCCTGGGAAGTGTGTTACCCTGTTGCAGCTGTAATTTCCTCCAGAGTTTGTGAGTTAATCAGCAGCCCTCTGGAGGAAAAACTAATTTAAATAATGTGTAAACAAAAGGTCTTGTAGAGTACAGTTAATAATAAATAGCCAAAGCTTGAAGCCCTTGATTGCACCAGTAAATCGGTTAGCCCTTTATCCTGCGCCATCAGCAGCCATCATCTGGCAGTTTTTACAAAATGTTCACATCTCCTGTCAGAACAAGACTTTCCAGCCCTGTACAGTTGTAAAATCCAAGGATTTAAAAATTACCACCTGAGTCCTCCTCCCAAGTCCATCAGAGAGGTAAATCTAGAATTAGCAAATTTGTTTAGTGCCTACCGACAGTGGTCACTTTGTAGCTTCCTTGAACAATAGACCCAGAGCCAACAAGAGCCATACCTAGGGGTTGACTGGGAATCCCAACGAACCAGCACCAAATGAGATCCTAAAACAGTTCTAAAGGACACGACTGAAGCAACTTAGCATGAATGCATAGCCTTTTTCATGAAAGTGAAAAGTGAAAGTGTTAGTTGCTCAGTCGTGTCTGACTCTTTGCCACCCCATGGACTGCAGCTTGCCAAGTTCCTCTGTCCTCTGATTTCCCAGGCAAGAATACTGGGGTGGGTAGCCATTCTCTTCTCCAGAGGATCTTCCCAACCCAAGGATTGAAGGTCTCCTGCATTTCTGGCAGATTCTTTACTGTCTAAGCTACCAGCCTTTATCATATCTACCCATTAATAGCCCACTTGACCTACATTCTTATCTCTGCCAGTCATTCCATCTACCTTCACAGGTCCCCAACATTGGTGCTAGGACAGTTGCTCTATCTGCTTTTGCTGGGTTTTCAATGTGTATCGCTGAGAAAGGAGCACGATGAGTAAAAACCACAATAGCTGTTAGTGACCACCTTGTTTATCCCACTGAGATCCAGAGCCTAGATTTTGGCCATCAGTCAAGTGTGCTCATTTCAAATACCATCTATATCAATACTAGAGGTGATTGTTGTAGTAGTTGTTGGTTTTTTTGGTTTGTGTTATTGTCTGTAACTAAGACTTCATGAAAATGATGAAGGAAATTTTAAAAAACATTATGTACATGGAATGAACACTATATACAAATTATTGCCTAGCTAACTCAAGCATCATTGTTCAATCCTTGGTCAATCCTCATCTCAATTCCCAAGAAGGGCACTACTAAAGAATGTGCTAGCCATCAGACAGTTGCACTCCTCTCCCATGCTAGTTAGGTCATGCTTAAAATCTTGCATGCTAGGCTTCAGCATTATGTGAACCAAGAACTTCCAGATGTCCAAACTGGGTTCAGAAAAGGAACAGGAACCAGAGATCAAATGGCCAACATTCAGTGGATCATAGACAGAGCAAGGGAATTCCAGAAAAACACCTTTCTCTGTTTCATCGACTACACTAAATCCTCCGACTGTGTGGATCATGACAAACTGCGGAAAGCTCTTAAAGAGATGGGAATACCAGACCATCTTACCTGTCTCCTGAGAAACCTGTATGTGGGTCAAGAAGCAACCCTGTATGGAACAACTGATCGGTTCAAGTTTCAGAAAGGAGTTCGACAGGCTGTCTGTTCATACCAGCTCTGCCCTGACAGCCTTGCCACGTGGCCCTGGGCAGTGTGTTACCCTGTTGTAGCTGTAATCAAGACAGGTGGGAGAAACATCAACAACCTCAGATATGCAGATGATACCACCCTAATGGCAGAAAGCAAAGAGGAACTAAAGAGATTCTTAATGAGGGTAAAGGAGGAGAGTGAAAGAGCTGGCTTAAAACTAAATATTAAAAAACTAAGATCATGGCATCCAATCCCATTACTTCATGGCAAATAGAAGGGGAAAATGTGGAAGTCGTGACAGATTTCCTCTTCTTGGGCTCACACTGTCGATGGTGACTGCAGCCTTGAAATCAGAAGATGATTGCTTCATGGCTGGAAAACCATGATAAGCCTAGACAATGTGTTGAAAGGCAGAGACATTACTCTTCCGATAAAGGTCCATATAGTCAAGGTTATGGTCTTCCCAGTGGTCATGTATGGTTGTGATCTGGACCATAAAGAAGGTAGAATGACAAAGAAGTGATGCCTTTGAACTGTGGTGCTGGAGAAGACTCCTGAAAGTCCCTTGGACAGCAAGGAGATCTAACCAGTCACTCTTAAGGGAAATCAACCCTGAATACTCATTGGAAGGACTGATGTTGAAGCTGAAGCTCCAATATTTTGGTCATCTGATGTGAACAGCTGACTCATTGGAAATGACCCTGATGCTGGGAAAGACTGAGAGCAGAAGGAGAAGAGGGCATCAGAGGAAGAGATGGCTGGATGACATCAGTGATGCAATGGAAATGAACTTGGGCAAATTTTGGGAGATGGTAAGGGAGAGAGAGAGCTGGTGTGCTACAGTCCACGGGGTTGCAAAAAGTTGGACATGACTGGGCAACTGAACAACAGCAACTTGAGCACGAGGCTTCCCTGGTGGCTCAGATGGTAAAGAATCTGCCTGCTATGCAGGGGACCTGGGTTTGATCTCTGGGTTGGGAAGATCCCCTGAAAAGAGAACAGCTCCCCATTCCAATATTCTGGCATGTGCTGTGTGTGCTTAGTTGCTCAGTTGTGTCTGACTCTCTGCGACCCCATGACTGTAGCCCTTCAGGCTCCTCTGTTCATGGGATTCTCCAGATAAGAATACTGCAGCGGGTTGCCACTTCCTTCTCCAGGGGATCTTCCAGACCCAGGGATCATACCCGTGTCTCTTATGTCTCCTGCATTGCAGGTGGATTCTTTACCTGCTGAGCCATTCTGGGTTTCCCACAGACTGTATTAAACACAAAAGTAATTTTCAGATATATTCACAGCACCTCACATACAGCAATCTACCCTTTGCTCAGCACAGAGCAACATCCACACTATCTAACATCACTTGTAAATTTTCTGTGAACTTTAGACTTGGGTGTATTAGACTATTGGTCAAGAATGATTAGACTATTGGTCTAGGATGTGTTAAGACCTCTGAACTAGAATGTTTAGCCTTTGACTTTTCAGTTCCTGCCCAAATTTGTTTTTTCCTTGAGGTACTTAAGCAAAGGACTTTCCTCCCCACATCTGTCTCTGGCTTCAGGTCAAAACCACCGACATCACAGCTGCCTATCATTGTAAGCGCATGCTGCCCTCAGCTCTAAGCAATTCTAGCATCCCTCATGCCTGCCCCTAGAGACTTGATTCATCATTCTTGCCTCAGGTGAAAATTGCTTAAGTTATAACTTCTTTACATTCCTCAAGCTTAACTTAGCTCCAGCCTTAAGGATCTCCTGCCTCTCCCCTCCCTCTGCTGCTGCTGCTGCTAAGTCACTTCAGTTGTGTCCGACTCTGTATGACCCCATAGACGGCAGCCCACCAGGCTCCCCTGTCCCTGGGATTCTCCAGGCAAGAATACTGGAGTGGGTTGCCATTTCCTTCTCCAATTCATGAAAGTGAAAAGTCAAAGTGAAGTCTCTCAGTCGTGTCTGACTCTTAGCGACCTCATGGACTGCAGCCTACCAGGCTCCTCTGCCCATGGGATTTTCCAGGCAAGAGTACTGGAGTGGGGTGCCCCTCCCTCTAGTTTGTACTAAATTCATGAAAAATGTCTTAGATTTCCCACTTCTTATTTCTAACATTTGCCTGAACTAGAAAGGAAAAGAGTCCATCCAGTGCCCAGAAATATAGCACAAAGGGGAATATTTATAAACATGGGATGAGCATAGCCTTGAGAACCAAGCAAGCCTAGGTGGTGCTTTTGGTCCATTTATAAACCCATTTGTAAACCATGATCTTAAGACTTCAGATATTTGCATTCTACCACTTATGCTGGTTGTTTCTATCACCAAGCAGTCTGCTCGTTATAGGTTGCCTTCCTACATAGTTTTTTGACAGTAAGTATATCAGCTGACAAAAGCATACCAATTTTCTTGAAAACGAAATTTCTCATTATAAATGTGTGCATTAATCTGGTTTGTCCATCACTATTGTATGAGTCTGGTTAGTGTATCTCGTCTAGAAGAGATCACTCCTGAAAAATATAAACATTCAAGTTTATGGACATGAAATCTTAGATTTTTAAGGACTCATAAAGGTATATAGTAATGAAGGTTAATAGCTCAGTTAAGCTATATTCCTGGGAGTTGTCATAGTTTCAGCTTTAATTACCACAAAATCACACCTATATAATTTTTCTATAATTTGTTTGGCACTTGTGAGTGAAATTGTCTTAGAGTTGGTCCATTTTTAATTCTTTGTCTATGTCTAGTATTGGTATCCTTAGAGTTAAGTCCTGAATCATTTTACTTTGCCAGGAGTTTGATAAATTTGCATAAGTCTTAGTTTCTTCACAAAGTATAATACGTCCCCCCAGTTTTAAGCCGAGAACTCTTCTGAGGAGCCCGTTAACATTTTTATTGAGAAATCAATGCAATGTTTCCTCTAACAAGTATATTTCTAATTATCTTTTTTTTCTTAAATCTTCTGTCTTTCCTGATGATTACTTAAAAGCTATCCTTCTTTAAGACATCACCAAACTTAATGATAGATTGACCTACCTCAGCAAGCATCCATATATTAGGCTTTTCTTTCCTAACTGTAAATTTTTCTCTGATCCTACTTCATTTATTTACTTCTTTCTACATGGAGTCTCTTGCTAACTTTTAGTCCATCCACATTCTATCTAGCCCTTTGCTTTCTTTGAGGAATGGTCACTGGGGATTGTTGTGCTTGTGTATTTCATGTTTGACTATTCCAGCCTTGGTTTTATTTTTAAATACTTCCTTTCCGTTCTTCCTCCCTGTCTCATCACACTAGTTTACTCTATGTAGAGGCAGATAAAGGGTCTGGATTACAAACTTATGTTTAGAGAGAAATAATTATACATGTTGCACTATGCTGGATTCGTTTTCTGTGGACATATCTACCACCCCCACATATCAGCACCCCCTCGCTCTGCCCTCCAGCCAAATACATACACAATGAAAGGTGAAAAGTATTAGAGGAGTAGCCCAAAGGTTGCCCCACCCACACTCAGCCTTTAAGACTAATTTTTTTTTACCTCATTTATATAAAATATATTAAAGTTCTCTCAAGCCGTCCCTCAGTAAACTTCTAATGCATTCTCCATACTGCAACCAGAGTGATCTTAGCTAAGACACAATGTTGGCCTCGCGATATGATGATGATTGAAATCATTTCCGACTACACTATCTGTACAAAGTGAAACTCTGAGACAAGAGAGGCTATTCCACATCTGGTTTTCCTTTCTCTGGGCCCCTTCTTTTCCCCGAACTTCCCCCAGAGCCTGCTTGCTCCATATATTCAATCTGAAACAAGCTGCTAGTGTTTGAGGACAGCTCCCCTTTCTCCTATTTCACCCTGAAAGCTTAGTGATTTTCACAGTATATTTTGTGTTGTTTCCTCTGCCCAAGATGTTCCTAAATCTATAGCCATAGAAGTCCTTGCTTCATGCCCCCAACTTACTTTCATTTATAGAGACTTATCAGGACCCTGATAACTCTTTGTTATGTTCATTTACTTATAATACACGTCTCTCTTTAGAAGCCACTGTTTCAGTCCCTGTCGGCTCCACGCATACGTGCTTAATCACTCAGCTGTGTTCAACTCTTCGTGACACAGTGGACTGTAGCCTGCCAGACTCCTCTGTCCTTGGGATTTTTCAGGCAAGAAAACTGAAGTGGGTTGCCATTTCCTTCTTCAGGGGATCTTCCCAACCTGGGATCAAACCCATGTCTCCTGTGCCTTCTTCACTGCAGACAGATTCTTTACGCGCTGACCCATCAGGAAGCCCTGTGGGCTCCATCAGTTCAGTTTAGTCGCTCAGTCGTGTCTGACTCTTTGCAACCCCATGAATCGCAGCACATAGGCTCCATAGATGTATGCAAATCACATTTTACCCAGAATGCATGCTAGCATATCATTGGATATAGATATTTTGCTTCAGGAAATTATATTTGATAATATTGCTCTATAAGGCAACAATCATTCCATCAATCCACAAGCATCAATCCAGGATTTGTTTTTGAACAATGCATAATTTTCCCATTCTTTAACAATCTCTGTGGCCAAAAACACTCAGTAGTAAGGTAATTAGCAGGGATTATGATG
Source organism: Ovis aries (assembly GCF_016772045.2). Classification (NCBI taxonomy): domain Eukaryota; kingdom Metazoa; phylum Chordata; class Mammalia; order Artiodactyla; family Bovidae; genus Ovis; species Ovis aries. Next base: position 92,077,167 of record NC_056055.1, on the reverse strand, counting down.
TGGTCAAAAAGCAAAGAGCTTCCAGGTGGTACAAGTGACATAGCCCAACAATCAGCCTTGTGTTCTCACCAGTGGAGCAGGGTATTGCAGCACAGTCAAGACACTAATAGGTCTCACACATGCACACATCTGTGCGTGCACACACTCACACACCCACACTCTTGGTGTTGTGTGAAGATCTGTTGATAAACTGACAAAGTATGAAGGGTGTAGGGCATACAGTTATCAAAATTGGATTCCTAAATTTGGCTAATACTATCTCAACTAGCAAAGTGATATTTGCCTGGTAAACTCCAAGTTAAAATTTTTTTTAACAGTCTGAACTTTTGAGAGTCTAGATATAAAGAGGATGGAGAAAAAATTGTTTTTCCTAATTTGTTTCAAGTATTCAGAAGTCATGGAAACTTTGCCCCGAATTAGCTTGACTGTATTCTTTTAAAAGCTGTTCTTATTTTCCTTGAAATTAATGGAATACTATGATCTTGAGGAGAAAGACAATGTTGTTTCTACTTTTGTCTTCCACAGGATTAGTAGTTTTCTTATACATTATATCACATTTGATATATATTTATAGACTAAATATAGAAAACATCTCATTACCACTCTCTGTTCCATAGATAAAGATGAGAAGTGGCATAAACACATAGGCATACATACATATGAAACATAGACATACACTCTGATAAAAATTCAACTGGAAAAAAAAACAACTCCAAAAAAGGATAAAATGAGCTAAACTAGAACACATTTTCTTCTTTACTATTCCAAATGTCTTTTTAAATACCAGAGTTCTTTGGGTATTAGTCCAGTTTATTTCATAAAGATCATATTCCTTAGGGGTTTATTCTTTAGGTGTTCTTTATATTCAAGGCATTTTATCCCAAAGTAGGATTTTGTCAGAATATTCTATCTTTTCTTTTCTTACTAAAGATTATCTCAGGCTCAAATTAATAACTTGACTGCAAAAATTATGTTCCTAACTCTTTAAATTATTTGAAGACCTTCAGTACAAATTAATTGAGTAAATAAAATGAGTTATTACCATATAATACAGGTAATTTTTGTCAATCCCCAAATGCAATATGTCTGACCACTAGAAATATACCCGTGAAAGAATTCCCTGATCTAATTAAATGTAAGTGTGTAAATAAATTTTATCATAAAAAGGGGTCAGTTGTAAAAACGGGGGAAATTCTCTAGGCATTTCAAAGAAAGAACTGAATATAGAGAGTTGGTGCTTACAGAGCTGATAGAAAGGTTGGCAGGGGGAAAAGACTGCTAGGTTTTAGGAAATTAGGATGGTTAAGGAAATTGCCAGGTGGTGCTAGTGGTAAAGAACCTGCCTGCCAGTCCAGGAGACATAAGAGACATGGGTTTGATCCCTGGGTCAGGAAGATCCCTGGAGGAGGGCATGGCAACCTACTTCTGTATTCTTGCCTGGAGAATCACATGGACAGAGAAGCCTGGAGGGCTACAGTCCCTGGGGCCACAGAGCTGGACACAACTGAAGCGATTGAACACACACACAAGGAAACTGCCAGCAGGGAACTCAGCTGACTATCCCACTGAAGCAGAGATCTGTCACATGCCCACTGTTGACTGCTAACAAAAGTGACCCCTTTCCTCACTTCCAAACATCATGCCGATGTCTCTTTAGCAGAAACTAACCTAGAATCCTATTAACCAGGGCTCATTACTATTAATAACCAATGGGCCAAAAACAAACACATAACACGTCCTCTAAGCAAAGTCTGAAAAGTGTTACTCAATAAAAATAGCATCTTTTGTCTTTTTTTAAATGTACAGATATGGTGGCCACTTTTTTAATGGATGCAAATTCTTTGACATCTCTCCCATCCAGAGGTATGTTTACGTTTTCTCCCTCCCCTAGAATTTTGGGATCCTTATGATTGCTCTGAAGATAAAGTACAGGAGAAGTGAATTCATGAGACTTGTGGGCAAGGAGGTGGCGGGTAGTGAGGGGTGGGGTAGGGTGGGCTCTAAGACCAGAGAACTTCTGCTTGACTCTCTGAGAATGCTTGGTTCCAACAATGTCTGTCTCAGAACCCAGCCACAATGCTGAGTGGGCTGTGGAGACAGTCCCAGCTGAGCCCAGCTTTGAGTCATCCCAGCCCAGACATCAGATATATGAGGAACAAAGCCTCCATATATTTGTCCCCACTGTTCCACTCACTCCTAGCAATGTGGAGCTTGCTATATCATAGAACACAGACAAACCATCCCCCTTCCATGTCTTGTCTGAATTTCTGATCCACCAAATTTGTGTTACAAAAGAGTGGTTTTACATCACTGAGTTTGGGATATTTTATTACTCAGCAATAGTTATACTTGAGCAACTCTTGAAAACATGAGCAGTAAGAAAAAAATAATGAAGTGAATGGAGGCTTAGAGACTGTGGAATTCATCTTGAGTATGCAAATTTGAAAGTTGCCGCAGTAGACTAACAGGTAAGGTTTATGCACAGAGCTATGCAATTAGGCGTACAATCATCTATTATAAATCTGTAGTATTTGTCTTCCTCCATTTTATTTCTTCTCCAGTTATATATAATCTTAAATCTGGGTCCTGAAATCTCAGTGGGAATAGCTTTGGTAGGTCTGGGTCTTTAGCCATTCCCATATCATCACCCAAATTACACAGCTGTAGTGCAATTTGGGTCTTTATTAACAAGTTACAATTTTCAAAGATACTGCACAATCTTACCACATTAATTAACTCTCATCCACATGCTCCCAGAGGAAAAGAAGGAACAAAAATTCCAATTACCGAATCCATTTGCTAAGAAAACCAAGTTCCCTGTAAGCGGAGCTTAACATATTTTTCTAAACCTTTCCCTTGAGTTTGGCAATTCAGTTATACAACATTCTTATGGCTAAGCTTCTCATCTCTTCCTCTCACTTTTGATTCAGATGTTCTGTTTGATTTTTATCTCTTTGTTCCTTTTGCTGCGCTATTAAGAGTGATGGTTGTTATAAGCTTTTACGTGACATTGTATGTTATCAAGCACCTGAGGGATTAGATCTATTCATTTTTCCATTCTGTACTCATTACTACCTCTTTTTCTACATGTTTGAGTGTTCAGTGTGTATAAAACTGTTTCTTGGTCCTATGGCAGGTGAAAGAAGTACCGAAGACATAGTTCCTTGCTGCAAGGGACCTACTTTCTGATGGAGAATGTTGTTGTTTGTTGTTTGAGTCGCTGTCATGTCCAACTCTTTTGTGACCTCATGGGCTATAGCTTGCCAGGCTCCTCTGTCCATGGGATTACCCAGGCAAGAATACTGGAGTGGGTTGCCATTCCTTCCCCCATAGGATCTTCTGGAACCTGTGTCTCCTACATTTGCAGGTGGATTCTTTATCCCTGAACCACCAGAGAAGCCTTCTGATGGAGATACATATAGAATACACAAATAGCATGAAAAATGTTTACATAGGAAGCACAAGTTAAGGAAAACAAACCTGCTGTTACTACGACCAGGTTGAGCTTCAGAACACACAGTGGGAATTCTGGCTTGAATGATTGGCCCAAGAAGGGTTGAGCTTGAGTTTCCTACTACTTTCTTTCCACATAACTGAGCAACTAACGCATGCCAAGTAGTATCGTAGCTAGTCTGCATTTTTATTTACCTGATTCAGTGCTTAGGTTGGCACTAACAATATTGGCCCATTATCTAAAAGATCAAGCCAAGACAACAAATCTAAGGTTTGTTCAAGGCAAGGGAGGACAGTCGGCCTAAAGGCAATGAACTGTGGGGTGGCAATGGCAGTTACAGGTGACCAATCCATTCAAAGCATCCTGGCCAGGTCTTTCACATCCTGGCCACCTACTCTGTAATCAAACTGTGCTAAACTAGGAGATAAAGGATGGCTAAGCCATAAGTCTCTGCCTACAAAGAGTACAGGTATCACAGGAGAAGGATATATAAGATTCAGTGGAGGCACAAAGAACAGAAAAATCTAATACCTGTGGGAAGGTGACTAAGTAAAGCAGGGATACAGGATATCCAATGACCCAAGCAACTAGGTTATAGTTTGGAATACAGCTACATCTCCCAAAATAAATTAGCCAAACTGAAAAGTAAACAGATATGGATATAAACAGCAACATGGATGAACATCAAAAACATTATGTTTAATACAATTAGGGAGACATAAATGAGTCTTATGTTCTATGACTCCATTAGAAGGAGTTCAAGAGAAGTCAAAACTAATCTATGATGAAAGAAATCATAACAGTAATTGCTTCTGCAGAGTATTGACTGGAAAGAAGCACAAAGGAATTTTCTAGCGTGATGAAATATTCTATATCTTGTTTGAGTGTTGGTTACAAGACAGGCTACATTTGTCAAAATTCATTAAATTGTGAACTCAAGATCGTCTCAGTCTTTTAGTCTGCTTTATGCTGTGCTTCTGAGCCTCTCATCCCTGGACACTTATATATCATCAGATTCCTTGAGGGTAAGGACAATGTGAATATTTAGTTCATTTCAATGCATTTTCCTGCTCTCCAGTAAATGGGACCCTCAAGTCCCAAAGGACATGAAAGCTCAGCAACACCTATAAACAATTCATTTCATATATTATTATTATTATCATTTTTATTCTACTGTTTTTGTCTTATTGAGGGACAAGCTAGTCCATTCCATCCAGAAGTAAATGTCTAAAGTAGATTTTAATAAAGTGTTGTGCCAACTAAGCAGCCATATAGAAAAAAGATAAAACTGAATCTGTTCTTCATGCTGTATACCTATATGAATATCAAGTGGATCAAAATAAGAAACCACATACATAGGAGGAAAAACAAGAATGCATTCCTTTATAAGCCAAAGGTAGATAAAATTTTCCTTTGATTCAAAATCTAGAAGCAACAGAGGAACAACTTGATAAATTTAACTATATCAAAATTAAAAACTAAAAAATTTGCATTTGAAATGCTATATACAGAGTGAAAAAGTAGATAAGCTTTCTCTCCATGATGATAATGTCTCACTACACTAGGTAAATGTTCCTAAGACCTGTGGGACTTTCTGTGACACATGTGGCAAGTACCAGCCCCACAAAGCGGCACCATACAAGAAAAAAGGCAAGGATTTTCCAGCGAGGGAGGCTTTATGACAGAAAGCCAAATGGTCGTGGCAGGCAGATGGAGCCAGTTTTCCAGAATAAGGCTAAAACTATGAGGAAGATTGTGCTCAAGTCTGAATGTGTTGAGCCCAGCTGCAGATCTAAGAGAGATGTAAACATCTTGAAATGGGAGGAGTTAAGAAATTAGAAGGCCAATGATCCAACTCTAAGCTTCATCTCTTGTTTTAATATAAAGACAATACAAGTTAGAGGTTATGTTCAGTTTTTTAGGGTTAAAGATAAACTGAGAAAAATGTTTGAAACTTAGAGCTTTGATATCCTTATTAAAGAACTCCCGATAATTAAGAAAATGATCATGCTTAATACAAAAATTGACAAGAGGTACAACATAGAAAGAAAAATTAAAATGCATCTGTGTGTGTGTGAAAATGATGCTAACTTCTCACCCTCAACTAGGGAGATAGAGATTTTAAACTATATTCTGGACACTTACTTTGAATACTAATATTATTTTTTCTATTTTTAAACCATTATAGTTGCATTGGATAAATTAAGTAATTGTTCTAATATTGGTGAAAATAAGGATTTTTAGTTTGAGAGAGAAAAAGTCCTAGAAATAAAAAAACTCTACATCTTAAAACTGAATTAGAAATTAAAAATTAACTTCTTTTGTTTTAAAACCATGTACTGACTAGTTCAGTTTATTAAAAAGACCTAGAGACAGTAACAAGTCAGGATCAACGGGCAACCCCAGAACCCAGGCTGTGATCTCTAATTCCCATTCCTCACAGAAAGGAAAGATGAAGTTCTTTGGGAAGGGATTGAAACCAAGTCCACCATAGCTCATACTCTCTTGATCGAGTGTATAAGTGGCGATTTTTCTATACAGAATAATAAGAGCAAACAAATATATGAGAAATGCTACAATTAGAAACTTGTCATTTTGCAAGGTCTAGTGAAAAATCATTTTCAAACAACTGTCATAAATGCACACTATTGAGAGAAAAGTTGAAGTGCCCGATAGTCATTTAGCATTACCAAACATTAGGAAGCTAAATATTTTACTCACCTCTAGAGGTGAATTTGAGGTACACAGTACCAACTTATGAGGTTTAGGGAAGAAATATTATGTGATCCAATCATGCCTTTATGTTTACATTTATCCTGCAATAATGTGGAACATGAAGGAGAAAATAAAATTGTGCCACTCAGAAGGAAATGCAGTTGTACAAGGGAAATGGTTCAATTTTTTCAATAAGTCAATGGCATGTGAGAGAAAAAGGGAAAGATTATTCTAGAGAAATATCTAAGAAGATGCTTAAGAACCATGACAGTTATATGCACTGAGTAGATTCTTTTGGTGTTTTTTGAGAAAAAAATGACTAAAAATATTTTTTATATCACTGAACAAGTTTTAACATGGTCTAGACTGAGTGACTTCCCTTTCACTTTTCACTTTCCTGCATTGGAGAAGGAAATGGCAACCCACTCCAGGGTTCTTGCCTGGAGAATCCCAGGGATGGGGGAGCCTGGTGGGAGGCCATCTATGGGGTTGCACAGAGTCGAACAAGACTGGAGGGACTTAGCAGCAGCAGCAGCAGCAGTAGACAAAAGTTATTAGTGAATAACTTTTTTGGTATTATAATAATAGTATTATGGTTATATGAGAAAATACCTGTTTTAAAAATATGTAAAGAAGTGGATTAAAATGACATGATATTTATTGTCAGTGTTAAATGCTATGTGTGTTTCATTACACCAATTGTATACATTTTTAGATGTCTTACATTATGTATTAATGACCAATGTAAGTACAAGGTAAGTTTTTATAACATTTATTTATACCACCTCAATTCCTAGCTAATCTTGAGGTGGGGGTAGTTCCTATTTCTGAATAATTCACAGAAGGCAGGAAACAGATTTATAACTAACTCTTGTTAGACTGTGAGGCATTATCAACTTTTACACATATTCCCATTAAATAATTCATCTCTAGTGACTCTTTCATCCATGAGTCACTGTATAATAGAAAAACCTTTCTCAAACTAAGAAAAGGGCAGTGGAGTACACTGTCTTTAAACCAAGAAAAAATGGACAGTTTTCAATTGATGGAATCAGAATTCAGGATAAATGGAGTAGTCTCCAAGGATGGCCAAATGTGATTCTCTGCAGATGGCTGCGCAGGATGACACTTCATAAAACATTATCTCTCAGCTAAGCTGCACAGCATCTCTGGTGCTTCAAGCATATTGTTTATCTCATCAAGAGGAGCAGGTTCTAAAGGTAAGAACTGAACAAGTGCCATTGAGCAGGAAATGGAGCAGATGGTCCATCTAGGATGGTCTGCCTTTACTTGATGAGAGGCTGATCCAATCCCAAGCAGACCAGTTGCCAATTAAAAGAGGTCTTGGCTGAGGGAATCTGTGCTTTCCTTTGACAGATAATCGGCTTTTCCATTTTCTGACTCTGTCCACTATCCTGTTCCATCACTGCCCTTTCCAGGAATAAAGAAGCCCCTTATGATCAGTTATGTGAAATATCTCATTGATACTGACTAGTGAATGTCTGGATTTTACCCAAACTTCTTACCCCAGTTTTAGGCTGCATTTTGTTTGCACAGCCCTTCTAGCTTGAACACTAAGGAAGAAATGTGCCCATGCTTTGTAAAAGAACTTTGAAGACATGGGTTAAACATGAGATTTGTTTGGACTTCCTTCTGCCACAAAAATGGGCTTTGTTAACTGTTCTTTTTAAACACATTTTAGGATTGTAACATTTTAGATAAATAGAATGTATTTAAGTTTTCACATAAATAGCTGTATAAAGATACTTCGATTAGCAGGCGTTATTTTAACTTTCAAGGCTTAGGATCCTGAGTTCTAGTGTTATTTAACAAAAACAATATGAGTCTGAAGACCATCAAGATCAAAAGTCTAGTACCAAGAAGCAGAAGTCTACCTTGGAGGAGGAGAAGGGAGTTTTCTGTTTATAAGAGGATTCTTTGACCAGGTCAGTCAGGTCATGATAGTAGACAGCCTGAGTAACACGGAGCCAGGTATGAGCTACATAGCAAAGTAATAGGCCAAAAACTTGCCACACCTGAAGAAAACCTGAAGGAAATCGTAAACTGGAAGAAGGTAGTGGTTTCGATACAAAAGAGTAGGGAACAAATAAGGTATGCGTGCATATTTACATCATCTCTGGAAAGAACTTGGCCCTGTGCTCCTTTTAAACTTTGATAAGTCTTTTTTTCAGTTAAAGTTTGGGTATTTTCTTGCCATACCCCAAGTCTGTTAGATAATAAACCCTCTGGAAGCATTTCCATACCTGTTTTATTCACCACTCTTTCTCTAATGGCTACCATAGTGCTTGATATCTAGGGGTGCTTGATAAAGTCCTTCAATAAAGAAATATGTAGTGCAATGCAGAAACTGAGTAATTAACCTCTCTCAGATAATAAATGAGTGTTGACTCACATTCTGGGCATAACTAAGCTGAAACACTTTCATTTTTACAGGAGGACTTCTCTCTAGAATCCAGAACATTAAGTCTGGGTTTAATTCTTACTATAACCCAGGCATTGAAACCATTTCAACTTATAGTTAAGTGCTTGAATGGTTAGAAATTTCAAGGGAATCAAAAGTTTTTTCTTATAAAGGAACTTAAAATATTCTGATCCTGCATATAAATTTTTTGGACTCTTTTGACTTATTAAGAATTGGGTCTTTAACTTCTTTTTCCTGTATTTCATAACAGACTTCAAAATGATCTCCCTGCCTCCAGGCTTGCTTCCTTGCTCTTCATCTTCCACACGCCTCCAGCATAACCTTGAAAAAACTCAGATTTGATCAGGTCACTAACTCTTATGTTCCAAAATCCCTTCATGGTTCATAATTCATGCCTTAGCGTGGCAGCAAATGCTCTTCATCTTCTTCTATTTTCAGCCCCATCTAGGTCAGCCTCTTTACCCACAGATCACATCCATGTGCCGTGTTCCTGCCATACCACATGTTTCACCAACCTTGAACTCTTTCATACCTTTCCTTTTGTTTTCTTCTGTCTTACATGCTTCTTTCCTCATTTTAATCCTGACAGTATCCAACTACTCTGTCAAAATCTAGTTTAAATGCCACCTTCTCTGTGAAGCTTTCCTTGACTCATCCAGATAGAATTAATCACACTTTCTGTGTTCCCATACCTTAATGTAGGGTGAACAGATGGAAGCAGAAGTTTGAGAGCCAGAAAGATCTTGTTTCCAATCCCGGCTCCTCTGCTCACTGTGACCTTGGACAAAATACTTAAGAACTCTATTTTTCATCTATAAACTGGATATTATCATATCAACATGTCAGAGTTTCTGTAAAGATTAACTGTGATCATGGATACAAAATGCTTAGCGCAGGTCTTGGCCACATAGTCAAAACTCAAAGGAAGTTACTTATGTTGCTTTCATCATTATATTAATATTTCCTCCTTCATCATAATCTGATTGGTAGTATAGATAACTGCATGCCTGCCTTATCATTGATATAATGATTTCCTAAGCTTGGCTGGGAAAATATACCACTATATCACAATTGTTAATTCATGTGTGTTAACAGGATAAATATAGGCTGTTATAAATTGTCCTCTTTATAATTTTCACATAATAATCCCCCCAAAAGCAGCATGACAGAGACTAACTCTTTTTGCCTCCTTTTTTACTGCAAAGTAGGAAATTAACATGACTTTATAAAGGTTTTAGAAAATAATATATAAATCCACCACTAACCTATATTTCTAACAACATAGCTGATGCAGGTTACATGGGCTGAAATGCATGGAAACTCCTCAGTGATTCAGCTCACTCAGTTCAATTGCTACTTAAGGATGTGCTATGCTCAGTTCAGGGCTTTCCAGGTGGCAATACTGTTAAAGAATCTACGTGCCAGTCCAGGAGACACAAGTTTGATCCACAGGTCAGGAGGATCCCTTGGAGGAGAAAATGATGACCAACTCCAGTATTCTTGCCTAGGAAATCCCAAGAACAGAAGAGCCGAGCGGGCTACAGTCCATGGGGTCCCAAAGATTTGGACACACATTCATGTCATGCCCAATTCATTGGAAAGCAATAGAGAACAGAACACAAAAAGCATTCTTTCTAATTCACTTAAACAGTGACATGTGCTCTGTGGAACTAACAACAGTCCCATCAAATTCAGCTGAGATGTCTAAATGGGGCATGTTTGTGTGATGCAATTGTGTAAGTCTCAGCAGATAACATCTGCGCCTCTGGCCTCCAGAAGTACTCCTACTCTAATATCAGCGTAATCTTCCCAGTTGTGTCACTACCCTGACAGAACTCTTCTGCAATTTCATATTTCTGACCTATGGCAGCATACGATCCAAACTTTCAGCATAGCACAAAAAGTCTTGGAGAAGTGTGACCACACCTATTTTTCTTGCCTTGCCTCCCTTACTTAGTTGTAATTCCTATATTCCAGCCATAGGAAAATTGTCTCCTTGAACTTTCAGTTTCAACTCCAAGAGAGCAAAGAGTTTAGAAGTTATCAATCCCATCCTCATAACAACTAAAAGCTAGAAAAACTGAAAATTGTTTTACTTGGGACCAACGAGAACTGATGTTGCCATTGCTATGATATCAAAATTGGAGAAATAGACTCAACCAGAGACACACAGTCAAGATCTTATCTGAAGCAGAAATCCACTGGAGCCATAATATGGCAGTAATACTTGAATGGTATTTGGAGGAATTGCTGGGGGCTGAGGGCGGATTAGCCAGACAGTGACAAACTCCTGAAGGCTGCAGTCTTGGGGGTTGGAGGATACGCTTGCATTGATTTTACTGCCGAGAAACTCACCAGATTCTCATGGTGAAGATCTAAGAAAGATCTTCTCATGGCTCTGGTAGGGGGAGGGAAAGAGTAATTATTGTGAAATATGGACAGAGATTTATCCATTGTAAATATCAACACTCCAAGTGAAATGGTTTCTAGAACATTTTTCCTGCTAGGGAAGTGCATGCCACCCACTCCAGTCACTTCCAGTCTTCTGGTCTCATCTAAGAATATAAAAACATAGAGAACAGGTGTCTAGGCCTCAAAAAACATATTGAGAATTCTGAAACCCAGAAGAAGAGAGAAGGTGGGGGTGCTGGAGGAAAGCTACATCAATGGAAAAACACTTGTGAAAGTCACAGAACCATGATGCAGGATGTGCAAAACGGATTTAATGGAAAGATTATAGAATGCTCCTCTTCTCCATAAAATACAACTATACCAATAGGGCTCTGGTATAATAACAGTGGATTGTAGCTGAATGAGCAGCAAGACATGAACTCTGCAAGGAGGAGTACTGAGGGAAGCTCAAGTCAAATAGGAAGACAAAAACTCAGACATTACAGGAATTTGAAGACTTTAGTACATAAAGCTAGAGCGAATGCTAAACCCAAACAAACTCCTATGCATCTTACATAAATTCTCAGACCAAATACCTATATACCTCCGTTCCTATTACCTATTTAATGTTTTAACATAAAAACACCCGACTTTCAACAGAAGCAAAATAACTATGAGATATTTGAGAGGGAAAAATAGTATGAAGAGGTAAAGAAATCATCAGAACCAGAACTAGAAATAGCGTGGATTTGGGGACTATCAGAAAGGGAATTTAAAATAACTGTGATTCAAATGTTAGGGACTTTAATGGCAATATGCAAGAACATATGGGTAATGTAAGCAAAAAGATAAATAATCCAAAAAAGAATTAAAAGGAAATTCTAGTAATCACAAAAAGCATGGCAGAAATGAAGATTGTATTTAATGGACTTAACCATAAACTTGACATAGCTGAAGAACAAGCTAGCAATTTTGTAGTTAGGCCAAAAGAAATTATGAGCTGAAATCCAGAGAGAACAAAGAATTAAAAAAACAGAATGGAACATGTAGAAACTGTGGGACAATTTCAAAAGGTGTATTGAACACATACTTAAAGCATTAGAATGAGAAAAAAGAGAATGGAGAACTTTCTAAGTACTTTCAAAACTGATGACAGATACCAGACCACAGGTTCAGGAAGCTCAACTAAGTAAAATAATTACAAACCACCTCCTTCCATACAGCACTCCCTGCCCCCCGCCAAGGTGTATCACAGTAAAATTACAGAAGACCGAAGACAATAAGAAAATCTTAAAAGATACCGGGTGGGGGGGGGGTGGGGGTGGGGGTGGAATAATTACTTACTAATAGAGGAGCAAGTATAAGAATGACAATGGACTTCTTATCAGAAATCATATTAAGGAAGAGACTAGAGTGATATATTCAAAGTGTTGAAAGAGAAAACCACCAACCTAGAGTTCTATATTAGGGGAAATCATTCTTTACAAGGTAAGAAGACAGAATTTACTGGACAAGCAAAAGTTGAGGGAATTCATCATCAACAGACTTGCCCTGAAATTTAAAAAAAAATTTTCATGCAGAAAGTAGATGATACAGGTCAGAAACTTGGATCTAAGAAAAGAGAGAGAGAAAAAAATAATTTTGATTTCCTTATTCTTAACTGATTTAATATATAACTGTTTTAAGTTATAATAGTAAAAATTTATTGGATGACTGTAGCATGTGGCTAAGTGAAATAAATGAAAACAGTATCTCAAAGGATAAAAAGGAGAAACTGGCAATACTCTGTTATAAAATACCTGTTTGTGAATATAAAGTACTATTTATAAGTGAATAAATATAGTGTTATTTGAAAATGAGTTAATTTGTTAAAAATGTGTATGTAAACAGCAAACACAAGCTGGAATCAAGATTGCTGGGAAAAATATCAATAAACTCAGATATGCAGATGACACCACCCTTATGGCAGAAAGTGAAGAGGAGCTAAAAAGCCGCTTGATGAAAGTGAAAGAGGAGAGTGAAAAAGTTGGCTTAAAGCTCAACATTCAGAAAACGAAGATCATGGCATTTGGTCCTATCACTTCATGGGAAATAGATGGGGAAACAGTAGAAACAGTGTCAGACTTTATTTTCTTGGGCTCCAAAATCACTGCAGATGGTGACTGCAGCCATGAAATTAAAAGACGCTTACTCCTTGGAAGGAAAGTTATGACCAACCTAGATAGTATATTCAGAAGCAGAGACATTACTTTGCCAACTAAGGTCTGCCTAGTCAAGGCTATGGTTTTTCCTGTGGTCATGTATGGATGTGAGAGTTGGACTGTGAAGAAGGCTGAGCGCCGAAGAATTGATGCTTTTGAACTGTGGTGTTGGGGAAGACTCTTGAGAGTCCCTTGGACAGCAAGGAGATCCAACCAGTCCATTCTGAAGGAGATCAGCCCTGGGATTTCTTTGGAAGGAATGATGCTAAAGCTGAAGCTCCAGTACTTTGGCCACCTCATGCAAAGAGTTGACTCATTGGAAAAGACTCTGATGCTGGGAGGGATTGGGGGCAGGAGGAGAAGGTGACGACAAAGGATGAGATGGCTGGATGGCATCACGGACTCGATGGACGTGAGTCTGAGTGAACTCCGGGAGATGGTGATGGACAGGGAGGCCTGGTGTGCTGCGATTCATGGGATCACAAAGAGTCGGACACGACTGAGTGACTGAACTGAACTGAACTGAAATTGTAGGTCAATAAACAGTTTGAAAAGATGTATAACTGCAATGCTGAGGAGTTACTAAACATTTTATTATTTTACTTTAAAATGAGAGAAAGTGAAAAAAAGGAGGGAAAACAAAGTGAAAATAGACAGCAGATACAAAGACAATAGATGTTAATGCAATTATATCAATAATTACTTTAAATGTGAATGGCCTAAATACACCTATTAAAATATGCACTGTCATATTGGATATATAACACAAGACCTAACTGCATATTGTCTATTAGAAAGCCACATTAAATATAAAGAGACACATAAGTTAGAAGTAAACAGATTGAGAAAAATATACCAGGATAATACTAATGCAAAAAAGCTAAAGTAGATACACTAATTTCTAACAGATCTACATTCAGAAAAAGGAAGATTGTCTGGGATAAAGAGAAGTATGACATAATGACAAAGTGATCATTCTCTAAGAAGACACAACAACCCTAAACAGGTATGTACCTAACAAGAAACCAATAAGATATATGAGGCAAACATCAACAGAATTGAAAGGAAAATAGATAAATTCATACTAAAGATTTCAACACACTTCTGTCAGTAATAGATCAATATTGGCAGAATATGAGTAAGGATATAGCTGACCTTAACATTCAGTTCACTTCAGTCGCTCAGTCATGTCTGACTCTGCGACCCCATGAATTGCAGCACTCCAGGCCTCCCTGTCCATCACCAACTTCCGGAGTTTACTCAAACTCATGTCTGTCAAGTGGGTGATGCCATCCAGCCATCTCATCCTCTGTCGCCCCCTTCTTCTCCTGCCCACAATCCCTCCCAGCATCAGAGTCTTTTCCAATGAGTCAACACTTTGCGCGAGATGGCCAGAGTACTGGAGTTTCAGCTTCAGCATCAGTCCTTCCAAAGAACACTCAGGGCTGATCTCCTTTAGGATGGACTGGTTGGATCTCCTTGTAATCCAAGGGACTCTCAAGAGTCTTCCCCAACACCACAGTTCAAAAGCATCAATTCTTCGGTGCTCAGCTTTCTTCACAATCCAACTCTCATATCCATACATGACTACTGGAAAAACCATAGCCTTGACTAGACAGAACTTTGTTGGCAAAGTAATATCTCTGCTTTTCAATATGCTATCTAGGTTGGTCATAACTTTTCTTCCAAGGAGTAAGCATCTTTTAATTTCATGGCTGCAATCACCATCTGCAGTGATTTTGGAGCCCCCCCCAAAATAAAGTCTGACACTGTTTCCGCTGTTTCCCCCTCTATTTCCCATGAAGTGATGGGACCAGATGCCATGATCTTCGTTTTCTGAATGTTGAGCTTTAAGCCAACTTTTTCACTCTCCTTTTCACTTTTATCAAGAGGCTTTTAGTTCCTCTTCCCTTTCTGCCATAAAGGTGGTGTCATTTGCATATCTGAGGTTATTGATATTTCTCCTGGCAATCTTGATTCCAGCTTGTGCTTCTTCCAATCCAGCGCTTCTCATAATGTACTCTGCATAGAAGTTAAATAAGTAGGGTGACAATATACAGCCTTGAGGTACTCCTGTTCCTATTTGGAACCAGTCTGTTGTTCCACATCCAGTTCTAAGTGTTGCTTCCTGACCTGCATATAGGTTTCTCAAAAGGCAGATCAAGTGGTCTGGTATTCCCATCTCTTTCAGAATATCCCACAGTTTATTGTGATCCACACAAAGGCTTTTGTGTAGTCAAGAAAGCAGAAATTGATGTTTTTCTGGAATGCTCTTGCTTTTTCGATGATCCAGTGGATGCTGGCAATTTGATCTCTGGTTCCTCTGCCTTTTCCAAAACAAGCTTGAACATCTGGAAGTTCATGGTTCATGTACTGCTGAAGCCTGGCTTGGAGAATTTTGAGCATTACTTAACTAGCGTGTGAGATGAGTGCTATTGTGCGGTAGTCTGAGCATTCTTTGGCATTGCCTTTCTTTGGGATTGGAATGAAAACTAACCTTTTCCAGTCCTGTGGCCACTGCTGACTTTTCCAAATTTGCTGGCATATTGAGTGTAGAACTTTCACAGCATCATCTTTCAGGATTTGGAATAGCTCAACCGGGATTCCGTCACCTCCACTAGCTTTGTTCGTATTGATGCTTTCAAAGGCCCACTTGGCTTTACATTCCAGGATGTCTGGCTCTAGGTGAGTGATCACACCATTGTGATTATCTGGGTTGTGGAGCTCTTTCTTGAGCAGTTCTTCTGTGTATTGTTGCCACCTCTTCTTAATATCTTCTGCTTCTGTTAGGTCCATACCATTTCTGTCCTTTATCGAGCCCATCTTTGCATGAAATGTTCCCTTGGTATCTCTAATTTTCTTGAAGAGATCTCTAGTCTTTCCCATTCTGTTCTTTTCCTCTATTTCTTTGCATTGATCGCTGAGGAAGGCTTTCTTGTCTCTTCTTGCTATTCTTTGGAACTCGGCATTCAGATGCTTATATCTTTCCTTTTCTCCTTTGCTTTTCGCTTCTCTTCTTTTCACAGCTATTTGTAAAGCCTCCTCAGACAGCCATTTTACTTTTTTGCATTTCTTTTCCATGAGAATGGTCTTGATCCCTGTCTCCTGTACAATGTCACAAACGTCAGTCCATAGTTTATCAGGCACTCTATCAGATCTAGTCCCTTAAATCTATTTCTCACTTCCACTGTATAATCATAAGGGATTTGATTTAGGTCATATCTGAATGGTCTAGTGGTTTCCCCCACTTTCCTCAATTTAAGTCTGAATTTGACAATAAGGAGTTCATGATCTGAGTCACAGTCAGCTCCCGGTCTTTTTTTTTTGCTGACTGTATAGAGCTTCTCCATCTTTGGCTGCAAAGAATAGAATAATCTGATTTCGGTGTTGACCATCTAGTGATGTCCATGTGTAGAGTCTTCTCTTTTGTTGTTGGAAGGGAGTGTTTGTTATGACCAGTACGTTCTCTTGGCAAAACTCTATTAGTCTTTGCCCTGCTTTATTCCATACTCCAAGGCCAAATTTGCCTGTTACTCCTGGTGTTTCTTGACTTCCTACTTTTGCATTCCAGTCCCCTATAATGAAATGGACATCTTTTTTGGGTGTTAGTTCTAAAAGGTCTTATAGGTCTTCATAGAATCATTCAACTTCAGCTTCTTCAGCATTACTGGTTGGGGCATAGGCTTGGATTACTGTGATACTGAATGGCTTGCCTTGGAAACAAATAGAGATCATTCTGTCATTTTTGAGATTGCATCGTAGTACTGCATTTCAGACTCTTTTGTTGACCATGATGGCTACTCCATTTCTTCTAAGGGATTCCTGCCTGCAGTAGTAGATATAATGGTCATCTGAGTTAAATTCACCCATTCCAGTCTATTATAGTTTGCTGATTCCTAGAATGTCAACGTTCACTCTTGCCATCTCCTGTTTGACCACTTCCAATTTGCCTTGCTTCATGGACCTGACATTCCAGGTTCCTATGCAATATTGCTCTTTACAGCATCGGATCTTGCTTCTATCACCAGTCACATCCACAGCTGGGTATTGTTTTTGCTTTGGCTCCATCCCTTCATTCTTTCTGGAGTTATTTCTCCACTGATCTCCAGTAGCATACTGGGCACCTACCGACCTGGGGAGCTCCTCTTTCAGTATCCTATCATTTTGCCTTTTCATACTGTTCATGGGGTTCTCAAGGCAAGAATACTGAAGTGGTTGCCCTTCCCTTCTCCAGTGGACCACATTCGGTCAATCCTCTCCACCATGACCCTCCCATGTTGGGTGGCCCCGCAGGCATGACTTAGTTTCATTGAGTTAGACAAGGCTTGGTCTGTGTGATCATATTGGCTACTTTTTTGTGAGTATGGTTTCAGTGTGTCTGCCCTCTGATACCCTCTGGCAACACCTACCATCTTACTTGGGTTTCTCTTACCTTGGACGTGGGGTATCTCTTCACAGCTACTCCAGCAAAGCTCAGCCACTGCTCCTTATCTTGGATGAGGGGTATCGCCTCATGGCCACCCCTCTTGACGTTGGACGTGGAGTAGCTTTTCTTGGCCCTCCAGCCCGCGCAGCCGCCACTCCTTGGGTCCATCCATAGCCAACAGCATTTGAAAAATTTAACATCCAATCAAAGGCTTCCCTAGTGGCTCAGATGGTAAAGAATCTGACTGGCAATGCAAGAGTCCCAAGTTTGATCCCTGGGTTGGAAAGATCTCCTGGAGAAGGGAGTGGCAACCCACTCCTGTATTCTTTCCTGGAGAATTCCAAGGACAGAGGAACCTGGCAGTCCACAGACCATGGGGTCTCAAAGAGTCTGACAGGACTGAGTGACTAACATTTTCAACATCCAGCTGTGTTTTTGCTTTTTTTAAAGTCAGAAAACTAGTACTTAAAAAATTAGCTTTTCTTCTTTTTCCCCAGAAAACTAATAGAAGAGAACTTTCTCAACTTGACAGAGAAGAACTACAAAAACCTCTATTCTGTGTCATACTTAATGATGGGAGGATAGATTCTTCCTCCCTAGGATCAGGAACAAGACGCTGATGTTCTTCCTCACCATCCTGTTCAGTATCTTAATGGAACTTCTAGCTAATGCAGTATAATAAGAAAAACACGTGAACATTATACAGTTTGGAAAGGAGCAAGTGCAATTGCTATTTGATATGACTGTCTAGGTAGTAATCTGAAGAATCTACAAGAGGAGAATACTAGAATGAGGCATGTTGTATGGACTCAAGTTTGGAACTTTAATATGAATTCATGCTTAGCTTACTATTGATCAGATAATTACATACAAAAATATCTGAAATCTACACTGATTAATTTATACATATATTTTTTTCTTTCTCTGTCAGCTGAGAAGGCCTAGCAGCAATGATGTCATAGTAGCAGCAAGCATAACTAGCACCCAGATCTTGATTTCTAATACCATTATCCAATAAAATGAGTCACAGATCCTTGGATGATGCTAGGATACAAAACAACAAGATGAGCCTGGAGTGTTGAGTAGTATCAGCAAGAAAATATGAGGAAAAAACACAATGAGAGAAGTAAGCCAAAGAGTTACAGGAGCCAACTGACGGAATTCCTAATGGCAGAGCTGGAACAATTTAAACAACAAGCAAAGGAGTATTATATTGGGTTGGCCAAAAAGTTCATTTGCGTTTTTCTGTACTATCTTACAGAAAAACCCTAGTGAACTTTTTGGTCAACCCAATTTACAGTCTAAAGTATAAGATAAATTTCCATGGATTCATATAGATATAGAATTCGTACATGGTAAAGAACCTGCCTGCCAATCCAGGGGACATAACAGATGTGGGTTCGCTCTCTGGGTTGGGAAGATCTCCTGGAGGAGGGCATGGCAACCCACTCCAGTATTCTTGCCTGGAAATCCTCATGGACAGGGGTGCCTGGCAGGCTACAGTCCATTGGGTTGCCAAGAGTCAGACATGACTGAAGTGACTTGGCGTGTGTACACATATATATAATTGATTGAATAAATGAGGATAACAGACAAATTATCCATGCAAAATAATTTCAAGTTATTTATGTAGCTACTTCACCCTCAAGGAAGTGGTACATAATTCTTCACTCTTTTAGTAGGGCTGAGCATAGTGAGTTTCCTCTTAGAAGTATAGTATCAAAAGGGAGAAAAGGAAAAAATAACATAATGGAGAAACGTGACACTACCTAAAGCTAGGTGATCAATATTAATGTAAAAAATGACAAACGTTGATAATTCAAAGAAAACAAACAAATCCCAAATGAGGAATATTCTACAAATTGCCTAACTAGTACTCCTCAAAACTTTTAAGATCATCAAAAATAAGGAAACACTGTCACAGCTAAAAGGAGCCAAACAGATAAGACTAAATGGGATGTAGTACCCTGGCTTGGATTCCAGAACAGAAAAAAGATGATAGGTAAAAACTATGGAAATCAGAATAAAGCACCAACTTTCATTAATATGTCAATATTATTTCATTAATTCTGAAAATTTTATCATTTGTTCAGTCACTCAGTCATGTCCAACTCTGTGTTACCCCTTGGACTGCAGCACACCAGGCTTCCCTGTCCTTCACCATCTCCTGGAGCTTATTCAAACTCATGCCCATTGAGTCAGTGATGCCATCCAAGCATTTCATCCTCTGTCATCCCCTTATCATACTAAGATATTAATAAGAAAATATGGGTACAGGGTATACCTGAGAATTCTGTGTGATTTTCATAAGTTTTCTGTAAATCTAAAATAAAAAGCTTATTTTAAAATATTTAAAAATACCTTTATTCTAACATAACCATGTTCTTCTCATCTCTCCTTCTCATGATGTTTTCTTGGTCAGACATGAGCCTGCCTCTCCTTTTGACAAAAATCTAAGACACTGTGTCTTCTATAAAGTAATCTTCAACCTCTCCAGATGGTGTTCATCATTTCTCCTGTTGATGCCATGGCACTTATCTCATTACAATGTAATCACATGCTTGTCCTTTCCCACACAGGCTGGGCTGTCTGTGGTCTCCATCATGTCTTATTATTCTAACACTATACTAGCCAACTGTGGACACAATGGAGGTTAATGTATGTTGCCTAAATGAAAGATTGTGTTAATAATGCTTTTGAATTTTTAAAGCAAGTTCACATACATTATTTTGTATGTTCATCTCAACCTATGTGTTGGCAGGCCACTATTTTTTGCCATTTCAAATGAGTAAATTGAGACTCAGAGTTGGAAGTCTTATCCTAGTTATTCAAAGTGTTAGAAAAGGCATTCATCTCAGTTCTTAGGACTCTACATCTACTTTCTCCTCCCATGTAGAGATAAACTGAAGCTCGTTAGCTGGGCTTAAAACCTGATTCTGTCCACTTCTGTCTCTCTGATCTTGGGCAAATCATGAAATCTAGGTGAACTTCAAAACCTTAATATATTTTTAGTGGAAGCAAATAATAGTATTTACCTTAGAATTTTGTGAAGATTAGTGATATATTGCTTGTAAAAAGTAACTCACTTGGTAAGAGCTCAGTAAATTGCAACCATTTCTACTACTAGTAATATCAGTGAAAAAATAAACTACTTTAGAATCAACCAATCAGCTTCATCAAAATATACACACACACACAAAAGTAAGCCCCATTTTATTTGCTCTATTTGGGCCAACACATAAGCTCTTACTGTTTTACTTGCCCTCTCCTTTAAAATACAAGTTCAATGGCAAAGAACCAGTGTTCTCTTTGAGATGGCCATTTGGACTGGATGACCTCTAAGTTCTTTTCTGTACATATATTCTTCCATATTATTTATTTCCTTTGCAATCCCTCAAGTAACGCAGCATACAATAGCAGAGGCTCGATAAAGGATGACTGACTGAGGATTTCTAACTCCCAACACAATCACTTTCATGTTGCCAACTTTGATTCGGTTTGTGATTTATGGGCATATGGAGTGTTTTGGATCCCAGAATTTCCTCTTTTGAGTCATGATTTGCAAATGGATATAATAACCCATAAACTGATATCAGCATCAAAACAGAGTCATCCAACTTGAGTAATAAATGGCCTTTGGAGGGAAAAGATACCAGTCCATTAGGAAAGGCACAAACAACAAGCTAGGGAGTGTGAACAATAGCCTTCAAAAAGTCAGAGTTTCTCAGTTCATTCCACACATTCTGTCCATTCTAAGACATTGTGTGTAATGAGTGCCTAATGCAATTGGACTCTTACTCTCCTTTGGCAAGGCAGGCCTGCAACAATAGACTAAACCTCGGCCCTGCCAACCCCAAACAGACATGCTGGTTTGCCTCATTCCAGATTTGTGGCTTGTCTCCACAAAGTAATAGTGATTCTCTTGTCTGTACCAATTGCAGGCTGCAGATGGGTAGCCTAACACTGTAATGTCAGACTAAATTCTCCACAGATGAACTGGAAAATTTCCTTACTCATTCAGAAATCTGCCAGCCAGCTGTCAGGTCTCCAGGACTCACTCACTTGCCCAGATCACCAGTGAACAGACGGTGTTCACCACAATGATTAGTCTGTGTTTTCAGTTTAAACCCTTTTCTCCTATCTAATGATTTAATCCATTCTTCTTTCTTCAAAGACTCTGAAAAATGATCATTGGAAATCTCTTAACCAGATGGATTCTTCAAGAAGGCAACTGAGAAAAGTGCCAAGCTGCCTTGGAGTAAGGGATAAAGAGTGCACCTCTATGAGCTATGCATTGGCCATGACCTCACTCCATGCCCAGTCGTTCTTCCAAGGTGTCCAGTGAAGGACTCCTTTTTGTGCCAATAGCGATGGGGAACTGGGAAGCAGATGCCAGCTCACTAGGTACTTGACTGTCACCATCAATAAAGGACACAACATAATTTCAGGGGACTTTAAAAGCCAAGACAACATTTAAATAGAACAGGAAATAAGTGGCAACTGGGCTACAAAGAAGAATCTATTTCATTTTGCATTTAGAAAATATGAGAACATCACTCCATCTAAAGAAATATGTTTTTTGCCTTCATATATTTGAATTAATAAATAGAACATAGAGATCGTCTGTCTGTGGGCTTTGGGTGGTGGTTTTTGTTGGTTTTGTTTTGTTGAAGTTTGTTCTTCCTCTAGCATTAACTCTGGGTACAATTAGCTTTTAAACATCTAAGAATGCCCATTCACTGTGTCTTTCTCTATAGAGTGGGGATTTTGAAAAATCCAAAATTCTTTCTGAATACATTTCTCTCAGGGGTCTCCATGTTAATCATGTACTGTCTGTGCATTTTCTGTTTCTTTACTCCGTTACTCTCTTTCACTTCAGAATTTTTGTGGGAAAACCTAGAATTACTTATTCAAACACTTTTTTAGGGTATTTGATTCAAAGGATGTGTAAAAACAGAACAAAGCATAAGGCGTAGAGTGTGAGGTGAAAATGCTGATTTTCACCTGATTTTGATTTGCTTGGTCTAGAGAGTTGAGCAATTATACACTTAAGCAATTACGTGGTAAATAAGACCCAAAGAGTTTGTGGGTAGATTCTGATGATGGCTTTCCTATTTTTACAATTCTATTTTGTCTACTTCAGCATTTAGACTTTCCTTCTTTCTCCCTCTGCACCATCACCCTCCCCCCAACCTGTCCAAACTAGCCTAGTTTTCACTTTCTGTATCTTCTAGCAGTGGGTACTTTCCCAAACACTATACAAGAAGGATATACTGGTTTACACTTCTCTATGAAAGTGCTTTGCTCAGAAAATACTCACTGATAAAACTCATACCTAAGGGGGCAGTTGTCACATGACCAAATCCAAAAAATTGCTTCCAAAGCTTTGTTTTTTAAGCTAGTATCCATTGACGACATCTTTTCAGGGAATCCACAAAGGCTTTGAGGACAGGAAATTCTCATGTCTGTTTTTCAAAATGATTTTTAAAATTAGTACAAACATAACCTGGACTATTTGGAAGGCTAGATTTTAAACTTTCCACTTGATCTGTGACCAAATTTGCAATTGTCTTTTCAATTGTACTTTTACAAGTAATCCCCCCCACCAAAAGCTGTCATATAAACACTAAATGTTCTGCTGCTGCTGCTGTTAAGTTGCTTCAGTCATGTCCGACTCTGTGCGACCCCATAGATGGCAGCCCACCAGGCTTCTCTGTCCCTGGGATTCTCCAGCAAGAATACTGAAGTGGGTTGCCATTTCCTTCTCCAATGCATGCATGCATGCAGCTAAGTCGCTTCAGTTGTGCCAGACTCTGTGCAACCCTACGGACAGCAGCCCACTAGGCTCCTCTGTCCATGGGATTCTCCAGGCAAGAATACTGGAGTGGGTTGCCATTTCCTTCTCCCTAAATGTTCTAGATGTGCCAAAAATAGATGAAGGGATATGGACATTCAAAGACTACTGATTAAATTCTTCACTATTCTGGAGGGCTTCTCATGTTCAAAGTCACCCTCATCCTAAAATTCTGAGCTTTAAAATTAGTAAAGTTATATTCTTTTTGATCACTCATAGGAGTAAGTATTGCCTTTCACATCTACATTTAGAGTTTTATCAAAGAAATTATTCTCCTATCTAGTTTCAAGAAAAATTAAATTAACCTACAGTTTGGGAAACTGTATGGTAATCAATCATAAATGCTATCTAGAGAACAATGGCACTCTTTTAATGGAAAAAAGTTAATTATCTAAACATTTGCAGAATATTAAGATGTGAGAATAACACACCAAACTTACTGAAATGTAGCTGAGCCTTGAAATATTTAAGCTCTCTCAGAAGCATAAAAAACATCTAGGTTTTGGAGCTTGATCAAGATGGTAGAGCAAGAGGACACGGAACTCACCTCCCTTGACAAACACATCAAAAATACATATCTATATATCAGAAAACTGGCAAAAGGACTTCTGTACAATGAAGGCTGTAAATAAGATGTACATATAATTAGGGAGGAAGTGGAGAAAAGCAACTGGAGTCAGGGCCTGTGTTCCTGAGAGGGGACTTAGGAAAAGGGAGAATACAGATATGGACCCTCACCCAGGGAAGTGAGTAGTAAGAGGCACCCAGGATTGGGCACCCCAGTCCTGGTGTCCTAAGATGAGCCCATTTGGCTGTTCTGGGATTAATTGGAGGACCAGGAAGAGCCTGGAATCCACCCATGAGGAGCATGTGCAGGGAAGAGAGAGGTGTGTTCTTGCTGCAATACCTCTATTAGACAAAATAGATTTGAAAACAAAGGCTATAATGAAAATCAAAGAAGGGCATTATATAACGATAAAGGGATCAATAAGAGAAGATGATGTTATACTCATTAACATATATACACCCAATACGAAAGTGAAAGTGAACTGAAAGTTGCTCAGTCATATTTGACTTTTTGTGACCCCATGGACTATACAGTTCATGGAATTCTTCAGGCCAGAATACTGGAGTTGGTAGCCGTTCCCTTCTCCCAGGGATCCTCCCAACCCAAGGATTGAATCCAGGTCTCTCACATTGCAGGCAAATTCTTCACCAACTGAGCCACCAGGGAAGCCAAATATAGGAGCACCTAAAAATAAAGAGGGGGGAATAGCAACCCACTCCAGTACTCTTGCCTGGAGAATCGCATACAGAGGAGTCTGGCAGGCTATAGTTCATATGGTCACAAAGAGTTGGACATGACTGAAGCAATTTAGCTTGCAGAGCATAAATATATACAGCAAATACTAACAGTCATAAAGGGAGAAATTTACAATAAGACAATAACATATAATAACCTTTAACATCCACTGACATCAATGGACAGATCAGAAAATTGATAAGGAACAGGTCTTAAACGATGCAATAGCCAGTTTGACTTAATAGATATCTACAGAATATCCCACCTAAAAACATCAGAATACACATTTTTTATAAACACATGGAACATTCTCCAGGATAGATCAGTTGATAAGCCACAAAAGAAGTCTTGACAAATTTGAGGATATAAATTATACCAAGTATATAAAATAAGAAATGAAAGAGGCAAAATAAAAATTGATATCACAGAGATTAAAAAGATCATAAGAAAATTCTATGAACAGCTATGCCAACAATATGGACAATCTAGAAAAAAGGGATACATTTCTAGAAACATATACCCTACTAAGACAGAATCAAGAAGAAACAGGCAATTTGAATAGATTTATCATTAGAAGTGAAATTGAATTGGTAATTTAAAAAGCTCCCAGAAAATAGAAGTCCAGGACTGGATGACTTCACAGGGGCCATCTGGTGACCCCTACCAAAAATATAATGAAAACGAGTTTCTATCCTTCTCAAACTATTCCAAAACACTGAAGAGGGTGGAATACTCCTGTACTCATTTTACAAAGCCATCATTACCCTGATACCAAAACCAGACAAAGACACCACAGTAAAAGAAAATCACTGGTCATTGTCTTTTATGACTATAGGTACAAAAATCTTCAACAACATATTGGCAAACTGAGTCCAACAATGCATGAAAATGATCATACATCATGATCAAGTTGGATTTATCCAGCGTTGCAAGGATGATTTGACATGGACAAATAAATTTAATATATCATATTTAAAAAGGAAAGACAAAAATCACACAGCTATCTCAATAGACGCATAAAAAGCATTTGACAAAATTCAACATCCATTCATGATAAAAACTGTCATTGAAGTAGGTACAGAAGGAATGTATCTTAACATAATAAAGCCCATTTTGATAAACCTACAGCTAACATACTCAATGGTGAAAAGCTGAAAGCCTTTCCTCTAAATTCAGGGACAAGATAAGGATGCCCACTTTCACCATTTATGTTTATTTTAGTATCAAAGTCCTGTTCACAGCATCAGACATGAAATAAAAGGCATCCAAACCAGAAGGGAAGAAATAAAACTGTCACTATTTGCAGATGATATTATACTTTATATAGAAAGCCCTTACATCTCCACCAAAATACTACTAGGATAAATGAACTCAGTCAATTTGCTTTGGTACAAGATTAATATGAAGAAATCTATTGCTTTTCTATACACTAGTAATCAGAAAGAGAAAATAAGAACCAACTCTGTTTTAAATCACATCAAAAAGAAGAAAATACTTAGGAATAAACTTGACCAAAGAGGTGAAAGACCTATATTTGAAAATTAGAAAATATTGGTAAACCAAATTGAAGATAATACAAAAAAATGTAAAGAAATCGTGTGCTTTTAGAAATAATTAATATTTGTTAAAATGTCCATATTACTGAAAGCAATCTACAGATTTAATGCATTCCCTATTAAAACACCAAAGATAGTTGTCACCAAATTAGAACAAATAATTCTGAAATTCATATGGAACCATGGAACACCCAGACTGTCAAAGTGATCTTGAGGGGAAAAAAAAATGCTGGAAGTATCAACTTCCCAGACTTCAAACTATCCTACAAAGCCACAGTAAGAAAAACAGCATAAGTGGCACAGAAACAGACACATATATCAGTGCAAGAGAACAGAGAGCTCACAACCAAACACACACACTTATGTTGAGTTAATCTACAACTAATGTGCAATGGACAGAAGACAGCCTCTCCAATTAGAAAACTTAGTGGGATAACTGGACAGCTACATATAAAACAATGAGATTATAATCATTATCTTACATCATATACAAAAATAAACTCAAAATGGATTAAAGACCTAGATGTAAGACCTGAAACAATAAAACCCCTAGAACACTATTTTATGTATCATAGTGATACCTTTTGAATCTGTCTCCTATCGCAAAAGAAATAAAAGCAAAACAAATATGACCTCATTAAACTTAAATGCTTTTGCACGCAAAGAAAATCATTAACAAAATGAAAGGACAACTGGCAAACTGGCAGAAAATATTTGCAAGTCATATGACCAACAAAGGGTTAATATCCAAACTATATGAACAGCTCATAAAGGTCAGTATCAAACTCAAACAACCAAATCAAAAATGGACAGAATACCTGAATAGACATTTTTCCAAACAGGAGATACATATGGTTAATAAGCAAATGAAAAGATGCCTAACATTGCTAATTATAGAAAAATGTAAATAAAAACAATGAGATTATTCATTCACATTTTTCAGAGTTGATATCATTAAAAAAGTCTATAGATAGCAAATATTGGTGAGGATGTTCAGTTCAGCTTAGTTCAGTTCAGTCGCTCAGTCGTGTCCGATTCTTTGTGACCCCATGAGCTGCGGCATGGCAGGCTTCCCTGTCTATCACCAACTCCCGGAGTTTACCCAAACTCATGTCCATTGAGTTGGCGATGCCATCTAAACATCTCATCCTCTTGTCCCCTTCTTCTCCTGCCTTCAATCTTTCCCAACATCAGAGTCTTTTCAAATGAGTCAGCTCTTCGCATCAGGTGGCCAAAATATTGGAGTTTCAGCTTCAACATCAGTCCAGGACTGATTTCCTTTAGGATGGACTGGTTGGATCTCCTTGCAGGCCAAGGGACTCTCAAGAGTCTTCTCCAACACCACAGTTCAAAAGCTTCAATTTTTTGGCGCTCAGCTTTCTTTATAGTTCAACTCTCACACCCATACATGCCTACTGGAAAAACCATAGCCTTGACTCTTTTCCCTTCTTCTGTGTATCACTTTCCCTTCAGGTCCAAGAGGCCAGATTTTAGTCCTAAAATTGTGATATTGTACAAAGCACTTAAATTCTCCACACCTTTACTCCTTATCAAAACAGGGTTGATAACTTTTCATAGGTTTGTGGATTAAACAAAGTTATAAAACCTGGCATATATACTCAGTTAAGTAAATATGTGCTCTCTTGATCAATCTTCATAGCCCTCACTTCAGTAGACAGATCTTAAACAAATTTCAGTACACCAACTCTAAAAAGTTCTGCAGTAGTTCTCAAAACTGAGAAATAAACAGCCACTATTTAAAATAAGGGGTTTGGGAAAGGACACGGATAAGCACAGCTGTGTTCACCTGAGCACTTAAGTTATGAAAAAACAGTACCAAAGTAAAAATACTTCCTCTTTCTGCCATCATTCACAACAATGCGATTGCAAAGACAATTGCAAATTTGGTCTTGATTTGGTTTCCTCAAATAAAGTGAAGAGTAAAACTAGCCATCTAAGTAGGACAGGTTATGTTAATACTTATTTCCAAAGTCATTTGGAAGTTAAAACACAGAGCTTTTCAGTCCTCAAAGCTCTTATGGATTCCCTAAAAAGATGTCATTGTAGATACCAAAGTCTGAAAACAAAGTTTCACAGGAACAGAATTTTGTATTTTTTTATAAAGCAGATTTAATTCTTCAGGGGCAAGAGCTGAAACTGAATGGCATCACATTTTACAATTAGTGTCTTTATCCTTATTTAAAATGCATTTTAATGCAAGTGAAAAATCACTGCTTTGAAGAAAGCAGGGTAAAAGGAATGATGAAAACACAACTTACTTTATACTTTATTCCTATTTTTGAATTTTTGAATTAATTTTCAATTATTATTTGGGAATTTGGGTCATCCAAAGTCATAATTAAACCGACGCAGCTAAACCAGGTATGTGATAGACTGTATCCCTATGTGTTAGGAAATAGGGAATGGTAGGAACTGAGGTGACCTGAAGAAGGGACAACTTTTATCCAGTTCCCAGTTACTATACTATCACCACAGAAAGCACTTGAACCCAGTGTTCCAAGTCTTCTATTTCTTCAACAAACCAGAAAACTAGATTTTTACATAAGACCTCATTTTTCAATGATGCAACAATTTCAGTGAAGAAAACAAAGCACTATGCAAACTAAATAAACATATCTATGAGCCAAGTTTACCTCCAGATGCAACTGTGACAACCAATATTTGCAGACAATTTAGGAGTTTGGGATGGAAGTTGAAGATGGTTTACAGACAGTTTAACTCTTCCTTACATCCCATCTCTCCTGGAAATATTCAGCTAAGTGTATTCTTTACAGAAATTTCTTCTATATTGGCAGAGGTTTGATTTAAATTCATGAGATTATTTTATCTGATTGGCGGTCAGATGGCGCTACTGGTAAAGATTCTGCAGCAGACATAAGAGATGCAGTTTTGGAAGACCCCCTGGAGAAAGAAATGGCAACCCACTCCAGTATTCTTGCCTGGAGAATCCTATGGACAGAGGAGTCTGGCAAGCTACAGTCCTTAGAGTTACAAAGAGTCAGACATGGCTGAAGCGACTTAGCACACACACATTCAGAAGCTAGGTAGCTTTGCAAATTTTCTTTTTTTTTAAAAAAAGACGATAGTTTGTTGGAAGTAAGTCCTCATAGCTAGAGTTTTAGGCAATGGCTCTTTCAGTGGCATTACTGTGACATCTGATTTAACCAAAACACCACTCCCATGGGCCCTCCACTGAGGGGTAACAATGACTTGACTTGATTAGTTGCCAATTATTACACAAATTATACTCCACCCAAACACACTGCCATCACAGACAGGAAATTTATTGCTGATAACTTTGGAATTTGTACCTTAAGTGCATTTATCTTAGCTTAATTCTATATATTTATATCTAATTACCTGACTAGACACTTCCATGTACAGAGAATTTTCAAACTCATTAATCTAATACTCCATTTTGTGGTTTCTATCCCCTTGATATCATACAAATCCACAACCATCTTTTTGTATTGTCATTGTTTTAGGCTTTTTTTCACTTTAATCTATTCTGGGAAGACTTCTTGCTACACCTCAATCAGTTCCCATCACCTATTGAGTTTTATTCAGAGGGCAAATGATTTTTGTCACTCCACTATTTAAAACCAGCAGTTACCAGCTGACCTCAGATAAAGTCCAGACTTGTGATCACAGTCTACAGGATCGTTCATGGTCTGGCCTCAGCTCACTGCTTTAGCCTCATCACTCCCAAGTCTTCCCTCTTAGTCCTCTATGCTTGATCACTCTGAACACAAATTGTAGTTGGCCAGGGCATACCAGGTTCCGACAGCTCAGACTTAAATCAGTGAATCAACATCATCTCGACTACCTGGAGAGTGGAGTGAGGGTGATTTTTCAAACAAAAAATAGGGGATGCTATTGCAGAAAAAGACAGTGATTTCTCTCCTACTTGAAATGTGTTTGGACATACAGGTTCTATCACCTAATAATACCCCAACATGAGGCTGATCTACAGAATTCATATACTAGGTGTGTTTGTAGATCCTGACATCTACCTTATCCAAAAGTCCTAACCTTTGATGGTGTCTGCTTTAGAAAACTGTTCCTCAGCTATGTCAGTTCTTTCTTGTCTCTGCCATTCATAATGCAGCTCCCTCTTCCTCTAATATACTTTTTTCTCTTTCATGGTTCCCTGCGTCTTCAAGATTTGGCTCAAGTGTCACCTTCTCAAGGAAAACGTCCCTTCCTTTGATTTTAGGTGTTCCTCTTGTGAACTTCCTTAGCACTTCATGCTTAATGATCAGGGTGTTTATAAAAAACTAACCTTTACTATGGAATTCTGGCACAGGCTTCAGGGTTCAATAAACATTTAGAGAATGGACAATAAATGGCCAATTTATGTATAATAAAAGTTAGCTACCAATCTAGTTTGTCCCACCTAATACCACGTCATTCACCTTCTAACAAGGTCTGTTCCCTACACATACATATATGTATACAAACACTTACTGACATACCCCATCTCCTCGCCTTATCAGGGCAAACAGAACCAAACTGCCGAGTGGCC
Organism: Ovis aries; assembly: GCF_016772045.2. NCBI lineage: Eukaryota > Metazoa > Chordata > Mammalia > Artiodactyla > Bovidae > Ovis > Ovis aries. The sequence continues at coordinate 92,046,278 of NC_056055.1, read as the reverse complement.
CATAGAACTGATGTATCTCTGTGTGGGATGGAAAGATGAAGTGTTTGAGATCTACCACCTTAGCACTATAGCCTGAATGCACATAAGCTCAACAATGATATCTGGTGGTTATCTTAGAGGCTTATTTACTCTTAATTGGATAAGGGTTAAACTTATAGACATCTAATAGCTAAATGAGTCAGTGTTCACTGCCTGGAATGATCCTTACGTCTTGGTGACTATCAACACATTCAAACCACCCATCAAGTCAATAATTGGCACACTCTGTAGAAGTGTCTAGGGAGAAGCTAAGAAACTAAGCGCTCTCTGGCTGCAGCATACTCTTGAAGCTGCTTTCCCTGGAGATCAGAACCGTCAGAGGGCACCTTGATTACGGGAGACCATCAAGGCTCCTCCTCAGTTTCCATATGTCAGGATTTTAGCAGGTACACGATATTCTACTAAATCCAATGCCATCTCTTTAATACTTATGAGGAAGCGAAATGGGCAATTAAAAATCTATGAAGGTTGATTGATTTTCTCTACTAGCAATTATGCCTTATAATTGTTTGCTGAAAGTGGGATTGGCATTTCACAAAGCTAATGATTGGCTGGGATTTTGTGCTTACTAAACCTCTGTGGGCTCGGAGTTTGGGTTTGGAGGAAAACCAAGAGGTGAGCAGCATTTGAGAAGCCTCTCCAAAGCCTTTCATCTAGAAGCTGGCTGGTGAGCTCTTGAGGTTTCTGACATTTCCCCCCTTCCAACCAGGCTGGAACCCCACTGTAATCAAAATTCACAATGTTCCAGAACCTAGGCCTTAGTCCTCATTAAAAAGCCAACAGACAAAAAAGTCCAGGAGGCCTGCTAGCCAAACCTTTTCACACAGCAGGGCAGGTGAGCATTTGGTTTTATTTTTAAGTTAGCAGACTGGATTGGGGCTCATTTTGAAGGCCGATGAAAGACTGAGAGCCCACGTTTCATCTTCTGATTAATCCAAAATTAAACAATTCAGAGATTTTGATCGCTTAGTCTTTTTTTTTTTTTTTAACAAATGTGACAGATAATAAATAGCTTTCTCTAGTATACATAGAAGGACACACAGTGTTTGCCGGCAGGCTCTTGAAGGACCGTTCTTCAGCTTATTCTAAGATCAGATAGTAAATCACAATTTCCTTTTAAAGCACTGTTACAATTTTCACCTCTTATTGAAACCAAAGTGTGTGTATTCTACTACTTTAGGCGTTACTTACCTGCTGCTCATATTCCCAGTTTCAATCTATCTTACTTTTAAAGACATTTTTGAAGAAGTGGGCGTGTGATTTATGTAAGCCTTGTAGTACATGAACGGGGAAAGGAATTAGGCATCTATCGCAAGGCTCATTAGTCGCATTTGAATTAAACATAAATCTTTGGAGAATAACAAAGTATTTTGCATTTCCCAAGTTATTTTCCCCCTTGACTCAGGACTTGAAAATTAAAAGATTTTTAAAATAATAATAAATCCCAAAGGCAATAAATGAGCACTCTAACACACCAAGCAAGATCATGGCTGTTTCAGGGAGAGAGATGATGAGACCTCTATGTAAAGTTCCTGTGACCACCTGATCTTAATAGCCTCACCCTCAGTCCTCTTCACCTCTGGCCCCTCTGAACACCCACCTCTGAGCACAGGCTCCATCGCTCAGGCTCCCCCAGGACTTTGTCTATGTCTTCTTTATAACCCATCACAATGCACTGCGATTATTTGCTTTCCTTGCACATCTTCCCCACAGCCTGTCACCTCCCCCAAGGACTAGGACTTAACTGTCTTCATTCCCAGCATAGAGCAGAGCACCTCTCATATTTATTTGCGTATGCATTTGTTTATTTACACCTTGACTCTCTGCAAAAGAATTTTTGAGGCGCTTTATAGAACAGAGGTATTTATAATTCAAAGGAATAAAAGATAAATCCATAAATAAAAGAGAACAGAGTAAAAATCAAAGACAGTTGCTAAAGTCTATCCATCAGGGTCTCAGCAGGAATCTGATGGCATATTCAAATGGAATCTGTTAAGGAGAGGTTGAATAAACGGATGATTTGCCAAAGTGTTAGAAAGGCTTAAGAAATGGAAAAAGTGGGTAGTGCGGTGCCTCTGGGAAGATAACTGAACCAGCTCCACAAGTTTTGACTTCTCTAGACCTGACTGCTGGTGACTAGAACCCAGAGAAAGAACTCTAAGGCACAGCCTGATAGGAGCTGTGAACTTACCAAGGAAGGAGCGTACCCGTAGCATCTAAACCTGCAGAGGTCATGGAATGAGTACCTAGTCTCTCTCTTCCCAACTTTAGATCTTTTTCTTGCTTCCTTTCATGGGCCAAATCTAATGGAAGCCCAAAGACAGAAGGTCTCAATATAGTCCATCCAGGTCAGGTCCCAGAGTCCCAAGCTATGTGCAGTAAACAGGGGTGAGGAGAAGGTACTTAACACATCATACATATGCTAACTCCATTACAGACACATTAGCCACCAGCCAGAGCAAAATGAGAAACATAATTAGTTCCCCAAATCAGAGCATTTGTTACTAATAATATGTTAATGCTTTATGAAAAGGTCTGAGATTAAAAATCTCCCATGGGAACTCCAAAGAGTGACTTTCACAGAGCTCCTTCTTGTAGCATGCCTGGAGGCACGCATAGGGCCCAGTACACAGAGCAGTCAAGAAGAAATTTCACAAAGTTATAGTAACAAGTTATAAACCTACCAGTTTCATAGCCTGATGAACTGGGGTAAATTTTAAAGAACTTGGAGGAAATGTCAAACTGATTATCTTTAATGTAATTCTCCAAGAATATCAGTCACTTTGTTTTTAACAAAGATTTTGATAAAGGTTGAACAACAGACAATTAACATAGCCTGGAAAAACCAAGGATTACGTATGAATGATAAAGCTTCAGGCTTCAGTAATCAAAAGAATGGAGGATAAGGCTAGGTTCTTTTGTGAAATGTATGGTAAAGAATCTGCCTGCAATGCGAGAGACCTGGGTTCAATCCCTGGGTTGGGAAGATATTTTGGAGGAGGGCATGGCAACCCACTCCAGTCTTCTTGCCTGGAGAATCTCATGGACAGAGAAGCCAGCTGGGATACAGTCCATGGGGTTGCAAAAAGCTGGACACGGCTGAGCAACTAACACTGTTTTCAAGATGTAAGATGCCTAACCCAGATATTCATCTACATAGATGCCCAACACACACACACACACACACACACACACACACACACACACACACACACTCTCTCTCTCTCTCTCTCTCTCTCTCACTCACAATCAAGCTGGTACAAGACTGAAAAATCTCAATAAACATCTGTTTCAAAAAGCAGATATTGAAACATGCAGAGAATGAGGCATACTTCCAGTTTGTGCTTTCTTCATCTTTGCTACCAAGTAGGCTCCATTTTCCTCTCCTTAGTATATACTCCGATAGAAACTAGTTATTTCATTCCTTGTTATGGTACAAAGAAATAATGTTCTTCCTGATTTTCTAATCACTGTCATCATCATCACTAAATTTAAAATCGCTTACAAACAGCGGTTAGGAAGTCTACCGAGTACTTCGCATGCGTTAACCTCACCATCTGCATTTTCCAGGTGGGGAACCTGAAGCACAGAGAGCTTGCATGCCTTCCATGAGTGGTCCTTGTCTCTCTCCAGCTGTATCTGGCATTTATCTTTTCCTCAGTGTCTCTACTTGGAAGACATGGACCTTTTGCAGTTCATCACACCTGCTGTCTTCATACCTAGGATACTAGCACAAGCTATTAATATACCTGGAATGTGTTTTTCTCTTTTCCTCTTCACTTAGTAACCATTCATCCTTCAGATTTTATCTGAGCATCACTTCTTCAGAGATGTTTATTTCAATTCCCATATGAGACTGAACCCTCCATTTTAGATGAAACTACATACCTATCCTTTAGAGCATTTGTCTCACTGCATTTTTCTATTTTTGGCATAATTATTGGCTCAGTATCTCCCTAGTAGACTGAAGGCTATATGAGGGTGAGCTATGTCTTTTCTGTTTCATAATGTATCCTTGGCACCTATTACAGCTCCTTGAGCAATATAGGTGTTCCTGGAGCCAGCAGTGTGCTGGGAGCTGTACATAGAACATTAGAAAAGATGGACTTCATCTCTTTGCTCATAGAGTGTTTGGTGTAAAAGAAAGGTAATCAGTAAGTAAGTACAATACCATTTATGGTAAGGGTTAAATCAGGAGAGGTTCCAGGGAGAACTGTGATGTAGAGGGTTAAGGAAGGTTTCTCGGAAACAGAAGACCTGAGTAATAGTGATCCCTAGGTTCTTTATGTAGAGTGCTTCCTACTAATGTTAACAAGGAAGTAAATAAGGAAACTGAGGAACAAGGAAGGTATATGACTTGCCAAGTTTGCTTAGCTAAATATAAAGGGAACTGGATTCAAACCTAGACAGTCTTGCTCCCACTTCTGTGTTATTATTAATAACTCCACATTGCACCGAACCTTTGAGTTGCCTGGGCAAAGGAGAGACTGGAGACAGGCAGGGCTCCAAACAAAGGCTACAGCAAAATGATGGCTCAGAGTGAAAAAGAACTTTAAGCTTCTAAGAAACTGATTGATAGAATTTTTAGAAAGAAAAAACAAAAAATAAACCCAAACACTAGCTATAATGTGGCAATTAGATTGGAGCAAGGCCAGCCAAAAACAGGTTATCCTTTTCTCACATCCACCCATTAAAATCCTTGGGACCGGTGTTGCTTGGAAGTCCACACAAACCACAGATGGATTAAAGCTTGATTTCTACATGGGTCATCTCTCTTTTTTAAGACCACAAACAGAAGACTACACTGAACTCAACATTTTACCATATGCATCCTTTGGTCACAAAAATGGCCCCCAAAGGGAATCTGACTTGGTTCAAAACAAATCCATTTCAAGAAAGTTCACACAACCTCACTGTTTTAGAAGTTAAAAGAAATGTGATCATACCAAGTCCATGTGTAAGAATGAGGAAAAAAGTAAAAGGATAAATATCCTAGTAACTACTTCCTTCTCTAAAAAGAAAAATTCAAAGAGGATGTAGTTTGAAAAAACAGTGGGCTAGCTTTTCATCCTCACATCTTTGAAGGACTATGCAGGGTTGGAGGGTGGTGGTGCTGGATCAGGCATTTTTGTACATACTACCCACAGGGAAATCTAAATCTATAACCCTCATCATAAAATAAAACAAGAAGCAAATCGGAAAGGAATGAATGAAGGGCAAGTGATAGCCAAGGGGTTTACAATAATCAATTATTAAAATGCCTTAAAAGAGCAAAGAAAATGCTTATCAGATCAGCAAAGCACCTTTTAATAAATAATATGATTTGGGTTTAATTAATGGCCTAATTACAGTTTTACCCAATAGGCTTAAAAGCTCCAAAGGAACAGTTTGAATCTCTCTGGTAGATAATCTGTGTTTTAAAAAATGTTCTAATTACATATTTGCTTGAGTAAATAATGTGAATTTTACAAAACTGCCTAATGATATATTTATGTGGCTGTATTTACCCAAATGGCCTCTCATTCTGTACTAATGGAGTTGGGATTACTGTTCCTGAGAAATGTGGGAACTTGGGATGGCTCCAGCTTTCACCTGACACCCCTGTTATTCTGACTGTTTTTGTTTTCTGTCACCGCAAAAGACACCACTGAAAGCATGTGACCCACTTATTCATCATCAGCTTATTTAAGAAAAAATTCTTGCTCAACTTTCTGTGTAAACACATTTTGCAGAAAGGGTACAGACTTTAAAAAATGAGTATTAATGCTGTACAATGGTCCATTAAAAGTGGATAATGAGACTGTGACCAAGACAGGACATTCAAGGTTTAATTAGCTGCATAATTTATTCTCTTCTTTATATAGTATCTTACAGTGCATTACAAAAAAAAAAATCAGACTCTGTCTTGGAGTCAGATTGCTGAGACTTAAAGCCACATAATTGTCTGTATTAGGTAACAGACATCATAGAAAAACTGTTTGAATTATCCCAGCTGTGGTGGGTGGGGGGCAAGTATCTATTCAAGAGTTTTAAGTCATGTTCATGTTTTAGAGACATAAATCTAGGAAAAATGGATGGCTATCTATTCATAAAATTTCATGAAGGAACTAAGAGTTTCATTTCATAGTTCTCATAAAATCTAACTCTTAGCAGACATTCACTTGGTGCTTCATTCACAAAATAGTAATAGCATGGCTCTGGGAAGGAAACACAGTATTTATATTTCCAATGATGCTACAGACAAGATGAGATAGTTTACCAAAACACATACAAAAAAGGATGAAATAACTGAGGGAACAAGGGAATGAGGAAAACTAGCTGCAAATAAACCGGAGAAATGAGATTAACATCCTACCCATATAGTCAACAGTAGGCTATAGATACTGAGCTTCCAACAGGTCAAAGCAAAACAGAAAACAAGATTGTTTATACAAGTCAATAGAGTCCAGATAAGCAGCAAGATATAAAAATTGGTTCACAGCAGGGAGAAAGGAGTTAACTGGGAGATTGGGCTTGACATATACACAACTATAAATTAAATAGATAGCTAATAAGAACCTGTTGTATAGCAGAGGGAACTCTACTTAATACTCTATGATGGCCTATAAGGGAAAAGAATCTTTAAAAAGAGGGGATATATGGATACATGTATAAGTGATTCACTTTGCTGTACACCTGAAACTAACACATTATAAATCACCTGTACTCCAATAAAAATTTAAAAACTAGAAATACATTAAAAAAAAATTGGCTCATGAGAATCACAGGTGAAATTGATGCTCTGTGTAACATAGGACTCTCAGCAGTATCCCAATAGAAGACACAAAGTAGGTTTCATATGATTGTCAATTATCATTACAGGACTAAGTTCTTTTAAAAAGGAAGTATATAATAAATGTAATACTGACTCTGCTGATCACAGTGGTATCTCTCTTGGGTGATTCAAAAGTCATCCAATAATTGCAAGGAATCAGGGCCCTCATTATAGGCATTAATTGTGTTTTACTATAGTTGGGCATAATTGCTACTTAATTGAAGGTTCAAGCTGATAGAGTGCCAGATTAACTAATTTTCACCTTAACAAAAGTGTAATTATTTATCAAAATTTTGAATTCCTCTGCTGATGCCCTTTACATTATTTCTTACCCTGGGCACTCTCTCACAAAGCTCAGGTGATCCCATTGCTCAGACTGAAAGACCTATGATTCCGACTTGTAAAGATGTGGACAGCATGGACCTCGAAGCTCTACAATCCTAGCATTTTCTTCTCATCCAATAGCATCTAAGGCTGCTGGCCCGTGGGAGGTCTGTGGCCACACTGTCTGTTTACTCTGGCCTCATTTGCCTGGATCAAGTGTAGGAAACTGAAGGCACTAAGCTGTATATTTCAGAAACCTTGCAGTAATTGAAAAGAGAGGGTGATAAGGGGGGCGGTGGGAAGCTCTTTAGCAGCTTGATTATACTGGTCACTCATGGGCTGCATAGGAAACTGCAGGCATATTTGTGAAATAGTACTGGGCTAAGAGCAAGCCATAACTCCAAGTGCTTTGAAGAGAAACCCATCCACTCAAGCAGTCATTTATAATTAGGCTGTGAAACTCAGCCCTGTAGTCATTTATTATTGAAATTACCTTAAGGTGATCTCCAAAACAACTTCATCTCTTGATTTACCTTCTCCTCCTCTTGTAAAAGTAGCAAATGGAATTTGTGGGATTAGCATAAGAGCAGCAAATAGGCAGAGGTGAAATGGAGCCAGGAGCTAATGCCTAGCAGGACCCAGAAGGGAGGTGCCAGGAGGACATGGGTGGATCATTGGAGAATTGATGGGAAAGACTCTCTGCTCCCAGAAAAGAGTGGGCTGCAGGGGTTTCTCTCAAGTTTTATTGCACATTAGCAGAACGATATACTCTGCCCATGTGGGCAGCACCTGGGGGGAGTAAATCAGCTTCTGACTAAGTGGAGAGGTGGGAAGATTCTGTTTAGAAAATGAGATGTAGTATGACTGCAGGGGGTCTTCAGCCTTCACAGAATATATTTCTTTGGATTTTTTTTATTCTATGTCCACCAAAAGAAAAAAAATTATAGTAGGTGCTATTATATGTCTGGGTTCTTTGGCTAAACGAAATGTCATCAAGATTTATCCATTTTGTTGCACAGATATTTGCTTATTTTTTAATTTTAATTTTTTTCTTTTTTAAAATTCTTCTTGGGGTATAGTTACTTTACAATGTTGCGTTAGTTTCTGCTGTACAGCAAAGTGAATCTGCCATATGTATACATATATCACCTCTTTTTTGGATTTCCTTCCCATTTAGGTCACCACAGGTAGAGTTCCATGTGCTGTTCAGTAGGTTCTAATTAATTATCTATTTTACACACCGTATCAACAGTGTGTAAATGTCCATCACAATCTCCCAATTCATCCCACCCCTCATACCGTATGATTTCTTTTATAGAGAATTCATTAATGGGCAAAAATAATTCATAAGAAGTCAAAGTAGCAGTTTTGATTGAGGAGGGGGGTGGATCTTCACTGAAAAGACCATGAGGGAACTTTGTAGAAAAAAATGAAATATTTTAAAACTTGTTCTAGATTGTTTTACATCGGTATGTAAACATTTATTGAGCTGGACACTTACAATCTGTATATTTTAATAAATAAAATGTGTTAACATCTAAAAAAAGAAAAAAATAACTTTCTATTACTGTGGAACACAAAGGAGAAAATAATCTATCTTTTTTTTCTTTTTAAAGGATGATGGGCAGTGGGAGGGAGGGAAAAAAGGAGAGAAGAAAATACTCTTTCCCAGACTTGAAATCAACACATCTTTATCAAACCCAAATCAAATTGTATATGGCAAAGTTATTAGACCCAGAGTCTACTTGTTAGAAATAAATATTTTGCCAAAGGATTAAATCCTATTATGTCACAGAGGCTGAGTTTCTTCAGCCAACCAGAAAAACCATGACAGGTAAAACTTGATAGCATCTATACAGGCGGAGACACAGGAAGCACAGAATCCCCAAGTTTAAATGAGAAATCTTGCAGTTTCCTGTGCCCCAGATCAGAACCATGCCTTTGTGGGCAGCTCTGGATTCTCAGACTTGCATTTGGGATAAGTCTTACCAGGCTCTAGTGCCCATTCTGGCCTCTGCCCTTCCTTCTGCGTGTCTCCCCACTGCTTCCCTGGTGCTGTCATCATGCTGCTCACAGCTCACCCATTCTGAAACCCATCCTCTCAAACTGCCCTTCTAGGTATTACCCTATTCTCCAGTATTTCCTGGCTCCTCTGCTAAGTCAGTTCAGTCGTATCCGACTCTGTGCGACCCCATAGACGGCGGCTTATCAGGCTCACCCGTCCCTGGGATTCTCCAGGCAAGAACACTGGAGTGGGTTTGCCATTTCCTTCTCCAATGCATGAAAGGGAAAAGTGAAAGTGAAGTCGCTCAGTCATATCTGACACTTAGCGACCCCATGGACTGCAGCCTACCAGGCTCCTCCGTCCATGGGATTCTCCAGGCAAGAGTACTCTCTCACCATCAAACCTTGCTGTTTCATTTGCTACATTCTGAGGAGCTTGGTGACACATGAGTTTTAATAAATGCTGAGATAAACAGTGAATGTGTTACATCCTCCAAAAAAGCCGATTTCTAGCCAACAGCAGCCTCAATGACATAACTCAGAGAAGAACATATTAGAACCATGGCAGCATGGAAAAAAAAAATCTGTGATATTTTTCAGCCTACTCTAGCAAACAGCACTTCAGTGATTAGGATGGCTTTGGCTGCAAGTAAGAAAATCTGACTTGAATGAACAAAATGATAGGAGTATTTGATTATGCCATATGAGAACTGAAAAACACTACTGAGTAGATGCTTTGGTGACCATTTCTTCACTTTGCCCAATTCATCCTGTTCCTCAGCTTGTCCCAGCTAAATGTTCTTATGTTGGCAAGATGTTCATCATAAAGGCATCCCATGATGACACAACCAAGTTCAGAAAAAAGCAGATAACTCATCCCCTTATTTATCAGAGAGAAATGTTTTATAATTGCTCACAAGCAATATTCTCACCCCATTCATGGATCACAGCCTTGTCACGGCAAAGGGGCTTGCATAACTCAGTGAACTCTGAAGGATGCCATGCAGGGCCACCCAAGATGGACAGGTCATAGTGGAGAGTTCTGACAAAACGTGCTCCCTGGAAGAGAAATGGCAAACCGCTCCAGTATTCTTGCTGTAAGAACCCCGTAAACAATATGAAAAGGCAAAAAGATATGCCACTGGAAGATGAGCCACCCAGGTTGGAAGCTATCCAATAAGCTACAAAGTGGAGGACAAAATGAAGAAGGGCAAAGGCTAAGACGTTTGTCAAGAGAACACACTGGTCATAGCAAATATACTTTTCCAACAACACAAGAAATGATTCTAACACTGGACATCACCAAATGGTCAATACTAAAGTCAGATTGATTATATTATTTACAGCCAAAGATGAAGAAGCTCTCTACAGTCAGCAAAAATAAGACCTGGAGCTGATTGTGGCTCAGATCATGAGCTCCTTATTGCCAAATTGAGGCTTATATTGAAGAAAGTAGGGAAAGCCATTAGGTCATTCAAGTATGACTTAAATAAAATCCCTTGTGATTTTATGGTGGAAGTGATGAATAGATTCAAGGGATTAGATCTGGCAGACAGAGTGCCTGAAGAACTATAAATAGAGGTTTGTAACATTGTACAGGAGGCAGTGACCAAAACCATCCCAAAGAAAAATAAATGCAAGAAGGCAAAGTGTCTGAGGAGGCTTTACAAATAGCTCAGATAAGAAGAGAAGTACAAAAAGAGAGAAAGGGCATGATAAACCGAACTGAATGCAGAGTTCCAGAGAACAGCAAGGACAGATAAGAAGGTCTTCTTAAATGAACAAGGCTAAGAAATAGAGGAGAACAATACAATGGGAAAGACTAGAGATCTCTTCAAGAAAACTGGAGATATGAAGGAACATTTCATGAAAGGATGAGCATGATAAAGAACAGAAACAGTAAGGACCTAAAAGAAGCAGAAGATATTAAGAACAGGTGGCAATACAAAATTTCTTCATGACCATGATAACCACAATGGTGCGGTCACTCACCTAAAGTCAGACATCCTGGAGTATGAAGTCAAGTGGGCCTTAAGGAAACATTACTACAAACAATACTAGTAGAGGTGATGGAAGTCCGGCTAAGCTACTTTAAATTCTAAAAGATGATGCTGTTAAAGTGATACACTCATTATGACAGGAAATTTGGAGAACTCAGCAGTTGACCACAGGAGTGGAAGATGTCAGTTTTCATTCTAGTCTGAAAGAAGGGCAATGCCAAAGAATGTTTAAACTACTGTTCAGTTGTACTCATTTCACATGCTAGCAAGGTTATGCTGAAAATCCTTCAAGTTAGTCTTCAGCAGTATGTGAACCAAGAACTTTCAGATATAAAGCTGGGTTTAGACAAGGCAGAGGAACCAGAGCTCAAATTGCCAACATTCATTGGATCATAGAGAAAGCAAGGAGATTCCAGAAAAACATCTGCTTCTGCTTCATTGACTACATTAAATCCTTTGACTGTGTGGATCCCAACGAACTGTGGAAAATTCTTCTCTCTCTCTCTTTTTAAAAAAAACCCAACAAACTCATTTTATTATTTATTTACTTGGCTGCGCCAGGTCTTAGTTGCAGCATGCAGGATCTAGTTCCCTGGCCAGGGTTTGAACCCAGGTCCCCTGCATCAAGAGTGTGGAGTCCTAGCCCCTGGACCACCAGGGAATTCTCCTGTGGAAAATTCTTAAAGAGTCTGCAATATCAGATCACCTTACTTGTCTCCTGAGAAGCCTGTACCCAGGTCAAGAAGCAACAGTTAGGACCTTACATGGAACAACTGACTGGTTCAAGATTGGGAAAGGAGTACAGTAAGATTGTATATTTTCACTCTGTTTAATTTCTATGCACAGTATATCATGTGACATGCCAGGCTGAGTGAATCACAAGTTGGAATCAAGATTGCCAGGAGAAATATCAACAAACTCAGATATGCAGTTGGAACCACCCTAACGTCAGAAAGAGAAGAGGAACTAAAGAGCCTCTCAATGAAGGTGAAAGAGGAGAGTGAAAAAGCTGATTTAAAACTCAACATTCAAAAAACAAAGATCATGGCATCTGGTCCCATCACTTCATGGCAAATAGGTGGAGAAAAACATGAAACAATGACAGACTTTATTTCCTTGGGCTCCAAAATCACTGCATATGGTGACTGTAGCCATGAAATTAAAAGATGTTTGCTCCTTGGAAGGAAAGCTCTGACAAACCTAGACAGTATATTAAAAGCAGAGACATCACTTTGCCAACAAAGATCTGTATGGTCAAGACTATGGTTTTTCCAGTAGTCATGTACGGATGTGAGAGGACCATCAAGAAGGCAGAACACTGAAGAACTGATACTTTCGAATTGTGTTGCTGAAGAAGACTCTTGAGATTCCCTTGGACAGCAAGGAGGTCAAATGAATCAATCCTAAAGGAAATCAACCCTGAATATTCATTCAAAGGGCTGATGCTGAAGCTCTAATACTTTGGCCACCTGACACATAGAACAGATTCATTGGAAAAGGCCCTGATGCTCAGAAAGATTGAAGGCAAAAAGAGAAGACAACAGAGGATAAGATGGGTCGATGGTATCACCAACTCAATGGACATAAATTTGAGCAGACTCTGGAGAGAGTGAAGGACAGGGAAGCCTGGAGTATTGTAGTCTATGGGGTCTCAAACAGTTAGACATGACTTAGCGACTGAACAACAATAATAGTCTCAGATGTCATATGCTCCTTCCTAACCCATAATTGGAGAAGGCAATGGCACCCCACTCCAGTACTCTTGCCTGGAGAATCCCATGGATGGAGGAGCCTGATAGGCTGCAGTCCATGAGGTCGCTAGGAGTCGGACACAACTGAGCAACTTCACTTTGAGTTTTCATTTTCATGCATTGGAGAAGGAAATGGCAACCCACTCCAGTGTTCTTGCCTGGAGAATCCCAGGGACGGTGGAGCCTGGGGTCACACAGAGTCAGACACGACTGAAGCGACTTAGCAGCAGCAGCAGCAACCCATAATTGTCACAGACAATGTGAAATTATGCCTGGCTTAGACTACTCACACTACCATTTAGTCATGTAGGAGAGGGCACACCTCCCAAACAAAATTTAGATTCTTTGCAAATGTAAACAATAAATTCAAATGTCAATCTGGTCTTTTACCTTAATTTACTTTGCTCTTAATTCAGTAATCATATCCTTCCTTCTGTGGAAGCATTTCCAATGCTGATCTGTAAGAATTTCAGTGTAAAAGAGAGAAGGAAAAGAGGAATCAGAAGACAAGACAAAACAGTTTTGTCGAGTCAAAACTTTGTGACGTCTAAAAGGTTTTATTACGTGATTGTGTTTCCCATTACCACTGGCCTTTCCCAGTAACTCAGAATTCAGAAACGATCAAGTATCTTAACCACAAAAATCACATCAGGAGCAAGTGAGTACACATTTAGAAGAGTACAAGAGGTTGCCTGTGGTCCACTGTGCTGGTGATGCAGGAATGGAGGCTATTTTATAGTACTGATGAGTGAAAGCACCAATCACAATGGTGATGTTTTTTCCAGGGGTTGAAAAAGCTATAAAACTGTATTTTAAACCTTCATTTCATTGATGTAGAGTGAAGAAAATTGGCCAGGTCCACTGCTCCTAATTTCAAATTGACTTAACTGGACTCCAGTGACTAAAAAGTGAACTGAAACCTGAATATTTTTCTTCTGAAAAGTTCTATGAGCACAGTTGGCTAGATATAGGGCCTCTGGTTTACATCACTTCACCAGCTAATGAATCTCACAGCACTTTGACCTCCATCACATGGCCTTCCACAAACAGGCTTGTGCTAAGAAATACATTGCCTCACGTATCTCAAATAAGGACAAGATCTTCCCCATCTTTATAGTACTCTCTAGTGCTTGGAATAGTGCTAATTAATAGCTATCAATATAAATTTATTAAAAAATAATTGCTTGGTTTGAAAAGCTGTTGAAAATAACTGACTTGTTTATAGTATGCTCTAACAATATAAGAAAGAGATCTGTCTAGAGTGTTTCTTTGGAATACATTAAAACAGAAAGTCTAAGTCCTTAATGTTTAATCTTTTACTAATTGAGAAACCAAGATTGGTGGGATGGGGGGAGGGGTGGGAGGGAGGCTTAAGAGGGAAGGGATAATGTATACATACAGCTGATTCACTTTGTTGTAGAGCAGAAACTAATATAAGGTTGCAAAACAATTATACTCCGGTTAAAAAGAAAGAAAAATCAAGATTGTCAGAATAAAGACTGTAAACTAGTTGTGCATTAATTGTATTGAAAAATCAAGACCTATTGGTAATTCTGGATGAAAGTTTCACTTCCAGAAATCATGTTTCTTGTACAGATACATCTCAATAGACTAACAGGAGTGAAGTGGGGTCTTCCCCAAGAGCCAACACTGGAGCTTTGGCTTAAAAGGTCTTCACAACAGATAAGAGTCAAAAGACTAGGGCAAAAATCCTGCATTAGTCTCATGGCATCACTGTTTGTCTAGGTAAAACCATGTAATCTGAAATAATAACTATGGTCAGAAGAACACAACGTTTACTCAATGGATTTCTGAACAATTACACCTTACTGGCTGGCTAAGTATTCAAAAATCCTTTCCTACTCATTTTGACCAGCAATTTTGTCTCCTACAAAATTAAGGTATAAGACTGACTTTTAAAGATACTAATATGAGTGATCACAACCAAACCAGCTAAAACTTGATTTTAGCTTTCCTTGAGGAGCTGTTTTACTTGACTGTTTGCCCTTCCTATAAGCCATATTTGGCATCCACTTGAATTAAATAATCTGTGAGGCAAAAATGCCTTCCTTTGCTTCAGTTTGCCATAGCACTTAAAATTCTGACCACTAGTATCAAATTACTCAATTAAACAACAATTGAGGACTTATACATGAGTGAAATGTATTGATTAGTTTTTGAGAAAGTTAAAAAAATCTGTTTTAAAGAGTATATAACCCACAGAGGCAAAGGATGAATAAGAAAATAATTATAATTCAGTATGCTGCTGCTATACACATAAAACACATATACACTCAAAAATATACTAGAGTGGATCAAAGCTAGAAGAGATATGATCCAATTGAGGGAATCAATTGGGAAAATCTTTGTAGACAAGAAAATATGTGCAAAGTATCTTAAAATACAGATTTAAATATTTTTTTTATTTTCTATTGGAGTATAGTTGATTAACAATGCTGTGTTAGTTCCAAGTGTACAGTAAAGTGATTCACTTATACACATACACATATCTATTCTTTTTCAAATTCTTTTCCCATTTAGGCTGTTACATAATATTGAGGAAATTTCCCTGTGCCATACAGTAGGTCCTTGTTACTCATCCATTTAAAATATAGCAGTGTGTATATGTAAATCCCAAACTCCCTAACTATTCCATACCCTACCCCATAAACGGGTTTGTTATCTAAGTCTGTGAATCTGTTTTATAAATAAATTCATTTGTAAAAAGATAGATTTTTAATATAACTGATAGTGAAAGCAAGTGAAACAGGCATATGGGCAAAATCAAAGAGACTTCTTGGTTTTTATGTTTCTTTCAAAATGGGCAAATTCAAAATGGATAAAACCTAACCCAAGGACACTGTAGTGAACAGCTGACAGATGACAGGATTCAGAGGAAAGAAGATAATTGACAGGGAGGTTTTAATGGTCAAGGGGAGCCTTTGAAAGGTCCAGAACACGAGATACAACAGGAAGATCCTAACGTTTCTGTGGGTGGCAAGAGATGACTGATCAATGACATGACGATCCCAAAATGAGTTTTTCCTTCTCTACCGTTTATTCTCAGGCAGCCTCTAACCTCTGTGTGCATTAATCTGCTTTGACAAAGCAAAAAGAAAATAAATCCGATGATGCACTTTGCTCGAGAATGTGGAATCTATATTGAGGCCAACCTTAGGGAAACAGGAAATCAGAGTGAAGCTCATAGCTCTGACAGCGACCTGGGCTGGCTGCGCTTTCATTCCTTTCCAGGTCACACTGACATGAGGCCCACAGACAGCTTTGAAATCTGCCAAAGAAGTCAACACGTGCCAGGATGGAATGGGATTCCACTTCCCTTTGCCTTTTGTAGCAAAGAACTCTCATCAGATGTAGTCTAGTTTTTAAACAAAGTGCCACTTAGCTTAATCATTCTTATAATTCTAAAAAAGCCTTTTGATAGCCAGATATGGGTAAGGAATAAAATGACAACAGACAAATGTACTAAAGATAGTATCAGTGGATAATTTAATAAGTGAAAAATAGGATATAGTTTTCTGAATGTTCTTTTTATTGATTATAGTCAGTAGACCTTTTTTTTGATATTTTTAATTTTCCTTTTAATTTAGTATATACTACATATATATAGTATATACACACATATATACATATATACATATACACACATATACATATATATACATATACACACATATATACATATATACTAAATTAAAAGGAAGATTAAAAATACAAAAAAAAGTTCTACTGACTATAATCAATAAAAAGAACATTCAGAAAACTATATCCTATTTTTCTCTTATTAAATTATCCTCTGATACTATCTGATAGAGAAAGCCATTTGCCATAGCGTAGGAACATGAGATATTGGCATAAGGTTTTGATTAATTCAGTCTCTGGAAATTTATTCCAAGAAAATATATTCCATTTGTAGATCATAGTCACATTATTTCTAATAATGCAAAACCATAGACAAGTTTAATATAAACCAAAGACAATGATCAAATTTATTTAGGACAGTAACATGAAAACTACGTAGAGCATGTAGTGGTGGTGGTGTAGTCACTAAGTCTAAACAGCTGGACAACCAGCTCTTATGACCCCATGGGCTGTAGCCTACCAGGTTCCTCTGTCTGTGGGATTCTCCAGGCAAGAATACTGAAGTGGGTTGCCATTTCCTTCACCAGGGATCTTCCCAACTCAAGAATGGAACCCGGGTCTCAAGCATTGCAGGCAGATTCTTTACTGACTGAGCTATAAGGGAAGCTGGGAAGTGCATATGAAGTGTGTCAGGATACAAAATTAAATGTATAGCTGTTATGATCACAAGACTATAGCAAGCATACTGATAGTATGTAAAATATAAAACAATGCTTCTTTTACTTGAGTATAGTATTTACAAATAAACTTTCTTTTGTCTTTTTGTATAGTTTCTCTAGTACTGACATGTTGCTCTAGTAATTTTTAAAGGCTTTATATGTTTTAAAGTCTTATTCATGAATTTCTAACTGCAATTGGATTAGGAAAAATATTTCGTCACAGTATTTAAAGTACCTGAAAGTATATATTCGGTCCCATTCAGTTTGTTAAATAAAGAAGCTATTGCCTAAGGAACAGCACTTCGGAAGGAGTCCTGTGTCCCCATACTAGTTGAGAAGGATCCAGTACGCTGTATATTGTCACCCTGCTTATTTATCTTATATGCAGAGTACATCATGAGAAATGCTGGACTGGATGAAGCACAAGCTAGAATCAAGATTGCTGGGAGAAATATCAATAACCTCGGATATGCAGATGAAATCACTCTTATGGCAGAAAGCGAAGAAGAACTGAAGAGCCTCTTGATGAAAGTGAAAGAGGAGAGTGAAACAGTTGGCTTAAAACTCAACATTCAGAAAACTAAGATATTGGTATCTGGTCCCATCACTTCATGGTGAATATATGGGGAAACAATAGAAATAGTGAGAGACTTTATTTTTTTGAGCTCCAAAATCACTGCAGATGGTGACTGCAGCCATGAAATTAAAAGACACTTGCTCCTTGGAAAAAAAGTTATGACCAACCCAGACAGCGTATTAAAAAGCAGAGACATTACTTTGACAACAAAGGTCTGGTCTGTCTGTCAAAGGTTTAGTTTTTCCAGTAGTCATGTATGGATGTGAGAATTAGACTATAAAGAAAACTGAGTGCTGAGGATTTAATGCTGTTGAACTGTGGTGTTGGAGAAGATTTTGAGAGTCCCTTGGACTGCAAGGAGATCTAGCCAGTCCATCCTAAAGGAAATCAGTCCTGAATATTCATTGGAAGGACTGATACTGAAGCTGAAACTCCAATACTTTGGCCATTTGATGCAAAGAACTGATTCATTTGAAAAGACCTTGATGCTGGGAAACATTGAGGGCAGGAGAAGGGAACAGAGGATGAGTTGGTTGGATGGCATCACTGACTCAATGGACATGAGTTTGGGTAAGCTCCTGGAGTTGGTGATGGACAGGGAAGCCTGGCATGCTGCAGTCCATGGGGTCACAACGAGTTGGACATGATTCAGTGACTGAACTGAACAGTAGGCACCCACCATGCCTGTTTCTCTCTTAGCAACATACCTTCCAATCCCAGATACTTTCTCTACTTATTTCATTAACCTGTATTTCAAAAAAGAAAATTTGTAAATCTTAGGCTTTGTAGAGTACCTATTCTTAACTAAATCAGGCATGGGTATCTGCAACACCCATGTATTTATCTGCAATACTATAAACTTAATTGAGTCAATTCATTTCTGATCTGTTACCTACCATAAAGATAAAAGATTTCATGTTAATTGACACATGTAATGAGATAAAAACTTTATTGTAGTAATGCATGGCATCAGAGTTCTTTGTTTTATAAAAAGGACTTCAATGTGATAGAAAGTGAGACCTTGAATATTAAAGTGCTCTCCTTAAGAAATTAGAGGAGTTCGCAGTTTTGTTTTGAGTTTGTCAGTTAGAAGCAAAGAGATCCAGTATTAAAGGAGGGAAATACTGTGCTGGGGAAGAAGTCCCTGGTGATGACGTGGAAAGAGTCAGAGTTGTAAGAGTTGAGCCGTGTGCAATATGACCCCTCCCTGACACCAGCATTCAGAAGTTGTGCTGTCTGCAGCAGCCTTATGTTTGTGACTGCTGTGAGTGGCTCTCATTTGTATTGCGTGCGTGCTGAGTTGTGTCTGACACTTTGTGACACCATAGACTGTAGCTTGCCAGGCTCCTCTGTCCATGGGATTTTCCAGGCAAGAATCCTGGAGTGGGTTGCCACTTCCTTCTCCAGGGGATCTTTCTGGCTTCTGCATTGGTTCTCATTTAGTTGGGCATAAAAGATTTAGCAAAGAAAACACATTCAGCAGTGGTAGAAAATAGAGTATAAGGTGACCATAAAAGTATAAGTTCCCAGGGAACCTGATAAATTCTGGGAAGGTCTTCATTCAGACTTCCACAGTTCTTGGAACAAGGTTTTAATTAATCTTAGAATCCCACAGACTCCCAGCTGGCTTCCCCAGTAGACAAGCTAATGACAGAGAGAAACATCACATCCAGGCTTTAGCGTCTAGGTCAGTTTTTGTGCCACAATTTCATGCTGCCTCAATTCCATTTTCTATTCCTATCTGTTTAAGAGGCCATAAAAAAAGGAAATGTCATGGGACAAAATACATGGATAGTAAGATAAAAGAGAAGGAAATGCTCTTTTAACTGAAATATACTTTTTAGGTACTGAAGATACCTTCAAACACCTGCTACAGAATGAAATAAAGTGAAAGTGAAGTTGCTCAGTCATGTTGGACTCTGCAATCCCATGGACTGTAGCCCACCAGGCTCCTCCATCCATGGGATTTTCTAGGCAAGAATACTGGAGTGGGTTGCTATTTCCTTCTCCAGGGGATCTTCCTGACCCGGGGATCAAACCCGGGTCTCCCGTATTGCAGGCAGATGCTTTACCAGGGGATCCCATAGAACGAAATATTAAATAGTAATTGAAATGGCAAAGACAAAAGATAAATTAGCTTTCTCTGTTGCTTTTGTTCTTCCTTGCTCTCTCTCTCACTTTCCTTTCTTTTCAGTACTTTTTCACTGCTAACTGTGAGATGCTGAGTTTCACAAGGCTCAAATCCATTATTAGAAGATGGGAATCTTATATAAATATAATTCACTACTTTCTGATCCATAAGCCAAAAACCAGGCAGGACATACAAATAAGCAATTTTGGAGGTTGAGAGGCTGGTGTGGCCACGTGTGCCATTTCTTGTGTACATTTTCACTGAGGGTTCCGCTCCAGCCCCGACATGCTAAGATATCCTAGTTTTTGCAACAGTTTGGATAGGGCATGAAGAGTTTGGGAGAAGAGAGGTCATCATCTCACCTATCTCTGTCTCAGAGATTTGTGTAGAGGAAGAGCTTTGACAAAAGAATAGATCTCTAAGAATGATCAAAATGAAAGGAGATTTTTATATGTGGTCCTTCTTCTGACACAACAGCCAGCTAAACCGGTGAACCTGTATTGAGAAATGAAAAATAACACAGCATGCCAAAGGCAGTTACTGCTGATGGAGGGTATGGCAGGCAAATCTCCACTTTATTTCTTTCCTGCTTTTATTTCTTTCCCCCAGTATCATCAATCTCTCCTTCCCCTATAAGCCAGCATGTCTGCAAGAGCAGCACCAGGCACGGCAGCAGCCACTTCCCCATGCCCCCCACCCCACCCCAACCCCGCCCAGGGTTTGACACTGTTTATTGTTTGGGAACAGTTTGTACCTTATTTTATCTATCACAGCGAAGATTAGCTTGAGTAGTCTCTTATTCCTTTTAGTGAAGTGTGGTCTGTAGACCAGAAGCGTGGCCACCACCTGGGAACTTGTTAGAAATGTGGAAACTTGAGCTTCACATTGAATTGGCAACATTTTAATAAGATCCCTAAGTGATTTTGAGGCATGTAAATTTTTAGATGTGCTTTAGGGAAAAATTGGAAGGTTGCACCTTTTATCAATTCCCAAATTACCAGTGAATGGATAGCACTACTCAGTGGAAAGCAGGGGCTTTGCAGGAGTCATTCCTAGGCTTGACATGCTGTGTGTCACTGGGCACATTACCACACATCTCTAGTTCTCAATTTTCTTATATTAAATAATCAAGAAACCCCACAAAATTGTGAGGATTAAATGAAACAATATATCTAAAATATATACTTCAGGACGTGCAATAATAGTCATTTTAAATTGACTTCAAGTATGAGCTTCAATCAGTATCTGAAGCTGACTAATGTCATCCCACGTGCAATCCTTTACTCTAAAGCTCACTTCCCTTTAGGTGAAAGGACTGACTACTCAAAACCATTTCTCCTAGCAGACTTCCACTGATCTTGAGATGCACGCCTTAGTGTTTTGCCATTCTACTCTGTTCTGTTTTGCTCTGTTTGCGTTGCTTTCCTTCTAGTAAGGAACTCCTCGGAACAGAATTACAGCAGCACTAGAACAGGGATGTCCAAATTAATGAACGACTCAGTGGTGATATGTACTCGAGATCCTGTAAAAGGCAAACCTTTATCAGTTCAGTACCCCTGCAACAGGGAAGAGAGTAACTCTTACATCAGAAAAACATGGACTGACTTGGCGGTCAGTATTACGATAAGAAATGGAGACAAAACAATCTTTGCCCTCGAAAACCTTAGTTTGTATGAAGGCCATTTAATAAATGCCATGGAAAAGGAAACCCATGGAGTTTGGGGAGCTCAAAGAAAGGAATATCTAGACTATATTTCTAGGGTTAGAGATGGTGTGATTTGAGAAGACCTTCCAGATGACATGTCATTTAATGTGCACAATTATGAACAGGTTGTTTACACATCTATCAGCTCACTCAAGAATAATAAAAAGCTGGTTGGGTTTAAATCTTAATTGGAATGTTGAACAAATTATTAATCTTGGTTTGCTTCTTTTCACACATCAGTGTTAACAGAGAAGACATCATAGATTAGTTGTAAGAATAAAATAAAATATATCTATACCTGGGGCTTAAGAAATACTTGCTATTTAGTTCTTTCTTTTTGTATAAATTGGTTTCAAAATAGCTATCCTATCTCTTACCAGAATTTCTATGTGAAGCAAGTGGGTCAAGATTACAGTAGAGTCCCCAAAGGGATAATATCTCATATCGGTATATATGTATACATCTGTATATACACACATTAATATTACACATATGCACACACGTGCTTAGTTGCTCAGTCATGTCTGACTATTTGCAACCCCATGGACTTAGTCCGCCAAGCTCCTCTGTCCATGGGATTCTCCAGGCAAGAATACTGGAGTGGGTTGCTATGCCCTCTAGATAGACACATATACATACATATATTTATGTGTATATGGAAAATATTTAAATTAAATTAAGAAGAGGAAGAAATGCTGAGGTAGGTAGTCAGCAAAAGCATCTGAGAAAAGCAGGTCTCAAAATGCCTCAAGGTCAACTCATCCAATATCAAACTATAAGTGCCTCTGAAGCTTGCTCTCCCAGCATTTTCCACCTCAGTTTGTGACAACACTCTCCAGCCACTGTCAAGTCAGACATAGGAGTCATCCTTTAGGTCTTCTCATTTATGCCCTCCTCACACCCACCACCAAGTCCTGATGCCTGGATATTTAGGCATCAGGCATGATGCCTAATATTTAGGCATGTCCTAAATATTTAGGGGTATCCTAAATATTTCCACTCCCTCTTAAATTCCTCCTTCACAGTGTAACCCAGTCATATGGACCTCAGGACTGGACATAGTGTTTGGTATCCAGTATGCTTACCAACGTTGCTTTAGAAAATCAGAGAAAAAATGCTGTGTAATTTTTATACAGTATCAGTTCAGTTCAGTTCAGTCGCTCAGTCGTGTCCGACTCTTTGTGACCCCATGAATCACAGCACGCCGGGCCTCCCTGTCCATCACCAACTCCTGGAGTTCACTCAGACTCACGTTCATTGAGTTAGTGATGCCATCCAGCCATCTCATCCTCAGTCATCCCCTTCTTCTCCTGCCCCCAATCCCTGCCAGCATCAAAGTCTTTTCCAATGAGTCAACTCTTCGCATGAGGTGGCCAAAGTACTGGAGTTTCAGCTTTAGCCTCATTCCTTCCAAAGAAATCCCAGGGTTGATCTCCTTCAGAATGGACTGGTTGGATCTCCTTGCAGTCCAAGGGACTCTCAAGAGTCTTCTCCAACACCACAGTTCAAAAGCATCAGTTCTTAGTGCTCAGCCTTCTTTACGGTCCAACTCTCATATCCATACATGACTACTGGAAAAACCATAGCTTTGACTATATGGACATTTTCCGGAAAGTGAGGCCTCTGTTTTTTAATATGCTGTGATATAGAGTCAAACTTGAAAGGTAAGAAGCATTAGTTGATGAAACTAGCCCATCTGGGCTCCAAGGCCATGCTCCTCCTCGAGAAGGAAAAACATATAGTTTCTATTAAACAATTCAAGTAGTAAAGGCTGGAAATGCAAATGGATTTCAAACCACAGTTCTTCAATAAATAAGTGTTGTCATTTGACATGGAAGGGGGTGCAAGGGGACATAACACAGTCACAAGAGAGGAAGGGTCTCAGCAAAGGAAGTTGCCGTCTATGGGGAGAGAGGAGTCTGGGTGTGGCAGGCAGACCCCAGTGGCTTCACAGTGTTCCTCAAGTTGCCCTTATCAACAGTTAGGCAAAGCAGAAAGCAGCCAGCAGATGTGAATTTGGTGGAAATATTTGTAGAATCTGACCACTTCTCAACACCTCTACTACCACCGTCCCCCTCAAAGTCACTGTCTCCTTGAGCCTGGACTCAGCGTTAGCTGCGCACAGGCTTGAGGGCTCACACCTTCCTGCCCTATGGCCCATCCTCAAAGCTAGCACCAGAGGGATGTTCACCTCTGTCACACCGTGTTTTTCCTCTATTCAGACCCTCCCCAGGCTGCCCGTCTCACGCTAAGCAAAAACACCTCCAGTCCTTATGATGGCTTCTGCGGCCCTACCTGTCCTGGCCCCATGTAGACTCCATCTCCTTCTGCTTTCCCCCTCCCTTCTCTCAGCATCAGCCACACTGGCCTCCTTACGCTTGTCAATCCTCCTGCCTTGGCCCTAGTGCCAGTCACCTTCTCTGTACCCCACCATATCTGCTGGAGAGGTCTACTCTTTTCCCTCCTTCAAATTCACGATTGAATCTCAGCTAGTCAATGAGACTTCCCATCAGCACCCAGATTAAGGTTCTGCTGCTTCCTCCCCCAACCCATCTCTGGCACTTTCAAATCCCTTCACCTACTCTTTATCTCACGGCATGTTTCACTCCCCAAATGTTGCTTTATTTATTGCCTTGTTGACTGTCTCCCTCCATCCCAAACCTCAGGAATATGGAGCTCTGTGGGGTTGGGGATTTTTGTTTTCTTCACTGATGTGTACAATGCCTGGCATTTAGTAGGTGCTCAAAAAGCATCAGTATTGAATAGTGAATGAAGGCAAATCAGGAAGCTTTTCCAAAATCAGCAAAGTTAACACAGAAGATAATAAGGCAATGCTTTAAGGCATCACCATGCATCCTTGAGCTGTGAAACTAGCTTCAAGAAGAGTTACTACTATTCATTCATGTATTTAATAAATATTTGATGAGGGCCTGCGCTATGCCAAGTGCTGTTCTCAGTTCTGGGGATGTAACAGTTGGCCAAAAAAAAAAAAAATAGCCTCAAGAAGTTTGAATTCTAATGGGTAAGACAGACAATCAAAATAAACAGGCAAAATACTTAGAAAATTAGATAGTGGTAAGTGCTAAGCAGATAAAGCAGGCAAGAGGCTAAAATGATTAACATACTTCCTAAGAACCAAAATGATAGTATACAATAATAGAACAGTTTAGAGAAGTATTGGGCAGTGTTGAAAATCCTGTACTACTGAAAAAGTTACATTTTCCCTGTGATTTGGTTTTACTGGAGGCAGCTGTAAGGTGTGTCATGTGCCTCTCACAAAGTCCCCAAGTGGCTGTTGGATTGGCTTCACGGCAGACTCTTGCTTCTGACCCACAGAGAGTGCTGTCCTCCCTATGGGCAGATGGGGTGTGCTCCCCAGGGCAGGTGCAGTAAGCAGCACCTCGCGCATTCAAGAATCCCCACTGTCTCCAGTAATCCCGAGATAGTGATCAGTGGATGAGAGGCACAGCAGAGTCACCTCACCAGCTGACTCCCACTACTCCAGCCACTCCTGCGGCATTTCACACTCAGAGTGAAGTTATACATGGCTTTATCTCTGCAAGGGCATCATTTGGTTCCAGGCTCACGCCTACAGATGGCAGTTTCCTTAGGCTCCCTTGAAGGAAACAATAAATGCCACAAATAGAAAATCAGTTGTGGGAGCTCTGGGCTCCAGCCCATTCTATTCTCTTGCTAAGCTACTCGCTGGCCAAGTCCCCATCCTCTTACTTCCAGAATTCACTAAGATTCCTGTTTAAAGACTTTCTTGCCCCAACGAAAGGAAACAAGTGGAGTCTCAGTTCCTGGAGGAATTGTCTAAGAGCTGTGTCCACCTACGCTCTTTTTCTGCTGCAGTGAACCCTGGACACCATGGTGAGATGGACACTGCCTAAGACAACGAAGACTCATTAGGCAGAGCCTCTAAATAACCACAATACAATTATCTGTGGACATGTAGTATAAGCCAAAAATGACCTTGTGTTTTTTGCTGTGTTCTTTTAAATATTTTTTTTGATGTGGCTCATTTAAAAAATCTTTATTGTATTTCTTGCAATATTACTTCTGTTTTATGTTTCTTGGATTTTTGGCCACAGGCCACATGGGATTTTAGCTTCTCCACCAGGGATTGAACACACACCCTCCATCTTGGAAGGCAAAATATTAACCGCTGAACTTCCAGGTAAGTCCCTGACCTTGCATTTTAAGCTGCCAAGATCTTAGGGTTGTTTGTTACCATAGAATGACATAGTTCATCCTAAATAAAGCCAAAACAAATCCTTTTGTGAGCACTTGGCAGTCTTTCCTCCCCACCTTAGGGAGAATAGCACTAAGGAATCCAGGGTGTCTAAGGAGAGATTCCAACATTTTTTAAAATGAGAGAATTTATCCAGATACATGAAAGAGTCAAAGTGCCTGGTATCTATCTTGGGCCTCTGATCCTAGAGAAGGTTACTTTGAAGGGCAGTATAGAAATATGCCCCTGAAATATCTTCTGATACATCCCAAGAGAATTTATTTCAAGTTTTTCCAGAAAGTAGGAGGTTAACCTAAAAGTTTAATTAAAAAAATAGGTGTAACAATAGAAACTTTCTGAGTAATGGAGAAGGAAATAAAAACAGAATTTTACTGGAGCACCTTTTGCTGCTTCAGCAGTTCTTAAAATGATCATGGAAGCGAGAACAATGACTGGGAGACCAAGAGGCCCCACAGCAACAGGAGGAGTGATGGTGCCCACGTGTATGGCAGTGACATCTTAGGAAATGAGCTGCAGGATGGGTGTCAGCTGTTAACACCTTCTATGGCTGGAGCAGAGATTAACCCCAGAGCCTACGTGAAAGTGAAAGTGAAGTCACTCAGTCCCGTCCAACTCTTTGCAACCCCATGGACTGTAGCTACAAGGCTCCTCTGTCCATGGGATTTTCCAGGCAATAGTACTGGAGTGGATTGCCATTTCCTTTCCCAAGGGATCTTCCCAACCCAGGGATTGAACCTGGGTCTCCCGCATTGTAGACCGACGCTTTACCATCTGAGCCACCAGGGAAGTCCCAGAGCCTATAGTAGATCTTTATTTGGTCCAATAAGAGCTGATGAGCTATGCCAGGATGTTGCTTAATGGAAAGGAGGGAGGGGGCCTAACAGGAAATTTCAACATGGAGGCTCAGACTCAAAATAGGATTTTATTGCCACAGTGATTGCTACACAGATTTTGACAGTCTTCCCATAGACTGGACTGGGAATTAAGAGTTCATGGGAGAAAGGATAAATGTTTATAGAACCATCCAGAAGGATCTAGAATCTGTTGCAATAATCTGGCACATAAGTTTAAATGAAACAATGCATTCACTGCATCTTAACGAAACTAGGGATACATTGGGTCTTAAATCATGACCTTTAATGACAGCTACTTGGAAGCCAAATCCCTCTGCCCCCAAACAGGAGATATCAACAGTAGTAAAATGGCATACAAATTGATGGGTTTGGGGGCAGCAAACAGGTGGATGGGATGGTGATGGGATGCCACGCCAAAGAAACATTATACTTTTAAGGACATATTTTATTTTCACAATATATTTTTTGAAGTTTATATAATAGTGAAAATTATGGAAAAACATGGAAATTATCACCCAAATACCGAGCAGGCACTACAGACAACTCTAGGCTTCACAATCCCATCAGCCTGTAAGTCACTTCAGGGCAGAAATGGGTGCAATGTCTAGAACAGTCATTCCAGGAATTGTCTGTGAGCTATGGCTCCCATCACAGCTCACAGGCAGCAGCCTGAATCTGCTTCACTTTAATCAGAAAAGGTAGATGGAATGGAGCCCACTTAGTTCACGGCTGCCAGCCCTCTGCGTCTCCCTCCCACAGACACGTGTGCAGGAAACCTGGCAGCTCCTTTCTCCCTTCCTGTCATTCTCACTAGGCTGAGGAGCAGGCAGATGCAGGAGTGGTGGGGGAAGCGAAGGCTGCCAGAGCACTTGCCACATTCAGACGTGCCAGGACGGGCCCCCACCCAGTGCCCAGTGCTCCTCAGGAACTCTTTCTGGGGTCAAGGTGAGAAATGGGTCTGAGCACCTGAGCAAAGTGTCCCAAAGGACAGGCAGGCCTTAAAAACTGGGGCTTTTTTAAAACAACAAATAAATGAGATGATTTTACACCCTAATTAAATCCTCTTATTTTTGAAAGAGACAATTGGGAGTTAGGCAACATTCTGTACTCAACACAGAAAATCTGCCTGAAAGAGTTCAGAGAATCAGTGAAGAGTTAGGTGAAGAGGGAGTGAGAGGAGCAAATGGGAAAAATAAGTTTTAAACACTGATGAACTTTTCCAGTGTCTCCAGTGGAAAGAATCCCAGTGGGGGACAGTGACACAGGCCCAGACAGGCAACTTTAATTGGGAAGACAACAGACAAACTTGGGATCATGGTCTGCTTCCATTGCTAATAAATGTCCCAAGTGCTCCCAGCACAAACTGTCAAAACAAATCTAGCTTTACTCTGACTTTTGTTGATAGGTGTTAACACTCTACTCAACCAGACAAATTGTGAGGCTGCTATATCACTGTAACCTCCTCTCTCCCAACAATCAAAAATGTCAGGAAAAATCTAGAGCAGAATCCTCAACTTTAAACACACACTCCAAACAGAGTGAGGATTACAGCCCCTCAAGTTAAGTGACACAAGGCATGCTAGATGTGCAGTTCAAAGTTCTCACCCAGAGCTACAGAACTGCCTTCTTTAATTTATTCATTCCTATACTTCTTATATGGATGGATGAAGCTTGATATAATGGCTAACAAGACGTATATGTTATACACTCACAGAGTTTACAAAATGGCAGAAAGACAAGAATCATATGACAAGGTGATATATCCTCTGATAATAGGTTTCTAGGACAGCCTAAAATCATAAGTCATACCAGGATTATCCGATATAGGCAAAAGTAGAAACAACCCAAACATCAATGAATGAATCAATAAACAGAATGTGGTATATCCATACAAAGGAATATTATGCAGCCACAAAAGGAGTTAAGCATTAACATATACTACAAGATGGGTGGACACTGAAAACATTATGCCAAAGAAATCACATATTGTATTATTCGCTTTATATATATAATGCCCATAATAGGTAAATCCAGGCAGACTAAAGCAAATTAGTGTTTACTGGAGGCTGGAGGATGGGAGGAATGAAGAATAACTCTAATGGGTTCAAAATTTCTTTAGGGGATAAAAGTGTTCGCAAATTAGAGGACAAAGGGCTGCGCAAACTTAAAAATACACTGAAAACCACTGACCTGTACACTTTAAGGGGTTTCCCAGGTGGCTCAGTGGTGAAGAATCCACCTGCATATACAGGAGATGCAGGAGGCAAAGTTTCATTTCCTGTGTTGGGAAGATCCCCTGGAGGAGGAAATAGCAACTCACTCCTGCATTCCATGGACAGAGGAGCCTAGCAGGCTACATATAGTCCATGGGATCACAACAAGTCAAACACTACTGAGCAAAGGGTGAATTTTATGATATGAGAATTCTATCTCCGTTTAAAAAATAGTTAAAGGAGAAAAAGCCTATAGGCTTTTGTGAAGAAACACTAGCCTGATATACAGAATCAATGTTTCTTGTGCGGGTATGTGTGAAGTAGGAGGAAGAGCTTTGGTTTCAAGATAAGGACCATTAGTTTGCTTCTCATGGTTATTTTGCTGGCCCTGGCTTCCTAACCTAAAAATTAGGGCTCCTTAAATGTTGTTCAGAAATGTAGAAATAACATGTATAAAATCATCTGTTATAAAGTTGATTCTCAGTCAACAATTGACCGAGGATATTACAAAATTTACATATTGAGATTCACAACTAAATGAGATTTCTCTATTGCTCTAGACTACCAAAATAGCATCCAGAGATGTGGTATCCAGTGACATGTGCTTGTTAGTCACTCAGGCATGTCTGACTCTTTGCAACCCCATGGAGACTGCAGCTTGCAAGGCTCCTCTGTCCGTGGAATTCTCCAGGCAAGAATACTGGGTTGGTTGTCATTCCCTTCTCCAGAGGATCTTCCTGACCCAGGGCCTCACACATTGCAGGCAGACTCTTTACCATCTGAACCACCAGGGAAGCCCCATCTAGTGGCATGATTACATCAAACCAAAAAAAAAATAAAAATAAAAAAAGCAGAACCGTGATAGCAGCACTACATGCATAGAACCTATTAAGGGCTACTACTTCCTCACCATAAAAATTAAATGTCATTTCCTAATTTATGAGTATCTGTGCATCCTGGAAACACCTTAACTTTATATCATAGTGATTTAAAGTCTTCTATATTTCCTCCTACATTTTGGAGATTCTATGCTTTGGCAAATTAATTAGCTGAAAAGCACAACTACATGAAAACTCTAAAGATGCTTCCTGTTGGAAAGACACTGATCAATTTAAATCAAGGCCCCTGATGTATCTTAACTGAATAGATGATAAATTTTGATTAAAGTATACAACATTTAATTAGGAAAAAGATGTTTATACTCTACCAGTTTCCATTGCTTGCCATGAAGTGATGGGACGGGATGCCCTGATCTTAGTTTTCTTAATGTTGAACTTTAAGCCAACTTTTTCACTCTCTTTCACTTTCATCAAGAGGCTCTTTAGTTCATCTTCACTTTCTGCCATAAGGGTGGTGTCATCTGCATATCTGAGGTTATTGATATTTCTCCCGGCAATCTTGATTCCAACTCGTGCTTCATCCAGCCTCGCATTTTGCATGATGTATTCTGCATATAAGTTAAATACGCAGGGTGACAATATACAGCCTTGAGGTACTCCTTTCCTGATGTGGAACCAGTCTGTTGTTCCATGCCCAGTTCTAACTGTTGCTTCTTGAACTGCATCCAGATTTCTCAGGATTCAGGTGAGGTGGTCTGGTTTCCATCTCTTTAAGAAGTTCCACAGTTTGTTGTGATCCACACAGTCAAAGGCTTTGGTGTAGTTAATAAAGCAAAAGTAGATGTTTTTCTGGAACTCTCTTGCTTTCTCAATGATCCAGCAGATGTTGGCAATTTCATGGTGACTGCAGCCATGAAATTAAAAGATGCTTGCTCCTTGGAAGAAAAGCAATGATCAACCTAGACAGCATATTAAAAAATAGAGACATTACTTTACCAACAAAGGTCTGCCTAGTCAAAGCTATGGTTTTCCAGTAGGCATGTACAGATGTGAGAGTTGGAGTATAAGGAAGAATTGATGCTTTTGAACTGTGATGTTGGAGAAGACTCTTGAGAGTCCCTTGGATTGCAAGGAGGTCCAACCAGTCCATCCTAAAGGAAATCAGTCCTGAATCTTCATTGGAAGGACTGATGCTGAAGCTGAAGCTGCCAAATTTTGGTCACCTGATGTGAAGAACTGACTTATTGGAAAAGACCCTGATGCTGGGAAAGATTGAAGGTGGGAGGAGAAGGGGATGACAGAGGATGAGATGGTTGGATGACATCACTGACATGATGGACATGAGTTTGGGTAAACTTTGGGAGTTGGTGGTGGACAGGGAAGCCTGGCATGCTGTAGTCCACAGGGTTGCAAATAGTCAGACACGACTGAGCAACTGAACTGAATTCTACCAGTTATAGTTTCCCGATTTTATGTTATATATAAAACCCAAGTTGAGATGGTAGCTTCATCTGAGACCTCTTTATAGCAAATATACTCATCACAGGGCAGAGTACAAGTCTAGGTGTTTAGTGGGAGCATGGTAAATACTTACTGCAATGAAAAAGCATTACATAACAGAGTAGCTTCCAGTCAAGAAACTGAAATGTTTTGTTATATGAATTGTTGTTTCTTCTTAAGGAAAAGACATCCAAAGCCCTCTGTCATCTGGCTCTTGCCTCTCTCTTCAACATCACCTCTTCCACTTGCACTACTACATACTAGCATACAGTCACACTCAACACTGTCTCCATTTCACAGTCCATAGTCAAAGTAATATTTGGAGTGCTGTAAATATGTCATGTCCCTTCTTGCTTCTATGCCCCTAATGATGCTATTTCCTTGCTTTCATCTTCCTTCCCATTTCTCTATGAGGTTAAATCTTACATGTCACCTGTGGTTCAGCTCCAGTGTAGTCTACTCTAGGAATTCTCCTGATCTCCCCAGCCCTGCTCCTCAGTGAGACTGAGGGGCCCCACATATATCCTTAGTATCTTATAACCTGCTGCAGTGTGTTATAATGGTCAGCTTACTTATATGCCTTCCATCCTAGACTGTGGACCTATGGCTTTCATATTCCTAATACAGTATCAGATGCTGAATAAATATTAACTGACTTCAAGGATAAATGGGTGGATGAGTAAATAAATCCACAGTTTAGTCCTAATGGTATTTAGCAATTCATTACAACAATTTTGATTATTGCCAACTTCTGAAGTTTCCTTAATTTTAATACTTAAAGTCAAACAATTACATTTGATGAGAAAGACCATTAACCTCATTTAAATAAAACTCAGCATTATTATCACATGTAATTTATAACAAAGTTAATCCAACTCATACTTAATGATATGAATAATTGCTATCATGGCATAAATTCACTGGGCATAAAGTCAGACAGTTAATACAAACAAATGTAAGTAATGTTGCTTTTATTTAAGCCAAGTAAATAATTCTCTGAAACCACTGAGGGAAAAGAAACTGGGCAAAGAAGGAGTGTACTCTGCCTGATTCCTTAATCAGCAGCTGAAGTGGTTTGTGAAGCAGGAGCATCCAACATCCTTCACTTTTAGGAGCTAAGGCCCACAAAAATGTCATTCTTAGCTATTTGCTGGTTCACTCATTAATGCTAACAGTTGCCTAAAGCAACAATGGGAAGATGTTGGCAATTGCTTTAAATATTTTTCCTCAATCAGTCTCTCAAACGGGCTTTATTTTTGAAGCTCAAATGCTTTGAGCTTTGAAGCTGCTTTTTGTAGCTGAGTGCCTGGGTAGCATTCCGTGGTTCAAGAAAGAAAATGTGACACATGTACACAATGAAATATCGCTCAGCCAAAAAAGGAATGAAATTGTGTCATTTGCAGAGATGTGGATGGACCTAGAGACTATCATACAGAGTGAAGTAAGTCAGAAAGAGAAAAACAAGTATCATATGCTGGGAGCCAGCGTGAGGAACCCTGCCCGTGGCAAAGGTTATGAGGAAGGAGGCTCGGCATACACAAAGGCGGGATCAAGCCTCAGGGGTCCCCCTGGAAATTCTTGAGCATCTACCCCCCAAAACCAGAGTCTGCCTGCTTTACTGTGTTATGCTTTCCACCTACTCTTCTGACATTACAGGGGGCTGTCCCCCCACCACCATTTTCTGGAAAAAGTTAATTTAGAGCTTTTAGATAATAAATCTCTTGGGCATAATAAGAGTGTTTCAATCCAACCCCCCCCCCCCCACCACCACCATGGCTTTCTAGCCTGCCTGCTGGACTGTTACAGCTGCCTATGTGATTGTTTGCGGCCTCCCAAAGAGGCATAGGAAGCTTAAAACATCCTAGGAATGTAGGGGCTTCCAAGGAGTCAAAATCAGTAGAATAGGACTGATTAAGGGTTTCATTTGTTGAGCCAATACTTGCTGCCAAGTTTTCATATCTTTTAGTTGTAGATATAGTTGGTATACAGAAAAAAGAGTAGCCCTGGTATTAGCAACATTACATCTTTGAGTTAAGTACTTTATTTATTATAACCCACTGCACCTTTGTTCTACAGGAATGTAACTTTATTTAGTACTTTGAGGGTGATGCAGATTAAAGAAAAAACACTTCAAGGGAAAAAGAGTTTTCTGGTTGATAGACATTTATCTAGGAAGAAAGCCATAAAAATGTTAACAGGCCAAGATAATGTAAATGACCTGAGACCTTTTGTATACGGGAAGGTATGCAAAAAGAAAGCCTGGTCTCAATAAGGGTCAGGATTGCTGCCCCTGCATAACTCTGCATATTCCATTATTTCTTTATGTACAACTTGGGGTAGATAAGCTGCTTTTGAAAATAAAGTTGTGGATCTGGCACCGATGGTTGACTCCCCCATGTCGTTGTTTTCTCCCCTTTCTGGCTGAATTCCCATCTGGAGTGTGGAGGCTCACCATGTCTACTTATTTGCCCTGGCTTCTAAGACCCACGCAAGAGGGAGCCCAAGGCGGGGCACCCTCCGCTATTCAAGCAGGCGCTGGTGGCCTACGTAGACGGTGCAAGTTCCTTGTCTTGGAACTTTATTGGTTTTCCACGTAAACCAAGTTATTCAGCCTCTTTTCTCCACTAATTTTCCTACTACACTATTCTTTCCTAATCTCTCCTTATATTTCTAAATAAATAAGTTTTTCCTCGCCGACTCCATCCCTGCTTCAAATTCCCTGGATCTACTGGGGCTGGACCCTGGCAATCATACATTAACTCATATATGTGGAATCTAGAAAAATGATATGGATGAACTTATTTGCAAAGCAGAAATAGACAAAGATGTAGAGAAAAAAATGTATGGACATCAAGAGGGGGAAGGGGAGAATGAAATGGGAGATTTGGATTGACATATATACACTTCTATGTATAAAACAGATAGCTAATGAGAAGGTGCTGTGCACGGGGAACTCAACTCAATGCTCTTTGGTGAAATAATGGGAAGGAGATCCAAAAACTAAGATCATGGCATCTGGTCCCATCACTTCATGGCAAATAGATGGGGTGACAATGGAAACAGTGGCTGACTTTATTTTCTTGGGCTCCAAAATCACTGCAGATGGTGACTGCAACCATGAAATTAAAACATGCTTGCTCCTTGGAAGAAAAGCTATGACTAACCTAGACAGCATGTTAAAAAGCAGTGACATTACTTTGCCGATCAAGGTCTATCCAGTCAAAGTATGGTTTTTCCAGTAGTCATGTATGGATGTGAGAGGTGGATCATAAAGAAGGTTGAATGCTTAAGAATTGATGCTTTTGACCTGTGATATTGGGGAAGACTCTTCAGAGTCCCTTGGACTGCAAGGAAATCAAACCAGTCAGTCCTAAAGGAAATCAATCCAGAATATTCATTGGAAGGACTAATGCTGAAGCTTTAATACTTTGGCCACCTGATACAAAGAGCTAACTCATTAGAAGAGACTCTGATGCTGGGAAAGATTGAAGGCAGGAGGAGAAGGGGACGACAAAGGACAAGATGGTTGGAGGGCATCACTGACTCAATGGACATGAGTTTGAGCAAGCTCTGGTAGATGGTGAAGGTCAGGGAAGCCTGGCATGCTGCAGTTCATGGAGTAGCAAAGAGTCAGACATGACTGAGTGACTGAACAACAACAAACAGCAATAGCTGATTCACTTTGCTGTACAGCAGAAACTAACATAACATTGTATAGCAACGATGCTTCAATAAAAATGAAAAAAAAATGAGACAGTAGAGTCACTCCAGCATCATCAAGAATTGGATAGGGATTTGGCTTATTTGATCTATGCAGAAGGAAATAAGCCTCTTGACTTGAGAATTCTAGAGCAATTAAGTAATGGAAATCATGTACTGAAAGAAGACCTTAAACTGTCCATGTAAAAAAAAAACCGGGAATCATGAGAAAACACGAAGGACCATTTTGCTCTGTCCTGACTCTCCTTTTTCCCCCTCACAGATATAGACTGTACTCATAAACTGGTTTCAATTCCATGTGTCGCTCATTAATTAAAATCTCAAAAGTTAGCTATTACTGTGGAGAATCTTCAGTGCAGAATGTGCTGAGTTATACTCCTGGTACCAGCTGCCTCCCAGAATGTGTAAAAAGTCTTATTTGATCCCAGAGATTCATTTGGATCAAAAGAAATTAAGAGTGTAGAAGCTGGGATTTTTGTATGGTTCACTCAGTTCTTAAAGTGCAAAAGAGAGAACCTTAAAAGTAGAGAGAAAAGGAGAGTAAAGAGGGAGAAGGTAAGAAAAAAACTGAACTTTTCCCTTCTGTATTTAGGTTTCACAAACAAGGTGCCAATCCATAATTGTGTAGACAGAATTCATTGCTTGTAAAAAAAAAAAAAAAACTCGTGTCACCTTCTGAAATATGTTGGTCATTAAAAGGAATCAAACCAATGCATTTGCTCTCTGTCCAATAATACCTGTACTTCAAGTTAGGTATAGATAGTGATAATTTTTTCATATTTCAAGTTGATTTCAACTTCAACAAGATTCCTTGTTGAAATATGAGTTTAATAATTATGATTTGATGTGAATGAGATTTTTTCAACATATTTACTACAATTTTTGCATTTTTTTCCATTAACATGAGACAGTCATATTTAGGTTGTTTAAATTAATCTTATATTGGCTTTATTGCAGACTTAGTATTTGAGATACAATTTGAACTCCCACACATCTTAATTCAGAGATCTAATTAAATTATTTCGATATTCCAATATTCTTAGCTCCCACTCATTTTTCTCATTCCAACAGTTAATCTCTTATTTATAACTACTTTGTCAGAGAGGAAGTCAGGTCAATTAAATAAGGCACCGGAAGTGTAGTTAAATGAATATGTTCTGCTCCCAACTGATAATCTACTTTGCACTTGGGCTCATCATATCACCAACGCACCTGTGTGTTTGTGTCCTTACTTGATAAAAAGAAAAAAATAAAAAGATTGGTATCAGTGATTCCCTTGGATCACAAGCAAGATACCTGATAAAAATCTTATTAGACTGGGAACTCCTTGAGGGCCACAGTCATTCTTAAACACTGAACACTAGTGTTCTAGCACTGGAATGCTAAAATGCATTAGAATTTAATGCATTTTAAATGTATTAGCATTTAGTGTTCATTTATTCTTCCCATGTATACTATCTGATCCAATATTCTAGGGGACAGAATAGAGTTGACTAATTTGTTTGGTTTCCTTGGTTTGCTTTTTAAGATAAGCACATGTAAAGTTTGGCTTCCCAATTGGCTCAGTGGTAAAGAATCCTCCTGCCAGTTCAGGAGATGTGGGAAGATGCCCTGGAGAAGGAAATGGCAACCCACTCCAGTATTCTTGCCTGGAAAATCCCATGGACAGAGGAGCCTAGTGGGTTGCAGTTGCTCATAGGGTCACAAAAGAGTCAGACGTGACTAAAGGATTAAACAACAAAAACAGCAAGTCTGTAAAGCTCTCTAGAGTGAGGTACTGATACAAGTTCGCCTTGCATAGTGGTCTGATGTAAATGGTGCTCAATTAGGCACAGATAATGGTGACTGTTGTTTTGCAAACAGCAACAACATGCTAAGTCAACTGAACAATAGAGAAGACTGACACACTGGTTAATAGGTGCTCCCGGAATATATGCTAGATCTTACATTTTCCTGTTGGAACTTCACTCTTCATATTTGTATATTAAAAATTTCAAGAAATCTTGTGTGTAAAAAGTCATGCTAAACTTTGTTTTACCCCTAATATTTTAAATTTATTGAAGCACAGCAACTTTTTAAAAGAAATATAAGGAACATCCTAAGGAACAAACTTTGGACAAGCTTATCATAAAGCATACTGTTGAAGATTGACTATACCATTGACAATTTGTGCATTTTCTGATAGCTTGAGATGAGTAATGCACATTTTAAATGTTTTTTCTCCCTAAAAAGGGAAAATTTTTATTTTGAAAATTTTAGTAATAAAATTTTTTAAAAATTGCAAGTAAGGAATAAAATAGTAATCACCAAAATAACACAAAAAATCATACTATGGATTTTGATCTATATCCAGTGAGAGTATCTACATGTGTTATACACTCATTACTCAGGCAAAGAATAGAGAATTTCCATCAGAAACCTATAGCAGATACACACACACACACACACACAGGTGTATATATATGAGGGTAAATCATTGAGGCATTCTCTTTTAAAAGGATACATAAAACATACTGCCTGTCATTATAGATACTACTGGAAACTGAACTGTTAGAAAAAGATACATAATAAAGTTTGGTAGACAAAGAGAACTATCACTTCTGATAGATGATCACTATTACAAATATCAATAAACCAACTGGCAAATTATTTTAAAAATTAGACAATTAAGCAAAGAGGCCATATTATGATCAATATATAAAAATCAATGACTTTGATAATAATTGGAAAATGTAGAAACACAAACAGTGGAAACAAGAATTA
Source organism: Ovis aries (assembly GCF_016772045.2). Taxonomy (NCBI): domain Eukaryota; kingdom Metazoa; phylum Chordata; class Mammalia; order Artiodactyla; family Bovidae; genus Ovis; species Ovis aries. The sequence continues at coordinate 92,008,470 of NC_056055.1, read as the reverse complement.
TAAAATATTAGGAAAAATAAATGTTCAAATAATTATGTAGAAAATGAAGCTTTATTAGATAATACAAAATAAAACTTGATTACTGGAATATTTCATGTTCCTGAGAAGGAAGATGCATTACTGTAAAGCTGTCAATTTTTCACAAATTAATCTTTAAATTCAGATAAATTAAAATGAACATCTCAATATGATTTTCAGGTATAGTTGCATACATATTCTAAATTTAATATGAAAGATTAGATTTTTAAGTATAGACAAGAAGTTTTAAAAAATCATCAAAAGGTAATGATTTCTTGTCAAATATGAAGTCATGGCACGTAACTATTGTAATTAGAATATTGTCATTTGGGTTCTAAGTTAAAAACAATGAAGTAAAGACCAAAGCCCAATCTCTGAATATATGGGAAAATATATTTAAAATATATTCAAAACCTTTAATATTATACAATTTAACATTTCAAACCAGTGGGGGAAAAATTATGGAAATAATTAGCTATATATGAGGGTAAAGCAAGATTTTCACCTTACAAAATTCATAAAAACTAGTTTCAAATAGATTACAAACATAAATGTGGAGAAATATGAAATAAATAGTGAAGAATATTTTAAAACCCTTAGGATGTGATAAGCCTTTCTAAATCAAACACAAAGAGATGAAAAAGCTAATAAACTTCGCAATTTCAACAGTAAAATTTTCAAAAATGATGGCACTACAAATTTATTAAAAACAAGTAATTTACCTGAAGAAATATTTGCATCTTATAAAATAGGAAAGGACTAGTAATAATGCTAAGGTATAAATAACCTTCAATAAAAATAAACTAATAGACTTCTAGAGCAAAGGAAAAAACAGGTAATTCACAGAAGATGATATGCAAATAACCTATATATATATTTTAAAAAATAGATGCAACACAAAAATTAACTTGTTAGGACAAAATTTAACACCCATTTATGATAAAAAAAACCCCAACTCTCCAGAAAGTGGGCACAGAGGGAACCTATATCAACGTCAGACAGTTCAGTTGCTCAGTTGTGTCCGACTCTTTGCAATCCCATGAGAGAAAGTCATATATAACAAACCCACAGCAATTCATTCTCAATCATGAAAAACTGAAAGCATTTCCTCTATGATCAGAAGAAGACAAGGATGTACACTCTCACCACTATTATTCAGCATAGTTTTGGAAGCAATGAGATAAGAGAAAGTGATAAAAGGAATCCAAACTGGAAAAGAAGTAAAACTGTCACCATTTGCAGATGACATGATACTATACATAGATAATCTAAAAATGCTGCCAGAAAACTACTAGAAATTAATAAATTTGGTAAAGTTGCAGGATATAAAATTAACACACAGAAATCTCTTGCATTCTATACACTAACAATGAAAGATCAGAAAGAGAAATCAAAGAAAAATTCTATATACCACTGCCACTAAAAGAATAAAATACTATGAATAAATCTACCAAAGGAGGCAAAAAGACTTGTCCTCAGAAAACAATAAGATATTGATAAAAGAAATCAAAGATAACACAGATGGAGAGATATACCATGTTATTGGACTGGAAGAAATCAATATTGTCAACGTGATTATATTTCCCAAAGCCATCTATAGATTCAATGCAATCCCTATCAAATTACCAAGGGCATTTTTTTTCTCAGAATTAGAACAGAAAATTTTACAACTTGCATGAAAACACAAAAGACCCCAAACAGCCAAAGCAATCTTGAAAAAGAAAAAGAGTTGGAGGAATCAGGCTCCCTGACATCAGACTATACTACCAAGATATAGTAATAAAGTGCATGAAACTGGCACAAAAACAAAAATATAGATCAATAGAACAGGATAGAAAGTTCAGAGATAAGCCCACTTGCCTATCATCACCTAATTCATGACAAAGAAGGCAAGAATATACAATGTGGAAAAGAAAGTATCTTCTATAAATGGTGCTGGGAAAACTGAACAGCTACATGTAAAACAATCAGTTCTAATGAGGTGGATGAAACTGGAGCCTATTATACAGAGTGAAGTAAGCCAGAAAGGAAAACACCAATACAATATACTAACGCATATATATGGAATTTAGAAAGATGGTAATGATAACCCTGTATGCGAGAGAACAAAAGAGATCCAGTTGTATAGAACAGTCTTTTGGACTCTGTGGGAGAGGGAGAGGGTGGGATGATTTGGGAGAATGGCATTGAAACATGTATAATATCATATAAGAAACGAATTGCCAGTCCAGGTTCGATGCAGGATATAGGATGCTTGGGGCTGGTGCACTGGGAAGAACCAGAGGGATGGTACGGGGAAGGAGGTGGGGGGTGGTTCAGGATGGGGAACACATGTACACCCGTGGCAGATTCATGTTGATGTATGGCAATACAAATACAATATAATAAGAAAAAATTCTATATTATAGATATTGGATTCATTAAATGTCTACTTCTCAAAAAAAAAGAAAAAAAAAAAGAATAAAATTAGAGCACTCCCTAACACTATATACAAAAATAAACTCAAAATTGATTAAAGATATAAATGTAAGGACAGGCACTATAAAACTCTAGAGGAAAACATAGGCAGAACACCCTTTGATATAAACTGCAGCAAGATCTTTTTGGGTCCACCTCTTAGAGTAATGGAAATAAAAATAAATAAATAAATGGGATCTAATTAAATTCAGCTGTGCTCCTGGGAGACCACAGTTGAATCCCTAGCTGCAAAAGGAGATAAAAATAGTGCTGTTGTGAGGCAAGGGGTGGAGGCCAGGAGGAGCAACCCCATGTCCAAGGAGCGGTGGCTGCGCGGGCACAGGAGGGCCGAGAGGAGCTATTCCACGCTCAAGGTCAGGAGGGGCGGTGGTGAGGAGATACCCCTCATCCAAGGCAAGGAGCAGCGGCTGCGCTTTGCTGGAGCAGCCGTGAGGAGATACCCCACGTCCAAGGCAAGAGAAACCCAAGTAAGACGGTAGGTGTTGTGAGAGGGTATTGGAGGGCAGACACACTGAAACCATAATCACAGAAAACTAGTCAATCTAATCACACTAGGACCACAGCCTTGTCTAACTCAATGAAACTAAGCCATGGCCTGTGGGGCCACCCAAGACGGGCAGGTCATGGTGGAGAGGTCTGACCGAATGTGGTCCACTGGAGAAGGGAATGGCAAACCACTTCAGTATTCTTGCCTTGAGAACCCCATGAACAGTATGAAAAGGCAAAATGATAGGACACTGAAAGGGGAACTGCCCAGGTGAGTGGTGCCTAATATGAACTGGAGATCAGTGGAGAAATAACTCCAGAAAGAAAGAAGGGATGGAGCCAAAGCAAAAACAATACCCAGCTGTGGATGTGATGGGTGATAGAAACAAGGTCCGATGCTGTAAAGAGCAATATTGCATAGGAACCTGGAATGTCAGGTCCATGAATCAAGGCAAATTGGAAGTGGTCAAACAGGAGATGGCAAGAGTGAACATTGACATTTTAGGAAACAGCAAACTATAATAGACTGGAATGGGTGAATTTAACTCAGATGACCATAATATCTACTACTGCGGGCAGGAATCCCTTAAAGGAAATGGAGTAGCCATCATGGTCAACAAAAGAGTCTGAAATGCAGTACTAGGATGCAATCTCAAAAACGACAGAATGATCTCTGTTCGTTTCCAAGGCAAACCATTCACTATCACAGTAATCCAAGCCTATGTATGCCCCAACCAGCAATGCTGAAGAAGCTAAAGTTGAGGTTCTATGAAGACCTATAAGACCTTTTAGAACTAACACCCAAAAGAGATGTCCTTTTCATTATAGGGGACTGGAATGCAAAAGTAGGAAGTCAAGAAACACCTGGAGTAACAGGCAAATTTGGCCTTGGAGTACAGAATGAAGCAGGGCAAAGACTAATAGAGTTTTCCCAAGGAAATGCACTGGTCATAGCAAACACCCTCTTCCGACAACACAAGAGAAGACTACACATGGACATCACCAGACGGTCAACACCGAAATCAGATTGATTATATTCTTTGCAGCCAAAGATGGAGAAGCTCTCTACAGTCAACAAAAACAAGACCAGGAGCTGACTGTGGCTCAGATCATGAACTCCTTATTGCCAAATTCAGACTTAAATTGAAGAAAGTAAGGAAAACCACTAGACCATTCAGGTATGACCTAAATCAAATCCCTTATGATTATACAGTGGAAGCAAGAACTAGATTAAAGGGACTAGATCTTATAGAGTGCCTGATGAACTATGGATGGTAGTTTGTGACATTGTACAGGAGACAGGGATCAAGACCATTCTCATGGAAAAGAAATGCAAAAAAGGAAAATGGCTGTCTGGGGAGGCCTTACAAATAGCTGTGAAAAGAGGAGAATTGAAAAGCAAAGGAGAAAAGGAAAGATATAAGCATCTGAATGCAGAGTTCCAAAGAGTAGCAAGAAGATAAGAAAGCCTCCTTAGCGATCAATGCAAAGAAATAGACGCAAACAACACGATGGGAAAGACTAGAGATCTCTTCAAGAAAATTAGAGATACCAAGGGAACATTTCATGCAAAGATGGGCTCGATAAAGGACAGAAATAGTATGGACCTAACAGAAGCAGAAGATATTAAGAAGAGGTGGCAGGAATACACAGAACTGTACAAAAAAGATCTTCAGGACCAAGATAATAATGATGGTGTGATCACTCACCTAGAACCAGACATCCTGGAATGTGAAGTCAAGTGGGCCTTAGAAAGCATCAATATGAACAAAGCTAGTGGAGGTGATGGAATCCCAGTTGAGCTACTCCAAATCCTGAAAGATGATGCTATGAAAGTGCTGCACCCAGTATGCCAGCAAATTTGGAAAACTCAGTAGTGGCTACAGAACTGGAAAAGGTCAGTTTTCATTCCAATCTCAAAGAAAGGCAATGCCAAAGAATGCTCAAACTACTGCACAATTGCATTCATCTCACATGCTAGTAAAGCAATGCTCAAAATTCTCCAAGCCAGGCTTTAGCAATATGTGAACCGTGAACTTCCAGATGTTCAAGCCGGTTTTAGAAAAGGCAGAGGAACCAGAGATCAAATTGTCAAAATCTGCTAGATCATCGAAAAAGCAAGAGAGTTCCAGAAAAACATCTATTTCTGCCCTATTGACTATGCCAAAGCCTTTGACTGTGTGGATCACAATAAACTGTGAAAAATTCTGAAAGAGATGGGAATACCAGACCACGTGACCTGCCTCTTGAGAAACCTATATGCAGGTCAGGAAGCAACAGTTAGAACTGGACATGGAATAACAGACTGGCTCCAAATAAGAAAAGGAGTACGTCAAGGCTGTATATTGTCACCCTGCTTATTTAACTTATATGCAGAGTACATCATGAGAAACGCTGGGCTGGAAGAAGCACAAGCTGGAAATCAAGATTGCCGGGAGAAATATCAATAACCTCAGATATGCAGATGACACCACCCTTATGGCAGAAGGTGAAGAGGAACTAAAAAGCCTCTTGATGAAAGTGAAAGAGGAGAGTGAAAAAGTTGGCTTAAAGCTCAACATTCAGAAAACGAAGATCATGGCATCCGGTCCCATCACTTCATGGGAAATAGATGGGGAAACAGTGGAAATAGTATCAGACTTTATTAAAATCACTGCAGATGGTGACTGCAGCCATGAAATTTAAAGACGCTTACTCTTTGGAAAAAAAGTTATGACCAAACTAGATAGCATATTAAAAAGCAGAGACATTACTTTGCTAGCAAAGGTCTGTCTAAGTCAAGGGTATGGTTTCTCCAGTGGTCATGTATGGATGTGAGAGTTGGACTGTGAAGAAGGCTGAGCACTGAAGAATTAATGCTTTTGAACTGTGGTGTTGGAGAAGACTCTTGAGAGTCCCTTGGACTGCAAATAGACCCATCCAATCCATTCTGAAGATCAGCCCTGGGATTTCTTTGGAAGGAATGATGCTAAAGCTGAAACTCCAGTACTTTGGCTCCTCATGAGAAGAGTTGACTCTTTGGAAAAGACTCTGATGCTGGGAGGGTCGGAGAAGGCAATGGCACCCCACTCCAGTACTCTTGCCTAGAAAGTCCCATAGATGGAGGAGACTGGTGGGTTGCAGTCCATGGGGTCGCGAAGGGTCGGACACGACTGAGCGAATTCCCTTTCACTTTTGACTTTCATCCATTGGAGAAGGAAATGGCAACCCACTCCAGTGTTCTTGCCCGGAGAATCCCAGGGACAGGGGTGCCTGGTGGGCTGCCATCTATGGGGTTGCACAGAGTCGGACACGACTGAAGCGACTTAGCAGCAGTAGCTGGGAGGGTTTGGGGGCAGGAAGAGAAGTGGATGACAGAGGATGAGATGGCTGGATGGCATCACTGACTCAATGGATGTGAGTCTGTGTGAACTCTGGGAGTTGGTGATGGACAGGAAAGCCTGGCATGCTGCGATTCATGGGGTCGCAAAGAGTCGGACACGACTGAGTGACTGAACTGGACTGAACTGAATTAAATGTAGAAGTTTTCCATAGCAAAGGAAACCATAAACAAAACAGAAAGACAACACACAAAACGGGATGAAAGATTTGCAAACAAAGCAACTGACAACTGATTAAATGCCAGAATATATAACAGCTCGTGCAGCTCAGTATTAAAAACAAAGAAACAAACAAAAAAAACCCAACCCAACCGGAAAATGGATAAAGATCTAAATAGACATTTCTCCAAAGATGACATGTAGATGGCAAAAAAGCATGTGAAAAGATGCTTAATATAGTTAATTATTCAGTTATTCTTTGGCGCTCAGCCTTCTTCACATGCAAATCAGAACTACAATGATGTATCACCTGACACTGGTCAGAATAGCCATTATTTAAAAATCTACAAACAATACATGCTGGAGAGGGTATAGAGAACAGGGAAGACCCCCTACATTGTTAATAGGAACTAAAAATAAAGCTACCATATGACTAATCCCACACTTGGGCATATACCCAGAGAAAACTGTAATTTGAAAAGGTACGTGCATTGCAATTCATAGTGGCACCATTTACAATAGTCAGGACATGGAAGCAACCTAAATGTCCATCATCAGAGGAATGAATAAAGATGTGGTATATACATACAATGGAATATCGCTCAGCCATAAAAAAACCAAAATAATGGCATTTGCAGCAACATGGACAGACCCAGAGATTGTCAGACTGAATGAAGTAAGTCAGACAGAGAAAGATGCATATCCTATGGTGTCACTTATATGAGGAATTTAAAATATGACACAAGTCAACCTATTAATATTTACAGAAATGAAATACACTAATTGACATAGAAAACAAACTTATGGTTACCAAAGGGGGAAGGGGGAGGGATAAATTAGTTTAATATTAATAGGTACACACTGCTATATATAAAATAAACAAGGATGTACTGAGTAGCACAGGGGCTATATTTGATATTTTTAATAGCCTATAATGAAAAAGAATCTGAAAAAGAGCATCTATATACACATACACCTGAATCACTTTGCTATACACTTGAAACTAACACAGCGGGTAAAACAACTGTACTTCATATATATGTGGGAATATTACTCAGTCATTAAAATGAAAGAAATAATGCCATAGCAGCAACATGGAAGGACCTAGAGATTGCCTTACAGAGTGAAGTAAGTCAGACAGAGAAAGACAAATATCATACATCCCTTATATGCAAATCTAAAATGAAATGATATGAATAAATATTTACAAAACAGAAACAGACTCACAGACTTAGAGAATGAACTTATGGTTACCTAGGGGAAGGGTGGAGAGAAGGGACACTTAGAGAGTTTGAGATGGACCTGTACACTCTGCAAGATTTAAAATGGATAACCAACAAGGGCCTAACGTATGGCACATGGAACTCTGCTCAGTGTTAGGTGGCAGCCCAGAGGGTAGGGGAGTTTGGGGGAGAATGGTTACATGTATATGTGTGACTGAATCCTTTTGCTGTCCACCTCAAATTTTCACAACATTGTTAATCAGCTCTACTCCAATATAAAATAAAAGTTAAAAAGCAAACAAAGACACAAAACTATAATTGAAAAAAAAAATTGTTCTGATGATATCATGATCCTCTGGACTAAATTATGTCCAAAGCTAGTATACTTCTGGGCTTTTCTGTTAGGTGAGGCAATGAATTTTCTTGATTGAAAAAAAATTAAAAAATCTGAGTATGCCTCTAACAAGTAAAGCCCAGGCCCAGATGGCTTCACTGGTGAATCTATCAAATATTGGAAGAATTAATGATGATTCTTCATAAACATTTTCAAATCAGAGAAAATGATAGAATACATCTTAACCCATTCTATGAGGTCAGCATTATCCTAGTTTCAAATCAGGCTTTAATTTCAAACACATCACAAGTTAAAGAGATATTTGTCTAATTTTCTTAGGAATTAGTTGCAAAAATCCTCAATGAAGTACTAGCAAACTGAATCTAGCAAAATACATAGATTATAAATCATGATCAAATGACACTAATCTCAGGAATGCAAGGTATAACATTTACACTCAAAGAAAAAAACCAATGTAATATGCCCTATTAAGATAATAAAGGACAACACCCGTGTAATCATCTCAATAGATGACATAGAAAAAATATTTGGTAAAACACATATTTTTCATTACAAAACATTTGCATTATAAGTAGAAAAGTACTCTTCAATGTAATAAAGAGCATCTACAAAAAAAATCCACAAACAAGATACTTAAGAAAAATACAAGTTTGTTTGGTTGTACCCCTTACCTTCAAATATATTGTTGTTTAGTCACTAAGTCACGACTGAGTCTTTTGTGACTTCATGGACTGTAGCCCATCAGGCTCCTCTTTCCATGGGATTTCTAAGGCAAGAATAGTGAGGTGGGTTGCCATTTCTTTCTCCAGAGGATCTTCCCAACCCAGGGATCAAACCCATATCTCCTGCATTGGCAGGCTGATTCTTTACCACTGAGGTACCTGGGAAGCCCTAAAATATTTTAGTTAGAGCAATTAAAGTAACGTGAAGTTGCTCAGTTGTGTCCGACTCTTTGTGACCCCATGGACTGTAGCCTACCAGGCTCTGAGGAGCCTCTCAGTCCATGGAATTTTCCAGGCGAGAGTACTGGAGTGGGTTGCCATTTCCTTCTCCAGGGGATCTTCCCAGCCCAGGGGTCAAACCTGGATCTCCTGCACTGCAGGCAGATGCTTTACCGTCTGAAACACCAGGGAGGCAATTAGGTAAGACCAAAATCCATATTGGAAATGGAACTAGCAAAGTTATCATTTGCAGATAATATGATTTGGTATATAGAAAATTCTAGGTCTCTAAGTCACTAAAAATCTTTCAGAACTAATATATTCAGCAAGTTATTTTTTTTTAAAAGTCAATATACAAAAATCAGTTATATTTCTAGACACTTGCAACAAAAATCTGCAAATTAAATTGAGAAGACTATCCATTTACAATAGACTCAAAAAATAATTAAATATTTAGGAATTAATTTAACAAAACAAGTACAAAACATATTCTGAAAACTGAAAAAACATTATTAAAAGAAAATTAAGTTCTGTATAGAGATTAAAGATCTCAGCTTCATGGACTGGAAGGCAATGTTTTTCAGATGGCACATTCCCCAGATCTTTTGATCTATGGAATTAACACAGTCCTTGTCTAAACCCCAGCTGACTTCTTTACAGAAATTGGTAAGTTGATCCTAAAATTCATATGGATGAATCATCCAAACAATCTTGAAGAAAAAAACAAAGTTGAGAATAAAAAGGAGAAGATGGCCATGCAGGAAGATTTTGAACTCACCTCCTCCCACAGACACACCAGACCTACAGCTTCATATGGATTATTTCCCTCTGAAAAAGACCTGAAAACTAGGTGAACTGCTTTCCACAAAAGATAAAAGGACCACAATGAGATGGGCAGGAGAGAAACAACTTTGGATTAAGCAATGTGCAAACAAACAAATAAATGTGCAAACAAATACAGGCAAATTGCATTTAGTCAAAATTAAAAATTTTCTTAGGTCAAAGAAAACTCTGCAGGAGGTGAAAATACAACCTAATATCCACAGGCCAGGGAAAATATTTGCAAATCTTGTATATGATAAGGGATTTGTATCTGGAATATGAAGATCTCTTAATAGTAAGGAAACAACCAAATTTTAAAATAGGCATTAGCTCTTCTCTAAATTTTTGGTAGAATTCAGCTGTGAAGCCGTCTGGACCTGGACTTTTGTTTGCTGGAAGATTTCTGATTACAGTTTCAATTTCCATGCTTGTGATGGGTCTGTTATGATTTTCTATTTCTTCCCGGTTCAGTTTTAGAAAGTTGTACTTTTCTAAGAAATTGTCTATTTCTTCCACGTTGTCCATTTTATTGGCATATAATCGCTGATAGTAGTCTCTTATGATCCTTTGTATTTCTGTGTTGTCTGTTGTGATCTCTCCATTTTCATTTCTAATTTTATTGATTTGATTTTTCTCTCTTTGTTTCTTGATGAGTCTGGCTAACGGTTTGGAATCAACCTGCCTGACTTCAGGCTCTACTACAGTCATCATACAGTCATCAAGACAGTATGGTACTGGCACAAAGACAGAAATAGAGATCAATGGAACAAAATAGAAAGCCCAGAGATAAATCCACACACCTATGGACACCTTATCTTTGACAAAGGGGGCAAGAATATACAATGGAGTAAAGACAATCTCTTTAACAAGTGGTGCTGGGAAAACTGGTCGACCACTTGTAAAAGAATGAAACTAGATCACTTTCTAACACCACACACAAAAATAAACTCAAAATGGATTAAAGATCTAAACATAAGACCAGAAACTATAAAACTCCTAGAGGAGAACATAAGCAAAACACTCTCCGACATAATCACAGCCGGATCCTCTATGACCTACCTCCCAGAATACTGGAAATAAAAGCAAAAATAAACAAGTGGGATCTAATTAAAATTAAAAGCTTCTGTACAACAAAGGAAACTATAAGCCAGGTGAAAAGACAGCCTTCGGAATGGGAGAAAATAATAACAAAGGAAGCAACTGACAAACAACTAACCTCAAAAATATACAAGCAACTCCTGCAGCTCAATTCCAGAAAAATAAAAGACCCAATCAAAAAATGGGCCAAAGATCTAAATAGACATTTCGCCAAAGAAGACATACAGATGGCTAACAAACAGGTGAAAATATGCTCAACATCACTCATTATCAGAGAAATGCAAATGAAGACCACAGTGAGGTACCATTTCACACCAGTCAGAATGGCTGTGATCCAAAGTCTACAAGCAATAAATGCTGGAGAGGGTGTGGAGAAAAGAGAACACTTTTACACTGTTGGTGGGAATGCAAACCAGTACAGCCACTATGGAGAACAGTGTGGAAATTCCTTAAAAACTGGAAACAGAACTGCCTTATGACCCAGCAATGGCATCCCACTCCAGTACTCTTGCCTGGAAAATCCCCTGGACTGAGGAGCCTGGAAGGCTGCAGTCCATGGGGTCACTGAGGGTCAGACACAACTGAGCGACTTCACTTCCACTTTTCACTTTCATGCATTGGAGAAGGAAATGGCAACCCACTCCAGTGTTCTTGCCTGGAGAATCCCAGGGACGGGGGAGCCTGGTGGGCTGCTGTCTGTGGGGTCGCACAGAGTCAGACACAACTGAAGTGACTTAGCAGTAGCAGTATGACCCAGAAATCCCACTGCTGGGCATACACACCCAGAAAATAAGAATTGAAAGAGACACGTGTACCCCAATGTTCATCACAGCACTGTTTATAATAGCCAGGACATGGAAACAACCTAGATGTCCATCAGCAGACGAATGGATAAGAAAGCTGTGGTACATATATACACAATGGAGTATTACTCAGCCATTGAAAAGAATACATTTGAATCAGTTCTAAGGAGGTGGATGAAACTGGAGCTGATTATACAGAGTGAAGTAAGCCAGAAAGAAAAACACCAATACAGTATAGTAACACATATATGGAATTTAGAAAGATGGTAATGATAACCCTGTATGTGAGACAGCAAAAGAGATCCAGATGTATAGAACAGACTTCTGGACTCTGTGGGAGAGGGAGAGGGTGGGATGATTTGGGAGAATGGCATTGAAACATGTATAATATCATGTAAGAAATGAATCGCCAGTCTAGGTTCAATGCAGGATACAGGATGCTTGGGGCTGGTGCACTGGGATGACCCAGAGAGATGATATGGGGAGGGAGGTGGGAGGAGGGTTCAGGATTGGGAACTCATGAACACCTGTGGCGGATTCATGTTGATGTATGGCAAAACCAATACAGTATTGTAAAAGTAAAATAAAGTAAAATTAAAAAAAAAAGAAAAAAAATAGGTGAAGGTCAAAATAGACATTTTTCAAAAAGATAGGCACATGATCAATAAACAACTGAAAATATGCTTAACTTCATTATTCATGATATTAATGCAAATAAAAACCACAATAAGATACTACTTCTTATCTACTAGAATGACTATAATCAGAATGACAGTAACAAGTGTTTGTGAGGATCTGAAAAATTGTATACACTGCTGGAAGGAATGTAACATGCTACAGCCTCTTTGGAAAAACAGTCTGGCAGGCTCCAAGAAGTTTATATATATTTACCATATGACCTAGGGATTCCACTCTCAGGAACAAATCCAAGAGAAAAGGAGATATGTTTACGTAAAAACTTGGACATGAATGTTCATAACATTATTCATAATAACCAAAAGATGGAAATATCCCAAATGTCTGTTAACTGAAGAATGGATAAACAGAATGTGGTATATCCATATAATATAGTGTAATTCATCCATAAAAAGAATGCAGTGCTGATTTATGTCACAATGTGGAAGAATCCAGAAAACATTATACAAGTTAAGGAAGCCAGATATGAAAAGTCACATATAGTATGATTCCATTTGTATGAAATGCCTAGAATAGGCAAATCTATAGAAACAGAAAGTAGATTAATAATTGCCTAAGGTTTTCAGAGTTGGGAATAGAGAGGACTGCTTATGAATATGAGATTTCTCTTTGAGATAAACTATTCTCAAGATGATTGTAGTGATTGTTCCATATCTCTGAGTATACCAAAAAAAAATGATTGCATACTATAAAGGAGAAAAGTGCAAGAAAATATGAATTATAGTTAATTAAAGCTGTTTTAAAAAAGGATAAGACTGCACAATAAACCACATCTTCCACTATTTTCTTAGGTGCAACTAGTGTTAAAGCAATTTTCTACTATACTTTATGATTTGTTCAACATATGTATTTTTTGTTTCTATATAAGACCCTATAGTTCTCATTTACCTTTTATCTTGGGTAATCTGAGTTCTGTATACATTTGATTACAAGAAGAGAAAATTAGCATAAATAACAATTATTGTCTATTATTGGGAGCTTTGCTATTCTGTTCCAGAGATTACTCTGGGAAAAAATTGGTCAAGAACAAATAGGCTGAAATTTGGATATGCTACTGCTTCCAAGGACAAAGAAGTCACCATCTGTAACACACAACTTTATTTAGCAATAAAGAACTTGATCCTAAGAGGAAAACACCTCTTGAGCTAAAGCAAATAGACCCCTCCACTAGAAGAGGGGATTTGGCCTCCCTCTTGACTCCCCTAAAGTGGATTTCACAAGTCTACATGCAACCCAGAATTGAGCCACATTATCTACTCACAATAAAAAATGTGGGTCTTAAGTACCCAATTTTTATTTCTTCATGTTGCCTGATAGAGCTTCTATTGATAAGCCAAATAATAGAGGAAAATGTGAATGACCTATGGCTGCTTCCTTGTCACAAAAAAAAAAAAAAAAAGAAAGAAAGAAAAGAAACAGTCTCCAATTATACACATTAGCCTTAATTTTGGCCTTTGGATGATCAGATAATGTTTCTACCCATGAAATGAATTCTTGTGGCAAGCCTGTGCTTTTCAGTGTCAGAAATAAAAGCTTCCAATTAACCGTCAAAAGCTTTTCCAGCATCTGGAGACAGGAGTAAATTGGAGTCTTTTATATTGGTAGCTTTTTGACATTATATTAAACAGTCTTCTAGGGTTGTCACAGTCCATTCTCCTTTGTATCTATCCCCATTGGTTTGTGTTTACCAACTGTTTTATTAAGCAATCTAATCTTTTAGCTCAATTTCTACATTTCTTATATTGGGGTGAAATCAAGGGACACTTCTGCTACTGTGTAATCTTTGCATTCTGTTTTCAAGAGAATAAGGCTGTGGTTATCTCTTGGAGTACATGATAATTTTTTGCTCTTCCCTTAAAGTCACTCCTGCACAGGGTTATGTGCAGCTGTCTCAGCAGTGGCAACCCTAGAGGGTGCTATGTAGACAACTAATCGGATATTGTAGGTTGGTGTAATCTTTTCGACAAGGAAAGGTAAATATCAGAGCTATTGATCCATGCTTATGTACTTATCTTCAAGTCTAGAGATTTTCTTTTTAAAATAGAAAATGCTGCATGGAAACATTTTCCATTTCCCCATACCTTCTCTACACTCAAAAGATTTTCTTTGTTTTACATTTTGAAAAAGGTAATCAAGTCATATAAGTGAGCTAAGGATTTTTTATTTGCTCTTAACTCTAAAACTTTAAGAAAAGTTGGAAGCAGAGGAGCCTCTTTTTTAACTCCTTCATATGTTAATTTCAGGGGCTATTTTCTCACTCAATTTCTATTTTTTTTGTTCCTCTTTCATCAGAATGTCTCCATTTATCAAATTTAACTTGTGTTCCTTTTGAATTCATAAAAGCATATTTTTCTTTACTCAAACTCTGCTCCCTCTGGGAAGCTAAATATTACTCTAGGCTGAGCATATTCTGTATTAGAAATAATTTGTATTTATTTTTCAAAATACTTCTTAGCCCAGTTTAGAAAATCTTTACTTTTTTGGACTTGTTCACTTGAATTTTTTATTAGTGTAATTCAAATATGCAAGTGACCAACCATATGGACTCAAGATGAGTTGGAGCAATTGTACCTGGATAAAACAGGGGTAATTCATTTGGAACAGATGAATAAAGAGAAGCAGTCTAATGGCATACATTTCCCGATGACCTTCCTAACAGTCCCCAAGCACTTTTTGGCTGAAACAGATTAATAATTTTTTTTTTTTACCTGTCCTCAACCTTGTAGGGCCAAAGTGAACACTTTGGGTGTATTAACCAGTTATTTATACCAAGTTATTGGGTCCTCTGGGTACCAGGATTGGATAAGGTCATGTGTGAACAGAGGAAGTCCTTGTCTGAAGCCAAAAGTAGTCATAGGTTCAAAGACTAAGAAAAGTCCTAAGTATGTATGAGAATAATGTAGACAAAATCTGAGAAGAATGGAAATTGTTCAGAAATTGAGTGCAAAACAGGTTAGAAGAAGCAGATTAGACAAGAGACCATGAACATTTGAGGTGACAACTGTATCTGCACCCTAACTGCCCCTTCACAGCGGAAATGTGAAGGTTTGAAGGAGCACGGCAGGATCAACCCCTCTCCCTGGGACTTTCAGGAGAGTCCCCTCAGAGGCAGCTTGGCTCCAAAGGGTGATGCAACACCAGGTATCGTGGCTCACCCTCTCATTTTGCTTATTTAAAAAAAAAGCACTTTTGCCTACTTGAAGAGCCGATGTTCAAAGATTCTCACACCCTAACTCCAACTTCCACTCCTTAGTTATTTGTGTGTGGATGTCGATGAGATATTGCAGATATTGCTCCTAAATCTGCTGCATTTTAAATTCTTTGAGTTTGATTTTGTTCTCTTGCCCTGGATATATATATATATATATATATATATTCACTGACATTCTAACAGAGACTATGTAGGTTGAAGGTCTGTTCAATCTTATGTAACTCACTCTCCACACTTTCCTGCTGCCCAAAGTCCCTAGCCACTTGAGATTCAATCTCCTTTCTTCTCTAAAAGTAAAATGGAAGTGTTAATTATGGGGATGGGAAAAATTGAAATGATTTAATATGTCTAAGCTCCCCTTTGAGCCCTTTGGATGGAAATATGCAGCATTATTCTCTAGCATTTTGGGTTTTGTTTCAGAAGACTAGCTTATTTCCTACCAGTCCATATTCCTACATTCTTTTTCCTTTTTTTTTTTATGCAGACCATTTTAAATTTTTACTGAATTTGCTACAGTGTTGCTACTGTTGTTTATGTTCTGGGTTTTTGTTTTTTTTTTTTGTTGTTGTTATTTTTGGCAGCTAGGCATGTAGGATCTTAGCTTCCCAACCAGGGATCGAATCCACACTCCCTGCTTTGGAAGGTAAGTCCCAGCCACTGAACCACCAGGGAAGTTTCCTACACTATTCTTAACCCAAAGGTGCATGAAATCAGATGGGAACAAGAATCCCACCCTTCTACTTTTTTTATATAAGGCAGCTCTTTGTGAAAACCTTCATACTTACAAATTTTAGCTATGCCAGAATGCTCCAGATGCCTTTACATGGAATGGAGTTGAAAAAAATGATTTAACAGCTAACATTTATTGGATACATACTAAATGGGTCAAACACTACTAAGTTCTGTATTCCATGGACTATCTCATTTAAACACCAGAATAACTATTATCTTAATTTTATACATGAGAAAACCAGGGTCCACAGAAATTAACCTGCCCAAGAGAATAAAGCAGTCCAAATCCAGGGACAAAAAATTAATTGTGTAATGTATAATAAAGGGAATTAAAAGAATTAAAAGAAATGCCTATGAAAGGACATTACTAATATTAATGGTTAAGTTACTTAATGTGCTCAAGGTTTTCACATTAGTCAACAGGTATCCTGGAAGCCTCTCTGCATAGACATTAGTGTATATCCTTTGTTTTAAGAATGTCACAATACTGGGTCAAGGTATTGGCAGGCTTCCTTCCGGATGCAGTAAATGAATGAGCTCTGAAAGGCTTCCAGCAGCAGGAAGACCTTCAGAGAATAGAAATTCTTTTCTGCAAGACCCATTTCCATCCCTGAATGCTCCATACCCTGGATGTGGACCATACACTTTAAGGAACTGCAGCTGCAGTCAGGAACATCGACCTGGTTTAATGCTTTAAAATTGGAGGTCTTGCTGCAAGAGCTTATGTGATCAAGCTGCCATTACTTGATTAATCAAAAAGGGAGTTCACGTTTGGCCTTAAGTACAGGGTAGGATAGAGGAAGCCCACAATATGTGCTCTTAATACCACTATCATTAATATCACCATGGAACAGTGGTTAGGAGTGCAGACTCTGAGCCAGCCTGGACTCTGAATCTAGTACATACTACTTATACTAGAGTGTATTTTGGGGTAAATTATTTTATATTTCTCTACCTCCACTTATCTGAAATATAGAGGTAATGACGGCATCAATTTTGTCAGATGCTCTGAGAATAAACTATAAACTATAGTTTATAGTTCAATAAACTATACTTGTGCTTGGCACATGTAGGCTCTCCCATAAATGTTAGTTGGTGTCATTACAATGATCATCATGATCATCATCACTGCCCGAGGACCTAGAGGTGACAGGAAGTCACTGGGTGGGGATACACGAAGTTCCGGCAGCAAGGATGGCTATCAGTGTAAGCAAGTCTCTCACCAGCCCAGCCCCAGGCTTAGGCACTGACCCGAGTCTCCTGCCCTTTCCCTTTGTCCTCATCCTACGGCAGACCCTCATTACTGCCTTCCTGCGCTAATGCAGAATCCTCCAGACTGGCCTCCCCAAGTCCAGCCGCTTCCTTTTCTCAAACCAGTCATTGCTATTACTTAGCAGATCAGTCTTTTCGCTTGAGGCCAGAGTTTCTATCTCCTGTCCTTCCTAAAGCCCTGATACCTATTGTACTAGATCACATACTATGGAGATATTAAGTGGATGTTTCCTGAGATCACGGTGTGACTTCCTTTCATAGAATGGGAAATAGTGCCAGTAATTAAAAAAAAAATTAAAAAGGATACTAGCAATAGTAATGGTGGGCGCATATTGGTAGCAGTAGATTGCACAGACACTGTGCTTAACCATTTCCAAAGCACTTTCACATGCTCGAGGGGGAGAGGCAAAGCAGATGATAACTCTATTTTAAAGGGAAAGAAGCTAAAGGTTGATTACAGAGGTAATATGGCCTAGGTAAGACTTCATTACACATTGAGCATTGGGTCCCAAAGCCCCTGGCTAGTTTCACATTGTCTCTTTTCAGTAACTATTCAGAATGTAGGGTCATCTTACATTTCCTGATGAATTATGCCATGTGTGATTAGAATGTTAATGTCAACAGAGATTGAGCTTTCTGTGTCAAGAACTGTGCTGAGTATCCTACATAAATTATGTAATTAGATTCTTTCAACAGCCAGATTTGCCTTTTTTTCCAGTGAGGAAACATGAGATTTGCAGATATAAAATCACCAGCCCAGGGTAACTCGGCTATAGCAAGCCAACAGAGAAAGCAGCCAATGCCCGTTCTCTCAACTACCGCTCCTCCCGCCTCCCATCCCATGGACTCTGCATTGCTGACTGAGCTGCAAGGCAGTAACCTGAGGTCACCCGAGAGGATGATTTGAGCTTTTCCTACATCAGGTGTACCTCACACAAGAATTATGGGATAATTTAGAAATGTATCTAAATTACATTTTGCCAGTTTAAAAATTGGCTCAACTAAATTCACCTTTCTATATTTATATTTTCCTATTTTTTCACTTGAGAGTTCCTTAACTAAAAATATTAAATATAATTTCACTCCAAAAAAAAAAACACTTTGTAAGGAATGTTTTTGTTTTGTTTGGTAAAGCTTTTTGTAAAGCTTTCAGTTCCTAATTCTTTCTTATTTGCGGGTTTGATGTCATAGCCGTGATCTAGGAGTGACTGATATCTAACCTATCAATTTTGTCACAATAGCTATGTACTGCAATTGAACAAGGGACAGGGTGATACAGGACAGAGGGAGAAGTGACTTACTCTTCATACAGGTTAAGGCGTGAGTGAGGGAGGCTTCATCAAAGAGAACACACATTAGCTGGACCATAGTATATGAAGCATTCCTCAGGAGGAAAAGAAGGAAAAGCCATTCTAGGCCCAGGAAAGACCGTGTATAAATGCAAAGACTGTAAACAGGGTGTTGAGTCGAGAGACCTGCAAGTATCTGGTAGACTGTGCTTCTGTGTAATGGCAGGAGGTGAACCTGGAAGTAGAAACAAGAGTAGGATTTGACGGAGACTTTGTGTCATGTTGAGGGGCTTGAAACTCCCCCTGTGAGGGAGAGCTACTGAAGGGTATTAAGCAAGAAAGTGACATAATTCAGTATGACTGTTGAACGACCTTTCTATGCAGTAAATACAGATTGGACTTGGGATGGCCTATAACTTAGGGTGAGGAGGTTACCGCACACAGGTCCCTGTTAAGGCACTTGTCGCAGAGATGTTTCGTGGTCTCATAAATAAAATTGTCATCCACCGTTTTCCTTTCTGTTTTGACTGTCAGGAAGTTCAAAGCCACATTCAATCCTCATTCACGTAACTGTATCAGCCCTTTGAATCAGCCTATTTTGCTGCACCTCCATTTCATGGTGTATTAGTTTTATATCGCTGCTATAACACATTACAACCTCTTTAACAGCTTAAAACAACATAAATTTATCTCACGGTCTCCACGTATCAGAAGTCTGACACAGTCTCCCTGGGCTAAAATCAAAGTATTGCTCCTTCCAAACTTGTTCAGGCTGCTGACAGAATTCAGTCCCCTGCAGTCATAGAGCTGAGGTCCCAACTTTCCTGAGAGCCAAGGACTGTTCTCAGCTTCTAGAACTTACCTGATTTCTTTGACTTGCAATCACCTTCTTCCATTTTTCAAAGCCAGAAATGGTGGTTTGTGTCTTTCTCATGCTCAGAGTTACGATGCCCTTTCCTTCTACTGCTTCTCTGACTTTTCTTTCCTTCTCCTCTGATTACATGGTTACACTGAGCCCACCTGTACCAGGATCATCTCCCTGTTTAAAGATCACCTGATTAGGACTGTTAACTCCAGCCTCAAAGTTGCCTCACAGCATACTTAAATTAGTGTTTAATTAAATACCAGATGATGGGAGTCTTGGAGGCACATCATCAGAATTTTGCCCACCAAACGTAGGTTTAATTTTCAATTTCCATTTTGACAGTTTAATATTTAATATTTATATAACTGCCCCACAATATTACAGTGCATGAATGTACTGTACTTTAAAGGTGTGTGGGATGCTGGAAATTTGTCATTATAAATAACATTGGGTCACACAATTTTACACCTTTGGCATTTTGGATTTCTTTCTGGACATATACCTAGGTGTTGAGTTGGGGTATTACGTCAGTCTTTTTTAAAAAATTATTTCTTATATTCTAAAATGTATTTGCAAACTAATAAGCTTATAAAATATAAAGTCAGAATAAACATCTAGTTATAACTACAAGTGTCTATCATTTACAATGCCACTGAAAATATGAATAAGAAATACTTCTTCAGACTCGTCTTTTCCTAGATTATGGTACACACTTCTGAATGCACTGTAGCCTACTATAATAAACCTCAATTTACAAAGATCAGTCAAAGGGTCATTTTTGCTGCTTATCAAATAGTTCCTGCTCTTTTTACAGACATATCATATGAATGTACTTCTCTGCTACCTTGATGCAATTGTGCTATTTGATTTGTCCAAGGTAATGTAGCTGAACATGTGTGTGTCACTTATCAGTGAAAGTATAAGGGCCAGTATGCGGTTAGTCATACATTCTTTCCCTATGCCTTTGAGCCTGGCAATATTGCAGTGTGTGGTTACTCTACTAACTTAGATTCTGGAGTTAAAACAAGGCAGAGCAGACCACCCCCCCCCCCCCCCCCCCCCCCGCCGCCCCCAGTATAGATACAGTGTGAGTAAGAAATGAATTGTCTTGCTTAAATGATTCAAGATTTTAGGATTGTTTGTTACATAGTATAATCTCTCCCATCTTGAGTAGATTGGATACAGATCCTAACCAATGGAAATTAGTACAGAGAAGTCAATTTCTGCTATAACAAAAATGTAGCATTGTTTGGCGAGGGTACTGTCTGTGGTCCTGGAGGGATGGTGACCCATGTTGTGGGGCAACAGAGTATTTGGTAAAATGCCATGTGCTCTACGGGGAAAGCAATGGCACCCCACTCCAGTACTCTTGCCTAGAAAATCCCATGGATGGAGGAGCCTGGTGGGCTACAGTCCATGTGGTTGTGAAGAGTCGGGCATGACTGAGTGACTTCACCTTCACTTTTCACTTTCATGCATTGGAGAAGGAAATGGCAACCGACTCCAATGTTCTTGCCTGGAGAATCCCAGGGGCTGGGGAGCCTTGTGGGCTGACGTTTATGGGGTCACACAGAGTTGGACATGACTGAAGTGACTTAGCAGCAGCATGTGCTCTAACTTGTAAGGCATACTATACATCTAATAAGCTTGGAGAACTAGGGGAGCAGGTTGGAAAACAAAGTATTAGTAACATGTTGACTGATATTGATTCCATATGACAAAGTATTTTAGTGCAGAGAAGCAGAAGAAAGAACTAGTTGGTTTACAAGTCATAATAAAAAGAAAATTAACAAATTCAGGGGAATATAGTGTTAAAAGAAATGACCACTTCTCATACTTAAAATATTTAATTGAGAATTTTTTTTTTTTTAGCAACAAAGGCTGATTAAAACTCAGTCTTACAGCTAATACTAAATTAAGGATAAAGTAACAGTGGAAAATCCCATGGACGAAGGAGGCTGGTGGGCTACAGTCCATGGGGTCGCTAAGAGTCAGGCATGACTGAGTGACTTTACTTTCACTTTTCACTTTGATGCATTGGAGAAGGAAATGGCAACCCACTCCAGTGTTCTTGTCTGGAGAATCCCAGGGACGGGGGAGCCTGGTGGGCTGCCGTCTATGGGGTTGCACAGAGTCGAACACAACTGAAGCGACTTAGCAGCAGCAGCAGCAACGGTGTTAAAAGCTAGTGTTGAAAGCTCTGAACAGACTCAAGATGTGTATTAGTTTCCTGTTGTTTCTGTAACAAATAACCACAAACTTGTTGGCTTTAAATAATGTACATTTACTCTTAAAGTTCTGATAGTCTTAACTGGGCTGAAATCTAGGTTTTTCTGGAGGGTAATTCATTTTCTTGCTTTTCTAGCTTCTAGGCTGCCCACATTTCTTGGTTCCTGGCCTCCTTTCATTTCCAAAGTCAGGAATGGCCAAATATTTCTCATATTGCATCGTTCTAACTCTGACACTGACTTCTGCCTCTCACTTCTGCGTCTAAGGACTTTTGTGATTACATTGGACCCACTTGAATGATTTAGAATTCTCTCCTTGTTTTAAAATCAGCTGATTCACAAACTTAATTCATCTGCAATGTTAATTCCCCTTTACAACATGATATATCATATTTACAAGTCTAGGGATTAGGGTGTGGACATCTTCTGGGGACCATTATTATACACACACTGAGACCTAGAAAATTCTTTAAAATTGCAAAATTGCGTAGGGAAAACAGATGAAAAGTGTGGTTCTGGACGTCTGATGGACACAAGATACCCACGTTAAAATCGAGAGTAGGGGCAAGAGAGAAACAAAAGGAGGCATGAGGGTGAGGAAGCAGAGACACCGAATGTGCATGCATGCTCCGTCATTTCTGACTCTGTGACCCCACGGACTGCAGCTTGGCAGACTTCTCCATGGAATTATCCAGGCAAGAATACTGGAGTGTGTTGCCATTTCCTTCCCCAAAAGACACTGAACAAATATGAGTATTTATCTTGAAAGGAACTGTCATGCATTTTTGGTACATGAAGCTGACTGAAATCAAAGAGACAGAAATCCAGTGAAGTTTCTGAGTGAGTTATATTGCCAAAAGAATCAGCCCGCACTAAAAGAAAATGTGATAGCTTATGATTTAAAATAACCCTGAAGTTTCAACCATTATTGGATCAGATGTAAGGTAAGAAGTCTGCCTAACCCCCAAGAGGGAGGTATATTCCCTGACGCCCACTTCAAATGTAGCCAAGGAATATCACAGAAAGGGAGACTCTCCCAGAGGGCAGAGCCAAAGACCATGGAGATGATGAGTCGAGGAGCCCTTCTTGCTCCACGAGAGGAGACCTTAATAATATCCACCCAGCAAGGATTCTGATATACCAGTATGCCTTCCATTTGTATCCTTTAATAAGAATATTTGTTGAAATTATTCAAGCCCTTTTTTACCACCATTTATTGGGTGTAGGCGACTGAGCGACTTCACTTTCACTTTTCACTTTCATGCATTGGAGAAGGAAATGACAACCCACTCCAGTGTTCTTGCCTGGAGAATCCCAGGGATGGGGGAGCCTGGTGGGCTGCTGTCTATGGGGTCGCACAAAGTTGGACATGACTGAAGTGACTTAGCAGCAGCAGCAGCAGCAGCATTGGGTGTAGGGAGGTGGGTGAATGAGGAGGCTGATGAATTGCTTTTTTAACTTACATGTCTCTGGATCATCAGGAACTATTTCTAGATCTGATGCAAATATCTTGCTTCATTTCTTATACAAGATTACCAGAGATTCTGGACTTTACACTTGATGTTATTATGACTGAACAGAATTGGGGGCATTAGAGAGAAAGAGTGTATTTTACCTGGGCAAGAAGGAGAGAGGGACAAAAATTTAATAATCAAAAGGGCAGACTGTGATAGTCACTAGTGTTGCCCATTTGCCTTTCCTTCCACCCATACAGAAGACTATCTTAGCCCTTTTTGGTTGGGTAGGATAATGAGAGGAGGTATGGACATGGGTCCAACATTTCCAAGTCAGAACTCTTATTATTAACTGCTGGTGTGAGATGCTCCTGAGTTCTCTCCCCGCCATTGGAATGATCTTAGAAGCATGTGTGAAGATGAAGCTCCCATCAGCTTTCCTGACCAACCCACTTTGGACAAATGTTTCAGGAATAAATGTTTGTTATGACTGGGAAGTTACCATAGCATAAACCAGTCTGTTCTGACTGATACAGAGAACAGGGACTTTTTTTTTTCCCCCACTTTGTAAAGGTTTATGCTTAGTTTTCCTTAAATGCTCCCTAAGATATTTAATAAAAATTCATGTACAGGCTTTATGCTTACACATGATTTAAGGAACACCTATTGGAGAAAGTAAACTGTATCTTTGTTGCTGCCTTCACTTATATAAGTTTCAGTAAGTTTTAATAAATATTTAACAGTGAGACAGAAGTAAAGAATTTGTAAGAAAATTCAGATTCATTATATCTAGCGTAATCCTTCCCTTCATTGCAACAGTCAGGCAAGGATTTACTGAACATTGATTATTCAGTTCAGTTGCTCAGTCGTGTCCGACTCTTTGCGAGCCCATGAATCGCAGCACACCAGGCCTCCCTGTCCATCACCAACTCCCGGAGTTCACTCAGACTCACGTCCATTGAGTCAGTAATGACATCTGCCATCTCATCCTCTGTCGTCCCCTTCTCCTCCTGCCCCCAATCCCTCCCAGCATCAGAGTCTTTTCCAATGAGTCAACTCTTCACACGAGGTGGCCAAAGTACTGGAGTTTCAGCTTTAGCATCATTCCTTCCAAGGAAATCCCAGGGCTGATCTCCTTCAGAAGGGACTGGTTGGATCTCCTTGCAGTCCAAGGGACTCTCAAGATCTTCTCCAACACCACAGTTAAAAAGCATCAATTCTTTGGCGCTCAGCCTTCTTCACAGTCCAACTCACATCCATACATGACCACAGGAAAAACCATAGCCTTGACTAGGCGGACCTTAGTCGGCAAAGTAATGTCTCTGCTTTTGAATATGCTATCTAGGTTGGACATAACTTTTCTCCCAAGGAGTAAGCATCTTTTAATTTCATGGCTGCAATCACCATCTGCAGTGATTTTGGAGCCCCCAAAATAAAGTCTGACATTGTTTCCACTGTTTCCCCATCTATTTCCCATGAAGTCATGGGACCAGATGCCATGATCTTCGTTTTCTGAATGTTGAGCTTTAAGCCAACTTTTTCACTCTCCTTTTCACTTTCATCAAGAGGCTTTTTAGTTCCTCTTCACTTTCTGCCATAAGGGTGGTGTCATCTGCATATCTGAGGTTATTGATATTTCTCCCGGAAATCTTGATTCCAGCTTGTGCTTCTTCCAGTCCAGTGTTTCTCATGATGTACTCTGAATATAAGCTAAATAAGCAGGGTGACAATATACAGCCTTGAGGTACTCCTTTTCCTATTTGGAACCAGTCTGTTGTTCCATGTCCAGTTCTAACTGTTGCTTCCTGACCTGCATACAGGTTTCTCAAGAGGCATATCAGGTGGTCTGGTATTCCCATCTCTTTCAGCATTTTCCACAGTTTATTGTGATCCACACACTCAAAGGCTTTGGAATAGTCAATAAAGCAGAAATAGATGTTTTTCTGGAACTCTCTTGCTTTTTCGACGATCCAGTGGATGTTGGCAATTTGATCTCTGGTTCCTCTGCCTTTTCTAAAACCAGCTTGAACATCAGGAAGTTCACGTTCCACGTATTGCTGAAGCCTGGCTTGGAGAATTTTGAGCATTACTTTACTAGCATGTGAGATGAGTGCAATTGTGCAGTAGTCTGAGCATTCTTTGGCACTGCCTTTCTTTGGGATTAGAATGAAAACTGACCTTTTCCAGTCCTGTGGCCACTGCTGAGTTTTCCAAATTTGCTGGCATATTGAGTGCAGCACTTTCACAGCATCATCTTTCAGGATTTGAAATAGCTCAACTGGAATCCCATCACTGATTATTTGCTCTATTTAATTCTGAAAAGGAAGTTTAAGGCTTGGCCAAATTAAGCACTCCTTAAAGGTTGGGATAGGAGAGATGGAAAACCAACCCCATCAAGCAGTTTCAGGGTTGGGTCACATGGGTCATTGCTTAATTATGCTACATACAGAAGGAAAAAAATTCACAAATTACCCCAAATCACAGAAACTAAGTCTATTAACAGACCCAATATGGTGAGGCTAATGTCTAAGACAGGAAGAAAAGTTATAAAACTTAAGCAATTGAACAACTGCAGATAAAACATATGGAGCAGATTTAGAAAAAAGATGAGAAGGTATAAGATTCCTGTCATGAACAGAGCTGGGGCAATTGCCCTATTATTGGGTGCTAAGCACCTCATCCAGAAGTGGGCTGGTTCAGGTTATATATACACAGTGTTTCAGACACAGTGTCCAAGCTTAGGATGTCATTGAAATAACTACGCTACTCTCTAGTAAAACTGATAAATTTATGCAGTGTTGTTTAAGATTGTCACATAACATTCTGAACACTGTTATGATTTCACTAGAAAAGACTGGTATTAGTGCAAAATAAGAAATTATAGAGAAACTGAAAGAAGTAGAGGATTGGCAAAAAGGAAGGAAAAAGGAGGAGAAGAAAAGGAGGAGGAGCAAGAAAAGAAAGAAGGGGAGACTGAAGGGGAAAAGAAATGAGTGTTTCAAATACTATGAAAAGAAAAAGCTTCATTTGTCCTGGAGAACTTGAGGACCACAAAAGGCTACTGGAGAGCCAAGGGAAAGGACCCAGATAGGACTGAGGCAACTGGAAATACAAGGGTCAGGGTTGTCGGTGATGCAGGCAGTGAGATCTGGCCTGGGAACAGAATAATTGTATGTAGTTGCATCAGTGGGCTTCCCGGGTGGCACAGTGGTAAAGAATCTATCTGCCAATGTAGGAGATGCAAGAGACACAGGTTCGATCCCTGGGGGGTTGGGAAGATACTCTGGAGGAAGATATGGCAACTCACACCAGTATTCTTGCCTGGAAAATCCAATGGACAGAGGAGTCTGGCAGGTTACAGTCCAAGGGGTCACAAAGAGTCAGACAGTTGAGCACACACACCTAACAAAACCTAATCCAGAGCAGAAAAATCTCAGTGAAAAATCTACCAGCTGAGCCAGTACCCAATTTGTCTTTTGGTTCCTGTTTTTTCACAGCCAGTAAAATCTCTGGGTGCTATCCAGCAGTCAGGCACCCTCCCCGTGGATGGGAGGAAGTCTATTACATTTGACACAAAAAGTAAACAAAGTGTTCTGAAGAAATCCTAAGAAAGGATGTTTCAGTTCAGTTCAGTTGCTCAGTTCAGTTCAGTCGCTCAGTCGTGTCCGACTCTTTGAGATCCCGTGAATCGCAGCACACCAGGCCTCCCTGTCCATCACCAACTCCCGGAGTTCACTCAGACTCATGTCCATTGAGTCAGTGATGCCATCCACCATCTCATGCTCTGTCGTCCCCTTCTCCTCCTGCCCCCAACCCCTCCCAGCATCAGAGTCTTTTCCAATGAGTCAACTCTTCGCATGAGGTAGCCAAAGTATTGGAGCTTCAGCTTTAGCATCATTCCTTCCAAAGAAATCCCAGGACTGATCTCCTTCAGAATGGACTGGTTGGATCTCCTTGTAGTCCGAGGGACTCTCAAGAGTCTTCTCCAACACCACAGTTCAAATGCATCAATTCTTTGGCGCTCAGCCTTCTTCACAGTCCAACTCTCACATCCATACATGACCACAGGAAAAACCATAGCCTTGACTAGACGGACCTTAGTCGGCAAAGTAATGTCTCTGCTTTTGAATATGCTATCTAGGTTGATCATAACTTTTCTTCTAAGGAGTAAGTGTCTTTTAATTTCATGGCTGCAGTCACCTTCTGCAGTGATTTTGGAGCCCCCAAAATAAAGTCTGACATTGTTTCCACTGTTTCCCCATCTACTTCCCATGAAATGATGGGACCAGATGCCATGATCTTCGTTTTCTGAATGTTGAGCTTTAAGCCAACTTTTTCACTCTCTCACTTTCATCAAGAGGCTTTTTAGTTCCTCTTCACTTTCTGCCATAAGGGTGGTGTCATCTGCTTATCTGAGGTTATTGGTATTTCTCCCAGCAATCTTTATTCCAGCTTGTATTTCTTCCAGTCCAGTGTTTCTCATGATGTACTCAGGTGCCAAATCAATATCTCCTTGAGAAAGCAGGGTAGATTTTAAAAAATAAAACCAATTCATTTTATGCTTATTCTGGGGAGGAATTTGAGAGAATGTGGCACCCTACACTAGTGCTCTTGCCTGGAAGATCCCATGGATGGAGGAGCCTGGTAGGCTGCAGTCCATGGAGTTGCTAAGAGTCAGATACGACTGAGCAACTTCACTTTCACTTTTCACTTTCATGTATTGGAGAAGGAAATGGCAACCCATTCCAGTGTTCTTGCCTGGAGAATCCCAGGAATGGGGGAGCCTGGTGGGCTGACACCTATGGGGTCGCACAGAGTCAGACACGGCTGAAGTGACTTAGTAGCTTGCTTTCCAATCAATAGTTTTCCTTATCACTGAAGAGTATAGTGGTCTTAGGACTACACCTGAGGATTTATTTGAAAGTTGGCATAAAATATTTCATTCCAACCCAATACCATTTGAATAAAATTCATTTGAGTTCAAAAACTGAAGACATGCAAACACAAAGTTAGCATTCCTTTAACATTTTCAAAGATACTAAAAGTATATAGCAACTGCTTTAACCTTACAAAGCCAGTCAAAATGCTGGTGATATTGCTTTCAGCTATTTGGTAGCAGCATCTCTCATTTGAAATGTTTTTCTCAGTTAATTTTTTCTGTTTAATAAAAGATTTTAGCATTAAAAGTCTTCAAGTTGTGAAGGCATGTTTTCGGGACCATGAAGCTAATATTAAACTTCTCCTAATGACTTAACAAATCTTCTAAAAGCAGCCACATTTTGTCGTAATTGCATTCTCACTTGCCCTATGTTCATTTTTACTTGATTTAGTTTGTGCAGTAACAGAAGAACTGAAGTCAAAAGACGTGCCAAGTGTGCTCTCTGGGAACTACATTTATCCTTGTGAGCTTCAGTGTAACCGAGAGCAAACCCAACTCCATATTGGGTCTTTTCCCATGCTTAGTCATGCTGGCTTTACACCTTTGTCAAAGAATGCTGCCTATAGCCCAATATATACATGATAACCCATTCTTAAGGGTATAACACTTTTCCATCCACAGAGATAGAATGGTGCAGAACAGAAAATAACAGTTGTCTGTTGTTAGGAGGTTTATAGGAACATTTTGGCTAGACCTACCTGGACAGCTTCAAGAACAAAGGATTCCTGCACTAAGAAGTTTGCAAAAATCAGACACTCCTCCTGCTCTTTTAGTATGCTGCTGCTGCTGCTAGGTTGCTTCAGTCGTGTTAGACTCTGTGCGACCCCAGAGACGGCAGCCCACCACGCTCCCCTGTCCCTGGGATTCTCCAGGCAAGAATACTGGAGTGGGTTGCCATTTCCTTCTCTAATGCATGAAAGTGAAAAGTGAAAGTGAAGTCGCTCAGTCGTATCTGACTCTTAGCGACCACATGGACTGCCGCCTACCAGGCTCCTCCATCCATGGGATTTTCCAGGCAAGAGTACTGGAGTAGGGTGCCACATTCTTTCAAATTCCTCCCCAGAATAAGCATAAAATGAACTGGTTTTATTTTTTAAAATTTACCCTGCTTTCTCAAGAAGATATTGATTTGGTACCTTTGGAAAGGACTAAGTACTGGAGTGGGGTGCCACTGCCTTCTCCACTCCTTTAGTATAAAAGAAGCTTAAATTCTAACTTAGGTAAGATGGTTCTTTGGGACACTACTCCACCATTTTGTCTGAATAAATTTGCTGTCTCTTGGCCCAACACCTTGTCTCTCAATTTATTGGCTTGATATGTGACAAGTAGTATAAACTTGGATTCAGTAACATCAATTCTTCATCAGCAAAAGAGGTATAATAATATCACTTCAGGGCAAATGGAAGGAGGAAAGTGGAAGCAGTGACAGATTTTATTTTCTTTGGTCTACTTTATTTATTGGAAGGACTCTTGCTGAAGCTGAAGTTCCAGTACTTTGGCCACCTGATGCAAAGACCCAACTCATTGAGAAAACCCTGGAAAAGATAGAAGGCAAAGATAGATGCTGGG
The DNA here is from genome assembly GCF_016772045.2 of Ovis aries. Lineage (NCBI taxonomy): Eukaryota > Metazoa > Chordata > Mammalia > Artiodactyla > Bovidae > Ovis > Ovis aries. The sequence continues at coordinate 91,978,452 of NC_056055.1, read as the reverse complement.
AAAGATAGAAGGCAAAAGATAGAAGGCAAAAGGAGAAGGGGGCAGCAGCTGATGATGTGGTTAGGTAGTACGACTGGCTCAATGGACATGGATCTCAGCCAACTCTGGGAGATAGTGAAGGACAGAGAAGACTGGAGTGCTGCAGTCCACGGGGTCACAAAGAATCGGACTGGATTAGCAAATGAACAACAACAACAATACCAGTTCTATCCCCTCCACTGAGTTGTTTAGGAAACACAGTTGCTGCTGTTGTTCGGGAAACACAGTTAATATAATAAGTTCAAATGCTTCAAAAAAGGAAAAATATAGTGGAAATTTAAGGTAGGTATTATTGGTGGTACTATGATTTCTCTTTTTAAGTATAATTTATATAATAAACTGCAACACAAGGGGTCATAAAAGATCTGTTGTTTATGTATGTGACTGAGAAGCCTAAGAGGCAGGCATCACAGAGGGCTTACAGCTGTCCATAGAACTAAGACCTTTATGTGTTAATCGCTCAGTTGTATCTAACTCTTTGAGACTCCATGGACTATAGCCTGCTAGGCTCCTCTGTCCATGGAATTCTCCAGGCAAGAATACTGGAGTGGGTAGTCATTTCCTTCTTCCAGGGGACCTTTCTGATCCAGTGATCAAACTCAGGTCTCCCTCATTGCAGGCAGATTCTTCATCATTTGAACCATCTGGGAATCCCTTTAAGACACCGAGAAACTCAGTTATGCATAACCACTGAGGCAAGAGAGGGTGGCCAGTGATTAAAAAGCTAATTTGGTATCCTTCACCAGGGAGTAAGTAGGAAAAACTGCTTTAATCATCTTTGAGGGCTCCTCAGACATCAGTGTATCTCATATTACCTGAAATTCACATTAACATACATACTCTGATTTGGCAGGACTGAGGCAGAGCCTGAGAATCTGCATTTCTAGAAAGTTCTCAGATGATGCCTATACCACTGCTCCACAAACTACATTTTCAGTGGCGAAGATCTATTCCAGACTACTCTTAAATCCTGGTGAAAATTTCCTATTCTTAAAGGAATTTTTATTTATTCTTAAAGGAAATTGTCACCAGGATCCTAAAGATGAAGCTAGAAGACTCAAGCTTTCACTGGTCAGTTTAAAGAACTGAGAGCACAGTTTAAGACTACATTTCTGTAACATGTTAAGAGTGGGTGGAGCATTCTCTGCCATAGCACAGAAATAGAGGATTCTGGAGGAGAAGAAAGTGTTGACTTGCTAATTCCAGAAAGGGTTGACATTGATTTATACCTGATGTCAAACCAGGTTATGACAAGTGTAAATTGCTTGTATTTTCAGGGCAAATTATGACCGCTCTGTGAGGCTGAAGCAGTGGACTATCATGGCCAGTCAAGAAAAATGAGACTTTCTAGCGATACGCTGAGGCCCATTTTCTAAGAAAACAGAAGGTATTTGGAGACTGAGGCAGGAAAGCATCAGTATGTTCAAAATCCAAAGCGAAGCCCGTGTGATTAGAGATCCAATAATATAAGCCAAATGTACCACAATAGAGGATAGAAGGGTTTATTCATTTGTTCTAAGCTGTGGTTCCAATGATACTGATGAAGGATACTGAATCAGAATGTTTCTTGATATTATTATTAGTTTTTTTGCAGCTTAGCTTTCTCATCTTTTTTATGTTTTTAGATGGACTTTATTTTTTTTTGAATTTTTAAATATAAATTTATTTATTTTAATTGGAGGTTAATTACTTCACAATATGTAGATGTATGTCTCTTGGTATTATTGTGAGTCTGATGGTCTCAGGCTGAATGTCATTTGGGGAAAATGTGGGTCATGTGATCATGTATTTATTGTTGTTTACAAATATCTTTCACATCAACATCCTTACTGTAAGAGAATGACATCCCTGAAATGGTCGTTGGAAAGAAAGCATTTCCCAAGCCACTCTACTTTAGTGGGCAGGTGCACTCTCTCCTGTTTCCTTAGTGTAGGTGAAGCTAGAGAGTCAAGTGGGGCACAGTTTTCAAATTTAAAAATCTTGTGTGAGTAGACAAAATAATGTGTAGCAAGTAGAATTTTCAGATGATGAGCCTGATATAGAGTTTCAGCATTCTTATAGCAGGAAACAGCTGAGAGAGCTAGGAGAGAGAAGAGAAAGAGGGGGAGAGTGAGAAGGCGGGAGGGGAAAAGAGAGGGAAAAAGCAAGAGAGAAACAGAGATAGAGACAGAGAGACAGATGGAGGTGAAGAATTCAGATGACAAAAATGTCTAAAACAGTAAGCCACAAGAGGTTATCAACATAGGTGCTTTCCTGTTACATACTTCACATTCCCATATGGGATATTCTGTGCTAAAGGAAATGCTTTCCTTTCTGTTCCTTTGTAGCCATATACTATATCCAAGTGGTTTTCTGCCATGGTGTCTCAGTACACCAAATTGCTAGATCACTGAAAAGAAAAGATGTGGAGTTATATCTTGTGCACAGGAAATTATGCAAAAATCTATCTCAGTCGATTAGTGAGTTTTACTAAGGAATGTGTCCTATACAAGAGCACTACTTATTCTTTTAACCAATATTTATTGACTTCTTTGTATTCAGCACTATGCTAGGCACAGGAATTGCCAGTGTAGACATTAAAGACATATGCCTGACATCGTTAAGATTATAATACAGCAGATATGGGGGGGGGGAGAAGAAAATAAATACTAATGTAACATTATATAAGCTATTGTGGGGGAAAAAAAATGACCTGGGCTAGATCCCATGGACGGAGGAGCCTGGTAGGCTGCAGTCTATGGGGTCACTAAGAGTCAGACATGACTGAGCAACTTCACTTTCACGTTTTACTTTCATGCATTAGAGAAGGAAATGGCACCCCACTCCAGTGCTCTTGCCTGGAGAATCCCAGGGACGGGGGAGCCTGGTGGGCTGCCGCCTATGGGGTCGCACAGAGTCGGACACGCCTGAAGCGACTCAGCAGCAGCAGAGCTAGTAGCAGAAGGAAGGTCTTTGGACACGGTGGTCAGAAAAGCTCTGAGGAGGTAATGGTGGCAGAGGACATGCTCCAGAAGGAGAACAAGGAGAATTTTCTAAGAAAACAGAGGGTATTTGAAGCCTGAGGCAGGAAAGAGATTGGTATGTTCAAAAACCAAAGCAAAGCCAACATGGTTAGAGATGCCCAACAATATATGCCAGATGTATCACAACAGAAGACAGAAAGTTTATTCATTTGCCCTTTAATTCATTAAACACTCATTAACCACCAAGTCCATCAACTACTCTATTAGAATAAGACAAACCTCCGTTCAGCTTATGTTTGAGTTGGGGCGATAACCACTCATTATATGTCATCATAAATTGATATGGAAGAAGTACTAGAAGTCATTGGAACATACAGGGGCTGGGGGAGATGCTTTTCAGGACACTGCTTTTAGCATCATTATCCTCATAGTATGGACTTTCCTGGTGGCTCAGACAGTAAAGAATCTGTCTGCAATACACGAGACCCAGGTTCGATATCTGGTTTGGATAGATTCTCTGGAGAAGGGAATAGCTACCCACTCCAGTATTCTTACCTGGAGAATTCCGTGGACAGAGGAGCCTGGTAGGCTACAGTCCATGAGACTGCAAAGAGTTGGACATGACTGAGCGACTAAGACATACACACACACATCTTCACAGTATACAATTTCCTTGTAGGAAAACAGTTATATTACCTTAAAACAATATATACACCAAAACATTAGATATTTCAAATCATTCAAAAGGTTGAACTGTGTGCTCCTCACTTCTAATATTTCTACTCCAACTGAAAATATGTGTAAAAAGTTTAAAGGAAACTTTTAAGGAAAAGTAAAAGTTTTAAACTTTTAAGTTGTATTGACTGATTCTTAAATTTTGCTCAGCATGAGATCTAGAAATGTCAGCTATTATTTTTTAATTCCTCTGTCATCTCATAGCTGACCCATTCATTGCACAGTTTACATTTTATATGCAAATTTTCCTCTCTGCATCAATTGATTATAAGACTATTGAGGGCTAGCATTCAATATTTTCACCTTCCAAATGACTTAAGACAATGCCTTGAATAAAATAAGGTCCAAATAGTTTGATTCATTCAGCTTTACATAGTATTTCAAAATACCTCATCTTGACAGAACAAATGTATGATTAACATGAAAGAAATTTTACTACTTTCTTATCAAGTTTGCGGTTCAGACTCTGGCTGGTTTCAGAGAGAAAAGTGACCCCTTTACCGCCAGCTCTTTCCAAGAGCCTTGGGAGGAATAAAAGCCAAAGAGTGAAGCTTCTTTCACCAGAATCTGATACTAAATCTCACTTCTTTCCATCACCTATAAATTCAGTCATTTCATGATAATACAATTAAATAAAGGTTCTTCAACACCACTTGGCACATAACTTATATGATTCCTGTTAAAAATCAAATCCATACACAGAGAATCTTTTGAGGCAAATCTACTGGGTTGGCCGAAAATTCATTCAGGATTTTCCATAAGATGTTATAGAAAAACCCAAACAGAATTTCTGGCCAACCCAAAATTTTGAGACGATATTTTGATTGTTAATAATTTTATCAAATAATTTCACTCTTGTCTCTGATGATTTTCTTAAAGATTCTGAGGCCAAGGATGATTTCTGTTTTCCTCTAAACTCTGGTCAGAGTAATTCATACATACATGAAGGCAGGAATATCTCTGTATTATTATTATTATAAGCAGCATGAACACTCAGTTTGGACACTGGTCTGAATAAGAAAAATAATATCCTCATCTTTTGAATTCACATTTTTACTAAATATTGTAACTTTCTGCTCAAGCAATTGCATCTTAAAATTTCCATGTAGCCACAGGCAAACCCTTCAGCAAGGTTAAAATGTCTTACATTTCAGCAGAAACTTATTTTTTTAAAGGACAAAATGCACATGTAAATTGGGGACACCACATATAGACTCTGCTTTTTTGGGACATCAAAGTGAACAATGTTTGGCAAATATTCAGGCATTTTGATACCACTTGTTTGAATTTTGCCATGTTTTACAACGATCTTAAGTTCCAAATTTGTGAGTACCATTTCTCCAGATAATATACACAAAATCTTCAAAATTTGGCTTTTAAAGATGTCCGAAGTTCCATAATTGCTATAGAAACTATGATGATGGTAAATAAAAGGGCTGCATGATGGTTGTCGTCTCCTCCTCCAGCTATTTGAGTTTGCAAAGCCTATTGTTGTGCTCAGGGCTAGCAAGTTTAATTTGTCAACTGAGGCAGTCTCAGGTCAGTAGTCATGCTCCAATTGGAGCAGCAATCACTTTGAAAGCATCCTGGCTCAGCAACTAGCTCATGCTCCAAAAAGAACTTCAAAATTAACACCTTAGCTCCAGCCCTGGAGTCATCTGCAAAAATGTTCTTGAGCCCCATTCATTCATTCAATAAATATTTATTGAGCATCTGCTATGTGCCAGAGAGGATATACAGAACATATAGATGAAAACCGATGATGCCTTCCCCCAAGAGGCATGCACTTCAGTGGGGGAAAAATGTCTATTAATTACTTATTTTATCAGTTTAAGAAGTGTTTATTAAGCACCTGTTATTTACCAGGCTTGATTTTAGATCCTGAAAATATAGCAGAGAATAAGACTATTAAAGCCTCTGTCTCAGGAAGTTTTCTCATGGATCAATGTGGACATAGATGGTAAACAATAAATGAACCAGAAGCTCAGATGTATGAAAAGTGCCATGACGAAAATGAGAAAGAATGATGTGATGGTGGATGTGGATGAAGTTGCCACTGTAGGATTGAAAAGGGAGGACCTCTCTGAGCCAGTGAAAACTGAGCTGATACCCTCTGAAGAATGAAGTCAATCTAAAGTCCTAGGGCAGCAAATTCTTTGAAACAAAAGAGGGTAGAATGAAAGGGGAGAAGATATCAGGTGGGGGGGACAATACATATACTGAAATGAATATGCAAAATAACAAGACATGTTCTGGGAACCACCAAAGGGTGCTGAGAGCCAACAATTAAATGGTGAACCCAGCACACCAGGCAAAGAGGTTATAGGGAAGGTAATGGGGAGCCCCTGACTCAGGGCTTTTATGATGGCCCTCTTTCATGCCTGGACAGCCTGTTCCCTATTTTTCTGAGATGGCTATTGGTAGGTCGACCCTAAGTGTGAAAGTTGCTCCATCGTGTCCTACTCTGCAATCCCATGGACTGTATCCTGCCAGGATCCTTTGTCATGGAATTCTCCAGGCAAGAATACTGGGGTGGATTGCCATTTCCTTCTCAAGGGGATCTTCCTGACCCATGGATCGAACCCAGGTCTCCTGCATTGCAGGACCATACACACATTTTAATTTCTCATATTAATCCCCCATCTGCTTTCTTGTCTGTGATCATGTCATATACATATTTTCAATTTGGTGCTTTTGCACTAAATTTTAACTCTCTGCTTATGTATTTACTTTCTTCATTTATTTCCTTGAGGTTAGGGACAATTACTATTTAATTCTGCATGTCCAATATTTGGCACAGCATTAAGCATTTAATACAAGCTCAGCAAAAATTTAATGAGAGGTGGATAGAAGAATGGGTGGGTACCTCAGAATTTATAAAACATTTGAATTAGTCTCCAGGGATGAAATCAAGATTTTAGGACTATAGCTTGAATAAATAGCATTAAGATGATTCTAATATATTTAGGGTTTCCAGTGATTTTTAAGTCCACAGGTTTAGGATAAATTGCTCAGCCCCATCCAATCTTGACAGCATATTAATACCTAGAAAGCACAGTAAAAAACAAAGATATCACTTTGCCAACATATAGTCAAAGTTATGGTTTTTCTGGTAGTCACATATGGATGTGAGAGGTGGACCATAAAGAAGGTTGAGTACCGAAGAATTGATGCTTTCACATTGTGGGGCTGGAGAAGATTCTTGGGAGTCTCTTGGACTGCAAGATCAAATGAATCAATCCCAAAGAAAATCAGCCCTGAGTATTTATTGGAAGGACTGATCCTGAGGTGCCAATACTTTGGACATCTGATGCAAAGAGCCAACTCACTGGAAAAGACCCTGATGCTGGGAGAAATTGAGGACAGGAGGACAATGGGCTGAGATGGTTGGGCATCAGCCACTAGATGGAATGAATCTAAGCAAACTCAGGGAGATAGTGAAGGACAGGGAAGCCTGGCACACTGCAGTCCATGGGGTCACATAGAGTTGGACACAGTGTAGCCACTGAACAACAGCCCAGTCTTGTGATATTGCCTACATCAAAGCTTCCTCACTAGTTTTTGACCAACCTCAGTCTCATATCTGATCAACTGCTCCCTCTCAAATAAAGTCTGAAATTAGTACTTATCCCTGCTCATCTTCCTCAGGTCTGTTTTCATCTGTTTACAGAGACTGACCACAGCATATCTGGCAACCATTCAATGACTGGTTAAATTCATGTACCATTCTTCAGGAGAGATGAATTCTCAATTTTTAACACATCAGTATGTGATTCACAGATTAATAGTCATTTCTCAGGATGCCTCCCTTCTGTAAATTACCCAGATATGAGAGAGATGAGAAGAGGGGAAGAGGGAGGGAGAGAACAAACAGGCTGGAGGAAGGGAGGGATGGATGGAAGGAAGAACAAAGAGAAGATGTTTCCTTGTTCAGGAGACATTTTTGTTCACAGGTTCACATATTCATATTTAGAAATTTTTGCACATGGCAAAGTGTTATATAACCTGTGTGCAGCACGATTCCCAGATCACAAGCCTCAGGAATAAAACCACAGCAAATTTGGATATGCCATGTTGGCCACATCTGGACAGACCGGCAGGGCAGCAGAGACAGTATAATGAACGTCAGAGAAGAGGTAATACTTGAAGACGTGGACAACAGTTCCTAAGTTCAGACTCCAAATTAGTATTGAGTAATGGCTATTCTTTTTATCTCCGGATGGAACTGGATGGAGGAGTTCTAGATACGAAAGAGATGTACTCTCAGAGAGAGAGATAATTGGGTACTGATCTATTTGTGAAATATTAGTTGGAGGTTGAAAGGAAAGAAAGATTTGGTGTGTGACCCTGAGCAGTATTTAACAAAACTGTCTTTCTCTGCAGCCTCCAGGGACTTGTGATGGGTTCCCAGGGAAATAAAAGAGTGAATGAGATGGAAAAACTGTACAATATGGGCAACTTAGAAATATGAGAGGTCAAAGCCATTCTGCTTTTAGCCTAATAGTCTAGTTTAAAGTAAAAGAAAAGAAAAATGTCTGGTTATCAGGTAAAAAATGATATGCGGATGAGAGAGGCAGGTTAAGAGGTTTTCAAAAAAAAGTTAATTTCCTGGCTCCCTCCATCCTTGTCTCATTGCCATCTTCAGGGTAGAGTAACCACACACACACAGATATAGACATACATTCCTTCAGGAATAAGACCCTGAGGTGAATCACTACTACACCTTTGGCCTCATATTCAATAGAAGCAAACCTAGCCAGTGGTAACCTCTTTTCAATTGCTTCTCTTAGATAAAGCTTATATTGACCAACTTCATATTGGTAAAGCATCTGCCTGCAATGCGGGAGACCCGGGTTCGATTCCTGGGTCGGGAAGATCCCCTGGAGAAGGAAATGGCAATCCACTCCAGCCCTCTTGCCTGGAAAATCCCATGGACAGAGGAGCCTGATAGGCTACAGTCCATGGGGTCACAAAGAGTCGGACACGACTGAGCAACTTCACTTTCACTTTCATATATGAGTGAAAGAGAGCATATGAACAAATTTTTTTGATAAACTTTATTTTTTATTTTTTTATTTTTAATTTTAAAATCTTTAATTCTTACATGCGTTCCCAAACATGAACCCCCCCTCCCACCTCCCTCCCCATAACATCTCTGTGGGTCATTCCCATGCACCAGCCCCAAGCATGCTGTATCCTGCGTCAGACATAGACTGGCGATTCGATTCTTACATGATAGTATACATGTTAGAATGCCATTCTCCCAAATCATCCCACCCTCTCCCTCTTCCTCTGAGTCCAAAAGTCCGTTATACACACCTGTGTCTTTTTTGCTGTCTTGCATACAGGGTCATCATCGCCATCTTTCTAAATTCCATATATATGTGTTAGTATACTGTATTGGTGTTTTTCTTTCTGGCTTACTTCACTCTGTATAATCGGCTCCAGTTTCATCCATCTCATCAGAACTGATTCAAATGAATTCTTTTTAACAGCTGAGTAATACTCCATTGTGTATATGTACCACAGCTTTCTTATCCATTCATCTGCTGATGGACATCTAGGTTGTTTCCATGTCCTGGCTATTATAAACAGTGCTGCGATGAACATTGGGGTACATGTGTCTCTTTCAATTCTGGTTTCCTCAGTGTGTATGCCCAGCAGAGGGATTGCTGGGTCATAAGGTAGTTCTATTTGCAATTTTTTAAGGAATCTCCACACTGTTCTCCATAGTGGCTGTACTAGTTTGCATTCCCACCAACAGTGTAGGAGGGTTCCCTTTTCTCCACACCCTCTCCAGCATTTATTGCTTGCAGATTTTTGGATCGCAGCCATTCTGACTGGTGTGAAGTGGTACCTCATTGTGGTTTTGATTTGCATTTCTCTAATAATGAGTGATATTGAGCATCTTTTCATGTGTTTGTTAGCCATCCGTATGTCTTCTTTGGAGAAATGTCTATTTAGTTCTTTGGCCCATTTTTTGATTGGGTCGCTTATTTTTCTGGAATTGAGCTGCATAAGTTGCTTGTATATTTTTGAGATTAGTTGTTTGTCAGTTGCTTCATTTGCTATTATTTTCTTCCATTTAGAAGGCTGTCTTTTCACCTTGCTTATATTTTCCTTTGTTGTGCAGAAGCTTTTAATTTTAATTAGATCCCATTTGTTTATTTTTGCTTTTATTTCCAGAATTCTGGGAGGTGGATCATAGAGGATCCTGCTGTGATTTATGTCTGAGAGTGTTTTATCCCAGGGATGCAAGGATTCTTCAATATCCGCAAATCAATCAATGTAATTCACATTAACAAATTGAAAATAAAAACCATATGATTATCTCAATAGATGCAGAGAAGGCCTTTGACAAAATTCAACATCCATTTATGATAAAAACTCTCCAGAAAGCAGGAATAGAAGGAACATACCTCAACATAATAAAAGCTATATATTACAAACCCACAGCAAACATTATCCTCAATGGTGAAAAATTGAAAGCATTTCCCCTAAAGTCAGGAACAAGACAAGGGTGCCCACTTTCACCGCTACTATTCAACATAGTTCTGGAAGTTTTGGCCACAGCAATCAGAGCAGAAAAAGAAATAAAAGGAATCCAAATTGGAAAAGAAGAAGTAAAACTCTCACTGTTTGCAGATGACATGATCCTCTACATGGAAAACCCTAAAGACTCCACCAGAAAATTACTAGAGCTAATCAATGAATATAGTAAAGTTGCAGGATATAAAATCAACACCCAGAAATCCCTTGCATTCCTATACCCGAATAATGAGAAAGTAGAAAAAGAAATTAAGGAAACAATTCTATTCACCATTGCAACGAAAAGAATAAAATACTTAGGAATATATCTACCTAAAGAAACTAAAGACCTATATATAGAAAACTATAAAACACTGATGAAAGAAATCAAAGAGGACACTAATAAATGGAGAAATATACCATGTTCATGGATCAGAAAAATCAATATAGTGAAAATGAGTATACTACCCAAAGCAATTTACAAATTCAATGCAATCCCTATCAAGCTACCAGCCATTTTTTTCAGAGAACTAGAACAAATAATTTCAAGATTTGTATGGAAATACCAAAAACCTCGAATAGCCAAAGCAATCTTGAGAAAGAAGAATGGAACTGGAGGAATCAACTTGCCTGACTTCAGGCTCTACTACAAAGCCACAGTCATCAAGACAGTATGGTACTGGCACAAAGACAGACATATAGATCAATGGAACAAAATAGAAAGTTCAGAGATAAATCCACACACATATGGACACCTTATCTTTGACAAAGGAGGCAAGAATATACAATGGAGTAAAGACAATCTCTTTAACAAGTGGTGCTGGGAAAACTGGTCAACCACTTGTAAAAGAATGAAACTAGATCACTTTCTAACACTGCACACAAAAATAAACTCAAAATGGATTAAAGATCTAAATGTAAGACCAGAAACTATAAAACTCCTAGAGGAGAACATAGGCATATGAACAATTTAGTAAATTTCTATTTAAATCTATACTTGATATTCTGAGGCATCTTACTTACTTAATCCTTATCACACTTATTAAAAGGAATTATTGTTTTGGTTTAGAGATGAGGAAACTGAAGCTTATAAAAGGAAGTGGCTTTCTTAAGATCCTAACAGAGGAACTATAGAGTTGAGATTTAAACACAAATGATTTGATTTGAAGTCCATTTCCTTTTACTTTATAACCAGCTTCAGTGTATAGCTGCTTTTACTCAGCCACAGCATCAAGTCTAGTCATTGAAAGACAAAGTTGGATGAAAGAAGAATAAAGCATTGTTGGATAGCTAACCTAAAATCCATTTCCAAATACCTAAATAGTCAGTCTTCGATTATTTGCAGCTAGGGATGAGCATACATCTGAATTCTAACCAGTGATTTGTAAATGGAAGTTTGTGGTGAATCTGAAAACTTTGCTTTGTGATAAAAGAAATTTACTTCTCTAGCAGCGTATCTGCCCCTCGAGATCCTGCATGAATAGAGGCAGGATGTCTAGAGCTACAGCAGCCATCTCATGACTATTGGGAAAAGGTAAAGAAAATTGCAGAGATGCTGCCTCTGACATTGAGCTGCTCTGACACTGAGCTGCTCAGACAACAAAGAGTACCTTCTTATATCATGACTCCCTGCTATGTAAGAAAAATCAACTATTTTTTAAGGCACTATTATTCTTTTAATTACAGGTTATAAAAAAAAATTGATGCAGGAGAATGTTTAAAACAATGTCTCTAAAGTATCCAGATTAGTGAGATAACAAAGAAAAGCAACTTTAATCTTATTATAATAAATATCTATCCTTGCACAAAAAGCATATTCCCAAAGTTGTGATTTCCTGCTCTTAAAAAGATCAAATAACATCCATGTTTAGTTGATCTTAAACTCTAAGTAATATGAATGACAATGAAAACTTTTATGAAAATTGAATTATTAAGATAAAGACATTTATTGATTTTTCTAAACAGCATCTAGTGAATGAGTGAAGCTCAATAAGACTGAGAGCTAAAAACTCTGTATCATATTAGCAGCATAGCTCAGTACTACGACTTGGAAAAAGTTTTTTCTTTCACAAATTAATATGATGAAAAATTAGGCAGCAGGTGGATAATGTAAAAATGAATCATTTTGCAGTAAGTTCTTTCAGTGTGGAAAGTTTCACATGTCTAGACATATTTTGCTATTGAATCCCACACTGATATTTAAGGGGTTGTTTTTTCCCTATTGCACACAAATTACCCTAATTATAGCAAAGCATTTTACTCAAATGCTGCCAATCCCAGGCAAAGAGTGAAGTCCATCTGTGTCCTTCTCTGTGGTTCCAGTCAGTATACCTACCTCAGTCATCAGGCATGGGCTGAGCAATATGATGTTTTCTCTGTGGTATGGAGATGAACATCATATGTTCTTTATTTTTAGAACTGAGCAGAAACATTACAAATTTCACAATGGCATTTCATGAAAAGTTTAACCTAGTGATTACTAGTAAAAATGTGATGAATAACAAGTAACAAAACTTTGACTTAAAAATTAATATTTAGTGAGACAATAATTTGAAAGCACTTTCATGTTCATGGTTTCTTTATCATTCTCAGATAATTGGGTGTCAGTGACTTACAGATTTACATCCGTGTCATATCTGAGAAATTTTCAGACAAACCCAGCAGGATGAGAAAGTCTAGATACATAATGATACCAGGGTGTACCTGGAGGTTAGAGGAGACAAGGGAGGAAAGAAAGAACAAAGGACTGGAAGACCTAATTGTCTTGGGTGATGAGAGTCATCTGGACAGGATAACCATAATTGCTCAGGTCAAACGATTTCTGAAAATGATTTCAGGGATGTTTGATACAGTTCATGAGATGTTCCCCTATACATAAGTTCACCATTTAGATATATGTGAAAAGATTATCTTCATTAACAAAAAGGAAGAAATTAGATTTCAAAGTTTCCAACAGGTCACAGCACTGCCATTGAATATCCAGTGTCATCACCCTACTTTTCACCATCACACTTCTTTAACTCTTGATTCACATTTGCCATCACTTCAAATAAGGATAGTCTACTCTGGGTTGTTTGTAGGTAAATAGGTTGTTTATCTTTTCCTTGATACCTAATGGGATTAGGCAATTTGATACTTTGACTTGATCAAGCAGTATTTGGTCTCTGCTTCCTTCCCTGACAAAATCATTGCTACTTCTCATTTAAGACAATGTATTTCAATGGACTTATAGCCAAAATGGTAGTAATTTCAGTGGTGCAGCCCATTAACATTCAAGCTGGGATGCACTGGCTTTCCTTCAGAGAAGATTTTCTGGAATAATAGAAAGTGTTTGGGACTTATTATTATCATATGCCATGGGTTTAAATCCTAGCTCTGCAGTTTAACAGGTGCATGACTACAGAGAAAGTACTCCACCTCCTTGAACCTTACCTTTCCGTTTATAACTGGGATCTTGATTTCTAATTCACAGGACTATTAAAAGGTTGAATTGGGAGTTTTTGTTTGTTGTTTTTACAGAGTGCTTGACCTAGACAGCATATTAAAAAGCAGAGACATTACTTTACCAGCAAAGGCCCATCCAGTCAAAGCAATAGTTTTTCCAATAGTCGTGTATGGATGTGAGAGTTGGACTATTAAAAAAAAAAAAAAAAGAGCACCAAAGAATTGATGCTTTTGAACTGTGATGTTGGAGAAGATTTGAGAGTTCACTGGACTCCAAGGAGATCCAACCAGTCCATTCTAAAGGAAATCAGTCCTAATATTCATTGGAAGGACTGATGCTGAAGCTGAAACTCCAATACTTTCTCCACCTGATGTGAAGAACTGACTCATTTGAAAAGACCCTGATGCTGGGAAAGATTAAAGGCAGGAGGAGAAGGGAACGACGGAGGATGAAATGGTTGGAGAGCATCACTGACTCGATGGACATGAGTTTGAGTAAGCTCTGGGAGCTGGTGATGGACAGGGAAGCCTGGTGTGCTACAGTCCATTGGGTTGCAAAGAGTCGGACGTGACTGAGCGACTGAACTGAATTGACTTACAGTGGTTTGAAAATAAACTCTCACTGAATCTGAGCTGTTTAGCTTCCAGTAATACCAGAACAAATACCAGGAACCCAGTAACTTCCTAGCATGCAGAGACTTAAGTGTACCTTGCATGAGAATACAGGTTCTTTTATGTGTGTGTGTGTGTGTGTGTGTATATATATGTATATATACACACATATATATACACACTGTCACAAAAAACAAATGCCACATATCCACCTAATAGGATTGGAATGACTGACAGATAGCAATGACCTTCTCCCTGGAAATCACAGATTTTCAAAATAAGCACTTTAAAAAATTACATAAGTATGCAGTATGAATCAGAAAAGCATGCGGCTGTGTTTGCTGGTTTTATCAGTGCTTCATTTTCTGTAGCTTCCATCTTTCTTTTATTGCTCGGCCAGCTATTTCACTCCACAGAAGAGGAAGGCTATTGGGATGTTTGTTATAATTGTCTGCTTAAGGTTCTTTGGCAGATCACATGTTTTACTTAATTAAATAATGTCCCAATTAATTGATTTGTTTGTAGACATTCTTAATTTAGTAAATGCTGAGCAGAATGCTAAAAATACCATTATATTTCTGACAGAGGCACCACTAAAGTCTGATAATTGATAGCTTTGCTGTTTTCTCTGATGGCCTGAAAAGCTTTTAAAGCTAAATTCTGTAATCATGTTCATCTTTGGAAATTAGTTTTGTGAAACCACACATTTAGTTCTTGCTGAGAAATCTCATTTTAGTCATTTTAACATAATTTATAATGCATAAACTAAATTAGCTTTTGTAGCTAAGCCAGCACATTTTTCTTTAATTTTTTATCTCATCCTAATATATTTTTGACCTTGAAAACGGTAATGTCTGTTGGATATTGAAGCCTCTGAACAAAGAAAATCATTTCCATTCCATCACTATGGTTACACTTTCTTTGCTCTCCAGCACTGAACAGCGCTGAAAGTGTTGAATCTGGATTCCTCAGGAGGGCAAGGGGAACTTCATGTAATATCATTTAGTTCTGATTAAATAAACACATATACATAATGGAACCCAGGAAAGTAGCAAATTGCTTCACCCTGTTTACACTGCATATGATATGACTGATGGTAAGGGGTGATATATCCCCCAATGTTATTCACTTCAGGTTCTGTTGTGTGTGGTTTTTTTCCCCAGGCAGTCACACATACATATTCGTCTCAAAAAACACAGTCAAAATGCCAGGCAGCTCCTAACACCTCCAGTACTACTGAAGTCAAAGTGTTTTCATCCCTTTCTAACAACAGAGAACTTCAAATGTGAATCACACAGTTCCCTGTGCACAAGAGATGTTTCAAATAAGCTTGCAACCTCTCCCACCATCCTAAATTGGCTTTGGCTGCCCTACAAAAGCAAGATAACGAACTGGTCATTCAAATAAACTCGATACTTTCTGCCTCTCATAGAAAAAGATATATTCTTTTTTACAAATGGAAACATTTGGTAAAATGTTGCTTGAATTTCTTTTATTCCGTAGTTAGTTCACCATGTCAACCACAAAAGGTTTTCTGTAATTTTTTCTCCTAATTCTCCTTGGTGGTTCAAGTGTGAAAGGCCTCTTCAAGAAAACTGTTGGCAATAGTCAGTATCTTCAAGTGGCCATAAGATTTAAAAGAATATGGTCAATCAGTAGTGTGGCAAATTGAATCTGTATAAATGCTAATGGAATATCTTATTTCAAAAACTCATATGCACACAGATTTTCAGGTACCTTGACTGAGTTGAACAGAAGCAATACAGAACTATTAATTTCAGCACAAATGATAAAAAAAATTAAAAAGCGAGGTGAGGTGCAGAAACACTTGACAACACGCAAAGGCTCAGAAAGGAGAAAAATCTGCCTCTTCAATGGCCTCCAAGTACCACAATAATCACCTCTGCAGCCTGCCACAGGGCTTGATCATAGTGAAAAGGTTTTAAATGTTTGTATGTGGACCGACAGGTGGATGGAGGAGAGGGCTCACTGTTTAGTAAGACTTAAGAAATCTTTGATGGAGGGACATAACACACTGACACTCAGACAGGATAGACGAAAGGCAGAACCCTGTATACAACTTACAGTTCCAAATGAGAGACGGCTGTCAGACAAGGTCACACAGGGGGTTGCACCCAGGACAGGATGACAGCAAGCTGGAGCTAGAGGAAGCAGCTTACAGGTGGCAAATGGAGTGTGGTTAGCTAGCTTTCCTGGACTCCCGGTGGACTGGCAAATTTAAATGATCCTGTGAACTCGAGGGCATAGGGGTTAGTGGTCTGATACCTGGCTCCTAGGTAATGAGGGCTGTTGCATAGTGGCCTACTGGCCCTCCGTGTAAGAACCTGATGAGGGAAGGCTGATTAATCAACTGCTCAAGCAGGGGAACTGACCTGTAGCCAGAAACTCAAAACTGGATCAAGACAGGATTTTACTTTTTAAACTCTGCTATGCTTACTGTCCATAGAAAGGAAGAACCCAGATGAAATTCAGGAAAGCATTCTGTGGTATTTAACAGCAGCTAACAGAAATCCAAATTGAAAAAGGAGAAGTAAAATCGGCATTATTGGCAGATAACATGATATTATACACAGAAGATCCTAATGATGCTTCCAGAAAACTACTAGAGCTCATCAACAAATTCAGTAAATCTGCAGAACACAAAACTAATACACAGAAATCTCTACATCTGTGACTCTGTTTCCATTTTGTAAATAATTTGTGCCATGTTTTTAGATACCACATTTAAGCGATTCCATATTTGTCTTTCTCTTCACTCAGTATGAAAATTTCTAGATCCATCCATGTTGCTGCAAACAGCATTATTTCATCCTTTTTATGGCTGAGTAATAACCCATTGGGCTTCCCAGGTGGTGCCAGTGGTAAAAGGTCTGTCTACCTGCTAATGCAGGAGACGTAAGAGACATGGGTTCCATCCCTAGGTTGGGAAGATCCTCTGGATGAGGGCACAGCAATCCACTTCAGTATTCTTGCCTGGAGAATCCCATGGACAGAGGAGTCTGGTGGGCTACAGTCCATAAGTTCACAAAGAGTCAGACACATCTGAAATGACTTAGCCCACACCATAACCCATTGTATATGTATCACATTTTCTTTACCCATTCCTCTGTTGATGGACATTTAGGTTCGATATTCATGTCCTGGCTGTTGTAAATAGTGCTGCAATGAACATTGGGGTACATGTATCTTTTCAAATTATGTTTTCTCTGGGTATATGCCCAGGAGTGGGATTGTTGAATCACATGGTAGCTTTATTTTTAGTTTTTAGGGAAACTGCATACTTCTTTTCACAGAAGTAGAGTCACCTATGTAGAAAATAATCTTATGGTTACCAAGGGGGAAAAGGGAGGAGGGGCAAATTGGGAGACTGAGATTGACATATATGCACAACTATATATAAAATAATGGGCTTCCCAGGTGGCTCAAAGAATCTGCCTGCCAATGCAGGAGATGTGGGTTTGATCCCTGGGTCGTGAAGATCCCCTGGAGGAGGAAATGGCAACCCACTCCAGTATTCTTGCCTGGGAAATCCCATTGACAAAGAAGTCTGGTGGGCTACAGTCCATGGAGACTCAAAGAGTTGGACATAACTTAGTGACTAAAGAACACATATATAAAATAGATAACTAATAAGGGCTTATTGTATAGCACAGGGAATGTGCAAGGTGGCTATGTGGTCATAGCATCAGTCCTTCATGGGCAGGATTTTCTCTAAACTGGTTACCAGGTTTATAAGTAAATATCAAGAAGTGCATAATCTAGAGACAAGACCACTGAGTGGAGAGTGAAATCAAGCTGCATGGCGATGCCAGGTTTGCTCCTGAGTAACCATGAGAAGTTTTCATGTAATCTCCCTCTGGTTCTGTGTGCCCTTCCTCTATTTCTAGACACCCTAGTGGGGACACCCTAGTTCTTTTACTTTCCATTTGTTTCCTGTAATGGAGTTCTTTAATCTGTCTCTCCTGCTTTTTTACTTTCTGAGTTCAGAAAGCTTGAGTATCTGATTTCCTTCTCCTTTATCTCTCTTATCCTTCCAATCTGATATTTAAATGTTTCAGTCAAGGATATTCCATTTTATTATTTGGCTTATCTTCATTTTCTTTTTGAGAGCAAAGGTTCTATAAAAATCTGCTTTATAACTTTGTTTACTTTATAACTTTGTTTTTTAATAACAAAACTTTATATATCAGATGAAGTAGGAATAATTAAATCTCTAGAGGCATATTTAGTCTTTTCAGCATCTTCTCACTGAATGCTTACTTCATGAAAGCATTTACTCCTTTAGGAAGGAAAGGTTAAAAATACAAAAGAGGTAGTGCCTACCTGCAAGGAATTCACCAACTAATAAATAAGAAAATGTGAAAACAACTGTATTATAGAAAACAGATGAATGTGATGATCAATTCCTGAATTTCCTTCCTTTTTTACCATCATTTTTGGACACTAAACACATTGCACCTTGGGAATTCCCTAGTGATGCAGTGGCTAAGACTCTGTGCTGCCAATACAGGGGGTTCAATCCCTGGTCCAGGAACTAGATCCCACATGCCTCAACTAAGAGTTCTCATGTTGTGACCAAGATTCCTCGTGCCACAACTGAGAGATCTGCATGCCACAATGAAGATCAAAGATTCCTGGTACTACCAAGATCTGGAACTGACAAAACAAATATCAAAAAAGATAGTACACCTCAGTCCAAATTCTCTCAGTTGAAATACAACTTAAGAGATGGAGAAACAACAGGCACCCATCTCATCAGTGGCCCACAAATGCCTGAAGTTGAAATACTTCCTGAGAAAAGAGAACAAGGAGTACTAAAGCATGATAAGTTATCTCCTCTCTAGACCATTCTCAGGACTCTAACAATCTCAAAGCACCCTTTCAAGTTACTGAAAATTCTGCCCGGTGGGGGGTGGGGGGGAGGTGGAACAAAAAAAAAGAGAAAAGGTTGATATATGAAAAAAAGTGAATTCTTACTGCTGGAATCTTCATTCAATAGATAAACTTTCTCCACTACACCTGGAAAGAAAATGTTTTAAGTAGATCTTAGAAGATCATAAAATATACCTTTATTCCCACCGCAAAGCCTTTTCTTTTCTCCATGCATTTATTTGTTTCCTCAAATTTTTTTTCCCAGAAAAGTAGGCTAAAATCTCAAGTCCTCTTCAGTCCTCTCTTTCTCTCACACTACTCTGTAAATTGACTGACTGTGGTCCACTGGAGAAGCGAATGGCAAACCACTTCAGTATTCTTGCTTGAGAACCCCATGAACAGCATGAAAAGGCAAAATAATAGGACACTGAAAGGGGAACTCCCCAGGTCGGTAGATGCCCAAATTGCTACAGGAGATCAGTGGAGAAATAACTCCAGAAAGAATGAAGGGATGGAGCCAAAGCAAAAACAACACCCAGCTGTGGATGTGACAGGTGGTAGAAGCAAGGTCCGATGCTGTAAAGAGCAATATTGCATAGGAACCTGGAATGTTAGGTCCATGAATCAAGGCAAATTGGAAGTGGTCAAACAAGAGATGGCAAGAGTGAATGTCGACATTCTAGGAATCAGCAAACTAAAATGGACTGGAATGGGTGAATTTAACTCAGATGACCATTATATCTACTACTGTGGGCAGGAATCCCTTAGAAGAAATGGAGTAGCCACTGTGGTCAACAAGAGAGTCCGAAATGCAGTACTTGGATGCAATCTCAAAAATGACTGAATGATCTCTGTTCATTTCCAAGGCAAACCATTCAGTATCACAGTAATCCAAGACTATGCCCCAACCAGTAACGCTGAAGAAGCTGAAGTTGAATGGTTCTATGAAGACCTACAAGACCTTTTAGAACTAACACCCAAAAAAGATGTCCTTTTCATTATAGGGGACTGGAATGCAAAAGTAGGAAGTCAAGAAACACCTGGAGTAACAGGCAAATTTGGCCTTGGAATACAGAATGAAGCAGGGCAAAGACTAATAGAGTTTTGCCAAGAGAACACACTGGTCATAGCAAACACCTCTTCTAACAACAAAAAATAAGACTCTACACATGGACATCACCAGATGGCCAACACCAAAATCAGATTGATTATATTCTTTGTAGCCAAAGATGGAGAAGCTCTATACAGTCAACAAAAACAAGACCAGGAGCTGACTGTGGCTCAGATCATTAACTCCTTATTACCAAATTCAGACTTAAATTGAAGAAAGTAGGGAAAACTGCTAGACCATTCAGGTATGACCTAAATAAAATCTCTTATGATTATACAGTGGAAGTGAGAAATAGATTTAAGGGACTATATCTGATAGACAGAGTGCCTGATGAACTATGGATGGTGGTTTGTAACATCATACATAAGGCAGGGATCAAGACAATCCCCAAGAAAAAGAAATACAAAAAAGCAAAATGTGTGACTGAGGAGGCCTTACAAATAGCTATGAAAAGAAGAGAAATGAAAAGCAAAGGAGAAAAGAAAAGATATACCTATTTGAAAGCAGAGTTCCAAAGAATAGCAAGAAGAGATAAGAAAGCCTTCCTCATTGATCAATGCAAAGAAATAGAGGAAAAGAACAGAATGGGAAAAACTAGAGATCTCTGCAAGAAAATTAGAGATACCAGGGGAACATTTCATGCAAAGATGGGCTCGATAAAGAACAGAAATGGTATAGACCTAACAGAAGCAGAAGATATTAAGATGTGGCAAGAATACACAGAAGAACTGTACAAAAAATATCTTCATAACCCAGATAATCATGATGGTGTGATCACTCACCTAGAGCCAGACATCCTGGAATGTGAAGTCAAGTGGGCCTTAGAAAGCATCACTACGAACAAAGCTAGTGGAGGTGATGGAATTCCAGTTGAGCTATTTCAAATCCTGAAAGATGATGCTGTGAAAGTGCTGCTCTCAATATGCCAGCAAATTTGGAAAAGTCAGCAGTGGCCACAGGACTGGAAAAGGTCAGTTTTCATTCCAATCCCAAAGAAAGGCAATGCCAAAGAATACTCAAACTACCACACAATTGCACTCATCTCAATGCTAGTAAGTAATGCTCAAAATTATCCAAGCCAGGCTTCAGCAGTACATGAACCATGAACTTCCAGATGTTCAGGCTGGTTTTAAAAAAGGCAGGGGAACCAGAGATCAATTTGTCAACAATCAAATTGCCATCATGGAAAAAGCAAGAGAGTTCCAGAAAAACATCTATTTCTGCTTTATTGACTATGCCAAAGCCTTTGACTGTGTGGATCACAATAAACTGTGGAAAATTCTGAAAGAGATGGGAATACCAGACCACCTGACCTGCCTCTTGAGAAACCTATATGCAGGTCAGGAAGCAACGGTTAGAAGTGGACATGGCATTACAGACTGGTTCCAAATAGGAAAAGGAGTCCGTCAAGGCTGTATATTGTCACCCTGCTTATTTAACTTATATGCAGAGTACATCATGAGAAACGCTGGGCTGGAAGAAGCACAAGCTGGAATCAAGATTGGCAGGAGAAATATCAACAACCTCAGATATGCAGATGATACCACCCTTATGGCAGAAAGTGAAGAGGAACTAAAAAGCCTCTTAATAAAAGTGAAAGAGGAGAGTGAAAAGAGTTGACTCATTGGAAAAGACTCTGATGCTGGGAGGGATTGGGGGCAGGAGGAGAAGGGGATGACAGAGGATGAGATGGCTGGATGGCATCACTGACTCGATGGACATGAACCTGTGAACTCCGGGGGTTGGTGATGGACAGGGAGGCCTGATGTGCTGCAATTCATGGGGTCGCAAAGAGTCGGACACAACTGAGTGACTGAACTGAACTGAACTAAATGAAAGTGAAAGAGGAGAGTGAAAAAGTTGGCCTAATGCTCTACATTCAGAAAGCTAAGATCATGGCGTCTGGTCCCATCACTTCATGGCAAATAGATGGGGAAACAGTGGAAACAGTGTCAGACTTTATTTTGGGGGGCTCCAAAATCACTGTAGGTGGTGATTGCAGCCATGAAATTAAAAGATGCCTACTCCTTGGAAGGAAAGTTATGACCAATCTAGACAGCATATTAAAAAGCAGAGACACTACTTTGCCAACAAAGGCCCGTCTAGTCAAGGCTATGGTTTTTCCAGTGGTCATGTATGGATTTTAGAGTTGGACCATAAAGAAAGCTGAGCAATGAAGAATTGAGGCTTTTGAACTGTGGTGTTGGAGAAGACTCTTGAGGGTCCCTTGGACGGCAAGGAGATCCAACCAGTCTATCCTAAAGGAGATCAGTCCTGGGTGTTCATTGGAAGGACTGATGCTGAAGCTGAAACTCCAATACTTTGGCCACTTCATGTGAAGAGTTGACTCATTGGGAAAAACCCTGATGCTGGGAGGGATTGGGAGGAGGAGGAGAAGGGGCTGACAGAGGATGAGATGGCTGGATGGCATCACCTACTCCTTGGACGTGAGTTTAGATAAATTCCGGTAGTTGGTGATGGACAGGGAATCCTGGCATGCTGCGATTCATGGGTTCCCAAAGAGTCAGACATGACTGAGAGACTGAACTGAACTCTTTAAATTTGTCACTAACTGAAAATGGCACCCCACTCCAGTACTCTTGCCTGGCAAATCCCATGGATGGAGGAGCCTGGTAGGCTGCAGTCCATGGGGTCGCTAGGAGTTGGATACCGCTGAGCGACTTCACTTTCACTTTTCACTTTCATGCATTGGAGAAGGAAATGGCAACCCACTCCAGTGTTCTTGCCTGGAGAATCCCAGGGAGGGGAAGCCTGGTGGGCTGCCATCTCTGGGGTCGCACAGAGTCGAACACGACTGAAGCGACTTAACAGCAGCAGCAAAATTGATTCTGAGGTTTCCCAGGTGCCCAGTGGGAAAGAATCCACCTACCAATCAGGATTCGCCTTTCGATCCTTGCATTCAGAAGATCCCTTGGAGAAGGAAATGGCAACCCAATATTTTTGCCTGTGAAATCCCGTAGACATAGGAGCCTGACGGACTACAGTCCATGGGGTCACAAAGAGTCGGACATGACTTAGTGACTAAACAGTAATAAAACTGATTATGCTGCTGCTGCTGCTAAGTCGCTCAGTCACTGTGCGACCCCACAGACGGCAGCCCACCAGGCTCCACCGTCCCTGGGATTCTTCAGGCAAGAACACTTGAGTGGGTTGCTGTTTCCTTCTCCAATGCATGAAAGTAAAAATGAAAGTGAAGTCGCTCAGTCTTGTCCGACTCTTCGTGATCCCATGGACTGCAGCCTACCAAGCTCCTCCATCCATGGGATTTCCCAGGCAAGAGTACTGGAGTGGGGTGCCATTGCCTTCTCCGGATTATGCCTTAGTAATGTTCAAATTTATCACCTTCTTTGAACTGGTGAGTACAGTTTTATTGTATGGTTACAATACAATTTATCCATTCTCTTGTTGGTGGCTGTTAGAACTGTTTCAGTTTTTGGTGATTATTAATAGACCTGCCAGGAATAATTTTATACAAATTGTATAAAAGTCTTTTTGTAGACATATGCTTTTATTTATCTTGGGTAAATACATGGGATTTATGTTTAGGTAAGTAGTATGTTTTGATATCTAAGAAACTTCCAGATTCCAAATTGGTAGTACCATTTTGCACTCCTATTACCAATGCACAAGAATCCTACCTGCTTAATCCTGGACAACATTTAGTGTTGTCAGGTTTTTAAAATTGAAGCCATTCTAGAAGGAGGCATAGTGATATATTAAGATTCATTTATAATCTCTTATGACAAATGTGCTGTTTTTCAACTGTTTATTAATAACATATATATATTCCTTTTCAAAGTATCTAATTTGCCTATTTGTTATTGAGATGCTATCTTATTATTGAAGATGTTCTTTACATAGTCTACAAGTCCTTTGTCACAATTTATATTGTGAATATTTTTACCCATGCTCACCTATTTATTTTCTCAATGAACACTTTCAATGATCGATGTTTATAATTTCAAATAGCATGCATCAGTGTTTTCTTTTATGGTCCATGTTTCCTAAGATCACTTTACCTTTATCACTTTATGAAGACATTGCATTAAGCTTCTGAATTTGCTTTGTTACTGAATTTATTAGTGTATATTTCATTTCCATATAAGGTATATTTATTTCATTCTCATAATATGTATGTTTATTTCATTCCCAAAATTAAATTATTTCATTTCCCATACTTTTTCATGTAACTTTGTCTTTCCTTTTTTTTCAAAATAACTCATGCCTGTTTAAAAAGTGAACATAAAAATGCATAAAAAGTAATAATTGCTTTTTCCTACTACATGAAGAAAATCATTAATATTTAGTACATAGTTTTACATATATTTAGTTTAAATGATTTACTTATAGACATACAAACATGTCTAAATGATATTATTTTATATATTCAGTTAGTTATCCATCTAGTCAAGGCTATGGTTTTTCCAGCGGTCATGTATGGATGCGAGAGTTGGACTGTGAAGAAAGCTGAGTGCCGAAGAATTGATGCTTTTGAACTGTGGTGTTGGAGAAGACTCTTGAGAGCCTCTTGGACTGCAAAGAGATCCAACCAGTCCATTCTAGAGGAGATAAGTCCTGGGTGTTCATTGTAAGGAGTGATGCTAAAGCTGAAGTTCCAATACTTTGGCCACCTCCTGCAAAGAGCTGACTCATTGGAAAAGACCCGGATGCTGGGAGGGATTGGGGGAAGGAGGAGAAGGGGACGACAGAGGATGAGATGGCTGGGTGGCGTCACTGACTCGATGGATGTGAGTCTGAGTGAACTCCAGAAGTTGGTGATGGACAGGGAGGCCTGGCATGCTGCGATTCATGGGGTCGCAAAAAGTCGGACACGACTGAGCGACTGAACTGAACTGATGGACATAGAACTATTTACTTATTTATGAACACTTAATGTGGTGTCTACCCTGTCACACATTTTGAAGTGCACAATACAGCTTTGTTAGCAATAGATACAATATTTTATCCTATATAACTGATTTTAGTATTATATAATTGAGAAGTAATAACAAACATCACATTGAAGGATTGAACGTCTCTTTTATGCTGATTATTATCAGCAGATCACCTGAATGCTATTTTGAATTTTACAGATATTTATTTTTATTTGTTTATAAAATATTTAACTATGGTTATAATTCCATTCAAGGCTAAGGCCTAAATAGTAGCCCATATTTTGAAGGGCATCATGATACCTATGAAAAAAATAAGTTGTCCTGTAATGTTTGAAAGTTGAGAACTATGAAAATGGTGAAGGATGAAGAGAGATAACTGGTATAAAATGTAAAGAAATCTTAACCTTTCTTACATCTGTCTTTATAAGACAGATAAAAGAAGAAAGAACTTATAAATAATATAGCCATGAGCAAGTCATTCCATCTTCTTTCATAGAGATAAATGTCATAATAGATCAGCACTCTGCCTCTATTTTATATATTCAATGTATATTTTTTCCTCCTCTATTCTTTGGGGCTGAAATTACTTTAGAGAGTAGTGGGAGAAAATTGAGAGTGTTTTGGAATGTGTAGGAATAAAAGGTTCAGACTGCACTGAAACCTTTAATAACTTGTGAATTATGTCATCTGTAAAATAACAATAGATGACAAACTCAGCTGTGAGGAGAGGAAATGTATCCTTTTCTTTAAAAAAGAAAAAAGATAGTCTCAATCTGGAATCACATCAGCTTTAGAATTTCAACAAAGTTTGTGTTGTTTTGGTGCCCCATAAAGTATATCTTAAGTATAATAAAGATAACATCATTAATACAGTCTGGGGTTCAAGACCCAGTTTCTGAAGTGTTAAATTTTGGTGGTAAATGGCAACCCACTTCAGTATTCTTGCCTGGAGAATCCAATGGACAGGGGAGCCTGGTGGACTGCAGTTCATGGGGTCGCAAAGAGTCAGACACGACTGAGCAACTAACGCAGCAACATGTTAGCAAGGAATTTAGATCATCTATACCTAGATTGTTTTATTAATTTACTAATTGATTATCTCTGCCATATGTAAACTAGATTTTCTGATAAAGAGGTTTCTTATTAGAAATTCATCAGGTAATATTACAAATACCGCCCACTTGATATTATTTCCTGTCACTTGATTAATAAACATCTCATACTTGAAATCTCCAAAACTGATCTATTTACAACCCAAATCAGCTTGGCAGCAGAATTCAGTGGCTCTTTAATATTTCATTTTCAGAAATGTTTCTCTTTCTATTGAGTATACAATTAAGCTTTAAAAGTCATGTATATGGATTGTTCTCTGCTAAAAGATTATAATCTTTTTCTTTTAAATTTTAATTATCAGAAATTCTAACTGCTTAAAAAATACCTGTTTCATTAGTTTATATATCTGTGTTCAGTTTGGCAGTCAGATTGCACATATTTATTAGTAACACCCACTAAATGGGTGGGTGTTACTAATAAATAAAATGTCCCAGTGAAATTTCAGGTTGAAGCAATCCAACTTCATCATTTAATACTGTAAAAATCTTAAACTTATATGTTGCAGAATTCTATTTGCTAAACATTCATTACAAACCCATGTGAGCTTGATTTTTTTTTTTTTTGAAATCTCAATCCAACTAGTCTTTCTCTGTTTTGAGTCCTATTTATTTTCTCCTTGGGGAAAATGACCCCTTTTCTTCTTTCTTTCATGAAACATAAGAGTTTATGGTATGTAATTTAAGTTATAGCTTCTACTCAACAATCTTATCAATAATTTTGCAAATTTAGTTATTTTCTTTTGCTTACCTTCAAGTAGCCATCCATAAGTTCTTAAACAACAGTCCAAGAGAGATATACTATTTAGAAAATAAAGAAGTTAATTATCTTAATTAACTTGGTAAAACTACATTTATTTTTGCATCTTCCCTTGTCTTTTTTTACATGAATCTATTTCCATTTTGTCACATGTGCCCTGATTTTCACTGGATAATATTTAGTTAGTGTTATATTAATCTTTATAATGACCATTTATAACTTCATTTTGACTTAGCGTTATCTAACATGCCTAAACTTCACAGTAATCACTGTAAATATCTTAATTCCTGTTTAATATTTCACATAATAGATATTGTCTAGGAACCATTTTCCTGATGCATGCCATTTAGAGGTCCTCCAGTTTCTGAATTATAAATTATGCTCCAATGAATAGCTTCTAATATCTATGGGGACAGACACAGTCATAGAGAATGACAATGTGGTAAAATGTTAACATTTGGATAACCTGGATGAAGGATACACAGGAATTCTCTGAACTACTTATACAACTCTTCTATAACTTTGAATTATCTCAAAATAATTTAAAAGAGTACATTTGAAGAAGTGGAATTATTGGATTAAATGTTATACATATTTTGAAAGCTTTCTTTTTACACTGACATTTTATATCAGTAAGTGGTACTGCAGTATGTGAATATCTGTTTCATTGGTCAATTAGCAAGTTATCTATGAATAATCCATGTATAAAAGAGATTGCTGCTCTTTACTAAATGTATCAGCAAGTTCTGAATTGAAGATGGATGACTAAGGAAATGTAAAACCTGTACAGATAATGGAGAGAGAGAAGAGACACTGCATTTAGAGAAATAACCATGTCCATTTCTTTTCCAGTTATCTTTGAAAGTAACACAACAGAGCAAGAAAGGAAATAACAGTAGACTGTTATTGTTCTGTTTTCCTCATTGGTGAGTTTCTATCTGGCTTATATACTCTGTAAAATAATTCAATTATTGTTGGTAAGATTTATAACACTGGTAGATGTGAAGTGGTATAATTTAACACTTAAAGCTAGAAGGAAGGAGAGATTTCCTAGCTCAAATCCTATAATTTTACAAAGAAAAATATGGACACTCAGGATTGAAGAGCATGATTAATTTATAAAACTTATCAGCAGTAGAGCCATTTCTACAACAAAACTGTATTTTTTAATATTTCTGGGACTTTTCCATAAACATCACAATTCTAGCAAATATACAGAATGAAAATAGATTCTACTGGAATGTTCTTTTAGTTTTTAGTATTTCTTAGACTTAAATCAGTGGCCTACCCAAATTAACCAATCTTCTTAAGAGAAATATGTGAAAATGTACAGACAAGTGTGAATCCTGGACAAAAGTTATATTATTATTTTATAGAACAATGTAGTTCATATTAAAAATAGTTACAACTGAAGACCTTCCTCAGAGATAACTGATTTTTTAGCACATGTATCAGTTCAGTTCAGTTGCTCAATCATCTCTGACTCTGTGCGACCCCATAAATCGCAGCACGCCAGGCCTCCCTGTCCATCACCAACTCTGGAGTTCACTCAGACTCACATCCATAGAGTCAGTGATGCCATCCAGCCATCTCATCCTCGGTTGTCCCCTTCTCCTCCTGCCCCCAATCCCTCCTAGCATCAGAGTCTTTTTCAATGAGTCAACTCTTCTCATGAGGTGGCCAAAGTACTGGAGTTTCAGCTTTAGCATCATTCCCTCCAAAGAAATCCCAGGGTTGATCTCCTTTTGAATGGACTGGTTGGATCTCCTTGCAGTCCAAGGGACTCTCAAGAGTCTTCTCCAACACCACAGTTCAAAAGCATCAATTCTCTGGCACTCAGCTTTCTTCACAGTCCAAGTCTCACATCTATACATGACCACTGGAAAAACCATAGCCTTGACTAGATGGACATTTGTTGGCAAAGTAACATCTCTGCTTTTCAATATGCTATCTAGGTTGGTCATAACTTTTCTTCCAAGGAGTAAGTGTCTTTTAATTTCATGGCTGCAGTCACCATCTGCAGTGATTTTGGAGCCCCCCCCAAATAAAGTCTGACACTGTTCCCACTGTTTCCCCATCTATTTCCCATGAAGTGATGGAACCAGATGCCATGATCTTCGTTTTCTGAATGTTGAGCTTGAAGCCAAATTTTTTACTCTCCAATTTCATTTTCATCAAGAGGCTTTTAAGTTCCTCTTCATTTTCTGCCATAAGGGTGGTATCATCTGCTTATCTGAGGTTATTGATATTTCTCCCAGTAATCTTGACTCCAGCCTGTGCTTCTTCCAGCCCAGCGTTTCTCATGATGTACTCTGCATATAAGTTAAATAAGCAAGGTGACAATATACAGCCTTGACATAATCCTTTTCCTATTTGGAACCAGTCTGTAATGCCATGTCCAGTTCTAACTGTTGCTTCCTGACCTGCATATAGGTTTCTTAAGAGGCAGGTCAGGTGGTCTGGTATTCCCATCTCTTTCAGCATTTTCCACAGTTTATTGTGATCCACACAGTCAAAGGCTTTGGCATAGTCAATAAAGCACAAATAGATGTTTTTCTGGAACTCTTTTTCTTTTTCCATGATCCAGTGGATGTTGGCAATTTGATCTCTGCCTTTTCTAAAACTAGCTTGAACATCTGGAAGTTCATGGTTCACGTATTGCTGAAACCTCCTTGGAGAATTTTGAGCATTACTTTACTAGCATGTGAGATGAGTGAAATTGTGTGGTAGTTTGAGCCTTCTTTGTATATTGCGTGCTTATTATGAGTCTCTTGTTCTTTCTCCAGGTACTAGGAATGGGGATACAAACTTAGAAAAAACTAAATCTAGCTTCCATAAAACTTACATTTCATTGAGAAATTTACATTTAAGTGAATATCAGTTTGAAAATGAAAGTGAATTTATTTTTGTGTATGGTGTTAGAAAGTGTTCTAGTTTCATTCTTTTACAGGTGGTTGACCAGTTTTCCCAGGACCACTTGTTAAAGAGATTTTCTTTTCCCCATTGTATAGTCTTGCCTCCTTTGTCAAAGATAAAGTGTCCATAGGTGCGTGGATTTATCTCTGGGCTTTCTATCTTGTTCCACTGATGTATATTTCTGCCTCTGTGCCAGTACCATACTGTCTTGATGACTGTAGCTTTGTAGTATAGCCTAAAGTCAGGCAGGTTGATTCCCCCAGGCGCATTCTTCTTTCTCAAGATTGCTTTGGCTATTCGAGGTTTTTTGTATTTCCATACAAATTGCGAAATTATTTGTTGTAGTTCTGTGGAAAATACCATTGGTAGCTTGATAGGTATTACATTGAATCTATAATCGCTTTGGGTAGTATACTCTTTTCACTATATTGATTCTTCCAATCCATGAACATGGTATATTTCTCCATCTATTTGTATCCTCCATCTATTTGTTTTTATTTCTTTCATCAGTGTTTTATAGTTTTCTATATATAGGTCTTTTGTATCTTTAGGTAGATATATTCCTAAGTATTTTATTCTTTTTGTTGTAATAGTGAATAGAATTGTTTCCTTAATTTCTCTGTTTTCTCATTGTTAGTGTATAGGGATGCAAGGGATTTCTGTATGTAAATTTTATATCCTGCAACTTTACTATATTCATTGATTAGCTCTAGTAATTTTCTGGTGGTCTTTAGGGTTTTCTATGTAGAAGATTATGTCATCTGCTAGAACACTTTCTAACACCATACAAAAAAAAAATTCAAAATGGATTAAAGATCTAAATGTAAAACCAGAAACTATAAAACTCCTAGAGGAAAACATAGGCAAAACACTCTCTGACATAAATTACAGTAGGATCCTCTATGACCCCCCTTCCAGAGTAATGGAAATAAAAACAAACATAAATAAATGTGATCTAAATAAACTTAAAAGATTTTGTACAATGAAGGAAACTATAAACAAGGTGAAAAGAGAGCCTTCATTATGGGAGAAAATAATAGCAAATGAAGCAACTGACAAAGAATTAATCTAAAAAATATACAAGCAACTCCTGCAGCTCAATTCCAGAAAAATAAACGACCCAATCAAAAAATGGGCCAAAGAACTATTGTCTATTTCTCCAAAGAAGACATACAGATGGCTAACAAATGCATGAAAAGATGTTCAACATCACTCATTATCAGAGAAATGCAAATATAAACCACAGTGAGGTACCATTTCACGTCAGTCAGAATGGCTGTTATCTAACAGTCTACAAGGAATAAATGCTGGAGAGGGTGTGGAGAAAAGGGAACCCTCATGCACTGTTGATGGGAATGCAAACTAGTACAGCCACTATAGAGAACAGTGTGAAGATTCCCTAAAAAACTGGAAATAGAACTGCAATGAAAGTGATAGTGAAGTCGCTCAGTCGTGTCCGACTCTTTGCGACCCCATGGACTACACACAGAGGAAACCTGAATTGAAAGAGACACATGTACCCCCAATGTTCATCAAAGCACTGTTTATATTAGCCAGGACATGGAAGCAAGCTAGATTTCCACCAGCAGATGAATGGATAAGAAAGCTGTGGTACATATACGCAATGGAATATTACTCAGCCATTAAAAACAATACATTTGAATCAGTTCTAATGAGGTGGATGAAACTGGAGCCTATTATACAGAGTGAAGTAAGCCAGAAAGAAAATCATCAATACAGTATACTAATGCACATATACAGAATTTAGAAAGATAGTAATGATAACCCTATATGCAAAACAGGAAGAGAGACACAGATGTATAGAACAGTCTTTTGGACTCTGTGGAAGAGGGTAACTGTGGGATGATTTGGGAGAATGGCACTAAAACATGTATATTATCATATGTGAAATGGATCACCAGTCCAGGTTCAATGCATCAGACAGTGTGCTCAGGGCTGGTGTACTGGGATGACCCAGAGGGATGGGATGGGGAGGGAGGTAGGAGGGGGGTTCAGGATGGGAACACATGTACACCTGTAGCTGATTCATGTCAGTGTATGGCAAAACCACTACAATATTGTAAAGTAATTAGCCTCCAATTAAAATGAATAAATTTATTTAAAAAATAAAGAAAATGAAAGTAAAAGTCGCTCAGTCGTGTCCAACTCTTTGTGAGCCCATGGCCTATACAGTCCATGGCATTCTCCAGGCCAGAATACTGGAGTGGGTAGCCTTTCCCGTCTCCAGGGGATCTACCCAACCCAGGGACCAAACCCAGGTCTCCTGCATTGCAGGCGGTTTCTTTATCAGCTGAGCCACAAGGGAAACCCAAGGATACTGGAGTGGGTAGCCTATCTCTTCTCCAGGGAATCTTCCTGACCCAGGAATTGAACTGGGGTCTCCATTGCAGGTGGACTCTTTACCAACTGAGCTATGAGGGAAGCTCCCAAGTATCAGTTTAATGTGTACTATATAAATTGCTATGTGGAATCAAAATTAATTGTAAAGATAATTTCCATGATAATTATTTTGAGTAGAAGACTATGTAGGGATCACTGTGCTTAGAATCACGATTTGTAAAACATAAGCATGATAAGAAGAGGCAGAAATAGACTTTCATGATAGCCAGGTGTTATGACCTTTTAAAAATCTTTTAAAATTTTTATTTATGTATTTTAATTGAAGCCTAATTACTTTACAATATTGTGGTGGTTTTTGCCATCCATCGACATGAATCAGCCACGGGTGTACATGTGTCCCCTGATCCTGATGAGGTGGATGAAACTGGAGCCTATTATATGCAGTGAAGTCAGAAAGATGAACACCAGGTGTTATGCACTTTATAGCTTTACCAGTCAGCACCAAAGAAATGCTAATTCATTTATTCATTCTTCACATTTGGCATTGTTCCTTCCATCTGATGTTAGAAATACAGCTCACTGTCTCCTAGCCCACATAGGAGGGTATCTCCATTTGAGATCCTTCTAGGGACTGAATGCTTAACCCAGCCAGATTTAAAACTTTGCTTAAAGCAGCCAGATTTATTTTCATACATTTTTCACTGAGTGGTGGCTTTTCCTAGAGCCCCCAGTGTTCTGCTCTTACAAACAAATATGACAGTTGTCATTTTCATGTTCACATATACAAGTAAATTCATAGAATAAATTCTTACAGGAAAGATTCTGCCTTTAAAGGTCTGTAAAAGATTAATCTGATTGATAGTGCCAAGATGTCCTCCAAAGCAATTCCAGTTTACATTCTGATAAAAAATACATGAAAGTGCCAGTTTCTCCATTCACTTGCCAATACTGAATGTGTTAAACCTTGTTTTCATAACTTTTTAAATTTTTATTTATACAATTATAAGTAAGGATAAATGTCTTTCACTTGATATTTGAAGAGGTCTAGAGTTCATACTTCTGGATATTTGGGCAGGTTCTGCAAAACATAGCTTTTAGCTTATGAATTTGGAGCTGTGGTTCCATTTATTTTGGCAAAAGAAACATTGTCAAATTTTTAAAAAATGCAGTTATTCACATTAAGAATACTCTGGGCATATCTCTCTTTGACAAAAATACTTATTTTGGATATGTGAATATTTCTATTGACTTTGGTTTCATAGAAGTGTGTGGGTGTTTTCCTTCCATGAATAAGAATGAGATTAGTTCACTTAAAAGTATTGAGTAGATGGTGTCTTCTGTACAAAAAACCAATCTTTTAATTTTCTTGCTATCTTAGGCTGAATCAATAAACCTAGGCTATGAAACAATGAATGAAATGCATCCCCTGGGATTTCCCAGAGGTGATTATTTTCTGAGAGAACTGTGTTCCACTTAGCACATACCTTATTTTGGAGGAGAGGAATTCTTTTGGCTTACTGAGTTAGTTGTACCGCTTAT
Source organism: Ovis aries (assembly GCF_016772045.2). NCBI lineage: Eukaryota > Metazoa > Chordata > Mammalia > Artiodactyla > Bovidae > Ovis > Ovis aries. The sequence goes on along the minus strand of NC_056055.1, from coordinate 91,944,526 downwards.
ATGAAATCTGAAGCCTCATCTACAAGTAATGACTTCTGTTTAACTCTGTTATTTTGGTGGCAGACAGCTAGTCACCTAGAGACTAAGCCAAATGTTCAGGGTAAAGATGACAGAGAGGTTAAATAAGATGGCATAGCATTTTTGTAATACCTGGAATTGCAGATAAAATATATTTCTTCTGAAACAGGGGTTTTTTGGATTATCTCAGTTCCATTGTTCGGTCATGTCTGAGTCTTTGTGATCCCATGGACTGCAGCATGCCAGGCCTCCCTGTCCATCATCAATGCCTGGAGTTTACACAAACTCATGTCCCTTGAGTTGGTGATGCCATTCAACCATCTCATCGTCTGTTGCCCTCTTCTCCTCCCACCTTCAATCTTTCCCAGCATCAGGGTCTTTTCAAATGAGTCAGTTCTTTGCATGAGGTGGCCAAAGTATTGGAGTTTCAGTTTCAGCATCAGTCCTTCCAATGTATATTCAGGACTGATTTCCTTGAGGATGGACTGGTTGGATCTCCTTGCAGTCCAAGGGACTCTCAAGAGTCTTCTCCAACACCACAGTTCAAAGCATCAATTCTTCGGTGCTCAGCTTTCTTTATAGTCCAACTCTCACATCCATACATGACCACTGAAAAACCCATAGGTTTGACTACCCAATGTTTGTTGGCAAAGTAATATCTCTGCTTTTTAATATGCTGTCTGGGTTGGTCATAACTTTCCTTCCAAGGAGTAAGCGTCTATTAATTTCATGGCTGCAGTCACCATCTGCAGTGATTTTGGAGCCCCCCAAAATAAAGTCTCTCACTCTTTCTATTGTTTCCCCATCTATTTCCCATGAAGTGATGGGACCAGATGCCATGATCTTAGTTTTCTGAATGTTGAGTTTTAAAAAGACTTTTTCACTCTCTTCTTTCATTTTCATCAGGAGGCTCTTTAGTTCTTCTTTGGTTTCTGCCACAAGGGTGGTGTCATCTGCATATCTGAGGTTATTGATATTTCTCCCGGCAGTCTTGATTTCAGCTTGTTCTTCATCCAGTCTGGCATTTCTCATGATGTACTCTGCATATAAGTAAGCAGGGTAATAATATACAGCCTTGACATACTCCTTTTCTGATGTGGAACTAGTCTGTTGTTCCATGTCCAGTTCTAACTCTTGCTTCTTGACCTGCATGCAGATTTCTCAGGAGGCAGGTCATGTGGTCTGGTATTCCCATCTCTTTCAGAATTTTCCACAGTTTATTGTGATCCACACATGCAAAAACTTTGGCATAGTCAATAAAGCAGAAGTAAATGTCTTTTCTGGAACTCTCTTGCTTTTTCAAAGATCCAGTGGATGTTGGCAATTTGACCTCTGATTCCTCTGCCTTTTCTAAATCCAGCTGGAACATCTGCAAGTTCATGGTTCACATACTGTTGAAGCCTGGCTTGGAGAATCTTGAGCATTACTTTACTAATATGTGGTGTGGTAGTTTGAGCATTCTTTGGCATTGCCCTTCTTTGGGATTGGAATGAAAACTGACCTTTTCCAGTCCTGTGGCCACTGCTGAGTTTTCCAGGTTTGCTAGCGTGTTGAGTGTAGCACTTTCACAGCATCACCTTTTAGGATTTGAAATAACTCAACTGGAATTTCATCACTTCCACTAGCTTTGTTCATAGTGATGCTTCCTGAGGCCCACTTGACTTTGCATTTCAGGATGTCTGGGTCTAGGTGACTGATGACAGCATGGTGATTATCTGGGTTGTGAAGATCTTTTTTGTATAGTTCTTCTGAGTTTTCTTGCCACATCTTAATATCTTCTGCTTCTCTTAGGTCCATACCATTTCTGTCCTTTATTGAGCCCATCTTTGCATGAAATATTCTCTTAGTATCTCTAATTTTCTTGAAGAGATCTCTAGTCTTCCCCATTCTATTTTTTTCCTCTATTTCTTTGCACTGATCACTGAGGAAGGCTTTCTTATCTCTCTTTGCTATTCTTTGAAACTCTGCATTCAAATGGGTATATCTTTCCTTTACTCCTTTACTTTTCGCTTCTCTTCCTTTCTAAGTTATTTGTAAGGCCTCCTCAGACAGCCATTTTGCTTTTTTGCATTTCTTTTTCTTGGGGATGGTCTTATTTGCCACTTGCTAATTCATGTTTACAGAATCAACACTTTTATTTTCTCTTGCTGGTCAGTGTCCTGTGTTTAATGTTCTTCTTTCTTTTTTCCCCAGATTATTTTCAAACTCCATATGTTAACTAATTTTTTTCTTTGAAAGAAAATTTGGAGGAAATGTAACAGCATACAACATACAGTAGAAAGCACTGTGCTTGACACTTACCTCATTTTATAGGTGAGATAACTAGGCCTCAGAAAGTAAAGGTGGCTTTTATGTGATTTAGCATTTAAGTGGTGGATTGGTGGATTTATGATTGAACTCATAACTGGTAGTCTTGAAAAGCCAATCTCTAAACATTATACTATGTTACTTCAGTCAGGTTAGCTAGTAGGCAAAGGGGGCTAATTGGTAGCTGCTTGAACAGATGAATGCAACTGTCTTAACTTACTGTGTCTTGCAGTGCATTTCAGGAACCCATAGCTTTGAAACTGGGGCAGATAATCATACTGATTTTTTTCTTTTATTAGTTATCTGGGTGATGATGTCCTTGGATTCTTGGATTCTTTCCACAAAGTGAAAGGGAATTTGCTTCTGTTAAGGTTCTTCTACATAACTACTATGCTATATCTAATCATATTTTAATACTCACTTTAAATCTCTGAAGTAATCATGGAGAAAAAGTAAAGTGAAAGTGTTAGTCTCTCGGTTGTGTCTGACTCTTTACCACCTATGGACTGTAGCCTACCAGGCTCCTCTGTCCATGGAATTGTCCAGGCAAGAATACTGGAGTGGGTAGCCATTTCCTTCTCCAGGGACTCTTCCTGACCCGGAGGTTGAACCGAGGTCTCCTGTACTGCAGGCAGATTCTTTACCATCTGAGCTACCAGGGAATCCCAAACATGGAAAAATTGAGGCTTATCAACTTGCCCAAGGGTGGCAAGTGTTCTAAGAGCAGCTCTAAATTCAGATTCCCATCATGCCCATGATCAATATAAGGTTAACCAAAATATAACCACTTTGTTTTAGAGAGACAAACATTATAAAAGGGTTTAATTTTTTGTGTATATGACCCAAATCTAAAACACAATAAAGTTTTTAAATATTTGTATCATATCTAAAACAAAAAGTTTTCACTATTTTCTATTTTTAAGTCATTTTAACTTGTGTTCTCAATTGGGAAAAACGTGACAAAATCTCAAGATTTTAGGAAATGCAGGAACAATGATCTTGTGATTCTGCCTTTTCCCACCAGAGTGGACCTAGTTTTCAGAACCAAAATATCATTATTTTACCAGTGGGAGATTTGGGAAAATGTTTTAGGTAACAGAATAGGTTATTTTGACTCATGTCTCTGTTATTCCATTTCAGGTATGCCTCAGGTCAAACACATTCTTTTGAAACACACTCTCTCAAATAAAAACCCTTTCTAGAATACCCAAAGAAGAATCTGAAAGTATTTCCCTAAAACCAGTACCAAGGAGATTCTATATTCTGGTTAGAATATGTGTTCATGAATTGAAATGGGCTGAAATCATTTGAATGGGCTGAACTTGAACATTAAGCATATTATTTTGAGAAGTATAAAAAATTGCAAGCAAAGGGATTAACATTTTTCAGGCAATTAGACTTTGAGCTTAATTTAGTTTTATGACTTTAAAAGAAAGAGATACTTAAAGATTTTAGAAATGAACTCATCCTTCGCATTAACATAATGAGTAAAGCAATCCAGTTCCAGCATGGTAAGCCTTGGAGATAGGAATCATGACCTCAGTTATGAAATATCCACAATAAATATAGCTTTTCCTGTACATCCTCAGTCTACTGCCTTTAACAAGAATTAAGTGCTCTGTACTTGTTATGATGTGATTTGTGTTATGACTCCTGGTCATCTTGTGTGAAACTTACTGGATTTAAGCTATGTTAAACTATGTTAAGTAGTCAAAATGGAGTCACAGTGCCAATGTGAACCTCTATATTAGTTGTTGTCTGCAACAGGACTATGAATGTTCTAGGCCTATAAACTAAGAGTATTATTTTAGGTGAGTTTGATGGGTCATGTAATGTCACAGGAACAGAAAGAGCAAAGCATAGATCCCTCCCCCTGGGGCAAACCATTACCCATTTAGAAGGAGCTTCAAAGAGTTGCAGAAAAGGAAAGGTTTTTATTTTTTTTTTTTTTATTTTTTTTTTTTTTCCATTTAGGTTTTCTTTGTTTTTTTTTTTTTTTTTATTTTTTTATTTTTTAATATTAAACACATTTCTTTATTTATTTTTTTTTGATGATTCTGCAGTTTATTTCTTTTTTTTTTTTTTTTAATTTTTTTAAATTTTAAAATCTTTAATTCTTACATGCATTCCCAAACATGAACCCCCCTCCCACCTCCCTCCCCATAACATCTTTCTGGGTCATCCCCATGCACCAGCCCCAAGCATGCTGCATCCTGCGTCAGACATAGACTGGCGATTCAATTCACATGATAGTATACATGTTAGAATGTCATTCTCCCAAATCATCCCACCCTCTCCCTCTCCCTCTGAGTCCAAAAGTCCATTATACACATCTGTGTCTCTTTCCCTGTCTTGCATACAGGGTCGTCATTGCCATCTTCCTAAATTCCATATATATGTGTTAGTATACTGTATTGGTGTTTTTCTTTCTGGCTTACTTCACTCTGTATAATCGGCTCCAGTTTCATCCATCTCATCAGAACTGATTCAAATGAATTCTTTTTAACGGCTGAGTAATACTCCATTGTGTATATGTACCACAGCTTTCTTATCCATTCATCTGCTGATGGACATCTAGGTTGTTTCCATGTCCTGGCTATTATAAACAGTGCTGCGATGAACATTGGGGTACATGTGTCTCTTTCAATTCTGGTTTCCTCGGTGTGTATGCCCAGAAGTGGGATTGCTGGGTCATAAGGTAGTTCTATTTGCAATTTTTAAGGAATCTCCACACTGTTCTCCATAGTGGCTGTACTAGTTTGCATTCCCACCAACAGTGTAGGAGGGTTCCCTTTTCTCCACACCCTCTCCAGCATTTATTGCTTGCAGATTTATGGATCGCAGCCATTCTGACTGGTGTGAAGTGGTACCTCATTGTGGTTTTGATTTGCATTTCTCTAATAATGAGTGATGTTGAGCATCTTTTCATGTGTTTGTTAGCCATCCGTATGTCTTCTTTGGAGAAATGTCGATTTAGTTCTTTGGCCCATTTTTTGATTGGGTCGTTTATTTTTCTGGAGTTGAGCTGCAGAAGTTGCTTGTATATTTTTGAGATTAGTTGTTTGTCAGTTGCTTCATTTGCTATTATTTTCTCCCATTCAGAAGGCTGTCTTTTCACCTTGCTTATATTTTCCTTTGTTGTGCAGAAGCTTTTAATTTTAATTAGATCCCATTTGTTTATTTTTGCTTTTATTTCCAGCATTCTGGGAGGTGGATCATAGAGGATCCTGCTGTGATTTATGTCTGAGAGTGTTTTGCCTATGTTCTCCTCTAGGAGTTTTACAGTTTCTGATCTTACATTTAGATCTTTAATCCATTTTGAGTTTATTTTTGTGTGCGGTGTTAGAAAGTGATTATCTCAATAGATGCAGAGAAGGCCTTTGACAAAATTCAACATCCATTTATGATAAAAACTCTCCAGAAAGCAGGAATAGAAGGAACATATCTCAACATAATAAAAGCTATCTATGACAAACCCATAGCAAACATTATCCTCAATGGTGAAAAATTGAAAGCATTTCCCCTAAAGTCAGGAACAAGACAAGGGTGTCCACTTTCACCGCTACTATTCAACATAGTTCTGGAAGTTTTGGCCACAGCAATCAGAGCAGAAAAAGAAATAAAAGGAATCCAAATTGGAAAAGAAGAAGTAAAACTCTCACTGTTTGCAGATGACATGATCCTCTACATGGAAAACCCTAAAGACTCCACCAGAAAATTACTAGAACTAATCAATGAATATAGTAAAGTTGCAGGATATAAAATCAACACACAGAAATCCCTTGCATTCCTATACACGAATAATGAGAAAGTAGAAAAAGAAATTAAGGAAACAATTCCATTCACCATTGCAACGAAAAGAATAAAATACTTAGGAATATATCTACCTAAAGAAACTAAAGACCTATATATAGAAAACTATAAAACACTGATGAAAGAAATCAAAGAGGACACTAATAGATGGAGAAATATACCATGTTCATGGATTGGAAGAATCAATATAGTGAAAATGAGTATACTACCCAAAGCAATTTACAAATTCAATGCAATCCCTATCAAGCTACCAGCCACATTTTTCACAGAACTAGAACAAATAATTTCAAGATTTGTATGGAAATACCAAAAACCTCGAATAGCCAAAGCAATCTTGAGAAAGAAGAATGGAACGGGAGGAATCAACTTGCCTGACTTCAGGCTCTACTACAAAGCCACAGTCATCAAGACAGTATGGTACTGGCACAAAGACAGACATATAGATCAATGGAACAAAATAGAAAGCCCAGAGATAAATCCACACACATATGGACACCTTATCTTTGACAAAGGAGGCAAGAATATACAATGGAGTAAAGACAATCTCTTTAACAAGTGGTGCTGGGAAAACTGGTCAACCACTTGTAAAAGAAGGAAAGGTTTTTAAAGTGGGAGGGACAGGGAAGTCATAAGCAAAAAAAAAGAGGATTATTTCAGTAAGGTCATCTTCCTTTGGGGGAAGGCAAGGGTGTAGTGCCAGGAAATTCCAGACTAAATAGTTAAGATTACCTTCTTAGAAGAGCCTGAAACTATAATTAGGTTAAGTATTAAGTCTTGCTTTACTGACCTGGGGCTTAGCATCAGTGATTCCATTTTGGCCTGTTTCTTTTTTTAACACTTGTATATCCAGTTGAATAGTGTGTCCTATGTTGTTGAAAACAAAGCAGCTAATGGTGTTCATTTCATGAGTGATCACTTCAGATGAGAATTCCTTGAAACTAAATTGTTTGAAGTATCTTCTATTATCATTAATTTTCATCTTAGCATTTTGTTTTCTGCTAACTTATACCTGATAATCCCCAAATGAGAACCCAGTTGACTCAGGAATCAGCTTCATCAAAAACAGGTCAAAATTCAGAAGACAATGTTATACATGGGGATTATTTGGCATGAATCTTTTATATCAGAAAGAAATATCTGTCAGTAATAAAGGGAATCCCACAAGGAAATGAAAGTTGGTCATTTCACAACAGTATTTATCTCCCTCTACTTCTCCCTTATGCTTTTTTCCTCTTCCTCTCCCTCCATGACCCATCTCGCTCCTTGATTCTTCTTTGTCAATGACTATGCTGTTAAAAAGTGTACAAATGCACAATAAAAATTATTTTCTAAAATCAATATAGTAAATGCTTCATATCAATGAAATACATCCTATGATGTGATAAAATGTATTTCTTATTCATAAATTCATTTAACCATCCTTAGTGACTACGTATTTTTCCATTCCAAGACAAGTATTCAGTTTTTCCAGAAAATTCAATATTTGGGGTCCTTATGTAATTCATGCTGATTTGTTAAGTGAGACATAGAAAATACATAATTTATAATAGACTTTTCTTTAATTTCAAAAGTTTTCAAAAGGGTTTTTTCCCTCTCACTCTTTAAATATCCCAATACCATATTGGAAAAAACCACAATTAATCTATGAAGCATAGAACTACAGCTTGAATTAATAAACAAACCTGGTATAGAAAAGTGAATATGATTATTCTTTATGTTTTAAAATTGAGATATACAGCTATATCCACAGAAACAATTTCTGGACTTACAGACAAGTGGCATTAATGTTAATAGTGGCTCTAAGAGATTCAAGAGTGTGGGATTGTGGGAGACTTTAACTTCTCACTATATACTTCTTTGAGCATGTATCATATCTAATTACATGTATGTATAACCTTGTTAGTTTTTAAACATCAAAGAGGCTAGTGAAATTGTAGACCAAATAAATATAATATGGAGAATATTGAACTTGTGGCTGACAATAAATAGTAAAACATTGCATTATAAATCCAGGACTTTGTATGTATCCTCTATAAAAAGGAAGCTAGATCTTAAACTAGATACTCAGGATTCTGGGGACAGGTTTTTTTTTTTTTTTTTTAATTGAAGGATAATTGTTTTACAATATTGTGTTGGTTTCTGCCATACATCAGTATGAATCAGCCATAGGGGTAATGTGTCTCCCCCTCTCTTGGCCCTCCCTCCCACCGCCCACCCCATCCCACCCCTCTAGGTTGTCATAGAGCACCAGTTTGAGCTCCCTGAACTAAACAGCATATTCCCACTGGCTATTTATTTTACATAGAGTAGTGTATATGTTTCCATGCTACTCTCTTCATTCATCCCACCCAACTCTTTCCGCCCATGTTCAGAAGTCTGTTCTGTGTCTGCATCTCCATTGCTGCCCTGCAAATAGATTCATCAGTACCATCTTTCTAGATTCCATATATATGTGTTAATATATGATATTTGTTTTTCTCTTTCTGACTTCACTCTGTGTAATAGGCTCTATGTTCATCCACCTCATTAGAACCAACTCAAATGTGGTCCTTGTATGACTGAGTAATATTCCATTGTCTGTATGTACCACAGCTTCTTTATCCATTCATTTGTGGATGGACATCTAGGTTGCTTTCATGTCCTTAGCTATTGTAAACAGTGTTGCAATGAACACTGAGGTAAATGTGTTTTTTTCAATTATGGTTTTCTCAGGGTATATGCCCAGTACTGGGATTGTTAGGTCATCTAGCAGTTTTCTTCTTAGTTTTTTAAGGAATCTCCGTACTATCTTCCTTGGAGCAAGTTTTAGAATGACTGACTATAACTGGATATATTAGAGCTCACAGAAATTGCTTGGTGACAGGAATGAGCAATTAGTAAACGTGTCAGCCAGGGCAGCTCAGTCCATTGGGCAGAATCACGGAATTAAGCATAGCAATCAGAGGCTGCTTGGTTACACAGAAATCCCCACTCTCCCTCTTTTGAGGCCTGAGATCTCATGGTATGGATGTGTAGACACATGGTTACAGCAGTGTGGGCCCTGGTCCCCGCCAGGCTGTGGCATAGCTGTCATCTCCTGCCAGCACCTTCACCAGGGATAAGGTGGCTGGATTTCTCAATGTCCATATTGAAAAGGGAGAAAATGCAATTTTCTTCTGTTTTTAAGGAGGTAGTTTTATTTATAGGTTTTATGTATAATTAGCTTTCATTTTTTTTCCTACCTAAAATATTAGAAATACTTTCTGAGAAACTCACCCTGATGCCCCATCTCTTTCTTTAAACTAATTAATTTTTAATTGGGGGTATAATTGATTAATTTTTAATTGGATTATAATTAAACTCAATGTTTTGACTTTCCCTGTTAGGTCTAGACCAGAACAGAATTCACAAAACAATTCAGATGACACAAAATTGGAAGGACTCAAAATCTTTCTTCTCTTCTGACATCATTCCTTTTCCTACCTCTACACTCAAACTGAACTCACATACCAAGAAATCCTTTTTTTTTTTTTCCCAAGAAATCCTTTTATTCACAGCTTCAATTATATACTACCTCAAGAGGTCAGAGGTGAAGTTGAATGGGTGGTGTGTCAACTCTGGAAATGTGTTGTCAGCTTTAATAAATCTCTCAGTACAATAAGATTTATTGTACTTTTCTAAAAATAAAATAGCAGCTCTTTTGTCTGCACAAATAGAATGGATCATATCAGCAATATGGCTTCAGTGACTACCTGATATTCCCCCAAATGGTAACTGCTTTTTGAGGACCAAAGCAGAAGGATACTCATCTAAATAATAAGACATCTCACCTTCAGCATTGGTTGTCTTGGATTCACTATTTTCCCCACAATACAGTAGTTAAAAGTGCAAGACTTAGGAGTCATAGGGTCTGAATTCCGGTTTCTTCATTTGCTAGCTGCATAATCTAGTGAAAGTAAGTTATCAAATTTCCTTGGTTCCCACTTCTCAACATCTAAGAGTTGGTGTGAAAAAAAGATAATAATGATTGTGAACTGTTTAGAACACACTACTTGGCACTTCAGTTTAATTCAGTTCAGAAACTCAGTCCTGTCTGACTCTTTGCGACCCCATGGACTGCAGTATGCCAGGCCTCCCTGTCCATCACCAACTACTGGAGTTTACCCAGACTCATGCCCATTGAGTCGGTGATGCCATCCAACCATCTTATCCTCCGCTGTCCTCTTCTCCCAGCTTCAATCCTTCCCAGCATCAGAGTCTTTTCAAATGAGTCAGTTCTTCACATCAGGTGGCCAAAGTATTGGAGTTTGAGCTTCAGCATCAGTCCTTCCAAAGAATATTCAGGACTGATTTCTTTTAGGATGGACTGGTTGGATCTCCTTGCAGTCCAAGGGACTTCCAACAGTCTCCAGCACCACAGTTCAAAGCATCAGTTCTTCGGCGCTCAGCTTTCTTTATAGTCCAGCTCTCACATCCATACCTGACTACTGGAAAAACCATAGCTTTGACTAGACAGATGTTTGTTGGCTAAGTAATGTCTCTGCTTTTTAATATACTGTCTAGGTTGCTCACAGAGAAGGCGATGGCACCCCATTCCAGTACTCTTGCCTGGAAAATCCCATGGATGGAGGAGCCTGGTAGGTTGCAGTCCATGGGGTCGCGAAGAGTCGGACATGACTGAGTGACTTCACTTTCACTTTTCACTTTCATGCATTGGAGAAGGAAATGGCAACCCACTCCAGTGTTCTTGCCTGGAGAATCCCAGGCACGGGGGAGCCTGGTGGGCTGCCGTCTATGGGGTTGCACAGAGTCAGACACGACTGAAGTGACTTAGCAGTAACAGCAGGTTGCTTATAACTTTTCTTCCAAGGAGCAAGCATCTTTTAATTTCATGGCTACAGTCATCATCTGCAGTGATTTGGAAGCCCAAAGAAATAAAGTCTCTCACTGTTTTCACTGTTTCCCCATCTATTGGCCATGAAGTGATGGGACCAGATGCCATGATCTTAGTTTTCTGAATGTTGAGTTTTAAAACAACTTTTTCACTCTCCTCTTTCACTTTTATCAAGAGGTTCTTTAGTTCTTCACTTTCTGCCATAAGGGTGATGTCATCCTCATATCTGAAGTTACTGATATTTCTCGCAGCAATCTTGATTCCAGCTTGTGCTTCCTCCAGCCCAGCATTTCTCATAAAGTACTCTGCATATAATTTAAGTAAGCAAGGTGACAATATACAGCCTTAATGTACTCCCTTCCCGATATGGAACCAGTCTCTTGTTCCATGTCCAGTTTTAACTTTTGCTTCTTGACCTGCATATAGATTCCACAGTAGGCAGGTCAGGTGGTCTGGTATTCCCATCTCTTAAATAATTTTCCACAGTTTGTTGTGATTCACACATTCAAAGACTTTGGCATAGTCAATAAAGCAGAAATAGATGTTTTTTCTGGAACTCTCTTGCTTTTTTGATGATCCAACAGATGTTGGCAATTTGATCTCTGGTTCTCTGCCTTTTCTAAATTCAGCTTGAATATCTGGTAGTTCACAGCTCACGTACTATTGAAGCCTGGCTTGGAGAATTTTGAGCGTTACTTTGCTAGTGTATGAGATGAGTGCAATTGATAGTTTGAGCATTCTTTGGCATTGCCTTTCTTTGACATTGGAATGGAAACTGACCTTTTCCAGTCCTGTGGCCACTGCTGAGTTTTCCAGATTTGCTGGCATATTGAGTGTAGCACTTTCACAGCATCATCTTTTAGGATTTGAAATAGCTCATTTGGGATCCATCACCTCCACTAGCTTTGTTCATAGTGATGCTTCCTAAGGCCCACTTGGCTTCACATTCCAGGATGTCTGGCTCTAGGTGACTGATACCACCATCATGATTATCTGGGTCATGAAGATCTTTTTTGTATAGCTCTTCTGTGTAGTCTTTCCACTGCTTCTTAATACCTTGGCACTTAGCAAGACTTTTACAAACACATAGAACTTGACTCATTATTTTTTCTTAACCTCATGAACAGTACTGCCTTACACAGGTCACCATATTCAGTAATATTTGAATATTATTAAAATCCTTCCTTCCAGCTCCTAAACTCAATCCATTGCAATGGACACTAGAGCCTGTTGTGCCTCTTACTAGCTGTGTGAGTTTAGGCAAGGTAATTAACCTCTCTGAACTTTATTTTTTATCTATAAAGAAGATATAATAATACCTGACTCATAGAATGGCTGTATTACATGAGATATTATATGTAAAAATATCTGTTACAAAACAAACACTATGTAAGTAATAATAAACCTGTAACATAGTACATGGCAGGCTTCCCAGGTGGTGTTAGTCATAAAGTGTCCTCCTGCCAATGCAGGAAATGCATGAGGCATGGGTTCAGTCCCTGGATTGGGAAGATCCCCTGGAGGAGGAAATGCAACCAACCCACTCCAGTATTCTTGCCAGAGTTACACTTTTTATGTAATATCTGTCATTTGTAGTTAATTCATTAATTTTATACCTTAATTTGTTATGGTTAACAAATAATTATTATAGAACTAATAATTACAACATAATCATAATATAAAATATTACCTGTCTTTTTGATGATGATATTACTACTATAGAAAACTTTATTTACACTGGTTTTGTGGGGATAGCATTTTAATCACATTCAACTTCTCTCATTAATAGTGATATTCAGATTTTGTGTCTCATCTTGTGAAAAAATAAGACAGCAAATTATAAACGGAGAAGAGATAGAAGGAAAACAAAGCAAGGAGGAGCAAGAATTGCAAAAATGCTGTGTAGAGATGGGTCTTGCAGGGTGAAAGCAATTAACAGCCATATGGTCAGAGAGTTAGCTGTTTAGTCCACAGAGGTGTACAGATGGAAACTACAGAGATCATTCCAGATGTGTGAATGGAAGAAAAAGTATGATAAATCATAAGAATAAAAAGCCCAAAGTAGAAGAATCTATCATTCACTACATTTTGAAATATGAGGGTCATGGTATAAGCCCTGAGAAAAAGAAAATGTGCAGCTCTAGATGCCAACATATAGGAAGTATACAAAGAAAAAAGGAAATATTTGAAGGACTAAGCAAAGTAGCAAAAAATAAAGGTCCTAGAACTAGAAATTATAGAGCATTGACATAAGGAAAATCTGTAGGGAAATTGATTACTCATGAACTGTTTGTGTCTGTGGCTTATAATAATGGTAAATCATAGGAAAACAGAGAAAAAGTTATGTTTAATTTACAAAATATTATTTAAAAACATGAAATTCACATGTGAAAACATATTATCATAAGTCCGACTCGGGGAGGGGATACAATGTTTTTTTTTTTTTTTTTAATCATATTCTATCCTCAGAGTGGTTAAACCAAGTTAATTAGCACCAGTAAGTAATGGCTGTGTGGATCACAAGAAACTGGAAAATTCTGAGAGAGATGGGAGTACCAGACCACGTGACCTATCTCCTGAGAAATCGGTACATAGGTCAGGAAGCAAGAGTTCGAACTGGACGTGGAACAACAGACTGGTTCCACATCGGGAAAGGAGCACCTCAAGGCTGTGTATTGTCACCCTGTTTATTTAACTTATATACAGAGTACATCATGAGAAATGCTGGGCTGGAGGAAGCACAAGCTGGAATCAAGATTGCCGGGAGAAATATGGGTAACCTCAGATACACAGATGACACCACCCTTATGGCAGAAAGCGAAGAAGAACTAAAAAGCCTCTAGATGAAAGTGAAAGAGGAGAGTAAAAAAGTCGGCTTAAAGCTCAACATTCAGAAAACAAAGATCATGGCATCTGGTCCCATCACTTCATGGCAAATGGGGAAACCATGGAAACAGTGACAGACTTTATTATTTTGAGCTCCCAAATCACTGCAGATGGTGATTACAGCCATAAAATTAAAAGATGCTTGCTCCTTGCAAGAAAAGTTATGACAACCCAGACAGCATATTAAAAAGCAGAGACATTACTTTGCCAATAAAGGTCTGTCTAGTCAAAGCTTTGGTTTTTCCAGTAGTCATGTATGGATGTGAGAGTTGGACTATAAAGAAAGCTGAGTGCCAAAGAATTGATGCTTTTGAACTGTGGTGTTGATAAAAACTTTTGAGAGTCCCTTGGACTTCAAGGAGATCCAACGAGCTAATCCTAAAGAAAATCAGTCCTGAATATTCATTGGAAGGACTGATGCTGAAGCTGAAACTCCAATACTTTGGCCACCTGATGTGAAGAACTGACTCATTTGAAAAGGCCCTGATGCTGGGAAAGATTGAAGGTGGGAGGAGAAGGGGGCGAGAGAGGGTAAGATGGTTGGATGGCATCACCAACTCAACGGACATGAGTTTGAGTAAGCTCTGGGAGTTGGTAATGGACAGGGAAGCCTGACCTGCTACAGTCCATGGGGTCACAAAGAATTGGATATGACTGAGCGAATGAAGTGAACTGAAGTAATGATTCATCGATGATACTTATAATATTGACAGCAGGTCAATTTTATGAAAATAAAACTAATAGAAATCAATATAAGGTCCTGCACATCACAAGATCAAGTATAGACATACAGAACTGTGGAAAGGCTTAGGAGCAACTTAACTGAAAAGAACATTCAGTTCAGTTCAGTTGCTCAGTCGTGTCCAACTCTTTGCGACCCCATGAATTGCAGCACGCCAGGCCTCCCTGTCCATCACCAACTCCTGGAGTTCACTCAGACTCACTTCCTTCGAGTCAGTGATGCCATCCAGCCATCTCATCCTCGGTCGTCCCCTTCTCCTCCTGCCCCCAACCCCTCCTAGCATCAGAGTCTTTTCCAATGAGTCAACTCTTCACATGAGGTGGCCAAAGCACTGGAGTTTCAGCTTTAGCATCAGTCCTTCCAAAGAACAGCCAGGGCTGATCTCCTTCAAAATGGACTGGTTGTATCTTCTTGCAGTCCAAGGGACTCTCAAGAGTCTTCTCCAACACCACATTTCAAAAGCATCAATTCCTCGGCGCTCAGCCTTCTTCACAATCCAACTCTCACATCCATACATGACCACTGGAAAAACCATAGCCTTGACTAGACGGACCTTAGTCGGCAAAGTAGTGTTGTAGTTGAGTGGACTTTAGGAGATATTGACATATTTATGGAATGCATCATTTTTATAATCACTTCTATTTGTGATTCAAATTCAAGGAAGCAAGAAAGTAAAAAAAAGTATTGACCTCCCTGTATCACTGATTGTCAGGCTTTCCATTATGTGGGGATTTATTTCCAATAATGATTTTAGTTTATATGTAAGCTGATTCATGCTTTCTTAGTAACAGCTGGAGTGGCATGGGCTTTTTTTCTAACAGCCCAAATATTTCTTAAAAAGTTCACATACATCATTGCATCATAAAAAATTTCAGTATTAGCCCTGACCTTAAATATACTGGCATAGCTCTTTATTCATTCCTGAGAATTGTCAGGCATGTTGATGGTGTTCAGCTGAGATGCACTGTGGTCTCTCCACACACAGCAGAGCTGAGTTTGTTGGGATTGGTGCCGGTTCATCTCTGTCACAAAGGACAGCTTCTCTCATTCCCTTTTGACTTTGCCTTTTATCCTTGTAATTAAGACTTCTTTGATTTTGTTTGGCAACTCACCATCCATGGAAAAGGATGGCAAGCCCAGGAAACTGGTGCTCTCACCATTTCACAGGGTCCTTGATTAAACTCTGTTCAATTCTGGAGTCTTAATCCAGGTAATTATCTGACTGAGGGTGTCTGCATGAGCACGCACTCCTCTGGAGGGTTCCTCCAACAGCTGGAAGGTGCTTTGGATATGGCAGCTCTCCATAATGGGCAGTGGAGGAGCAGTGAGCGTGGATCAGTGGCTCTTTTTAGCATAGTCCTAAGTGTATGTCTTATATTGATTTGTTTTTAAAACCTTCCAAATGTGTGCAAAGCAGGCTGCTTATTTTGTGCCAGAAGACTAGATTAGGTAATTTGTGATAATGCTCCATTCAACCCTTTAATATATTTCTCCATAATTCTCACATCAGAGTGCACTAGTTACTTATCCAGCACACTCACTACTTTTCCCAAAATACAACAGGAAATTCAATCCAGAGAAAGGACAGAGGGCATCAGTCATTTTGTGCCATTACAGGTTTACCAAATGCTTCATGTTTTAACTTTGTTAATTAGCCAACAGTGCAGAAAATACAAATTAAAATAAATTGTAATGTTAGAAACGTTGTTGTCAAGGAAACATAAATTTCTGTTGGTCAAAATAGTTTTGGGATCTAGTGTTGCATATAACTACTAAGCTTAGCATTTTGTTTTGTTATAGTGTTTTATCCAAGAAAGTTCATCTGGAGTTGGGGGTCTAAAGATTTTCTTAGAAATAATCCAGTCTTTTCCCTTTGCTTTATACCTCATGCATGAATCTGTCTAACCAGAGCTATTATCTATTTCTGTTTTCCATTTGTTTCCATCAAGGCCTTCAGTTTGTGGATGGAGGCTAGATGGGAATCCTTTAGTTATGACATTTCAGAAGAGGAAGGCTTTGGAGAGCCTCCAAACCAGAATTTTAGTTTCTGCATTTTAACTTTGAGATTTTATTTTTTAATTTGCTAAACTCATTCATAATAATATAATTCTAGTGAACAATTATGGAAATTTCTCATTAACTTCAAGTTTTTGGTATGAGTTACACAGAACGGTTCTGTGAAGACCTATAAAACCTTCTAGAACTAACACCCAAAAAAGATGTCCTTTTCATTATAGGGCACAGGAATGCAAAAGTAGGAAGTCAAGAGCTACCTGGAGTAACAGGCAAATTTGGCCTTGGAGTATGAAATGAAGCAGGGCAAAGGCTAACAGAATTTTGCCAGGAAAACACACTGGTCATAGCAAACACCCTCTTTCAACAACGCAAGAAAAGACTCTATACATGGATATCACCAGATGGTCAATACTGAAATCAGATTGATTATATTCTTTGCAGCCACAGATGGAGAAGCTCTATACAGTCAGCAAAAACAAGACCAGGAGCTGACTGTGGCTCAGATCATGAACTCCTTATTGCCAAATTCAGACTAAAATTGAAGAAAGTAGGGAAAAACCACCAGACCATTCAGGTATGAGCTAAATCAAATCCCTTACAATTATACAGTGGAAGTGAGAAATAGATTCAAGGGATAAGATCTGATAGAGTGCCTGAAGAACTGTGGATGGAGGTTCATGGCATTGTACAGGAGGCAGTGATCAAGACCATCTCCAAGAAAAAGAAATGCTAAAAGGCAAAATGGTTGTCTGAGGAGGCCTTACAAATAGCTGAGAAAAGAAGAGACGCTAAAGGCAAAGGAGAAAAAGAAAGATATACCCATTTGAATGCAGAGTTCCAAAGAATAGCAAGGAGAGATAAGAAAACCTTCCTCAGTGATCAATGCAAAGAAATAGAGGAAAACAACAGAATGGGAAAGACTAGAGATCTCTTTAAGCAAATTAGAGATACCAAGGGAACATTTCATGCAAAGATGGGCTCAATAAAGGACAGAAATGGTATGTATCTAACCAGAAGCAGAAGATATTAAGATGTAGTAAGAATGCACAGAAGAACTATACAAAAAAGATCTTCATGACCCAGATAACCATGATGTTGTGATCAGTCACCTAGAGCCAGACATCCTGAAATGTGAAGTCAAGTGGGCCTTGGGAAGCATCAGTATGAATAAAGCTAGTGAGGTGATGGAATTCCAGTTGAGCTATTTCAAATCCTAAAAGATGATGCTGTGAAAGTGCTATACTCAATATGCCAGCAAATTTGGAAAATTCAGCAGTGGCCACAGGACTGGAAAAGTCAGTTTTCATTCCAGTCCCAAAGGAAGGCAATGCCAATTGCACTCATCTCACATGCTAGCAAAGTAATGGTCAAAATTTTCCAAGCCAGTCTTCAACAATACATGAACTGTGAACTTCCAGATGTTCCAGCTGGATTTAGAAAAGGCAGAGGAACCAGAGATCAAATTGCCAACTTCTGCTGGATCTTCAAAAAAGGAAGAGTTCCAGAAAAACATCTACTTTTGCTTTATTGACTATGCCAAAGCCTTTAAGTGTGTGGATCACAAGAAACTGTGGAAAATTCTTCAAGAGATGGAATACCAGACCCCCTGACCAGCCTCCTGAGAAATCTGTATGTAGGTCTAGAAACAACACTTAGAACTGGTCATGGAACAAGAGACTGGTTCCGCATCAGGAAAGGAATACCTCAAGGCTGTATGTTGTCACCTTGTTTATTTAACTTATATGCACAGTACATCATGCAAAATGCTGGGCTGGAGGAAGCACAAGCTGGAATCAAGATTGCCAGGAGAAATATCAGTAACCTCAGATACACAGATGACACCACCCTTATGGCAGAAAGTGAAGAACTAAAGAGCCTCTTGATGAAAGTGAAAGACGAGAGTGAAAAAGTTGGCTTAAAGCTCATTCAGAAAACTAAGATCATGGCATCAGTCCCATCACTTCATGGCAAATAGATGGGGAAACAATGGAAACAGTAAGAGACTATTTTTTTGAGCTCCAAAATCACTGCAGATGATGACTGTAGCCATGAAATTAAAAGATGCTTGCTCCTTGGAAGAAAAGTTATGACTAATGTAGACAGCATATTAATAAGCAGAGACATTACTTTGCCAACAAAGGTCTGTCTAGTCGAAGCTTTGGTTTTTCCAGTAGTCATGTATGGATGTGAGGGTTGGAGTATAAAGAAAGCTGAGCACTGAGAAATTGAATCTTTTGTACTGTGGTGTTGGAGAAGACTCTTGAGAGTCCCTTGGACTGCCAGGGGATCCAACCAGTCCGTCCTAAAGGAAATCTGTTCTGAGTATTCATTGGAAGGACTGATGCTGAAGCTGAAACTCCAATGATGGAAAGAACTGACTCATTTGAAATGGAGTATTACTCAGCGGTTAAAAAGAATTCATTTGAATCAGTTCTGATGAGATGGATGAAACTGGAGCCGATTATACAGAGTGAAGTAAGCCAGAAAGAAAAACACCAATACAGTATACTAACACATATATATGGAATTTAGGAAGATGGCAATGACGATCCTGTATGCAAGACAGGGAAAGAGACACAGATGTGTATAACGGACTTTTGGACTCAGAGGGAGAGGGAGAGGGTGGGATGATTTGGGAGAATGACATTCTAACATGTATACTATCATGTGAATTGAATCGCCAGTCTATGTCTGACGCAGGATGCAGCATGCTTGGGGCTGGTGCATGGGGATGACCCAGAAAGATGTTATGGGGAGGGAGGTGGGAGGGGGGTTCATGTTTGGGAATGCATGTAAGAATTAAAGATTTTAAAATTTAAAAAATAAAAAACTAAAAATTAAAAAAAAAAAAGAAAAGACCCTGATGCTGGGAAAGATTGGAGGCAGGAGGAGAAGGGGACGGCAGATGATGAGATGGTTGGATGGCATATCTGACTCAATGGACATTTGTTTGAGTAGACTCTGCGAGTTGGTCGTGGATAGGGAAGCCTGGCATGCTGCAGTCCATGGGGTCACAAAGAGTAAAACAGGACTGCATGACTGAACAGAACTGACACAGATTATAAGCCAGATATTTTAATCATTCGGGTTTAATATCTAATAGCATAATGTTAATTAAATAAAATATCAAAAATATCCATACATATAAAATTATATTATTTCTTCCATTTTTAAATTCACATTAAATATGTAAGAAAAAATAATTTTGATGACAAAGAAATGTAAAGGCTCTATTTTATATTTTTGTGTTTAGATGAAATATGCTTTTATCAAAATGGATAAAAACTGCTTTCATGTCCTCATGTTTGGAATTCTTAAGCAATTAAAAACTAACTTCCATATGTTGTCTTAGATAACAAAATAATAGAGACCATGCTAGGTACTTTTTGCAAGTATTTCTCCTGTAAAGATATATTACCAGTATGAATCATTTTAAATTCTAATTTCTGATTCTATTTATAATATATTTATTTCTCATATATGAAAATCACAACAGAACAGAAATGTTACTAAGTATATTTTTCAACATTTTCTTGCTATGCCATGTAGGAATTTGCTAAGATGAATTCAGTTGGTTCTGGCAAAAATTATTTTGACATAAATTTCCAGTAGAGTATCTTTCCTATATTTTTCTCTAACTTGTTGCTTTTTAATATTTGAGTTCCTCATACTACCTTCTTTAAAATAGTTATCTATATTCCAGAACAAAAATATGTGGCTAAAATCAAACATTTCAAAATTATATAACAGACTAAATAATAAGGTGGAAAGACAGGAGTTGTGTATGAGAGTATTTGTTTCTGCAAGCAGGAAGATAAAAGTGTCTGGAATACTGAGAACTCTTGATTATTTTTAATTTGAAATAAAATATTCTTAATTTCAAACAGATGTTGCAGAATCTTAGCTATTATCAATTTTGAGTGGTCAGTATAAATATCTAAAAAATTTAAGTGTCCATCAACATTTGAGAAGATAAAGAGAATGTGATTATATTGAATCTATAAAATGAAATATCACTCAGCCATAAAAAGAATGAAATACTGTCATTTGGCAGCAAAGTAGCTAGTCCTAGAGAATATTATCCTTACTGAAATAAGTCAGAGAAAGACAAATAATGTATGATATCACTTATGGTAGGAACCTAACAATGAAACAAACATGTCTATGCAAAACAGTAATAGACTCACAGACACAGAAGACAGGCTTCAGGTTTCAAATGGTAGAGGGGAGAAGGCAGAGGGCAGGGGCAAATTAGGGGTGAGGGACTAGAAGAAGCAAACTACTATGTATAAAACAGATAAGCAACAAACTATGTTGTATAGTACAGGGAATTATAGCCATTATCTTGTGATAATTTTAAGGGAGTATAATCTGTAAAAAATAGACTGAATCACTACGTTGTATACCTAAAAGTAATATTGTAAATCAACTCTACTTCAACTAATAAAAAAGAAAGAATACCACATGATTTGACTTGTGTGGAATATAAAGACCAGGTAATCCAAAATGAATGAACAAATTAAACAAAAACAAATACACCAATACAGAGCCCATAATAATGGTCAACAGAGGGGAAGAGGCTCAGTTCAGTTCAGTCGCTCAGTCATGTCCAACTCTTTGTGACCCCATGGACTGTGGCACGCCAGGCCTCCCTGTCCAACACCAACTCTCAGAGCTTACTCAAACCCATGTCCATTGAGTCGGTGATGCCATCCAACCATCTCATCCTCTGTCGTCCCCTCTCCTCCTGCCCTCAGTCTTTCCCAGCATCAGGGTTTTTTCAAATGAGTCAGTTCTTCGCATCAGGTGACCAAAGTACTGGAGTTTCACCTTCAACATCAGACCTTCCAATGAACACCTGGGACTGATCTCCTTTAGGATGGACGAGTTGGATCTCCTTGCAGTCCAAGGGACTCTCAAGAGTCTTCTCCAACACCACAGTTCAAAAGCATCAATTCTTCAGCGCTCAGCTTTCTTCACAGTCCAACTCTCACATCCATACATGACTACTGGAAAAACTATAGCCTTGACTAGACAGACCTTTGTTGGCAAAGTAATGTCTCTGCTTTTTATATGCTGTCTAGGTTGGTCATAACTTTCCTTCCAAGGAGTATGCGTCTTTTAATTTCATTGCTGCAATCACCATCCGCAGAGATTATGAAGCCCCCCAAAATGAAGTCTGACACTGTTTCCATTTTTTCCCCATCTATTTGCCATGAGTGATGGGACCAGATGCCATGATCTTAGTTTTCTGAATGTTGAGCTTTAAGCCAACTTTTCTACTCTCCTCTTTCATTTTCATCAAGAGGCTCTTTCGTTCTTCTTCACTTTCTGCCATTCAGGGCAGTGCAAAATGTGTGAAGGGGATCAGCTGTACTGTGATGGATGGAAACTAAATTTTTGATGGTCAGCATGCTGTGGGGTCTTTGGAAACAGAAATATAGTATTTTACATTTGAAGCTTATATAATATTATAAACCAATATTGCCTCAATTAAAAACAATACAAAATAGCCAACAGTCAGAAACAACCCAAATATCCATATCTGATAAAAGGATAAATGTGATATATGCAATAGAAAACTACTCAGCAATAAAACAAAATGAAATGCAGATGCATGATACAGCATAGATGAACCTTGAAAATACTACACTAAGGAAGAGAAGACAGTCATAAAAGATCATATATGAATTCATTTATAAGATATGAGAAAATAGCCAAATCTACAGAGACGAAGTAGATTAGCAGTTGCCAGAGGCTTGCAGAAGGCAAGTATGGGGAAAGACTTCTGATGGGTTCATTTCTTTCAGGGGTGATAAAGACATTATAAAATCAGTAGTAAAATTTGTGCATTTTTCTGAATCTACCAAAAACCATTGAATTGTGCATATTAAATGGCTAAATTGCATTGGTATATGAATTATATGTCAATAAAGCTGCTTTAAAAAACCGAAAATACATGCACACACACAAAAAACCTGATTCATTTTGCTTTGAAAATCTACCTGACAGCTTTTTGTTACTCTTGACTCTAAGAAAATGGTCATGTTACTTAACATTTGTGTGTTCACCGTATCACTCTATTTTATAGTATAATTATAAAGATTTAAAGAGGTAATATTTGGAAATTGATAAGCCCAGTACCTGATCCAAGTAACAAATCAAGATATTAGTTCTTTCTCCTCCTATTCTTATCTCATTGTTTCACTATTATGTTTACAGAATTTTCTATGTCTCTGTGGCTTTTTTCCTCCAGTTCCTCCATATGGCTTTCAATATCTCGCTATTACTATTTCACAGTCCATGCCAGGTGGCTGCTAATTATCTTCTACCAATCACCTTGACAATATTCTCCATGAGTATTCCAACAGTAATTGCAAAACTCACTTTCTTTATACACAGTCCAGTGAATCAGAATACTTTAAAGACTAGTATGTTTTTTGTGCAGTAATAAAAAAGAAACTACAATTCAGAAGTTGATTTTTTAATGTGCTCCAAACCAACAATTCTTCAGGCACCCAATCATTTAACTTGGCATTTTTCCTTTTTCACAACAGAGAGTGTTGGTAAAGCTTGAGGAACTTATATTTTCCTTTGTAGGAAAATATAAGAATGGAATAAGGGAAGTTTTCATCAGAAAGTCAGTGTAACACCAGGAAGATTCTTTTTTCACCTTTGAAAGGCATGTTTTATGCACTAATTAAAGATAAACTGGTACACTCTACTCTGTATATATATTTACTATAATTGTTTAATAATAATACACAAAACTCTAAACAGTCACATTACATACTACTAGAAAAGTACTCTTATGTTTTAGTGGGGGATCTCAAAGAGGGATATCATTCCTTCTCTATTATTAGAGAATTTTCAAATTTTCTATAACCGAGCGTATGTTACTTTTGTGCAAGAAAAAAATTATGTGAACATTTAGAATAAGAAGATGAGTAGTATCTTAGATAACTCGTATTTAAACATATTTGTACACACAAAAAAATTGAGGTGTCAATAGTCAGGGGGACTTATTACAGTGAATATAGTTGAATGTGGGTGCCAATGTCAGCAGCTTTTTGTAGAGACTCCCCACAAATCTATGAGACATGCAGTGACAATTCTTAGAACAAGTAATCAAGGTTATTTCAGCAAGCAGCTGTCTTACAAACACCTCCAGGATACCTTTTAAGGTTGAAAGATGTTGATCAAAGCAAAGTCTCTTGTGAGACTTCAGAGACATTTCAGCAGGACATTAAAACAAAACGAGGGAACTGACATCAACTTAACTTCCCACCCTAATGTGGTTAGTCCTATTGGCACCATGCCTCTGATGTTATGCCCAGTGATTTAGATGACAACGCATTGCTGTCACCATAGCAAAAATAGGATAATAGCTATTAGTGTATACTCCATGCCCATAAATGCTTAGGAAAGAAAGCACCAGTTTACTAGGATTAACTTCTCTTTTATAGGGCAAAATGGTACCTTTGAAACTTTGCCTTTCCCCAAGGAAGGGCTAAGGAGAGAAGTCGTTCAGTAGTACTACAGAATTAGTCCTGCTCTATATTAACTTTTCACCCAGGGACAGACAAACAGAAGACCCCCAATTGCCTATCCCTATCTTGGGCTCCTGAAGGAAACACTTCACTCTGTGTTAACTGTAAGACTCAGAAATGCAGAAAGACACTGATTTTAAAAAGGCAAAGTCTTAAAACTCTCTAGTGAATAGATTTGCAAGAGTGAAAATAATTTTCCCATTCACATTCCGTTGGGCACATTTGAAGTTTTAAGAAATTCTATGAACAAAGTATAATATGGATACACATTACCAAGTTCTATTAAAGTCACAGCATTCCCAAATAGCCAAGAACAGGAAACATATTTGAAGGATGAGCAATCAGAAATTTCAATGTTACAAGATACATACAATAAAATATTTAGTTTTTAAAGTCTAATATATGTTACCTCTTCTCTCACCATGTTATTGTTCCCCTGAACAAAAAGATTAACTCCAAGTCTCCACTAAAAGAGGAAAATACTGGTTATCCTATCACTATGGACATACCTAGAGCTTACTTACTTAATACAGCTCTGCTGTGCTTAGTTGCTCAGTCGAGTCTGACTCTTTGTGACCCCATGGACTGTAGCCCTCCAGGCTCCTCTGAACTTGGGGATTCCAGGTAAGAATAGTGGAGTGGGTTGCCATGCCCTCCTCCAGGGAATATTCCCAACCCAGGGATTGAACCCAGGTTTCCTGCACTGCAGGCAGATTCTTTACCATCTGAGCCACCAGGGAAGCCCACTTAATACAGGGAAAGGGGAAACCATATTCACTTTCCTGCATGCTCTTCCTCCCTCCCTCCTACCACAGCACTTTCCCCCTAACACACTCACATACACACACAAACAGGAACATTTATGTGTACCAGAGAACTCTGACTTATCTATCTGTCCTTCTTTTTTTTTTTTCCTTTCTGTCTTTGTATGAGAACAGAATCAGAAGGTTGATTTCAGTTCCTATCCTCATAATTATCAAGGAAAATTAGACATTGTCTCATTCACCAATAAGGTAATCTAAACTGTGAATCTAGGGGGAATACAAGACTATAGTTGTAGCTTGTTACACCTCATGGGCTTCCCTTGTGGCTCAGCTAGAAGAGAATCTGCCTGCAATGTGGGATACCTGGGTTCGATCCCTGGGTTGGGAAGATCCCCTGGAGAAGGGAACGGCTACCCACTTCAGTATTCTAGCCTAGAGAATTCCATGGACTGTATAGTCCATGGGGTTGCAAAGAGTCAAACATGACTGACTTTCACTTCACTTCTCACCTCATGACCTAGGATTACATGGATTGTTCGCTTAATTTAGTGAAATCCAGTCTATGTTAACTAGATAGAGGAGGAAAGATCTTCGAAATAGAGGAAGTTCACAAAAGCTGGTGGTCTTAATTAATAGGCAATGAACACGCTGATGTGAGAAACTGGATAAAGTTTGAGTTTTCCTTACCAGAAACCACCACACATTGATGTTTTCTAATTGTGATTGTAAACTAAGACATTCCTTGATTTGGCCTCAAACCGTATTTCCAAGCATCACATTCAACTTGTCATGCTTTTCCTAGCGTGACTTTTATGCTGTCCCAAATCTGCCCCTGTGTTTTCTTGCCTGAAGGATTTGGAGTAATTTTCATTGTCCCCAAAGAAAAGTGCAAAATGTGGAGTTATTTCAGTCTGTCCTGTTAATGGACTTGGATTGTGCCATTATTGCAGCACTTAATGCATTCTGATTTTTCTTAAACTGAGTTCTGTATGTCTCTAAACTGTAAACTTCTTGAGGGCCAGAACCATTTGTTACTTTAAGTATTAAGAGAATGAATCCTAGAGTCACATAAGCAGAAATGATACCTAGCCTTTATAACCTAGAGGCTGTTTGGATTTGTGGAAAATTCATAACCTCTTTGAGCCTCAGTTTCCTAATTCATGCCTCAGCAATATATCTAATACAGATGTAACGAGGTTTAAACATGATGGTGTATTGAGTTAGGGAGTACAGGGTCAACATGTATACACTGGCATATTTCTAATGGATAACCAATAAGGTCCTACTGTATAGGACAGGGAACTCTGTTCAATGTCATGTGGCAGCCTGGATGGGAGAGGATTTGGGGGGAGAATGAATACATGTATATGTATGGCTGAGTTCCTTTGCTGTTCACCTGAAACTGTCAATATTGATAACTAGTTATAACGAAAAGAAAGTGAAAGTGCTAGTCATTCAGTCACGTCCAACTCTTTGCGACCCCATGGACTGTAGCCTACCAGGTTCCTCTGTCCGTGGAATTCTTCAGGCAATTATACTAGAGTGGGTTACCATTCCCTTCTTCAGGGGATCTTCCCAATCCAGGGATCAAACTCAGGTCTCCCACATTGCAAGCAGGTTCTTTACCAGCTGAGCCACCAGGGAATCTAGCATAAAATTTAAAAAAAATCTCTTATCACAGTGGCAAACAATGAATACTGTTATTATTATCTATATATCCCAGAATGTCTAACGTAGGGTTAAGATTATATTGATCTTCACCACAACAGTTTTAATTATTGAATGAACAAAAATATTTTCTTTTTAAGTCACTGAAGTTTCTTAGTTTTTAAAAAAGTTTGTGACAACTAAGAAGAAACAACCTAAAAAGTTAGTTGTGTGTGCAACAAATAAGTCTGTGCAAACATCTAGACCAGTGGGAACAGTGTAAGTGGTGAGCTGGAAGCACTTCCTTGGAAGAACAAAGGGATGCAAAGATATGCACAGGATAGCATCTATCTGAGACAAGTGTATTAGTGCTCTCATTGACACTACCAGGGCGCCCACCTGCTAAAGCCCTGTCTGGGAATCCTCAGGGACTCTGCTGCAAAATAATAGCCAGTGTACATAAGAAACCAGGTCACCGGCCTGGAAATGGCCCTTATTCAACCCTCTTGTTCTTGTTTGGACTGTGGTGCCACATATAAGAGAAAAAAATTTTGGCTTTATAGATGAAAGAAAATGACTTACTTTTGCCCCATGGAAATATATCTTTATGATTTAAAAAAAAAAAAAAGCACATCCTATGGTTTGAAAGTAAACTGGAATGGGAATTACCTATCCGATGGAAACTGAGTTGTCCACTGATACAGAAAAGTCTTTGAAAGGGTTCTTGTTTATTAATCTTACCTTAATGTTAAAAGTATTCATGTAGTTTTCTATTATAACTAAAATAGGTACTTGTAGCATTTGAGTAATGGTGCTTCATTATTAAAATTGGCTAACATAGGCCATCCTCATCCTCAATTTATTGTGGAGAAAAATAAAATATTTTTCTTAACTTAAAATGAAATGCTTTCAGCACAGTGTTACAGCCACTATGGAAAATAGCACGGAAGTGCCTCAGAAAACTAAAAGTAGAGTTACTATATGATTCAGCAATCCCAGTCCTGTGCATATACTAGACAAAACTATAATTCAAAAAGATGCATGCACTTCTATGTTCACAGTGGCACTATTCACAGTAGCCAAGTCATGAAGCAACCTAAATGTCCATCAACGAATGAATGGATAAAGAAGATGGGGTACATATGTACAATGAAATACTTGGCCATAGAAAAGAATGAAATAATGCCAGCTGCAGGAACATGGATGCAACTAGAGATCATCTACTAAGTGAAGTCAGTCAGAAAGAGAAAGAGAAATACCATATGCTGTAACTTCTATGTGGAATCTAAAATGCGGCACAAATGAACTTATCTACAAAACAGAGACAACCTCACAGAGAACAGACCTGTGGTTGCCGAGGGGGAGAGAGGGTGGGAGATGGATTGACTAGGAGTCTGGGGTTAGTAGATGCAAGCTATTACATTTAGAATGGATAAACAACCCCCTACTGTAAAGCACAGAGAACCATATCTAATCTCCTAGGATAAACCATAACTAAAGATAATAGAAACATAGAATGCATGTATGTGTATAACTGAGTCGCTGTGCTGTACGGCAGGCATTAAGCTCAATATTGTAAACCAACTACACTTCAATAAAAGAATTTTTTTAATGAAATGCAAGTGTCTATTGGAATTCCCTTCTTCTTGAGATATAGAAAAGTTTTATTTTAACCACAATTCCATAGCCTGGAAGTCAAAAGCCTGATCCAAGATTTCTGAGACTACCTGGGATTATGATTAGCTGATCAATTCTAATTTGGGGCTCTTGCTTCGTGTGTGTGTGTGTGTGTGTGTGTGTGTGTGTGTGTGTGCACGCGCCCCATGAAATCTACATCCTGTACAACAATAGTCAGTTCAGTTCAGTCGCTCAGTCATGTCCAACTCTTTGCGACACCATGAATCTCAGCATGCCAGGCCTCCCTGTCCATCAACAACTCCCGGAGTTCACTCAGACTCACGTCCATCGAGTCAGTGATGCCATCTAGACATCTCATCCTCTGTTGTCCCCTTCTCCTCCTGCCCCCAATCCCTCCCAGCATCAGAGTCTTTTCCAATGAGTCAACTCTTTGCATGAGGTGGCCAAAGTACTGGAGTTTCAGCTTTAGCATCATTCCTTCCAAAGAAATCCCAGGGTTGATCTCCTTCAGAATGCACTGGTTGGATCTCCTTGTAGTCCAAGGGACTCTCAAGAGTCTTCTCCAACACCACAGTTCAAAAGCATCAATTCTTCGTGCTCAGCCTTCTTCACAGTCCAACTCTCACATCCATACATGACCACTGGAAAAACCATAGCCTTGACTAGATGGACCTTAGTTGGCAAAGTTATGTCTCTGCTTTTGAATATGCTATCTAGGTTGCTCATAACTTTCCTTCCAAGGAGTAAGCGTCTTTTAGTTTCATGGCTGCAGTCACCATCTGCAGTAATTTTGGAGCCCAGAAAAATAAAGTCTGCCACTGTTTCCACTGTTTCCCCATCTATTTCCCATGAAGTGATGGGACCGGATGCCATGATCTTCGTTTTCTGAATGTTGAGCTTTAAGCCAACTTTTTCACTCTCTGCTTTCACTTTCATCAAGAGGCTTTTTAGTTCCTCTTCACTTTCTGCCATAAGGGTGGTGTCATCTACATATCTGAGGTTATTGATATTTCTCCTGGCAATCTTGATTCCAGCTTGTATTTCTTCCAGTCCAGTGTTTCTCATGATGTACTCTGCATATAAGTTAAATAAGCAGGGTGACAATATACAGCCTTGACGTACTCCTTTTCCTATTTGGAACCAGTCTGTTGTTCCCGGAAGTAAAACTTTACCACTTTGCTATTTTCTACAAGACTATGATTTTAGATTTGCTATTGATTTGGCATCATGAGAAGGGGCCATAATATTCACTGAAGAATAAAAGAATGTAAAATGTCATGTAAAACACTCCTATTCTTATAACAGGGAAGAAAAAATCTAACTCCACATTGGATCTATTTTTGCTTTTAGTTTAACCTTTGTATTCTATTGCTTTTGCTGCAGGTTTAGGATGTTGCTTATAGACTGAAATATACAGGATAGCCCAGTTCTCAAAGCTCTGACCTTTAAAGATATAACACTTTCCCATTCATATAGAGATAAAAAGTTGTAGAACACGTAATAACATTTTTCCCATTGGAGGTTTGTAGGAATATCTGGCCTGGTCTATTTGGACAGCTATAAGAATAAAAGATTCTGACCCCAAGAAGTTTATAACAATTAACCACATTCCTCCGCTTTTAGTATGAAAGAAGCCTGAATCCTAACTTGGGTAAGATGGTTCTCTGGTCCACTAACTGCTCAGATTTCTGGATTTCCAAATCAAGTTCTTTCTTTCCCCAACAGCTTGTCTTACTGGCCTATTGTGCAGCAAGCAGTATGAGATTGTATTTGATGAGTATGAGATTCTCATACTTGTACAGTATGAAATTCTTTAAAAAAAAAAAAAAAAAAAAACTTTCAGTCACACCAGCTCTGAAGGCAGAGCTTTTTTCCATCCCTATGGTTCCTTTCTCTTACTGCTTCATTTTTTCTCCATTTCCCTTCTTTTTCATAGGAAAAAAAATCAAACAATAGAAAACACCTACAAAAGTTTTTATCGATAAGTCAGTATTGTATGCTGGTTGTGGCATGGACTGTGGGTTGAGGTTTCTTAGTTCAAATCCCAGCACTGCCTACAGAAGCATGACCTTGAATAAGGCATTTAACCTCTACAACTCAGGATCATCATCTGTAAAAGTGAGGAGAAAATAATTCATAATTCACAAGAGTAGTTATGATAATTAAATGAGTTAACATGTATTACTACCTACAATAGTTCTTGGCATAGAACTATTACTTACTCTATGCATAGAGTAAGCATTTAAATAAACAAAAGGTTTATTTAAAAAGTCATCTCCTTTGTTATTATTGCTCAGACTCCCTCAGCACCTCATGTTCAGTCTCCAGTGATTTATCAAAATACTTTCTGGCAGGAGAGTGGGCAAGATAGTTGAGTAGAAAGAGCCTGAACTCATCTCCTCTCATGGACACACCAACATCACAACTATCTGCAGAACCACCACTGATAAAAAAGATTGAGATCTACCAGCAAAGGTCTTCTACAACTAGAAACAAAGAGGAAACAACATTGAGATGGGTAGAAGAGATGCACTTATTATATAATCAATCCCCATACCCTCCTGTAGGGGGACAAACCACAGATTGGAGAATAATTATATTTTCAGAAGTTCTCCCACAGGAGTGAGACCTTAGGGCCCTGGCCTAGGGGTGCAGCACTGGGAAGATGAGCCCTGGAGCATTTGGCTCTGAATGCCAAATGGAGGAGGGCTTAACTTCAGGCCCCAAAGGACTGGGGGAAATAGAGACTTTGCTTTTAAAAGGCGTACATAAAATCATATACACACTGGACCCAGGGCAAAAATAATAATTTGATAGGACCCTGGGCCAGACTACCTGCTGGAGAGCCCCCTAGAGAAGTGGGGGGGTGGCTGTGACTCACCTTGGAGACATAGATGCAGGAGGCAAACATATTTGGGAACATCCAGCCAAGTGAACACATCTGTTGCTGGCAGTGGGCACCTTGGCTCACGCCAAGGCCTGGTCCCACTGAACAGCCTGTGGATGCCAGTGCTGGGATGCCTCAGGCCAAACTAGCGGGGTGGAGACACAACCCTACCTCTTAGCAGACAAGCTGCCTAAGTACTTCCTGAGCCCACAGTTGTCTGTAGAAAGGGCCCTGCCCACCAGAGGGCCAAGACCCAGAGCCAACCACCAATGGGCAGGAACGGATTCCTCCTGCCAGGAAACCTGCATAAGCCTCTAGATGAGCCTCACCTACCAGGAGGCAGACACTAGGTGCAAGAAAACTATGATACTGCAGCCTGAGGAATGAGCCTGCCAGTATAGGCCAGAACCTATCTTGGGACCAGCTAGGCCCAGACTCTACTTACCAGAAGGCCAATATAACCTTCAGGACCACCCTGGACAGGACACCATACCCAACTGTATTAGGAACTTCCCCTTCTCCACAACAATCCGAAATGAGCTCTGGGATCCCTGGGCCTTGCAACCAGACTCTCTAGGAATCAGCTCTGCCTGCCAGTAGTCTGGCAGTAACCTTGGGACCTGGCTTCACCTGCCAGTGGGTGGGCAACAGCCCCAGAGTCTTTGGGGCTTTGACTCCATCCACAAGTGAGCCAACACTGTCCCTGGGGCCCCTTAGGGTTCCACAACCAGTTACTTCATAACCAGAACTTGCTAAGCAGCATCTGGCAGTATCCATACAGAGCAGAGTCTGGAAACCAATTGGACTGCACACATGCATGCTAAGTTGCTTCAGTCATGTCTGACTCTTTGTGATCCTATGGACTGTAGCCCTCCAGGCTCTTCTGTCCACGGAATTCTCGAGGCAAGAACACTGGAGTGGGTTGCCATGCCCTCCTCCAGGAGATCTTCCCGACCCAGGGATTGAATTTTCATCTCTTATGTCTCCTGTGTAAACAGGCAGGTTCTTTACCACTAGCGCCACCTGGAAGCCCAACCAACTGGACAGCTGCTGCTGCTGCTAAGTCACTTCACTCATGTCCCACTCTGTGTGACCCCATAGACAGCAGCCCACCAGGCTCCCCCCTCCCTGGGATTCTCCAGGCAAGAACACCAACTGGACTAGGGCCCAACAAAACCTACCAAACCTACTAAACTATCCACACAGTCAGTCCACCACAGCAGAAGGACCAATGTAGCCCTTTTAGGGGGAACTCCTGGAGCACATAGCTTAGGTGGTGAGAGAGGAATGCACTGCTGGGATGCACAGAATGTTTCCTACGCAGAGAGCCACTTCTCCAAGGTTAGGAACTTAACCAACCTACCTCATACAAAAAATACAAATAGAAACATAGATAAAATTAGGTAGTGGAGGAATAAATTCCAAAACCCTAGAAGAAGAACTAAGTTATACTTGGACATAGGCAATCTATCCAAGAAAGGGCTCAAAATAATGATCATAAAGATGATCAAAGAATTCAGGAAGAGAATAGATACCAAAAAGGGGAAATTAAAAGATTTTAATACAGTTAGAAAATGTAAAGAACAACCAAACAGAGAAGAATACAATAACTAAAGTGAAAAAGTACACTAGAAGGAATCAGTAGTAGATTAGCTACAAGAGAACTGATCAATGAATTAGAATTCGGAGTAATGGAATTCTCTGTCACTGAATAGAAAAAAAAAAACCAGAATGAAAAGAAATGAGGACTATTTAAGAGACCTCTGATACAACATCAAGTGCACTAATATTCACATTATAGGGGTCCTAGATGGAGAAGGCAATAGCACCCCACTCCAGTACTCTTGCCTGGAGAATCCCATGGATGGAAGAGCCTGGTAGGCTGCAGTCCATGAGGTCGCTAGGAGTTGGCCACAGCTGAGCGACTTCACTTTCACTTGCATGCATTGGAGAAGGAAATGGCAACCCACTCCAGTGTTCTTGCCTGGAGAATCCCAGGGACTGGGGAGCGTGGTGGGCTGCTGTCTATGGGGTCGCACAGAGTCGGACATGGCTGAAGTGACTTAGCAGCAGTAGCAGCAGGAGAAGAAGAGAGAAAAGGCCTAAGAAAATATTTGAGGAGAATTATAGCTGAAAAAGTCCTTAACTTGGGGGAAAAAAAGAAACAGTCACTACAGTCCAGGAAACCAGAGTTCCATATAGGATTAACCCAAAGAGGAAGAGACAAAGATACACTGCAACCAAAATAACAAAAACTAAAGATAAAGAGAGAATATTAACAGCTGCAATGGAAAAGGAACAAATCATATACAAGGGAACATCCATAAGGTTATCAGTTGATTTTTCAGCAGAAACTCTGCAGGCCAGAAGGGAGTGGCATGATATATTTAAAGGGATAAAAAGGACAAACTTACAACTAAGAACACTCTACCCAGCAAGGCTTTAGTTCATATATGATGAAGAAATGAAAAGTTTCACAGATAAGCAAAAGCTAATAGAATTCAGCATGACCAAACCAGCTTTTCAACAAACGTTAAAGATACTTCTCTGGGCAAAAAAGAAAAAGTCACAGCTAGATATAAGAAAATTACAAAAAAGAAAAATTCACTGGTAAAGGCAACCATAAAGTAAAGGTAGAAAATAATCCACACACAAAAATAGTAGGGAAGTTAAAAGGCAAAACTAGTAAAATAAGCTGTATCCACAATAAGCAGTTAAGGGATCCACAGAAAAATTAGATGTAAAATATGATCTCAAAAACAGTAATCATGGAGGGAGGAGAATATAAATAAAGGGTTTTTAAAAATTCATTTGAAATTAAGAGATCAGCGACTTAAAACAATCGTGTGTGTGTGTGTGTGTGTATATATATATACACACATATAACTATTGAACAAATACTTCATGGTAATTGCAAGCCAAAAATTTATAAAAATATATATATGAAAAAGGAATCCAAACATAACACTAAAGATAATTATCAAATCACAAGAGAACAAAAAAAGAATGGGATAGAAAAGATTCTACCCAAAAAAATGCAAAACAGTTAACAAATGGCTATAAGGACATACATATTGATAATTATTTTAAATATAAAGGCATTAAATGCTCCAGCCAAAAGACATAAACTTTATGATAAAAGCTCTCCCCAAAGTGAACATAAAGGGAACATACCTCAACATAAAAAAGGCCATATATGACAAATGCACAGCTAGTATCACACTCAACAGTTAAAAAATGAAAGCATTTCCTCTAAGATCAAAAACAGGGCAAGGATGTCCACTCTTACTAGTTTTATTCAACATAGTTTTGGAAGTCCAAGACATAGCAATCAGAGAAGAAACACAAATAAAAGGAAACCAAATTGGAAAGAAGTAAAACTGATGACAGATGACATTATAATATACACAGAAAATCCTAAAGACACTACCGGAAAAGCACTAGAGTTCATTAGTGAATTCAGTAAAGTCACAGGACACAAAATTAATATTACATAAGTCTATTGCATGTCTATACACTAATAACAAAAGATCAGAAAGAGAAAGTAAGGAAACATTCCCATTTACCACTGCAACAACAGAAAAATAAAAAAAACTAAGGATAAGCCTACGTAAGAAGGCAAAAACAAGAAATCAATGGCAACCCACTCCAGTACTCTTGCCTGGAAAATTCCATGGATGGAGGAGCCTGGTGGGTTGCAGTCCATGGGGTAGTGAAGAGTCGGACGCTGAGCGACTTCACTTTCACTTTTCACTTTCATACATTGGAGAAGGAAATGGCAACCCACTCCAGTGTTCTTGCCTGGAGAATCCCAGGGATGGGGGAGCCTGGTGGGCTGCCTGTCTATGGGGTCGCACAGAGTTGGACACAACAGAAGTGACTTAGCAGCAGTAGCAGCAAGAAGGCAAAAGGCCTGTACTCTGAACATTATAAGACACTGATGGAAGATATAAAAGATGACATAAACAGATGGAAAGATATACTGGTTTCTTGGATTAGAAGAATCAATATTGTTGAAATGACCATACTACCCAAGGCAATCTACAGTTTCAATGCAATTCCTATTAAATTACCAATGAAATTTTTCACAGAACTGGAACAAATAATTTTAATATTTGTATGTGAATACAAAGAGCCCCAAATAGCCAACAATCTTGAGAAAGAAGATTGGGCCTGGAGAAATCAGGCTCTCTGACAAAGCTACAGTATTCAAAATAATATGATATTGGTACAAAAACAAACACATAGATAAGTGGAATAGGAAAGAAAGTCCATAAATAAACCCATGCATATATGGTGACAATCAACAACAATGGAGGCAAGATTATACAATGGAGAAAAGATAGTGTCTTTATTAAGTGGTGCTGAGAAAACTTGACAACAACATATAAAAGAATGAAATTAGAATATTCCCTAACACCACATACAAAAATATGTCCTAAATGAATTAAAGACCTACATGTGAAATTGGATACTATAAAACTCCTAGAGGAAAAGATAGGCAGAACACTCTTTGACATAAACTGCAGCAATATTTTTTGGATTTGTGTCCTAGAGTAATGGAAATAAAGACAAAAGTAAACAAATGGGACCTAATTTAACTTAAATGCTCTTGCACAGAAAAAGAAACCATAAATAAAACAAAAAGAAAACCTACGGAATGGAAGACATTTTTGAATTATTCAAAAGATAAAGGATTGATTTTCAAAATATAAATAGAGCTCATACTGGTCTATATATATATATATATATATATATATATACATATATATATAAACAACTGATCAAAAAATGGGCAGAAGGCTAAATAGACATTTCTTCAAAGAAGTCATACAGGTGGCCAAGAGGCACATGCAAACCTGATCAACATCACTAATTATTAGAGAAATTCAAATCAAAACTACAATGAGATATCACCTAACTTCAGTCAGAATGGCCATCATCAAAAAATCTACAAAAAATAAATGC
This sequence comes from Ovis aries, assembly GCF_016772045.2. NCBI lineage: Eukaryota > Metazoa > Chordata > Mammalia > Artiodactyla > Bovidae > Ovis > Ovis aries. Next base: position 91,908,417 of record NC_056055.1, on the reverse strand, counting down.
TGAATAAGGCATGGAGACAAGGGAACTCTCCTACACTGTTAGTGTGAATGTAAATTGGTACAACCACCATGGAGAACAATAGAGAATTTCCTTAAAAAAACTTAAAATAGATATATGATCCATCAATCACACTGCTGGGCATATATCCAGAAAAAAAAACCATAATTTTAAAGGCTATATGCATCCCTCTTCATTGCAGCAGTCTTGACAATAGCCAAGACATGGAGGAAGCAGCTGTCTATCGAGAGATGAATGGATAGAGATGTGGTATACATATACAGTGGAATGTTACTGAGCCATAGAAAGAAGGAAATAATGTAATTTGCAACAACACAGATGAACCTAGAGACTACCATACTAAGTGAAGTCAGAAAGACAAACGTCATATGACGTCAGTTAAATGTGGAATGAAACAAAATGATACAAACGAACTTATTTCCAAAACAGAAACGGATTCACAGACATAGAAAGCAAATTTACAGGTACCAAAGAGGAGAGGCGGGAGGGATAAATTATGAGTTTAGAATTAACAGATATATACACTATATACACTACTACTATAGCTTCCCTGGTGGCTTGTGTGGATCTGTCTGGAGTGCAGGATATTTGGGTTCAATCCCTGGGTCAGAAAGATCCCCTGGAGAAGGGAATGGCAATCCACTCCAGTATTCTTGCCTGGAGAATTCCATGGACAGAGGAGCCTGGCAAGCTATAGTCCATGGAGTTGCAAAGAGTTGGACACAACTGAGTGACTAACACAACACGTATAAATTATAAGTATGCATATATATTTTTTATCCTAGAAATCTTATCATATTTGTATCTATTATTTTCTCCTGTTAGTCTTACTATACTATAAAGAATAGACATCTACACATAAACTAGTAACTGACATAACACTATATAAGTCTTAAATCTATGGAACATTATTTCAAAGGAAGTAAAATAATGAGAAAATGGATATTGTATAATTTCCAACAAGTTTATTAAGGGAGCAAAGCTTTTCAAACTCCAAGGCAACATCAGATCAAGACTCTTACTTTGGATTGTGCCATATAAACACTACCACCCAAAGCAAAAAGATATTCTTGAGATACTGAAATGAAGCTGTCTATAATTCCAGCAGTGTATGGTATAATGACCAAGACCCAGAGGCTATTTAAACTTGTGTCTATAGTAGAGTGTTTCTTTCAGTGAACTGATAATCAGAACTACTTAAGGTCATCTTCTGGGTAAAGGAATAGCATGTGAATGGTAGCTCCCAGGGCATGTAAAAATAAAAACTGACATAAAAGCAGGTGTTGTTAAAAATAAGGGAGAGTGGTTGGAAGGGGAAAAACTGATTGGGGAAAAATTAGTGCCGAATTATCTTAGGACCAAGAGAGATTGGACTTGGAGTGGTGACTTCTAGCTGCTCCAATTGGCCATAAGCACCACCTGGGAGCTTGTTAGAAATGCAAATTCAAGAACTCTCTTCCAAGTGAACTCAATCATACTTTTAGAATCTCTGCTGGAGGGATATAGCAATCTGTATTTTAACAAACTCTCCTGGTGATTCTTAAGCATGCTCAGATTTGAGAAACAATGAGGTATATGCATTTTTAAGTTGCCTACATTCTCTAAAATAATTTATGTGAGTAATTTGAGAGACAGAAAACTCAATTTGGAATTTTATTTTATTTAAAATTTGCTGTTTAATCTCCTCAATTAAACTGAACATCTCCTTTCACTGTTTTGAAAATAAATTGGTCACTTGGAAGTTAGTGATTTCATGCAGAATTCTAGGATTATTTAAATAAATACATTTCTATCAAGTTTAACATTGGCAGGAAGTTCTGAGCAATTGGATGTTAATTTCTGTAGAAAGATGCTATGTCTTTATTTATCTGAGACATTTGGGGCAATCTATATGGTATCAGGTTGTATGAGAGAACTGAGAAGAGGGGGTCATTTTATCAAGAATTCTATAGATGCTGGTCTTAATCCAGGTGGAGATTAATGAGTGTTTTGTTGGTTCAATGATAGCCCTAAAGGGCTGATATGGAATCTGAGTTTCCAGCACTGAAAGTGATAGATTTTTATATATTGAATAATAAGACAAGAGTATACCGGGAGCAGGAGTTTAAAAATTTCTTAATATAATCTAAATTTGAATGAAATGCTATAGAATTCATCATTTATTTGAAAAGGAAAATGTAGCCAAAGTAAGTGATTTTGAAGATATAGCCAAAGGTAGGATTTAAGTACTAAAATTTTGAATGTATACATGATAAATATAATTAAATTGTAATGAAATGGTATAGGTTATTGATTTCAAATGTAAAAACTAACCACTTTTTATGTACAAAAGCTTTCCATTGTTTCATAGATTTGGTTATGCATTAAATCTTTGCTGTACTGAAATAGTACTGTGCTTATATCACAGTGGTTGTAGAATATTAGATTTTCCTTTGGAATATAGCTTTAAAATATCTATCAATCATCTTTAAGATTAAAAAATATGAAACGTATTCTCATGTAATTTTTTAAAATTAGTTTTTAGAATTCTAAAATAGTTCCATCTGTGGCCAGTGGGAATCTTTGACTTGGCTCCTGTGTCTTTTTGACATGATCCCGGTGGTCTTTGATAAACTTGTTTTCTGGTGTGACAAGTTTTCTATGGGGTCGCACAGAGTCAGACACGACTGAAGTGACTTAGCAGTAGCAGTAGCAGCAGATCTGGTATCAGCCACCTTTTACCCCTCAGTAGACCTGATTCTTCATAATGGTGACTAGTTTTTAGATACTGTACCTGTGGTTAGGGATTGCTCTGAACAATTTTGAAGTAAATCTTAAAATGTTCAAAAGGACTTTGTTAGTTCTTTAGAGTTGATATCAATTTGCTCTTCCTTAACTCACATCCAAACTGGTTACTGTCATTTAAAAAGAGTCCCAATTTTATAAGGACAAACTGTAGTATTTGAATGGTTTTATGAACACTTGTTCGCAAGATGGGATGTTCTGTTAGTGTTTATCAATTGTTTATATTGTTTTGTAACTTTTCTGTTCATGCTCTCACTTGATTTGCTGTATTCTTTCTCCATATATCAAGAATAGAACCTTTTGTCTTTCATTGATTTTTAAAAAATGAAGTCGTATATGTTGAATCAGCATTCTAAGAATCAATTTTTAATTAAAGATATTAGATAAAGACTAATTGAATACCAAATCCTTTGCCACATCACAAATATTTATTGGACACCTATGAGATCCTGGTGATGCAAAGATGAATAAAGCAGAAAATAATTCTTGTTCTTCTTGGGATTCAGTTCTAATGGGAATAATAAAACCTTTATGATCTCAAAACTACTTGAGTAGGAAGGCCATTGTTAGAAACAATTTTAAAAATAAGTAAGAATAAAAATCTTCACTTTGGTTAATGTTTGTCTCTTTATTTTAAAATGGCTTATGCCTAAATCCCAACATGACGTAACTTGGGATCCTTAATATTTTTAAGGATTTACAATTTCCCGTAAGCTCAAGAATTCGAATTTCAATCCTTTGAGTGAAATAATACTTCCTGCTTTTTGTTTGAAATATTACTTCCTGTTTTACCTCCTGTTTTTAGAACACACATTAGATTTAACTATGGTGACAATATTATTGTCACAATTATGGTGACAATAATAATGAATATAATATTACTATGCATTGCTATGTATATACACAAATGATTCTGTTTGTAAATAAAATGTAATGTTATTATTTGAAACTCTTATATTGGTTAACATTAGCAGATCTGTAACATATGATGAAGTAACATTTATTGTGGAAAAAAAAGCTTGCTTACTTTGAAAATTTAAGAAACAGAAATTAGAAGTGCATTTGTAGATTTGTATCAAGCAATGAAACATGCATCTTGAATTGTCTTAGTCATGCTTTTTAATATCCAATCTCATTGATTCTAAAATTAAATTCAGAATTCTCCAAAATCAGGAATCCAATCTTTAGTCATAAAATACTAGCATTATTTGTATTTTGGAATCACTTTGGGAAAATATGTTTTAAAGAAATAGATGTTTTCATTAAAAAATAAAATTGACTGAATATTAAGTATTAAATAGTGTAATAGTAGAATAGTTTGTTTAAAAGAAAGTCATAGAATTGCTTTAAAGAGACCTGACCTAGAAAGGAGAATGCTAAGAAATCTATAAAATATTATTTGTTGATCTTCACTCTCACAAAGTGACCACCATGAATAACATTGAGATGTGTGTTATGGGGTCACTTTAATTTCCAAATGAGTTTTAAACTGCATAAATTAGCAGATAATTGCTATCTGTGTATGACAGAAGCTAGTTGTACATTGAAAGCACAAGGAATGCATGTAAGAATTAAAGATTTTAAAATTTAAAAAATAAAAAACTAAAATTAAAAAAAAAAGATCCCTATAATATGCATATTAGCAGATATTTTTTTTTACTATCTAATAAGATGCAAGTTGAATTTATGCTTAAGCTAAAAACATCTTCAAATCTAAGATGGAAAAAACTAAATATCACCCATTGTCATGAAAAATACACAATGCTACAAACTAAAATGACAAAATGGGTTTTATCTTAAATATTGAGCTTTTACCACCTTCCACACAGCTATCGATTAAGATCTATTCCCAAATGTGAGACTGCACAATTATATCGGTTATCGTTAAAAGATAAGTGATGCTTTCTTCTCCAAATTTTCAGGGTAATAAAAAAATATGTTTTAAAAAGTGTTTTCTTAATGCTATTTTGTTTCTTCTGGCATTTTGCTGCTTTCAATGATGCTTTCCATACCATACCCCCAGCATGCCTCCCCCACTGCCCAAAGCACATATTTATTTAAAATAAAGATGCAAAAATAAAGCAACTACTCTTTTTTGAATGCCTCAGTCATGTTGGTATTATCAAAAGTACAAGTGAAAACACTAACAGACAGGATTTGAATCATCACTATCTAGAGTGAACTATGAGGAAAGGACGTGGGGATCTGGATTAGTTAAGAGAATATTGCAGTTGCCTAGGCAAATGAGAAGGAGAAGAGAAACAGCAATCGTATTATCAACAGAAGGAAGGGGACAAGCTAGCCAAACAGTATAGGCAGGAGGTGGTATTGCTGTTTATCAGTAAGACTGTACTCATTGCAGGAATACTAAGATTCTTCCACAGCTTTTGGTACATAGCTAGTAGCCAAAGCCCCTGACTTGTATACTCAGCCCGTTTCCTGAAACCTCCAGATTTCCCTATGAACCAAAAAACTGTAATTTTTAGAAACGTCAGGGTGGCAATCCTGAGTTCTGCTTTAGCCTTCAGGCTTGCAACCCTGCAGTGCAATGTTGCCTGTTTCACTCAGATTGTTAACTATTTGAAGTATCACTTCTGTCTTTACGAAATAGAAGTGGACTTTTCTATTTATCCTGAACAGCACTTGATATGCACTTTCAGTATAAGGATGCATGTGTCTCTTCCATTCAGGCAGATTGCTAGCTAGTGTCTCTTCAGTGATTCCCACCCCCGCCACTTTCTTCTATTTACCACTACTGGACTGCTTTTGAACTCATGAATGCACTCTACATGTCTCTTAGTATGATTTTCCTATTTTAATATACAATTATTTAATATCATTAATACAACACATTAATACACACATTTAAAAGTCATTTTTGATTTTTCTATGGTTTTCAGCTTTTCCAGGGAGAATTCAGCTGGTTGATTTTCTGGCTTCACTTGCAATTAGTTTTACTCATGTGTTTTGAATCGCTCATCAACAAGGAAACCTACATTCTCTTGCTCTTCCTTCTCCTTCTTTTCTCAAACACTGCAATGTCTACAAATTTTATAAATGTTTCTACCTGTCTCCCTAGGGGCCCCAGTCCAGATGCAATCACATCTTCATAGCTCAAAGTTCTTGATGAGGTGATAATTTGGGACACTGCAGCCACTGAGAGATACTAGCTTGTCTCAGGTCTTTATCTGCCAGGATATGTCCCACTACCTTCTCTCCTGAGTTTTCAGCTTCATGTTGTTTGGTCACTAAGATGCGTCCAACTCTAGTGTGATGCCATGGACTGTAGTCCACCAGGCTCCTCTGTCCATGGGGTTTTCAAGGCACAAATGGGTTGCTATTTCCTTCTCCAGAGGATCTTCCCAACCCAGGGACTGAACCCACGTATCCTGCTTGGCAGGTGGATTCTTTACCACTGGGCCACCAGGGAAACTCTCAGCTTCATGTAAGCAGTCACAATTCAGGGCAAGTTTGAGAGGTTATTTTTGCCTCCTTCAGTAGGTAGAGAAGGAAAGCTGTGACCACACTTTTCATGTAAGAAACCTAGACCCAGTCCGCCTTGCTCTCAGGTGAAAAACTTTTATTCCTTATTATCCAAAGGAATAGACCTCCTCACTTTCAAGCCTGAGGTTCTATAGGTCTGCCTTTGGGGACAGATTATTATCCTTTGTGTCCCTCTTTCACTTGTGAGACCATAGCAGTGCTTATCTTCCTATTTGGACACCAATATTTCATTTCACTTTTTTATCATTTTATACTTTATTATTTCTGTGGGCTTAGAAGAAGGGGAGATGGTGCTTTTATCAGTCATGGTTCCAGCAGGAAACAGATGGTATGCTCAAATTAGGATAATTCAAGGCAAGTTTAAAAAGGGACCACTGAAAAAGATGTTTTCAGGGTGTAGGGAATCAAAATTGATACTGTCACTTTCCAGAACACTGTCATATTTGAGGCATGAGGAAAGAGGACAAGATTGTCCTTTGTATGGACAAAGAACAAAAATCCAGGGTAGAATCTCCTCTCCTTCACACATACGCACAATTTTACAGAACACTCATTTCGGGTGATTTGGGCAATTTGCATCTTACCTTACTGTTGGGCTGCACCCTGCAGGCTTGCAAGCCTTGTAGTTGCCCAGCCTTGAGACCAAAGAGCCTGAAGACAGCCAGAGAGACCTCAGTTGGTTACTCGACAGGGGACTCTTAACACAGAGTCCTGGAGTGACACCTTACCCTGTGCAGCAGGTGGTGGATAGGACACAGCAGCAGTCTTTGTTTGCTGAGAGAGAAGGTTACCATTTATAGGGAATTGATGTCAGGTGGGCTCATCAGTTACCAAGGACTAACTAAGCCTAGTAATCAAAAAAATTGGGTAGTGATGTGAGTGAAGCAGGGCCGGGTCGAGCAGGGAATGTACCCAGAGCAAGAGAATAGAATGGCCTGACCATACACTTACCTCTACAATGGTTTATGAAGAAATCAAATGTATGGATCCTTTCCATGAGAAAATGTGTGTGAGAGAGATAAAAAGTATGTAAGCTTATGAAGACTCAGCACAACTTTAAAAGTCTGAAGCAATAAATATACAACATACGTTCCAGAAGATGCATGGAGACTTTTAGTCAAGATGATGCTGTACATTTGTGTTTTGTATGTTGGGCTAGATGACTTTTCTTTGCCACTCCTATGGCAGAAAGCAGGGTAAAGAAGCATAGAGAAGGGTTTGTTTCATAAATATGTGTGTGTGTATCTGTGTCTGTGTGTGTATGTGTGTGTGTGTCTGGGTAAGAAACAGGGGCAGTTACATTTTTTTCCTCTGGCAGTAGTGTGATATCCATACCTGAATGGTGACACTACAGATACTTTTCACCCAAATTTTAATGCCACCTCTCTTCTCTTCTTCCTCTGATTTCTGTCATCTCGTTCTTTTCTTCATCCTTCCTAAGTAAAGACTTGACTAGGTTTTCTTTACTTGCAGAAAATCTAGGACTTGATAGACAGAGACAGACCATTGGAGTGGGAGTGAAAATTTTGCTGTTTGCCTTTGGCCACACGATTTAAGGAACTGGCTGGACCCTCTGCTTCAATGCACTTCACCCAGATGCTTGAGTGGTAAACTCCCTATCACTTCAAATTTTTGCTCATCATTTTCATCATAATGTGGCTTATTTCAATGACCTTATTTGATACTGAAACTAGAGCCCCCAGCACTCCTAATTCCCTTTCCCACACTCCATTTTTACCATAACATTTATCACTTCTAATATATACTGTAATTTACTTGTTTATTATGTCTATTATTTGTTTGACATCTCATTATCCCTAGAACACCTATGCTAGAACACAAGCTCTATGTTGGCAGAGATTTCTGTTTGCTCATGAATGTATGCCAAGCACATAGGATAATGCTTGGGATGTAGACTGTGTTTCACAGCTATTTTGCTGAATGAATAAATGTGTCACTCTGATAGTTGGAAGCAACCATATCTAGATTTCACTGGTCACCAGCCGAAGAATGGCATACAACATAATTGGAAGGTTTGGTAGGAACCTGACCACAGGGACTGACCATAGGGCTTTTGAAGTCTTCAGTGACTGAGAATGAAGTTAGAGAAGTTCTGTGTATTGCTCTATTACATCTTTCTTCTTTTAACACACCGTCAAGGCAATTTTATCCATCATCTGAGTGTACAATTGAGACGTTCTTATGAAAACTACTACCATTCTGATGGACAGTCAGATCATGTCCCCTGAGGAAGACAAACACATGATTTTATATTCCAAAAGACAGTAAAAGTTTACTTATGGTTTCAACCTTTTTAGGTTGTTTTGAATCCTCACACTGATACCACTGTATAAGTTCACAGTTATCTCTCTCATGTTTCATCATGTAAAGCAGCAGTCCCCAAATTTTGCACCAGGGACTGGCTTTACGGAAGACAATTTTTCCATGGATGGAGGGGGATGGTTTCAGAATGATTCAAGTATATTTTACTTATTGTGCACTTTATTTCTATTATTTTCACATCAGTTCCACCTCAGACAATCAGGCATTAGATCCTGGAGGTTGGGGACTCCTGACATAAAGCGTCCATATGTGACCATGTGACTTATTCATAAGTCAGTGTTAGAGGATGTTTTCTGTAAACTATTCTTTAAGCATGCTAAATTAAAAAATAGAAATGTTAAACACATTCAATAAAAGATGCTAATTGCAAAAAACTATTTGTGTGTGTGTGTTTGGAATGGGAGAATAGAGACAGTTATTAAACCACTGTACATAAAACCTTAAATGAAGAAAACTAAGGCCAAATTTTGAGACTATAGAAAAACAGTTTCTCCAAATTTGAATAAACTGCTTTGGGCAACAGACAAGACATCTCAAGCTGCAGCCACAATATAGAGCCTATGGAGGAAGACTCCTTAAACCTGATACCAGTAGTGTTAGAAACATAGAAGGGTTAGTGACAACAAATCAGATGTGTTTGCCCACAACCTCTCAGCGTATTTGGACACACTACTTCAAATAAGAAGCTGTTCTTCCTGGTTCGTAAGACCCCCTTTTCTTCAAAGGAAGGACTAAATTTAGATTTTCGCTACAGAAATGTGGAAATTTGTAAATAATGCTGTCATATAAGTCTATTCAGAGGTACTCTCCATCCTTCCAGAAGATACCATTACCTCACACTGGATGTGAAAACCTGATTTAATCTGTAATGGTACAATATGGCTTCCCATTCTTGGTTCCTTCTGATTTACCCTGAATTCAACTTTGGGTATTAAAAATATTTTCTTATGTTTACTTACTACCTCCACTAATTAATGGGAAATAAGACTTAAATTTTTCCTCACCCATATCTGCAGTGTTTATGAAAGTGAAAGTGTTTATTGCTCCATCATGTCTGACTCTTTGCATCCCCATGAATTATAACCCACCACGCTCTTCTGTCCATGGAATTCTTCAGGCAAGAATCCTACTGGAGTGGGTTGCATACTCTCCTGCAGGGGATCTTTCTGCCCCAGGGATTGAACCTGGTTCTGCTGCATTGCAGGCAGATTCTTCACAGTCTGAGCCATACAGTGTTTATGATAATCATTGAATCTAAATTATCACTCTTCTTTTAATTCAAAGTTATATGTTTTGTTTCAAATACATATTTCTGCCTCATCTCAGTCAATTCTTTTGTCTGCTACGATCAAGGCAGGCATGTGGACCAAAGACCCGCAAGGATCTGTCTACCATGGCCTATTTGGAAATTCACATTTGTGCTCTGAGTGACACAAGTGAGGAAGCTGGCTTATTTCAAGCCAATTATTTGGTTTCCAAATTTTAATGAACCACATCGAAAGAGCTTTAATCTACTACTTTCCTGTTTCTGGCTGAATTTTGAGTCATTTGAATCAGTTATACTGAGGCAAAGGCTAGGACCTTGAAATGAATTATCCTGAGTACTATATCTGTATAGTGGCTGAGAGCATCAAGTGATCTAACACTCTAGAGAAGACACATATTGTAGAAAGGGGATTTTTATAAGAGTTTTGAAAGTCTATGCACTAGGATCCTTTTATTTAAGAAGTATGAGAAAAATGGGGATCCCTTTTGCATGCTGTATTCCTTCTAGGTATTCAAATTTATTATGAATTATATCACACTAAAATTAGACTAGTCATAGATCTTTTTAAATATTATATTATTCATAAAAATTATTTATAGTTTTTCTTTTTTCCAACTTACTTATGATTTGATCTATTACTAAATTCTATTTTCCTTAGGGCTTTGGCTCATGATTTTTTTCATATAGTAAATAATTACATAATTGATTTAGTTTATCTTTTTGCTTTCCAAAATCAAATCTTTATTTTTAAAAATATATAATATACACATATATTTATATACAAATGTTTATATGCACATGTATACAAATATGTGTGTCCGTGTGTGTGGCAGTAATGGTGGTTTAGTCATTGAGTCATGTCCAACTCCTGTGACCCCATGGACTGTACAGCCTGCCAGGCTCCTCTGTCCATGGATTCTCCAGGCAAGAATACTGGAGTGTGTTGTCATTTCCTTCTCCAGGGGATCTTCCCGACCCAGGATTTGAACCCAGGTCTCCTGCACTGCAGGCAGATTCTTTGCTGACTGAGCTATGAAGGAAGCCCTCTCATTGTATATGATGAGCAATTTATTACAATGAATGCTATATTCTCTTCTCTACACCATTGGAAAAGACTCTGATGCTGGGAGGGATTGAGGGCAGGGGGAAAAGGGGATGACAGAGGATGAGATGGCTGGATGGCATCACTGACTGGATGCACGAGTGTGAGTGAACTCTGGGAGTTGGTGATGGACAGGGAGGCCTGGCGTCCTGCAATTCATGGAGTCACAGAGTCGGACACAACCGAGCGACTGAACTGAACTGAAATAGAATTCAGCATTAATCTACACAGTAATACATCTATTTCTTTTCCTATAAGTTAAAAATGGTGTTTTTTCTCCTGCGAAACTTTTCAATGGATAGATCATAAAATATTCCTTAAACTCTTTGACAGAGAGACAAATTCTTTCCACTGGGGACAAGCATATCAACAAACTAAAGGTTCCATATTCTTCTGAAAGATATCACTTCCAGAACCATCCATATTTCTGCTCCAACTGGACTGATGGCTTGGTGGCCTTGCATATTTATCCAGTGGTTTTTCTTCATTATTTTAGGAATTTCCTTTGTCCCTTTTAACTGTTGTTTGCCCTGTTTTTGTGGATCCCATTTCTTTCTCCTTCTAGATTTACTCTTTCACTTTAGTGAGCACATGCCTACAGTATGGGTAAAAAGATAGTTAAATTTTTGAGTCTTTTTCTTTTTGGGGGGTGGGGGGTGGTGTTGTGTGGTTTGTGAGTTCTTAGTTCCCCAATGGGTGTTTGAACCCAGGCTCTCTGCATTGAAATGGTGTGGTCCTAAACACTGTACCACCAGAAAATTCCCTTTGATTCTTTAACATGACTAAAAATACCTTTATTCAACCTTGGTTTTATGCAGAATTCCATTTGTTTGTCATCTCACCCAGTTACTTTTATATAGACCTTACAGTTATTTTATTTTTGGAAATTTTGCTATAAATGAGCATTGCTCAAAAGTTAGGCATTCTACAAGTTTCTTTCTTTTTTTTTTGATATGGTTCAGGTAGTCATCTTGGCTATACCTGATTTATAACTTCTCTAGACGAAAACTGCTATAACTATGCATATGACATAAACCCTTGGGCATTAATTACATATGTAAAATATGTTTACTTCACTAGGGATATAGTCTGGAATTTTGTATTTAGAATATATGGTTATATTTTCTTTAGATAACTAACTCTACTGGTAAATTGTCATAGAAAGAATGATTGCTATTCTAAATCTAATATTACTTTAGGTGTATATTCAGATTTATAGTCCCTGAGCATGTGGGGTTTATGTAGAAATAATAGGAAATAGGCCATAGGCTTGTATACAAGAGATTTTGGAAAGCTGAATTGAATTTGAAGCACGGTGACTAGGAATTTCAAGGCTGGGTTGGATCCCCTCAGTACCACCTAGAATTAAATTATGATGTATTGTCTATTAGGAAGGCACATTAGCTACTCAGTGCCCAAGGTTTTTAGGGCTTGGTTAGATAAGCACCATGTGCCTAGCGTGGATGAAAATTTGAGATTCCCAGAAGAAAAGTGGTTCTTCAGCATAAACCATATAGTTTGCACAGGTTAGGCACAGTGAGCCAATAATATCTGTCAGGGAATGGTGGGAACCTACAAGAAAGCCAAATTCGAAGAAGTTAGCCAAGGACCAATCTTGGAAGCAGGACTTTATAGCTGTCTTAGTCTTGCTCTGTTAACTCTTTTCTGGGGAAAAAAGGCAAAATAAGGGAACTGAATTTTATCAAGTATCTCTGTGTCAAAATCTTTGATAGACATTTTATTTTACTTTTTATTAAAAAATTTTAAATTTTTTTGGTTTATAACTATCCTTTTATTTTATTTTATTTATTTATTTATTTTCTTGTATTGGTTTTCCCATACATCACCATGTATCCGCCACAGGTATACACATGTTCCCCATCCTGAATGCCCCTCTCTCCTTCCTCCCCTTATCATCCCTCTGGGTCGTCCCAGTGCACCAGCCCCAAGCATCCAGTATCATGCATTGAACCTGGGCTGGCGACTCGTTTCATCACTCCAGTCACTCAGGACTCTTTGTGACCACATGGACTATAGCTTGCCAGGCTCCTCTATCCATGGGATTCTTCAGGCAAGAATACTGGAGTGGGTTGTCATATCCTCCTCCAGGGGATCTTCCTGACCCAGGGATTGAACTCACATCTGCATTGGCAGGCGAGTTCTTTACCACTAGCGCCACATGGGAAACATTAAAATGTTTTTAATGTATTAAAATATACAGTAGCTCATTTCATTTTCATGAAATCTCCATGAGGTACAGTGACAGGAGTACTGAGGCTGAAGGGTGAGGAGAAGTAATGAAGAGTTCTCTTTGTCGCAACCCTTGATTGCCTAGAGATACTGCTTTCTATGGCAATTACAAAAGTCTAGAATTGCCATTCAATCCACGCAGTTGGCTCAGGACTGATATCCTGATTTAGGAATTTCTTTTTTCCTGTGGATTGCAGTAGGTCATGTAACTTCTTCTTTGAAAAGTTAAAGTTGGTTTCTATACTGTCTCCATCTAGTACAATGCATACCCATATTCTCTTTGGGGTTTCTAAGCATTCTGTGTTTTTCCTTGGCTTCTGAACCTCTCGCAGAGAGTGTAAGCACACAGAGGTAATTTTGTATTTTTCTGTGGAATGGGTGCATTATTTGGTAAATGGCAGAGAAATCAAACATCTGTGAATGTGTTTAATTTGATGAACTGTATCCCTAATAGCCATCTGCCCATGGCACAGGAAGATGTAGCAGGGATCAATGCTTTCTGTCATCCTCATTCCCTTAACTTTCTTTGATAACACAGACCTGCATCACCATTTCTCCCCAACTGGAACCTTTTGGGAAACTCTTTATCTTTCACATGTGGTTCAAGAAGAGTCTGATGTTCGCAACACATCACTTGCTGACCACAGATAATGTTGAACATATGCTCAAGTTAAGCCAATCAGAATCTATTTCTGTCTCCCCCAAATCTTTTGGATGTGCAGTGGGGTAGAAAGAACCCTTTTCTCTCTGGAGGGTTTGGAAAGGGTGAGCATAGAAGCTGTTGGTGACATACAGTGGGGGAGGGGAGGAAGGCGACTGGTGGGGAACAGCAGGAAAAAGAAACAATATACTGTCCCTGGTCCATGTCAGGGTCTTCCGCATCCTCCCCATGTTCATAAGCCTTTTTTATTGGCCTGATTAAAGTTACATTTCTGCCTCTACCAACCTCAATGGCCTTGACCACTAGAAGGGTCTATTGTACCTAGAGAGTATTCTTGGAGAGAAGAAAATTAAACTTGGTATCCAAGCTCTCTAAGTGAAATAATAAGGAAAGTTATTCTAAGAATACATATTCTTGAAGAGAACAGAGATAAATCAAGACTATAGGATTAGGCCTACTCTGTCTAAAATATCTCAGGCGAATTTTCTTTCGCTTGGAATTCTAGATCAGGGACCTCATTGCAGGCCTGCCTGAACTAGTCCTCCTGAAACCTGCCAGGCTCCTCTCTCAATGGAATTCTCCAGCCAAGAATACTGGAGTGGGTTGCCATTTCCTTCTCCAGGGGATCTTCCCAACCCTGGGATAGAACCTGGGTCTCCTGCATTGCAGGCAGATTCTTTACAGTCTGAGCCACCTGGGAGTCCCTCCCAGTATTAAACAGAGGATCAAGTTTCAGAGCAGCTCTTACCTTGAGGTGGGTATGAAGCCCAAGCTTTCCTCTGTTAAGTCTATATCCTTGGTAGAAGTTCTGAGCAGGTACCTTTAAAATTATAAGCATGCTTCTCAAACAAGATGAATGTCTACTTTTATTTTGTTACCTTTATGATCTTTTAAAATGTTTATCTCTATAATAAATTGGAAATATGTTTTGTTTCCTGGCATAGGAATCTAACTAAGAGGTAAGACTTTTCTACAAACATATAGAAAAGAGTATTCTGAATATTTTCTTTTAGAAGTGCTTTAAAATATGACTTTATATAATCTCTCTAGATGATCGCAAAGAGAATTCTGTACAACTCTTTTTAAGTAACAGGGATAAATTGCAGCATTTTGTTTTCATATCATACGACAAGTGTGTCTACCCCTTGGAAACATATTGAGGATTACTATTTCCAAATAATACTTGTTTGTGCCAAAGTGAGTTGGTATTTTTGCTCTATTTTTTTCTAACAAAAGAGCTGGTTAATGCAAATTGTGTTTAGGTAGACATCAATATTTTGCTGGGATAAACCCTGGCAGATTTAATTTCTCTGGAAAAGTGGCAGTCATATGACCTTTCTAACTGATTAAATAGAATTGGATTATTTAGAAGTAATAGCAAAAATCCATCTTTAATTTCATGCATTTTGGTGAGGAGTCATGCAGTTTCCATGCCAGGTTAATGGGAGTTTTCTTACCTGAACGACAAATCGAAAAAGGCATCTCATAATATAATTATAATGGTCAAGGTAGCTTTTCATTCACAAACTCATATTTAGGTGGTTGAGCTGCAGTCTCAAACTGCTTTCAGCAAGTAAATGTTACCATAGCTAGTCACTAATCTTGCTTTTACTTTTTATTTTGTTAAATGTTAGTTCATTGTTCCCCAATTTCCTAACCCAAATCACCCTCTTTTCTATTAAATCATTTGGGCACAATAGACTACTCTATCTGCCTATCTGTGAGTGATTTATAGATAATTACATTTTCACCAACACACGCATACCAAATCACAGAATAATGTAGTGAGATTATGTGCTTTAAGAGTTTATTTCCAAACCCCTTTGACCTCTATGTCATCCTGGGTGTCACTCTGAGGTTGTATCTTTTCCTAAGTAACTTGGAGAAATGTCTTTCTCACTGTTATTCAGGAAAGCAATTTCCCCTCTAATGTGCTACTGCAAAGTAGCAGGAGCTGGTTGCTGTGGGATGTTTGTGTGTTTGCATGGTGCACATTTTTCCCCTGACGACTGCTGTCATATCGACTCACTTTGATAGTCAAAATAAGTCTTTTAAAATGTTTCTCTATACACTCCAGATTAATCCAAACCTAAAACAATCAAGCTGACTTTGTTTGCCTCTTGCAGCACCAGCAACATCAAGATAGCAAACAACACTTCCAGCTTCAAAACTGATTGCCATTGCCGAACACGTGAGAGCCTGATAGAAGGAAGCTTGACTTCTATAAAAGAAATTGTCTCTGGAGGGCTTAGAGTGGCTCAGAAAGAGCTACCCTGGGGAGTCAGGAAGATGCTATCAATGGCCCAGACTCGAGGTGCCATTTCGGAGTCTCTTTTTTCTTTCTTCCTCTCCACTCTGCCCACCCTTGCCAATGTTAGCAGAAATTCTTGCAAAGTTATAGAATGAAGGTGAACAGGACAAAATTAGTAGATTTCTGTGAGTCATGACAGTTTCAACACAACCCCTAGCTGTTCCTCATGTTAAATTATAGTGTGGTGTATTCTAGTGTGCATGGGGATGATTAACCACGAGGCAGGCTCACCTCCAAAAGTGGTACTTTATGTCATTGTGCAACACAAACTGAGAGAGAAATAGAGATGAGATAGGGGGCCAAATGATTTGAATTTATATGATTTTCATCTCATTATCTTAATGCATGGTATAGACAGCAGACTTGCTAACTTCAAACGTCCCGTTAACAAAAGAGATCCGTAATAAGACCTGGGTTTCACAATGCCAGAGCTCAAACGGCCCCAGGGATCTTTTTTAAAGACCTGATATTAACTATGGGGATCCTGACATGACATTTGAAACAAAACAAAACAAAAGAAGTATCTTTACAGAATAAAGCATCAAAATGATCTCTTATAATTAGTGATGTTTAAGAAGAAAGGATAATACCTTTTCTACTTGAGATAGACCTGCATTCAGACAGGAAGCCAGACTTTTTGTTTTAGATGTCCTAGAGTAGTGGGATGACTTTGAAATAGCAGTAGCTAACAATTATTGAGCTCTTATTGCATGCCAGAAATTATGCTAATTGTCTGTACCAGTATACAATGGACTCACATTGCCTCTATGAATTAAATATATACTTAGTAGGTCCATTTTATAGAGGAGGGTACTAAGGCTTAGAGAGATCAATTTCTTTGCCACCTTGCTAGTCAGTGGTGGGCTTTTGAGTGTTTTTCCCTCTCTTAGTGGGACAAAAACCAAAGTGGATATGTACTGCTTTGAAAATGTAAAATCATTGGTATAATTGGGAGACAAAACTCCATGGTTCATCTTGCTGCATTTAGTGTCCTAGCTGAAATAGGACCCTGGTTTTCTGAGGCAAGCTCAGCAGAATCAAACACCGTTTTTGTTTGACTGCAGATGAGAACTATGAATGCATTTGTTTCTGTTTGCACCCTTTTCCAGCTGAAAACCTCCCTTGTTAGCTGTCAACAATGTCACTTCCACATTATCATGTGATGGGTTTCTACTGCTGCTTATTTTGAAACAGAGGTGATAATTAATCTTCCCACATTCAAGCATGCAAACATATTTCAATTTCAAATGAGATAAGACCCAAGCTGAAACACCCACACTTGTATTTTAGATAGCTTTGTACATGCATTGTAACTGGCCTGAATTTTCTCCGTGGCAGTCACATTATCAATGATGAGTGTAGAAGCCTTATTTCTAACGGACAGCATCAGCAGAAAAGGAGGTAGACACATTAGGAAAAGCTGGAAGGAAGAAAGGAAGTGGGAATCAGGTTAGTCATTTTGCTGATCCCATACATTTCTCTGATGCATCTACTTGTTTTTAAATAACAGCATAATTTTGAAACTTACCTACAGTAGCAGGTAAACACATCTTTCCCTACATTCACTGTCACTGATTTTGAAGTCAAATCTGATCACAGCACAGAATCAGAACTGTAAGAGATTTGTCATCATATTGTTTATATTTACGTGTATGTGTCTGGATACTGATTTCTGGAGTAGGATTTTAATAAAGATTGTTTATTGGGGGCTTCATACTGCTAATTTAGGATAAGTTCACCTCAAGCCATAAGAATAAAGAATAAAACTTTAAGGGGTTACATTCTAATATCTTCTGTTTATGTATTTCATATATGGTTCAGTTTCCATGGAGTTTCTCTTGAAGAAACTACAGATCCCACTTAGAACCCTAAATAGCATGACACATTATAGGTATGAGCATACGTGCTAAGTTGCTTCAGTTGTGTCCAACTCTTTGCAACCCTGTGGACTGCAGCCTTCCAGGCTCCTCTGTCCATGGGATTCTCCAAGCAAGAATCCTGGAGTGGGTTGGCATGCCCTCCTCCAGGGAATCTTCCTGACCCAGGGATTGAACCTGTGTCTCCTACAGCTCCTATATTGCATGCAGATTCTTTACTGCTGAGCCATCAGGGAAGCCCCTTCTTATAGGTATATATTCCTAAGGGGGCCAGCCCAGGGTCTTGTATACATAACACACAGTTCTTGGCAGGCACATATTCTGGGTTCTCATATTTCACAGAGAACTGCAGCAAATCTTTCTCTCTTTTTCTCACTTCTTTTTGTTTTCTCTGGTCTTTTACGTGCTTTCCAGCTGGAAGTGACTCCCAGGATATCTGCAGCCACTCATGAATCATGAAGGCTGCTTTAGTGATGGTTGAAGGTTCAGCAACTTCATAGTATGTGTACAAGGGAGTATACAATTTTCTCACTCTGAATGCTGTTATTAAGATCTTCTGGTAAATACATTCTTTCTTCATTTTACAGATATGTACGTATACATGTGTAGATTTATAAATATGTATTTATAAAAACAAAGATGGTAATTTACTTTAGTCATAGCTGAAACAAAACAGAAATATTAAGCAAAGAAAAAGGAAAAAAAGATGAAATAAAAGTTGTGTACTGCCTTTTCCTCATTTGTCCTATGACTCAATTTGTCACATTTTGCTTCTAGATCAAGTTTTAAGATAGTCATTTTAGTATAAAATATTATTAACAATTATCTATTTATATATTATCCAATTAGGTTTTAAATTTTACTTAAAAATAAATGAGGCAATTCTGAAGAAAAAATCCGATTTATGGTTGATTTTGGGGAGGCATATTCTGATTTGGACTCTTTTTCTCTGTATGTAGAGAATAGTATAAGAAAAGTAATGATATGATGGTCCAGCAAACAAGGAAGGTGTGATTTGGAGAAGAATAAATAGTGAAGTTGGGACATAATAATTAGAGGTACTGGGATTTTGATCTAGGAAGACATTCTCAACATAAATCAGGAAATACAAAGATAAATCTTAGAACAGAATTGAGAACCTATACTGTTAACTTAAAAACCTGTAATCTATTGTACAAGAAGATGACATTTAAGACTAATAATAATGGATAACACACATTGAGCATATTTTGTATGCCACAGATTGTCCTAAATGCTTTGCATAAACTAACTCACCTAATCTGCACAACAACCCTGGGAAGTAGGTATTACTATTGTGCTTATTTAACAGACAAGGGAAGAGAGAACAAAAGGTAAGTAAATTCCACAAAATCATTCAGCTGGCAAGTGTCAGACTCATGGTTTCAAACCCAGGCAATCTATTCACAAAGCCAGAATTTTAGCCAGTAAAGAGGATGGCAGAGAAATAGAGATGGATCACAGAACATGATAATTTGCACTAATGGGCAAATGAAGTCATGGAGTCGGTGAAGAAGAGAGCAAAAGAGAGCACTACTTGGAGAATTATTAGGAAAATCTGAATTGTGTAGTTTCTCAATATCCAAGATAGAAAGGCATTTCATAACAGATCAGCAGTGATGGAATGAGGACCTAGTGAGGCTTGCTAGCTCAGGTGATTAAGGAGCATGGTCTCTGCAGGAGAGCTACTTCTGACTAAGACTGAACCCCTTAACACCTAGGACTGAAGAAATGTGGCCTCACCTATGGCCACACTGTCGATGATATACAAAGTCAGCCTTGGTTTCATAGAATTGAAGATTCTAATGGTTGTAGGCAGTCAAAAAAAAAAAAAAAAAAGCCTGGTTTCATGCAAAAGTATTGAAAAGGACTGAGGAGATAAGTACATGGCCCACTTCTTCCAGTTTTCGCTTAAATGTTACTGAAGCTGTCCCTGAAGACATTGCAGAAAATAACAACTTTCCCTTCCTCCTTATCTCCCTATTCCCCATCCACCATTTCCTTTTATTTTTTAAGGGGCTTATAAAATATAATCACTTTATTCAATATAATCACTTTATATTATAGTTGTAAACATATTTTCTCTAAGAAATGAAAAAAAAAAAAAACAAAGAAGAAAATGCCACTTAACATTGTATGTATGTGAGTATAGGCCAGAAGGAAAAATATTGATAATATTCATTATCAGGTGACAAAGCTACTAACTTAGTAGCTGAGTACTCCTAAGCTCCCAGTTTCCACAACCTGAGTTGACAGACTTCATAAAGTGCACAAGATTAAGGTGCTTGATTTCATGGGACACATATACTGGGTACCAAGTATGCTACTTTTTGTTCTTATGGTATTACAGGTAAATATATCATGAGTGGCTTCCAGGTTTGTTTTTTTAAAAAAGTCTGGTTTCTGAAGGAACCAAATTTCCATTTCCAGGACTTCCTAGATACTATCTGGATATCTTTTCTATTTATGAGAATAAAGTTTAAACAGTTGATTTTGCTTTTCAGGAAATGGGCAAAAAAAAAAAGAGGGTGGTGCCAGGGAATTGTTTTCTGGAAAACGTATGTCATGTGCCTGTACTTATTTTAGAATTGGAGAGGCAAAGAGGGACGATGACTATGGTATTGCTTTATGTTTCTTGTGAAGAACAGAGGAAAGTGGGTTATAGTCTAGGTCTTCTGGCTCTGTGGAAAATTTATTCATATCCCTCAATCCATTGGCATGATGTATCAGGATTTCTGCAGGATATTTATAAACACTTTATTAGTTACTTAAAGACAAAGTAGAAAAGTGTGGACTGGGTGTTCAGGCTATTAAGAGGCTCTGCTGCAAGCTAAAAATTTCACCCCAAGAATGTTTTTTTTTTTAAATAAAGTCACTCACAAAGGTATAAATTTTGTTATCCTGGGCAAAGTAATGTCTCTGCTTTTGAATATGCTATCTAGGTTGGTCATAATTTTACTTCCAAGGAGTAAGCGTTTTTTAATTTAATGGCTGCAATCACCATCTGCAGTGATTTTGGAGACCCCCAAAATAAAGTCTGACACTGTTTCCATTGTTTCCCCATCCATTTGCCATGAAGTGATGGGACCGGATGCCATGATCTTCGTTTTCTGAATGTTGAGCTTTAAGCCAACTTTTTCACTTTCCAATTTCACTTTAATCAAGAAGCTTTTTAGGTCTTCACTTTCTGCCATAAGGGTGGTGTCATCTGCATATCTGAGGTTATTGATATTTCTCCCGGCAGTCTTGATTCCAGCTTGTGCTTCTTCCAGCCCAGCATTTCTCATGATGTACTCTGCATAGAAGTTAAATAAGCAGAGTGACAATATACAGCCTTGATGTAGTCTTTTTCCTATTTGGAACCAGTCTGTTGTTCCATGTCCAGTTCTAACTGTTGTTTCCTGACCTGTATATAGGTTTCTCAAGAGACAGGTCAGGTGGTCTGGTATTCCCGTCTCTTTCAGAATTTTCCACAGTTTATTGTGATCCACACAGTCAAAGGCTTTGGCATAGTCAATAAAGCAGAAATTGATGTTTTTCTGGAACTCTCTTGCTTTTTTGATGATCTAGCGGATGTTGGCAATTTGATCTCTGGTTCCTTTGCCTTTTCTAAAACCAGCTTGAACATCTATAGCATATTAAAAAGCAGAGACATTACTTTGCCAACAAAGGTCCATCTAGTCAAGGCTATGGTTTTTCCAGTAGACATGTATGGATGTGATAGTTGGACTGTGAAGAAAACTGAGCGCTGAAAAACTGATGCTTTTGAACTGTGGTGTTGGAGAAGACTCTTGAGAGTCCCTTGAACTGCAAGGAGATCCAACCAGTCCATTCTGAAGGAGATCAGCCCTGAGATTTCTTTGGAAGGAATGATGCTAAAGCTGAAACTCTAGTACTTTGACCGCCTCATGTGAAGAGTTGACTCATTGGAAAAGACTCTGATGCTGGGAGGGATTGGAGGCAGGAGGAGAAGGGGACGACTGAGGACGAGATGGCTGGATGGCATCACTGACTCGATGGACCTGAGTCTGAGTGAACTCTGGGAGTTGGTGATGGACAGGGAGGCCTGGCGTGTTGCAATTCATGGGATCGCAAAGAGTCAGACATGACTGAGTGACTGAACTGAACTGAAGTGAATTGGGCAATGTCATCCTGGAAGAGGATTTCAGCATTGTACTCCTGAACCATTTTAAAGACTTTATTTTTGTATTTAATAAAGACTTAGAGAACTATATTGTAATTATCTTCCCAACTAGAGGGACTTTTCAGTAGATGAGACTGTTTCTTCTTCACATTGGAATGCCTGATACTTAACTTAGTATGAGTTATTTTCACTAAACTACCTATGTGGACAGTCTGTAAGGAATGTCAGCTCATCCTTCAAGAGCAACCAGTTTTACGATGAACACCTGGGCATTGTCCATGACATCAGGAGCATCTTCAAAGTCAATATACCTCTTCATAAACTCTCAGCAATTTCCGACATGTATATCTGTGTAATATATGAGAATATGAGGGAAATTTAGAAAAGGAGAGAGAACAAGGAAAAGAATGGACACTTCTAATTGTAACTTCAATTTTAATGAGAATAGTGGGGGAAACGACTATGTCTATTTGTAAAAGTCAGAAAAACACTATGATTCACTACCTTAACCTTTTTCATTAAAAAAGATTGTTTTCTTTCTGTATCTATGTTCATCTTCAACCACAGAAAATTAATCTGAATGTCAAAATAGAATAAAAGATCTTGCACTAAAATAGCATTGCTTATCTTCAAAGGCATGCTCTGAAAGGTGTTTTATCTCCACTTAGTACTCTTAGGAACATCCTCTCGTGATCAGACACATCATTCAGACCTTTCCTTTGCTTTTCTGTAAACAAAATTGGAAAATGAAAGGACAGAATCAGAAGGCAGACTGCTATGAGAACAAGGAGAAATAGCATTAGGCAAAGAAAAGGGAACAGTTTAAATCAATTAGTGGAGAGATACAGATGATCTATACTTTCAGAATATGCCTCCTTGGTTTGCATGAGAGTCCTGTTTGAACTCTATTATAACCAGTAAATAATTTCTTGCCTTAGATGCTTGTAATATATGGCCAAAGCAGCTAGAAGCTATGAATACAGTTACCCATGTGCTACCGCTTCTCCAATAGAGTCCTCCAAATAGCACCTGTAAACGTCCAAAAATCACAGTCCTTCCTCAGAAAGAACGGACGAAGAATATAAATTACATTTTTAGATCTTTAAATGGAAATAAGTGAATAATTTAATTCACTTCTAGATGGCTGTGGATTTGAGCTACCTAAGATTTTCTGGGTAGATACAAGCAATATGGGTATATATAGAAGGAGAAATAATATTTTTAGCAGTGTAATTACAAAGCAGACAGGATTCACAAAAATTATACCTGGAAAAAAAGAGGCTTTTGCTTTTGTTTTTCTGGAGCTTTTCAGCAATCAATTTTGGATCAATTCTGAAACAGTTTCAAAACATTAAATATAGGATAGAAAAACATTGGTAAAAAGGAAATGGATAGCACAGCTTCTTTAATTTGAGGTTCATATGTTAACTTGCTACTAGACTTCCTAAAGATCATTCTGAAACTCTTATAGTATTTGTTTACAAATACATAGGAAAACAATAAATGTCTTGAACACCATCTGCCTGTATTTTCCCTGAAGGGCTTTGCATATTTTCGGCAAAAAACAAGTCTAAATATCTTGTAATTTTCACCAAAATGTTTCATAATTTCACAGCAGCCCTGCTAATGAAGTACAGTATGAGCCCTTATAATAAGCCAGAATGATTCCAAATTGCACACAGTGCTTCCTAATATTGTGAAAACAGCAAGAACTGCTTGGGAGTAAGAGAGTTGCTTCCTGCTTTGGGCAGAGAAGAAGGTCGAGAGGAAATTTCATTTTGAAAGGAGAATGAGAAAGATTGATATGTGTATCCACCTTAGATGAAGTTCAAGGAACTCAGAAACTTAGAGAAATGAGTCTGAGCGGGCTCAATATTAGCTGTGAGCACTGAGATCTAGCAACGATTTTGGGAATAGATACCAGATCATTTCCTCATATGTGGTATATGAACATCGATGCAGAAAATCAACATCTAGATACCTGAAGAAAAGGATACTGCAGGTTGCAAAATTGAATCTGAAATTAATTTCCTGGTTTGCCACTGTCATAAATCCAAGCTTTTGACATGGGGGAGAGATAGGACAGCACATGAAAGCTTATTAAGTGAGATTGGATTCATGGCATCAGTATTAAAAAGTTACTCTGGGAGAGAACAAGATGGTGGAGGAGTAGGTGGACCTGGAGTACATCTCTCTCCATGGATGCATCAGGAATGTACCTTCAGACACAAGTGCATGCAGGACACCAGCTGAGAGCAGACAGGGATACCTGATCAGAGGAAAAGAACATATGGAACCATGCAAAACTCGGCAGGACAAAGGAACTCGGGGGGAAACACAGGAGTGTTAGTGGGACTGGACCTGCCCTTGGCAGGTGGGGGAACTGAAGCAGGGGTCCAATCACCACATCGGGGCAATTGTCTGAGTCAGAGGAGAAAGGCTGAGAGTGTAACAGCTGATCTGTGGCAGCCTAAATAGAATGAGAATCAGACAGTCTTTGCTGAGGCCATACACACCCTGGACAGGGATGATGGTCTCCTGGAAGGTGCAGCCGCTGGGAGCTTGCGTTTAGGGATTGTGGAGTAATCCCAGGGCAAGGGCTGCTGTAGACTGTGAGAGACTGATTGAGGGGATGTAAGGGAGGAGACTATGGGGGGAAATGCCTGTGGAGGAAAGCTGGGCAGCCATGGAAGCAAGGCAATACTGCTGAGTCACGCATAGTGGGTGGAGCCATCACCAGAGCCTCTCTCTCCCCACAGGCCAGCATGGGGAACTGAACAGTACAGAGGCTGGCCCATCAAATATCTGAGGCACTGAACTACAGAGTAGGACCCCAGCCAGGAGGACCCCTCTATGTGCCTGATGCATGGAACAACAGAGAAGGACCCCAGACAAGGGAATCCTCTATGTGCCTGAATGGGCGGAGCTACAGAGAAAGACTGGCCAAAGAGGCCTACTGATCACCAGCTACATGAGGCTTAAAAAAAGACTGATAAGGCCATAACTCCTGTGGTGGAGGGTGTCCCTACATACTTGGTGCCACCAGGGTCCCCATAAGCTGAGCAGTTGTGCCATCTTCATGCTCAACTCTCACTCAGGCAGAGCTGCCACAGGCAAAAAAATTCTTGTGTCTATGCATGCAGGGTTCCTCTGGTCGTGTCCGATTCTTTGTGACCCTGTAGACTGTGGCTGTCAGGGAGGGGTCTCTAGGCAAGAATACTGGAGCGTATTGGCCACCGTTGGTTGTCATACCCTTCTAGAGCACTATATTTCCTGCTGCCATAGCCACCAATTCCCCTGAGTACCTGGTGCTGCCAGAACCCCTGAAACCCAAGCAGCTGCAACACCTTTACACCTGGCCCTCACAGGGGCAAACCCAAGTCCTCCAGGGAAGCCTCAGGAACAAACACCAGTGGATGACCCACATGTAGAGATGGAAATGAAACCACAATTGAAATCCAGGGGCGGTGTGGCTAAGGAAGGAGACCCAAAACCTTCCCACCAGCTGTACAAACTGAAAATTAAATCTACACGATCAGCTAGGCAGACTCTGTGCCTATGAAATATATAAAACGTCACTGAGAGTTCCCACAAAAGAAAACACACTAATTCTGATAGCTGTGGACATTGGAGGCAAGAACACACAGGAGAAGGACCAGATTAGAATCTGAGCTGCCCCCACAGCAGGTCAGAGATCAGCACAGTGTTGGAGGGCATCCTAGGGAGGTAAGGTGGACCATGCCTCCCAGCGAGGGAAAGGACTCTGATAGCAGTGACTCAAGAAAAACATTATTCTTATTTTTTGACTTGTTCTGTAGAATTTTTTTGATTTCTTTTTCTTTTTCTTTTTATTCCCCTCTCTATTGTAGTTGTCGATTGTCTTGGCACTATGAAATCCAATTAAGACTTTGAGCTTTTTTTCCCTCCCAATCACGTTTTTTATTGTTGTTACAAACATCTGCCTCTGTCTTGGGCTTTTGAAGTTCTGTGGGGTTTTCCTTTTTTATTTTTCTTTTCTCTTTATTTTTATTGGACTGTTTTGACTTTGCTCATGGGTGTTATGTATATGTGTATATTTCACTATTTTAATTATTATTTGCCTGATTTTGTAACTGCCATTTGTCTGGGGTTCAACTTTGGTTTCTCGTTTTTGTGTATTTGTTTTAATCTCACTTAATGCCACAACACACCACTTGTGGAATCTCCATTCCTGACCAGAGATCAAGCCCTGAGCCTTTGGTGTGGGAGAACTGATTCCAAGACCCTAGACTACCAGAGAACTAACCCTAGGGGGTATCAAATGGTGATAACTCACACAAAAGAAACCACTTGAGTACAAGACCCAGCATCACCCAACCACGAGTTGCACCCTGTACAGGACACCTCATCTAAACAAAACAAAATACAAACCAAATCATCAGCAGACAGGATTACCACCTCACTCAACCTTGCCCATCAGAGGAAAAACAAACAAACAAAAACTCAGCACAAATTTCACCCTATATGAAGCTTACACAAACCACTGGACCAACCTTAGGAGGGAAGAAACCAAAAGGAAGAAAGAATTCAACCTTCTTCAAAGAAAGAATTTAACTTTCCTTGAAGCCTGGGAAAAAGGGGCCACAGACACAGTAAGTTAAAAAAAAAAAAAAAGAAAAGGCAGAGAAATACTACACAAATGAAGGAACAAACCAGAAACACAGAAGTCCAAATAAATGAAGAGGAAATAGGCAAACTACCTGAAAAAGAATTCAGAATAATGATAGTAAAGATGATCAAAAGCCTTGAAAACAAAATGGAGAAAATGCAAGAATCAATTAACAAAGACCTGGAGTAATTAAAGAATAACCATACAGAGACAAGTAACACAATTACTGAAATTAAAGATACTCTCAAAGGAATCAATAGCAGAATATCTGAATCAGAAGAAAAATCAGTGAGCTAGAAGATTAAAATGGTAGAAATAACTTCTGAAGAGCAGAATAGAACTGAATGAAAAGAACTGAAGATAGTCTCAGAGAGCTTTGGGACAATATCAAACTCACCAGCATTAGAATTATAGGGGTCCCAGAAGAAGAAGAGAAAAAGAAAGGGCATGAGAAAATTTTTGAAGAGATTGTAGTTGAAAATTTCCCCAGCATGGAAAAGGAAATAGTCAATCAAGTCCAAGAGGCACAAAGAGTCCCATACAGGATAAACCCAAGGAGAAACCTGCCAAGACACATACTTATCAAACTAACAAAGACTAAACACACAGAAAGAATATTAAAAGCAGCAAGGGAGAAGCAACAAGTAACATACAAGGGAAACCTGATATGCTTAACAGCTGATCTTTCAGCAGAAACTCTGCAGGCCAGAAGGAAATGGCAGGATATATTCAAAGTACTGAAAGGGAAATATCCACAATCAAGATTACTGTACCCATCAAGGATCTCATTCAAAATGATGGAGAAATAAAAAGCTTTTCAGGCAAGCAAAAGTTAAGAGAATTCAGTACCACCAAAGCAGCTTTACTACAAATGTTAAAGAGACTTATATAGTCAAGAAATACAACAAAAGAAAAATGATCTACAAAATCAACCCCAAACAATTAAGAAAAGGGCAATAGGAGCATATATATCA
This sequence comes from Ovis aries, assembly GCF_016772045.2. NCBI lineage: Eukaryota > Metazoa > Chordata > Mammalia > Artiodactyla > Bovidae > Ovis > Ovis aries. The sequence continues at coordinate 91,880,516 of NC_056055.1, read as the reverse complement.
ATAATTACTTTAAATGTAAATGGATTAAATGCAACACCAAAAGACACAGACTTGCTGGATGGATCAAAAAATAAGACCCATATATATGCTGTCTACAAGAAACCCACTTCAGACCTAAAGATACATATAGACTCAAAGTAAAAGGATGGGAAAATATATTCCTTGCAAATGGGAAACAAGAAAGCTGGAGTGGCAATCCTCATATCAGACAAAATAGACCTCAAAATAAAGAAGAGTACAAGCGATAAGGAAGGTCATTACATAATGATCAGGGGATTAATCCAAGAGGAAGACATAACAATTGTAAATATCTATGCACCCAAAAAAAGCACCTCAATACATAAGACAAACACCAACAGACATAAAAGGAGAAATTGACAGTAACACAATAATAGTAGGAGACTTTAACATCCCACTCACACCATTGGATAGATCATCAAAACAGAAAACTACTAAGGCAACACAATTCTTAAAATGATACATTAGATGAGATGGATCTCATTGATATTTTCAGGATATTCCATCCAAATGCAGAAGAATACACCTTTTTCTCAAATGCACATGGAACATTCTCCAGGATAGAACATATCTTGGGTCACAAATCAAACCTCAGTAAATTTAAGAAAATTGAAGTCGTATCAAGCATCTTCTCCAACCACAAAGCCATGAGACTAGATATCAATTACAAGAAAAAAAAATGTAAGAAAGAAATACATGGAGATTAAACAACAGGTTTCTAAATAATCAACAGGTTACGGAAGAAATCAAAAAGGAAATAAAAAAATTTGTAGACAGAAACGACAATGAAAACATGACAACTCAAAAAAAACCCTATAGGATGCAGCAAAAACAGTCCTAAGAGGGAAGTTTATAGCAATGCAATCCTACTTCAAAAACAAGATAAACATCAAATAGACAATCTAACTTTACACCTAAAACAACTGAATAAAGAAGAACAAAAAGAGCCCAAAATTAGTAGAAAGAAAGAAATCATAATGATCCAAAAGGAAATAAATGAAAAAGAAATGAAAGAAACAACAGAAAAGATTAATAAAACTAAAAGCTGGCTCTTTGAGAAGATAAACAAAATTGGCAAACCTTTTGCCAGACTCATCAAGAACAAAAGAGAAAAGAATCAAATCAACAAAGTAGAAATGATAAAGGAGAGGTTACAACAGACAATGCAGAAATACAAAGGATTATAAGAGACTGCTACGAACAGCTACACGGTGATGAAATAGATAACCTGGGAGAAATGGACAGATTCTCAAAAAGTTCAATCTTCCAAGACTGAACCAGGAAGAAATAGAAATTATGAACAACCAAATTGCAAGCACAGAAATTGAAGCTGTGATCAGAAGTTTCCCGAAATACAAAAGCCCAGGACCAGATGGCTTCACAGTGGAATTCTATCAAACATTTAGAGAAGAGCTAATGCCTATTGTTCTAAAACTTTTTCAAAAAATTGCAGAGGAAGGAGCACTTCCAAACTCATTCTAAGAAGCCACCATTACCCTGCTACCAAAACCAGACAAATGTAACACAAAAAGGAAACTACAGGCCTATATCATGGATGAACATAGATGCAAAAATCCTCAACATAATTTTAGCAAACAGAAATCAGCAACACATCAAAAAACCTCATACACCATGATCAAGTTGGGTTTACTCCAGGGATGCAAGGACTCTTCAATATATGCAAATCAATCAATGTGATATACCATATTAACAAACTGAAAGATAAAAACCAAAAGATAATCTCAATAGATTTAGAAAAGACGTTGACAAAATTCATCTCCCATTTATTATTAAAACTCTTCAAAAAATGGGCAAAAAGGAACTACCTCAACATAGTAAAGGCCATATATGATAAGCCTACAGCAAACATTATAATCAATGGTGAAAACCTGAAAGTATTCCCAAGATCAGGAACAAAACAAGGGTGTCCACTTTCACCATTATCAACATAGTTCTGGAAGTCCTAGCTACAGCAATCAGAGAAGAAAAAGAAATAAAAGGTACTAATGAGGTGGATGAAACTGGAGCCGATTATACAGAGTGAAGTAAGCCAGAAAGAAAAACACCAATATAGTATACTAACACATATATATGGAATTTAGAAAGATGGTAATGATGACCCTGTATGCGAGACAGCAAAAGAGACACAGATGTGTAGAACGGACTTTTGGACTCTGAGGGAGAGGGGGAGGGTGAGATGATTTGAGAGAATGGCATTGAAACATGTATACTATCATGTAAGAAATGAATCACCAGTCTAGGTTTGATATAGGATACAGGATGCTTGGGGCTGGGCACTGGGATGACCCAGAGAGATGATATGGGGAGAGAGGTGGGAGGTGGGTTCAGGATTGGGAACTCAGGTACACCCATGGCAGATTCATTTAAATGTATGGCAAAACCAATACAGTATTGTAAAGTAAAAAAAAAAAAAAAAGGAATCCAGTTAGGAAAAGAAGTAAAGCTCTCACCGTTTGCAGATGACATGATACTGAACTTAGAAAACCCTAAAGGCAGTATCTGAAAATTACTAGAACTAATCAGTGAATTTAAAAGTTGCAGGATACAAAATCAATACACAGAAATCACTTGCATTTCTATATACTAACAATGAAAAATCAAAAAGACAAATTAAGGAATCAATCCTGTTCTCCACTGCAACAAAAAGAATTAAATATCTAAAAATGAACCTACCTAAGGAGACAAAATAACTGTACACAGAAAATTATAAGACACTAATGAAAGAAATCAAACATGGCATAAACAGATGGAGAGATATTCCATGTTCCTGGGTAGGAAGAATCAATATTGTAAAATATATTACCAAATGCAATCTACAGATTCAATGTGATCCCTATCAAATTACCAATGGCATTTTTCACAGAACTGGAACAAAAAATTTCACAATTCATATGGAAACACAAAAGACTCCGAATAGCAAAAGCAATCTTGAGAAAGAAGAATGCAACTGGAGGAATCAACATTTCTGACTTCAGATTATACTTTAAAGCTACAGTCATCAAGACACTATGGTACTGGCACAAAAACAGAAATATAGACCCATGGAATAAGATAGAAAGCCCAGATATAAACCAATGAACCTCCTTTTGACAAAGGAGGCAAGAATATACAATGGAGCAAAGACAGCCTCTTCAATAAATGGTGCTGGGAAAACAGGACAGCTACATGTAAAAGAATGAAATTAGAACACTTCCCAAAAACATATACAAAGATAAACTCAAAATGGATTAAAGACCTCAATGTAAGCCCAGAAACTGCAAAACTGTTAGAGAAAAACATAGTCAGAACACTCAATGGTATAAATCAAAGCAAGATCCTCTATGACCAACTTCCTATGGAAATAAATAATGGAAATAAAAAACAAAAGTAAACAAGTGGGACCTGATTAAACTTAAAAGCTTTTGTGTCACAAGGGACACTATAAGCAAGTTGAAAAGATAACCCTCAGAATGGGAGAAAATAGTAGAAAATGAAACAACAGACAGAGGATTAATTTCCAAAATATACAAGCAGCTCATACAACTCAATATCAGAAAAACAAACAATCCAATCAAAAGTGGGAAAAAGACCTAAACAGACATTTCTCCAAAGAAGACATACAGATGGCTAACAAACACATGAAGAGATACTCAACATTGCTCATTATTAGAGAAATGCAAATCAAAACCACAATGAGATATCACCTCACACTAGTCAGAATGGCCATCCTCAAAAAGTCTACAAACAATAAATGCTGGAGAGGGTGTGGAGAAAAGGGAACACTCTTGCACTGTTGTTGGGAATGTAAATTGATATAGCCACTATGAAAGACAGTATGGAGATTCCTTAAAAACTAGGAATAAAGCAATCCCACTCCTAGGCATATACCCTGAGGAAACCAAAATTGAAAAAGACACATATCCCAATGTTCATTGCAGCACTATGTACAATAGCAGGAACATGGAAGCAATCTAGGAGTCCATTGACAGATGAATGGATAAAGAAGCTGTGGTATATATGTACAATGGAATATTACTCAGCCATAAAAAGGAACACATTTGAGTCAGTTCTAATGAGGAGGATGAACATAGAACCTATTATAGAACAATTAAGTCAGAAAGAGAAAGATAAATACCGTATTCTAATGCATATGTATGGAATCTAGAAAAACAGTACTGAAGGATTTATTTACAGGGCAGCAATGGAGAGACCTGACGTGCCTCTTGAGAAACCTATATGCAGGTCAGGAAGCAACAGTTAGAACTGGACATGGAACAACACTGGTTACAAATAGGAAAACGAGTACATCAAGGCTGTATATTGTCACCCTGTTTATTTAACTTATATGCAGAGTACATCATGAGAAATGCTGGGCTGGAAGAAGCACAAGCTGGAATCAAGATTGCTGGGAGAAATCTCAATAACCACAGATATGCAGATGACACCACCCTTATGGCAGAAAGTGAAGAACTAAAAAGCCTCTTGATGAAAGTGAGAGAGTGAAAAAGTTGGCTTAAAGCTCAACATTCAGAAAACGAAGATCATGGCATCTGGTCCCATCACTTCACGGGAAAGATGGGGAAACAGTGGAAAGAGTGTTAGACTTTATTTTTTTGGGCTCCAAAATCACTGCAGATGGTGATTGCAGCTATGAAATTAAAAGACGCTTACTCCTTGGAAGGAAAGTTATGACCAACTTAAATAGCATATTCAAAAGCAGAGACATTACTTTAAAGGTCCATCTAGTCAAGACTATAGTTTTTCCAGTGGTCATGTATGGAAGTGAAAGTTGGACTGTGAAGAAAGCTGAGCACCAAAGAATTGATGCTTTTGAACCATGGTGTTAGAGAAGACTCTTGAGAGTCCCTTGGACTACAAGGAGATCCAACCAATCCATTCTAAAGGAGATCAGTCCTTGGTGTTCTTTGGAAGGAATGATGCTAAAGCTGAAACTCCAGTACTTTGGCCACCTCATGCGAAGAGTTGACTCATTGGCAAAGACTCTGATGCTAGGAGGGATTGGGAGCAGGAGGAGAAGGGGACAATGGAGGATGAGATGGCTGGATGGTATCACCAACTCGATGGATGTGAGTTTGAGTGAACTCCGGGAGTTGGTGACGGGCAGGGAGGCCTGGCATGCTACAATTCATGGGGTTGCAAAGAGTTGGACACGACTGAGCGACTGAACTGAACTGAACTGAATGGAGAGACAGACATATAGAGTAGACTTATGGACATGGGGAGAGGGGAAGAGAGGCTGAGATGTATGAAAAGAGTAACAGAGAAACTTACATTACCATATGTAAAATAAATTGCCAACGGGAATTTGCTGTATGGCTCAGGAAATTCAAACATGGCTCTGTATCAACCTAGAGAGGTGGAATGGGGTGGGAGATAGGAGGGATATTCAAACGGTAGGGTATATATGTATACCTATGGCTGATTCATGTTGAGGTTTGACAGAAAACCACAATATTCTGTAAAGCAACTATCCTTCAATAAAAAAAATAATAATAAAAACACTTTTCAAAAAAAATTGTTCAGACCAAATGGAAATGCAAAGAAAAGTACACTAATAGTGATAGTAGCTGGTAGCTCTAACCTATTGAATACCTACTACGTGCCTAACACTGAGCTAGTCTTCTACATTGTGTCAAATTCTCATATCTCCCATTCATGGTAAGCCATTTTCACTTTGCAGGAAATCTGAAGTTCAGAGAATGTGAGTTAATGGCTCAGTCATTTAAAACTAGTATGTGACATAAATTAAAGATCTCTGCCACATCTTATGTTCATTGTACATGCCTACCTCTGTGGTCATCAAACAAATGGGCATTTAGTGTTAATTACTCTGAATGTGGAATGAAGTATATGAACTGAGAGTGAATGAGAAGAGTATTTTAAATACTCTTCTGTATTGGCATTGGCTTCAAATTATATCATTTTTAGAAATGATAGATGAATGGGTAAGGGGATGAATGGATGGATAAATGGATCAAATCCCCATCTTTCTCTGAAGACTTTCAGCTAAACTTTAATTAATGCTTAGAACATTTTTAGTCATCTTCAGTACCACATGAGTAATTCATATGTTGTATACAAACTGAATTCAAATGCTTCTACATTAGTTTTTACTTTATCCTAAGAAATGGTATAGCTGGATACAAATTATATACTTCAGTTGACTCATATAATATATATTAAAATAAATATTAGTACATAATTATTTTATAGTATTAATATTTAAATTAATATATAATTATTTATAGCTGCATATTAATAATAATTATCACATAATTATTTTATTGTTGTATATTAACATTTATTTTAACTATTACATACTTACTTTATAGCTATGTATTAATGTTTAATTATTACACAGTTAATAATTAACTGGCGTGTTGCAATTCATGGGGTCTCAAAGAGTCAGACATGACTGAGTGACTGAACTGAACTGAACTGATTAATACTTATTTTAATATATATCATACAAGTGTCAACTGCATTCTACAATATGCATCTAGCTATACCATTTTTTCCCCCTTGGGGATGGTCTTGATTCCTGTCTCCTGTACAATGTCACGAACCTCTGTCCATAGTTCATTAGGCACTCTATCAGATCTAGTCCCTTAAATCTATTTCTCACTTCCACTGTATAATCATAAGAGATTTGATTTAGGTCATACCTGAATGGTCTAGTGGTTTTCCCTACTTTCTTCAACTTAAGTCTGAATTTGGCAATAAGGAATTCATGATCCGAGCCACAGTCAGCTCCCAGTCTTGTTTTTGCTGACTGTATAGAGCTTCTCCATCTTTGGTTGCAAAGAATATAATCAATCTGATTTCGGTGTTGACCATCTGGTGATGTCCATCTGTAGTCTTCTCTTGTGTTGTTGGAAGAGGGTGTTTGCTATGGCCAGTGTGTTCTCTTGGCAAAACTCTATTAGCCTTTGCCCTGCTTCATTCCGTACTCCAAGGCCAAACTCCAGGTGTTTCTTGACTTCCTACGTTTGCATTCCAGTCCCCTGTAATGAAAAGGACATCTTTTGGGGATGTTAAATTTGTGCTCCAAAATTACTGCAGATGGTGACTGCAGCCATGAAATTAAAAGACGCTTACTCCTTGGAAGAAAAGTTATGACCAACCTAGATAGCATTTTCAAAAGCAGAGCCATTACTTTGCCAACAAAGGTCTGTCTAGTCAGGCTATGGTTTTCTGGTGGTCATGTATGGATGTGACAGTTGGACTGTGAAGAAAGCTGAGCGCCGAAGAATTGATGCTTTTGAACTGTGGTGTTGGAGAAGTCTCTTGAGAGCCCCTTGGACTGATAGGAGATCCAACCAGCCCATTCTAAAGGAGATCAGTCCTGGGTGTTCTTTGAAAGGACTGATGCTAAAGCTGAAACTCCAGTACTTTGGCCACCTCACGCGAAGAGTTGAGTCATTGGAAAAGACCCTGATGCTGGGAGGGAATGGGGGCAGGAGGAGAAGGGGATGACAGAAGATGAGATTGCTGGATGCATCACTGACTCAATGGACATGAGTTTGAGTAAACTCCAGGAGCTGATGATGGACAGGGAGGCCTGGCATGCTGCGATTCATGGGGTCGCAAAGAGTTGGACACGACTGATCGACTGAACTGAACTGAACTGATACCATTTTTTAGGACAAATGATAAATAAGGTAGGGGCATTCGAATTCAGTTTGCATAGAACACATGAATTACTTTTGTGGTACTAGGATGATTATAAATGTTCTAAGCATTAATGAAATGAAATTAGCTGAAAGTCTTCTGAGAAAGATGATGATTTTGATCTATCTATCTATCCATCTATTCTTCCATCTACCCAATCCAAGCCCTTCACTGTGTCATTTCAGTAGTGCATTAAAATTACCTTTACAGTAAGTCACTCAGTCGTGTCCGACTCTTTGGAATCCCATGGTCCATGAAATTCTCTAGGTCAGAATACTGGAATGGGTTGCCTTTCCCTTTTCCAGGGGATCTTCCCAACCCAGGGATCGAACCAAGGTCTCCTGCACTGCAGGCAGATTCTTTACCAGCTGAGCCACTGAGGAAGCCCAAAATTACCTTTTAGTGACAGTCAAATAGAGCAGAATTGATGAAATAGTGAGGGACTGATGTTTGCACAAAACTAATTTAGTGTATTCCAAAGTCTGTTGATGTACCAATCAAAAACTCAAATTATTATAAATCTTATAAACATATTATACGTAACAAAACATACAAAGTCAACATAATAGAATGTAATAATTAAAAATTAACTATTAAAAAACTGTGGTTTTTTTTTTCCTAACCCAATGGATCCTCTCACCCTCTTTCCACCAAAAGTATACATATACTACTTTCCATGCCACTGACTCTTACTCCCTTTTATAATTGAGGAGTGAAGATAGTAATATTTCTTAGTAATTAGTATATGTCAAGTAACATCATATACTTTCCCATTTAAAAATACAAAAATTTATGATCAAATCTTTTTCTCTGTTATAAAAAGTCGCAGTTAAAGAAAAGTTTTCTATATCCCTCATTATTGTCTTGAATACTCTAGGTTCTCATAGGTGGTGGGTTATAGGTGATAGTTATTCTCCATACTGAACAAAGGAAGACATTACAGTTGAATTTGAAAAACACCATTTTGAACATGAGACACTATAGGTTGGATCACTGCAGAAGGAAGCATAAAGTGAATTTGCAATGTGTAAAATTTTTCTTGGACTTTTAAATGCAAAGTTCTCAGAGCTAAATGACTTACTTTTTCATGAGAAAAATTAGTGAAATATTCTGAGTCTGTGATAGAAATTTTACCCATGTCATTCTCTAAAATCCTTGCAAATTCTAAACAAAAGATTAAGTACATGCCACTACAGACTGAAGTGATGAAAGAATCAAAAATCTAAACAAAGGGAAAAGTTTTGGTTTGAAATGTATATGCAAAACAATCTTTGCCATAAATAAAAAAGACAGCAGGCAGCATGAGGCACAGAGTTCAATTGTAATTATGTTAAGGGAAGTTAAATCTCCTCCATCTTTTACTAATGTAACTTCACTTCCCACATTCTTGAACTTTCTTCACTATTAAATGATGGTGATGAGAAGAATGGTATTGTATGTTGGAAATGAAATTAAATGAATAATGGTGTCTAAAAGAATAAATCTAGTCCTACTGTTGATGAAAATGAACATAATATATGATATAAGGAAGGTTTTTTTTTTTAATAATTCTGAAATAGCACCATGAACTCCTGGATTTAGATTTGATTTGCAGGTCCCTTTTCTCATATACCCTGTGCATATATCCCTTTATGTTCATAGTATTTACAGAATCAGAAGTATAAGTTTATGTGTCCATATCCTGCATCAGTACTTGACTCCTTGAAACTAGACCTTTTGTCATCTCTGTGTATGTAGTACACAGCATAAAGACATGTACAAAGGTGAGTGATAAATACTGCATCAGCATTGGGGAGAAAAGTCAACAACTTTTGCTGCCAAGCTTCAACATATATTTGTTCATAGCATTAAATGGATTTCCTCAAACATATTTTGAAGAACTGAGAACTTAAAGGCAGGGGCTGGTGTCAATCCATCTGGAATCAACTTTTGTACCACATCGCTTAAAGCTTACTAATATATGTTTTGCTCTAGAGAAGAGACTGATGTTCACATCTGTCATCAAACAAGATGTCCTTGAACAAGACCAGTGTTTTTGGTGGTTTAATACAGTTAGATTGCTTCTTTCATTCAAAGCCATTTTGTTTGAACACAGACATCTGAGAAGAAATCCACTAAACAAAGGCTTACAAAAGTCATTCAAAGTTCATGTCAAATAAGACTGATCCATCAAAGCAAGGGTATGAAAAAAACAAACAAGAAACAGAACTTGTCTCAAATATGATCAGAACTCCCAGTTTAGATGGCAAGAAGCACGTTGAAGTGTTTCAGTAGACTTAAGCTGCAATGTCTCAGACTGAGAAATCAGCCAAGGATCACAACTTCCTTCTGAATGGATAACAGAGAGCTAAAGCCAGTTTTAGAGGGAGAAACTACTACCACTCAATTTGGCCTATTATAATAATGTTGAAAAAAAAAAACCCTCACTCCACTGAAACAAAATATAAACTATTATAAAAATGAAAGCTAGTTGTTTGACTCCAGTAAATATAGAATAATGCTATAAGATGCTAAGAGCTATACCAAAAAAAAAAAAAAAAAAAGCAAAAGGGCTGATTTAGATTTTACATATTCACAATGGGCCTGGTTGCTATAGTGTATTTTCCCAGACTATTTTAAATGCAAAGAAAGTCTTTATATAACATATAGAAAATTTTAATATAGTAATTATGTAACTCTTTGTGACCCTATGGACTGCAGCCTGCCAGGCTCCTCTGTCCATGAAATTTTCCAGGCAAGAATACTGGAATGGGTATTCCCATTTCCTTCTCAAAGGGATCTTCCCAACCCAGGGATCAAACCCATGTCTATTCTGTCTCTTCCACTGGCAGGCAGATTCTTTACCACTGAACCACCTGGGAAGCCCCAGTTGTTTGTTTAATGTTATTTAAATCCTCTTGGAACATTATGTAATAGTTTTCATCTGATTATTAGCTATTTTTACTGCTTTCATCTATAGAACATCTATAATTCTATTTTCTGTTTCCTTCTTAAATGGATGTTCATAGATACTGGATTCTTTTATGTTTGTCTGTGCTTATATTGCTTTTTTTAGACAAGCAACAAGTCAGTGGCATGTCATAATGGCTTTGAATGGTTTATCTGGTTCTTTTGAGCCAGAATGAAGTTAATTTTAAAAAAAAGGTATGTTTTACCTCCTAATTTTTGATATCTTTGTTCAATGTCTTTACAGGTTTTTTTTTTTTTTTTGGTTACATCTCTTTTTTCATCCATAAACCTGTAAACACCTCTACCTCTCTTCAAATTGCCTCTATCTTTCCTCAATGTACTTACTTTCTAAGACAGTCACCATGCTCTTTTCTTTTAACTCCTAGTGGCTAATGCTCTAAACTATCAAGTCTCTGGTCTCTTCAATATTTCTCTTCTAAAGATAAAATCCATTTTCTTCCCAAAAAATATTCCCCCAAGTGAGTCAAGGGTAGGCAACAAGCAGGACCCATGCAGCCTCCAAAGCACAAATTTAGAGAATTTCCTTTTCATAAATAGTATGAAAAGGCAAAAAGATAGGACACTGAAAGATGAACTCTCCAGGTTGATAGATGTCCAATAAGCTACTGGAGAAGAGAGGAAAAGTAACTCCAGAAAGAATAAAGAGACAGAGCCAAAGCAAAAACAATGCCCAGTTGTAGATATGACTGGTGATGGAAGTAAAGTCTGATGCTGTAAAGAACAATATTGCATAGGAACCTGGAATGTTAGGTCCCTGAATCAAGGTAAATTGGAAGCGGTCAAACAGGAGATGGCAAGAGTGAACATCAACATTTTAGGAATCAGTGAACTAAAATGGACTGGAATGGGCGAATTTACTCAGATGAACATTATATCTACAAGTGTGGGCAAGAATCCCTTAGAAGAAATGGAGCAGCTCTCATAGTCAACAAAAGAGTCTGAAATCTAGTACTTGGGTACAACATCAAAATGACAGAATGATCGCTATTCATTTCAAAGGCAAATAACTCAGTATCACAGTAATCCAAGTCTATGCCCCAACCAGTAATGCTGAAAAAGCTGAAGTTGAAGACCTACAAGACCTTCTACAACTACCACCCAAAAAAGATGTCCTTTTCATTATAGGGAACTAGAATACAAATGTTGGAAGTCAAGAGATACCTGAAGTAACAGGCAAGTTTGGCGTTGGAGTACAAAATGAAGCAGGGCAAAGGCTAATAGAGTTTTGCCAAGAGAATGCATTGGTCATAGCCAACACCTTCTTCCAACAACACAAGAGAAGACTACCTATGGACATCCCCAGATAGTCAATACCAAAATCAGATTGATTGTATTCTTTGCAGCCAAAGAAGCAGAAGCTCTATACAGTCAGCAAAAACAAGACCGGGAGCTTACTGTGGCTCAGACTGTGAACTCCTCATTGCCAAATTCAGACTGAAATTGAAGAAAGTTGGGGAAAACCACCAGACCATTCAAGTATGAACTAAATCAAATCCCTTATGATTATATAGTGGAAGCAACAAATAGATTCAAGGGATTAGATCTAATAGGCAGAGTGCCTGAAGAACTATGGATGGAGGTTCATGACATTGTATAGGAAGCAGGGATCAAGACTATCCCCAAGAAAAAGAAATGCAAAAAGGCATTTGGTTGTCTGAGGAGGCCTAACAAGTAGCTGAGAAAAGAAGAGAAACTAAAGGCAAAGGAGAAAAGGAAAGATATTAGCATCTGTATGGAGAGTTCTAAAGAATAGCAAGGGAAGAAAAGAAAGCCTTCCTCAGTGATCAATGCAAAGAAATAGAGGGAAAGGATAGAATGGAAAAGACTAGATATCTCTTCAGGAAAATTAGAGATACCAAGGGAATATTTCATGCAAAGATGGGCACAACAAAGAACAGAAATGGTATGGACCTAACAGAAGCAGAAGATATTAAGAAGAGGTGGCAAGAATACACAGAAGAACTATACAAAAAGGATCTTCATGAGCCAGATAATCACGATGGTGTGATCACTTACCTAGAGCCAGGCATCCTGGAATGCAAAGTAAAGTGGGCCTTAGGAAGGATCACTGTGAACAAAGCTAGTGGAGGTGATGGAATTCCAGTTGAGATATTTCAGATCCTAAATGATAATGCTGTGAAAGTGCTGCACTCAATATGTCAGCAAATCTGGAAAACTCAGCAGTGGCCAGAGGACTGGAAGAGGTCAGTTTTCATTCCAATCCCAAAGAAAGACAATGCCAAAGAACGTTCAAACTACTGCACAATTGCACTCATCTCACACACTAGCAAAGGAATGCTTAAAATTCTCCAAGCCAGGCTTCAACGGTATGTTTACCATGATCTTCCAGATGTTCAGACTGGATTTAGAAAAGGCAGAGGAACCAGAGATCAAATTGCTCACATCTGTTGGATCATCAAAAAAGCAAGAGAGTTCCAGAAAAACATCCACTTCTGCTTTATTGACTATGACTAAGCCTTTGACTATATGGATCACAGCATACTGTGGAAAAATTCTTAAAGAGATGGGAATACTAGACCACCTGTGAAAGTGAAAGTGAAAGTGAAGCCGCTTAGTCGTGTCCGACTCTTTGCGACCCCATGGACTGTAGCCTACCAGGCTCCTCTGTCCATGGGATTCTCCAGGCAATAGTACTGGAGTGGATTGCCATTCCCTTCTCCAGGGGATCTTCCTGACCCGGGGATTGAACTTGGGTCTCCCACATTGTAGACAGGCGATTTACCATCTGAGCCACCAGGAAGTCCACCAGACCACCTGACCTGCCTCCTAAAAAATCTGTATGCAGGTCAAGAAGCAACAGTTAGAACTGGGCATGGAACAACAGACTGGTTCCAAATCAGGAAAGGAGTACCTCAAGGCTGTATATTTTCACCCTGCTATTTAATTATATACAGAATATATCATGTGAAATGCCAGGCTGGATGAAGCACAAGCTAGAATCAAGATTGCTAGGAGAAATATTGATAACTTCAGATATGCAGATGACAACATCCTTATGGCAGAAAGCGAAGAACTAAAGAGCCTCTTGATGAAAGTGAAAGAGGAGAGTGAAAAAGTTGGCTTAAAACTCAACATTCAGAAAACTAAAATCATGGCATCTGGTCCTGTCACTTCATGGGAAATAGATGGGGAAACAGTGGCTGACTTTATTTTTTTGGGCTCCCAAATCATTGTAGATTGTAACTGCAGCCATGAAATTAGAAGATGCTTGCTCCTTGGAAGAAAAATTATTACCAATACAGACAGCATATTAAAAAGCAGAGACATTACTTTGCCAACAACAGTCCATCTAGTCAAAGTTAATGGTTTTTCCAGTAGTCATGTATGGATGTGAGAGTTGGACTATAAAGAAAGCTGAGCACTGAAAAATTGATGTTTTTGAACTCTGGTGTTGGAGAAGACTCTTGAGAGTCTTGGACTGCAGGGAGATCCAGCCATTAATTCCTAAAGGGAATCAGTTCTGAATATTCATTTGAAGGACTGATGCTGAAGCTGAAACTCCAATACTGTGGCCACCTGATGTGAAGAACTGACTCATTAGAAAAGACCTTGTTGCTAGGCAACATTGAAGGCAAGAGAAGAAGGGGACAGCAGAGGATCAGATGGTTGGATGGCATCTCCTGTTAGATGATCATGAGTTTGAGCAAACTTCACAAATTGGTGATGGACAGGGAAGCCTGGCATGCTGCAATCCATGGGGTTGCAAAGGGTCGGACCCAACTGAGTGACTGAACTGAACTGAAAGATGGAACAGTCTTTTGGATGTGATACTTATGAGGTGTTATCTTTGATGGGCCACCTATGACCCTGCTGCACCCTATTCCCTGTGTAATTCTTCTGCTTCTCTCTGCTAGTGTAGGTTCTAAGTAACCAGAACCAGGTTCTGTGTGTGTGTGTGTGTGTGTGTGTGTGTGTTTAGTTGATTTACTTTTTATTGAAGGATAAATGCTTTACAGAATTTTGTCATTTTCTGTCAAACTACAACATGAATTAGCCATAGGTATACATATATATGGAGAAGGCAATGGCACCCCACTCCAGTACTCTTGCCTGAAAATCCCATGGATGGAGGAACCTGGTGGGTTGCAGTTCATGGGGTCGCTAAGAGTCAGACACGACTAGTGACATCACTTTCACTTTTCACTTTCATGCATTGGAGAAGGAAATGGCAACCCACTCCAGTGTTCTTGCCTGGAGAATCCCAGGGACGGGGGAGCCTGGTGGGCTGCCGTCTATGGAGTTGCACAGAGTCAGACGCGACTGAAGCAACTTAGCAGCAGCAAAAATATATTTCCTCCCTTTGAAACCTCCCTCCCACTCCATCCCACTCCTCTAGGTTGATACAGAGCCCATGTTTGAGTTTCCTGAGCCATACAGCAAATTCCCACTGGTGATCTATTTTACATATGGTAATGTAAGTTTCCATGTTACTCTTTTCATACATCTCATCCTCTTTTCCCCTTTCCCCATGTCCATAAGTCTATTCTGTATGCCTGTTTCTCCATGCTGGAAATGCTGGACTGGAAGAAACACAAGCTGGAATCAAGATTGCTGGGAGAAATATCAATAACCTCAGATATGTAGATGACACCACCCTTATGGCAGAAAGTGAAGAGGAACTAAAAGCCTCTTGATGAAAGTGAAAGCGGAGAGTGAAAAAGTTGGCCTAAAGCTCAACATTCAGAAAACAAAGATCATGGCATCCGGTCCCATCACTTCACAGGAAATAGATGGGGAAACAGTGGAAACACAGTCAGACTTTATTTTTTTGGGCTCCAAAATCACTGCAGATGGTGATTGCAGCCATGAAATTAGACGCTTACTCCTTGGAAGAAAAGTTATGAGCAACCTAGATAGCATATTCAAAAGCAGAGACATTACTTTGCCGACTAAGGTCTGTCTAGTCAAGGCTATGGTTATTCCTGTGGTCATGTATGGATATGAGAGTTGGACTGTGAAGAAGGCTGAGCACCAAAAAATTGATGCTTTTGAACTGTGGTGTTGGAGAAGACTCTTGAGAGTCCCTTGGACTGCAAGGAGATCCAACCAGTCCATTCTGAAGGAGACCAGCCCTGGGATTTCTTTGGAAGGAATGATGCTACAGCTGAAAGTCCAGTACTTTGACCACCTCATGTGAAGAGTTGACTCATTGGCAAAGACTCTGATGCTGGGAGGGATTGGGGACAGGAGGAGAAGGGAACGACAGAGGATGAGATGGTTGGATGGTATCACCGACTCGATGGACATGAGTCTGAGTGAACTCCGGGAGTTGGTAATGGACAGGGAGGCCTGGTGTGCTGCGATTCATGGGGTCACAAAGAGTTGGACATGACTGAGCAACTGAACTGAACTGAACCGAACCCTGTAATTAAATTCTTCAGTACCATTTTTCTAGATTCCGTACATATGTCTAAGAATACAGTATTTATCTTTCTGTTTCTGAGTTACTTCACTGTATATAATAGGTTCTAGGTTCATCCACCTCATTAAATCTGACTCAAATGCATTCCTTTTTATGGCTGAGTAATATTCCATTGTGCATATATACCACAGCTTCTTTATCCATTCATCTTTTGATGGACTCCTAGGTTGCTACCATGTTCTAGATATTGTAAACAATGCTACAATGAACAGCGGGATACATGTGTATTTTTCAACTTTGGTTTCCTCAGGGTCTATGCCTAGGAATGGGATTGCTCGGTCATATTTGTTTTATTCCTAATTTTTAAAGGAATCTCCATACTGTCTTCCATAGTTGCTGTATCAATTTACATTCCCAACAACAGTGCAAGACCATTCCCTTTTCTCTACACCCTCTCCACCATTTGTTGTTTGTAGACTTTTTGAAGATGGCCGTTATCACCAGTGTGACGTGATATCTCATTGTAGTTTTGATTTGCATTTCTCTAATAATGAGCAATGTTGAGCATCTTTTCATGTGTTTGTTAGCCATCTGTTTGTCTTCTTTGGAGAAATGTCTGTTTAGGTCTTTTTCCCACTTTTTGATTGAGTTGTTTGTTTTTCTGATATTAAGTTGTATGAGTTGCTTGTATATTTTGGAAATTAATCCTCTGTCTATTGTTTCATTTGCTATTATTTCCTCCTATCTGATCTGCTAGTTTTAATAACCTTGTAATCATATGCAGTGGTGTCTCCTAGGGTTGGTTAAGCCTGGGTCCTTTTTGTTGTTGTTGCTGTTGTTGCTATTCTACAGGTTGTTTTGTAGCATTTTTGGAGAATATACGGATGAATTAAATTTTAGATTGCACTTTTGTCCTACAGGGATCTGGAATACTCACGTATATTTCATTATAACAAAATTGTATGGTTAATTTCAGAATTTAATAGTTTTACATCTGATCTTACTAAACCATGAAAGATGCACCACAGAAACTAGTCAGTTGAACTCTGAAAAGATATTTTAAATATGGTAGAAACATATTTGTTTTTCACTATTTGTTTTTACTTTTTTCCAATAAGATAGTTTCTATCATATTGCAAACTTTTCAAAGTACATTCTATGTCACCTGCATACTTGAGCTTATACTGAGTGAGCTCGCTAACTGCATTGGGTGAAGAAAATGGTGGTAATCCCTTAAAAAAAAAATTCTGCCAAGTAACATTTTGTGAAACAAGCCTTAAATAACGGCAAAATTATCTTCACAAAACTATTCTGAATATATTTTTAGTCTGTTAGTGATTGAAATTTTATTCTGGAGTGCATCGCAGACTACTATTTTCTATATTCAATACTCTAGACTTTCTTTGAGAGCAAAGGGAATATTAAAGTTGTTAGAATATCCAGGGAAACATACATGGTAATTTAATTGTCTGTTTCAGTTCTCATTGAGTTCATCATTTCACACAGGCTGAAATTTGATCCTTGTTTCTCACCAGGGCTGATTACAATGTTAAAGAGTTTCAGTTTGCTTTCCAAGAATCATTTTGATTACCATCATTTTGTGACAGTGGAAATTGAGGTAGAAACTAGAACAAGTAGAAAATTATGATGGTTCCTTTAATTTTAATAATAATAATAGACTGAGATGTTTTTAAGACTTCCATGATGTTAATATGTTCTATAAAGTATGCCTTCCATCAAGGTGTTAATTTCCTTGCCTTCACTTAAAAGAAAACAGAGAATAAATAAAAGTGACATTCTCTTATATCCAACTGTTAGGCTATCAAAGGAAGCAAAATAAAAGGAAAGAATCATTTCTTTCAAAAAGAAATGATTGTACACTATATAAAGAAAAAAGCACACGGAGTGATAATGAAATGAAGAATTATATACCAACTTTGAAATTAGTGAGGAGAAAAATGATGACAGCTAAGATTCATGTGAGCTTTGTGAGTCTCCGCCAATGTATTTTAAACAATTATTATGGTTGGAGAAACGTTATATTTAACCACTAACCTCAATATCATCAAGAAATATAGATATACCATCAAAGTCACAGTGTAATACTGATCTCCTAGCATTCAATAACACCTAGAAGAAGGTACTCAGTGTATTTTTCCACTGTAATATTCCTAAAACCAGATGCTATACCCAGGTAGTAATACTAAATTCCACAATATTTTATGGTAAACATGATAAATTATAAAATTCAGGATAATAATAAACAAGTACTATTCAATGACATATTTTTTAAATCAGAATGTTTCTGGCTTAAATTAAAGAAGTATACCAACATAAAATAATCTATAATTCAAATGGTTAGTGATACTCATTAGATTTCTATGAAACCAAGGCAAATGAGTGATTGAAAAACAAGTCTATCCCTCTTTACAGTCTCTTTTATTCTATTAATAAAGTACACTATATTGAATGCTATCATGTTTTAGGCCACAGTCAATAAAGACAAGATAACAGCTAAGCAGACTTGCTTCTTAGACCCACTCAGTTGGAAGATTTATAGAAAATGAAGAAAATATACACCATAATATGCAAATCAAGAATGTTCCATATGGGAATACTGGAGCAAGCAGAGTATCATGGATACTCTGATACACTGATAAAATTTTATTACATTCATGGCGGGTAAGTTTAGGATTATCCAGGGTTTTAATTCCTTATTGTCTGCTTCTAGAAAGATATTTTTACTAGGATGTAATTTAAAAAGTATGGATTTTGAAGTTAAATAGATATGTATTCAAATTGTAACTCTTCTCCATCTATTAATTGTTTATTTTTAGAAATGTATTCAGCTATACTAAGCCACATTTTCCCCATTGTATAAAATGTATTAATGTTTTGATTATTATGTTCCTATTAAGATTAAAAGCACTAAAATGTGTAAAGAGCCTAGTAGAATATTCGTAGTAAGTCTTTATTGTTAGCTCACTTCACTTTGTTACTGAAGGCAAGCATTCTAGCAGAGGAAAACATGCCATGTTCTACTTATTCCACCTAATTTATTTCATCCACGGAAATAAAATGCTTTCATGTTAAATATTACATGTTTTAAGAATTACCTTTCAATCTCAAGTAAGGCTGCAGTTCCAATAATAGAGGTATCTGTAATCCATCAAATTCAATAAGCTTCAATATTCTATGCAAATAATCCTAATTTTCCAAATTCCATGTAAGTCACACTATCCCCTTTAAGTCATGAGTAGCTAAAGATCAGGTGTCATATTATCTTTTGCTATATCACTGAGTGATACCTAGACTATATCCAACATAATGAAACACAATATACAATATTATCCTCTTTTGTCTTTCATTATACATATATATATGCATCAGATTTATAAATCATTAATTACATTACACTTTTCCCATATACTCTAGAATGCCTATGCATTTTAATAATAAACTAAAAGAAAGAGAGAAAAACAACTTTACTCATAGTTTTACAGGAAGTAATTTGCAAACCAGACACCTGAACTCAGACTCACTGTGTCAGTACTATAACACACTGAAAGAGCCTGCCATCAGGGCTGGAAACTTGACCTAAAAAAAGCATAGATATTCTGAATTTGTTACTCTAGGCTTGGTATCTTGCCCGGAAGACCTTTAAGCAGTTCAGATCATTTAGGCAAAGGCAGTCAGCTGAAACAAAGCTGGCAGAATAGGTCACTAAGTCCAAAATATCAACATGGGTAAGAGGGAGTTAAAAGTTAGGAAAGCCAGTGAGGAAGAAAGCAGGCAAGAAGCTGGGTGGAGGATATTCCCAGATACTAAACATCCAGTGAACAGCATGCAGTGGGCACGTGAAGTAATGATTATGCAGATCCTGGTACAAAGGAATGCTATCTCAACCAGGAGGATTCCTGATGGGGCAGCAAAAAGTATCTGGGCAAGCTGACAGTTTCCTTCCATAGGAGAGGACTTTGTGATGTATGTGTCGTGTTAAGGAAGCCAAATGTTCAGATACAACCGGGATGCTTTGAGCTGAGCAACTAGTGTCAGGAGCAAACCAATTAAGAAACCACTTAAGTTCTCTTACATTTATTTTCTGAGAGAGAAATGCTTGGTGAAAATATTGCAAGATTAATCCCATTAATAGGATCTTGAAGATTTACCTCTAGTTTCTTTATTCTCCTTGTTAAAGGAGGTTAAAAAAAGCAGAGACATTACTTTGCTGACAAAGGTCCATATAGTCAAAGCTCTGGTTTTTCCAGTAATCATGTATGGATGTGAGAGTTGGACCATAAAGAAGGCTGAGCACTGAAGAATTGATGCTTTTGAACTGTGTTGTTGGAGAAGACTCTTGAGAATCCCTTAGACTGCAAGGAGATCAAACCAGTCAATCCTAAAGGAAATCAGTCCCGAATATTCACTGGAGGGACTGATTCTGAGCCGAAGTTCCAATACTTTGGCCGCCTGATGTGAAGAACTTATTCTTTAGAAAAGACCCTGATTCTGGGAAGGATTGAGGGCAGGAGGAGAAGGGGATGACAGAGGACACAATGGTTGGATAGCATTGCTGACTCATTGGACAGGAGTATGAGCAAGCTCTGGGAGATGGTAGAGACAGGGAAACCTGGTGTGCTGCAGTCCATGGGGTTGCAAAGAATCAGACATGACTGGGTGACTGAACAACAAAGGTGGTTTACTAGACTAAAATCCATGTGATTGCATAGACTGAAACTTCTCATTCTCAGTTTTTATTATGAGTGTCTTGTGTGATGATGCCAAATGTAGTTGTTGCTCAAAACATATTACTAAATTGAATAATTATTTTTGACAGGGAAAATATCCTCTTATCTCTTGTATTTTTTGCATCTAAATAGAGGTCTTTAATTGACTTGAGGGAGTTCAAAATTTCTTTTTAACGTATGTTTAGGTTATTATAAAATATCAAATCTCTATATTCATTTATTTATGTGGCATCAGTGCAAATGCTTTTTGGCATAAGAAAACTAAACACTGTATTCTAATACATAGGAAGAGCCAGGTCATTTATATCCTACTTAGTAACAACATAAATAATGAGATGCTAAATGTTCACACATACAACTGATTAAAAACCCTAAAAGAGAAATTCAAAAAGAAGTTTTAAAGGATTTTTATTCTGCCTCTCTTGGAGAAAGGTGCTGTTTATTATGCTTGTGTGTTGTTTTGGTAATGAAAATAGAGTTGGAAAAAGGATAAGGCAATATAAAATGGAATGTCATCTCTTCCTGTGATTTATTTTCTTATGGGGTGGGGGAAAACAGGAGGGCAACTCATATAAATGTTATAGTAATAATAAAAATATGATTTATTTCAATCTCTTTTTAAAATGCCATTCTGCTTCAGTCAGAGAGTGAGACGGTCATGTAAACAAATTAGGACCTGATGATGCAACTTTTCAAAAAGAAATGATTGCTACAGGTTAAATAAGTAGGCACATTCATAACGCAAGTTGTTTTTTCTCTAGCTATACATGTAGATGTTTATAGTGAAATATTACTATATAATATTTATGAGACCACACACTCAAACAGAATTCCTGAAATCATAAGACATTGCAACCTGGACTGCTGCCTTGCATTTAGGCTAACATTTGGGTGCTTAAGATGGTTAATTTTATGTGTCAACTTGGCAAGGCCATGGTTCCCAGATATATGGTCAGATATGAGTCTAGATGTTTTCATGAAGGTATTTTTTAGATAGCCTCAACATTTATTCAGTCAACTTTGAGTAAAGCAGATTACTTTCTATAACGTGTGTGGACCTCATTCAATCTGTTAAAGACCTAAAGAGAAGAGATTCCTGGAGGAAGGAGGAATTCTATCTCCAGACTGCCTTTGGCATCCAGCTACAACATGAATGCTTTCTTTAGTCTTCAGTCTGCTGGACTGCTCTGCACATTTTGGACTTGCTAGCATGTTTCAGCGGAGAAGGCAATGGCACCCCACTCCAGTACTATTGCCTGGAAAATCCCATGGACAGAGGAGCCTGGTGGGCTGCAGTCGCGAAGAGTCAGACACAACTGAGCGAAGTCACTTTCGCTTTTCACTTTCATACATTGGAGAAGGAAATAGCAACCCACTCCAGTGTTCTTGCCTGGAGAATCCCAGGGACGGGGGAGCCTGGTGGACTGCCATCTATGGTGTCCCACAGAGTTGGACACGACCGAAGTGACTTAGCAGTAGCAGCAGCAACAGCATGTTTCCAAATGGAATGACACATTTGAAAGTCACTTACACAAATTCCTATTAATATTAGTTCTTGGATATGAATCTCTCCTATTCATTAAATAGACTCATTGTCATTCAGAACTCATTTCCTGTAGTGCTTTAGGGAATTCTGACTACAAGCTCATCTTTAGCAGGAGTTATTTTTTTGGTGGGGATTCCTTATACCTTGTAATCTCAAATTCAAAGTTCCCCTACAAAGAAGTTTCCAAGTTTTCCCTTCAGAACTGGTTCCAGACCAGTTTTTACATTCAGCTTTGTTCTGGGAGAAATAGTATCAACTTCTCATTGAGGCATAACTTTTGCATTTGGATTTTTCTCAGATGACCCTATTTCCATGTCTGTATGTGTAGGATTTAGCCAGTTTCTCTCATATAACTTGCATTGGAAATGGTGCACTGATATTAAGGTGACACACAATTCTGTATATTTCTTTTTGATAAGTTACATCTGAGAAGGATGGAGAAACTTACCAGGCAGAGGGCACTGCAAGCGTAATATGCTTGGAGTGCTGTAGGAGTACCAAAGAGTCAAGCGTGGCTAGAACATAGTGAGAATGAGTGTCACATTGATGAGATCATGTCAGAAGGGTAGTCGAAGCCAGTTCATGCAAGGTCTTGTGTGCTATCCTTGTATGCAAGGATGAAAGCAGAGAGAGAGAGGATGGTGGCTCAGAAGAGGGATGTAACAGTGGAAATAGTGAGGAGCTTTAAGAGAGGGGATATATTTTAAAGTTATAATTTGCTGTTGGGACGAGTATGACTTTTTAAAGAAAAGAGAGGATTTAATTTTAGGAATTTTATAGCTGTGTGGTCTCGGGATACTAATTTTAATTTTGTAGGTATGTTTTCTCATTTATGAAACCTATTTTACAGTAGTCGCTAGCCACATACAAATATGGCTATTTACATGAAAATTAAAGCTAATTAAATAGAATTAAAATTCAGTTCATGAGTAGTATTAGGCACACTTCAAGTGCTCAGTAGCTACATGCATAGAACATTTCCATCATTGCAGCAAACTTTATTGGAATGTGCTGGAATAGAATGTTTTTAAAGGCCCCTTCTACACAAAATTTAATAATTGTGTAAACTAGTGGAACAATAATGGACTTACATTATTGCTATTTGTCAGTTAACTTATTTTGGCTAATACGCAGGCTTGTTTAGGTCATCAGTAGTGCTTATTGAATTCAATTGAGCCAGTGCAGAAAACCACAAATGACCTGAACTGAAGGCTAACAGCTACAATAGAAAAAAACAGGTGGGGGGCAGGGAATGTGAGACATCAAGAAGAATGGTCAGCTCTCGAAAACTGATGAGCTAGGAAGTTGAGAAAGAAGTAGAGGTCAACTAAAAGTTTACAACTGCTATGGAAAGGACAGAATGGGTCAGGAGAAAGAGCAGTAATGGGCCAGATGGGAAGTCGTAGCCCTCACAGTGCAGGCGAGTACTCTGAATGCTAAAATTCAGTCTTTAGGTGATAGTGCCCTCAAAGAGACCAGGAAGAATAGAGACAAAGAGAAATTATGTAAAGCAACTGATTGATTTTATGGAAATCATCTTAATTATCCAGAATTGTTCTTACTCTAATATAGTTATCAAGAAATACATTTCCTCCTTTAATGGGGCATTTGACAACCTACAGAAAGAAAATGTTGAGGTCAGCTTGCAGATCTCACTTCATTTAACAAAGAGGCAGTTCAGGCCCTAGTGATGACAGTTGTTACTAGTATTTTCTATTATTAGCAAATAATTACCATTTTTTTCCCTGGTGGTGAAGAGTTAACTTACTAACTACATAAGCCATTCCATTGGCCTCCATATTAAGCTATAGCTCTATTATCTTAGCTCCTCCTTAAGGAATAATCATTAAAAAACTCCTTATAATCAATATTCTACCTTAAAACTACAAATAAAGGAACAGAATTCAATTCAGGGAATTTCTGCCTACAAAGTAAAAAATGAGAGTAAGAGATGGAAGAAACCTTAGCAAAAAAATGTATTCCATTTTACCTTTCATTTTAGAGATGGGGTCCTAAGACTCAGAAGCGTAACATTTCACTCAAGTTACATAGCTAGCTCATGGCAGAACAGAAGCTAAAACTAAATTCTCTTGACATCTACTCATTCAAATAGTTTGCTGCTAAAGTATGTTAGGAACTTATAGATATCACCATCATCAGCAGCACCATCATCAATTACAGAGTGCTTATTACGTGTCAGTACCACTCCCTTTCAATTTTTAGCTCTTCAACTAGTTCCAGATCACTGCTACAATTAACTTCTCATGCATTAGCTCATTTCATTCTTGTAAAATGCTATGAGGTAAACTCTATTATTATACCTTTTTTAGAGATTGGGGAAACCAAAGCCCAGAAGGTGAATGCTAAAGTTTAATGATCCCCATTCTGTACATTTTCCTACATATATTCATAATCTCATAATTTCTTTTCTCACAGTATTTGCTGTTTCAACAATAATAATACCTTATCCATTTCTTGAGCAGAATAAGACATCTTCCCTGAATCCAAGGAACCTACGTCCTACTGGCTGACACTTTCACCTAAACCAATAATTACTACATTCTGAGAATATGTTTTATAATACATTTTTACCAAGTGCATATATGAACTGCAGTAAATGAGTTATCTTATTAGCTGAGGAGATGGAGGAAATGCCCTTGAATTTTGCTTTCAAGAAAACATACACAGGGCTGAAAAGTGGGGAATGCATTCCAGATCCCAGGTCAAAATTAGCTCACCTGGACAAAATGTGCATAATAAGAAATTTGGTTGGAAGAGATTAATCTGGAAATAATCTTTTGTGTATATCTATTTTTCTTCTTTAAATTCCTGTGTATTCATTTAGTACCCCTTAAAACACATAATAAAATATATACATTGTATAAATAATTGCTAAACTAAATTGAAAATGTATCGATTGATTGAATACAACTATTTTTGCACTTTTCTCTCAACTGTATGCAAGGTTATGTGTTGAAATATTTTAGTCTAACTAACAAGGAAAAACCTTGGAATTCTTAAACTACTTTATGCATTTTAGCAATAAATTATGGATTCCCAGTTGGCATCTGTTTATTAAATAATTCTCTTAGTTTAAATTTTGTCTAAATATCTTTCCCCAATAATTTATAAAATCTCCTGACAGTCAATGAAATGAAATAAACCAAATTCATTTTCTTTTTTCCATCCTTCCTCCCTGTCTTCCTGTTCCTCTCTCCTTTCCTTCTACTAACCTCTCTGACTTCCACGATGAGAACAGGAGGGGTTTGAGATATACCGAAGATGTTATTAATTTATTCTATGTTACAAAACAGTGTCAGAATTGATAGAACATTTTAGATGAGTGAAATACATGATTCTTATATTTAAGAGCCCTGGGAAGTTTTTCAGAGCTCTAATTTTTTTAAAAAAGACTATTAACTCTCCTTCCTTCCTTTTTCTGCCATCTGCTCCCAGTTCTTTTTACCAATATTGCTACAAAAATTGAGGAAAACACATTCTCACTGAGATCAAGAAGGGCTCTCATGTAGTTCATTTTTATTGTCTTGATAACACAGTTCTAGAATGTACCATGTGTTTTTGCTCTTCAGTTACTTTGAGGCAAGGCATGATTGGTGAATTGGCTGTCAAGGGGTTTTCAAAGGAGCCATCGCTTGTGCTCTGACAGAGAGATGAGAGCGCAAGCCCCAAATGGTAAGTATTTAACAATGGGGAATTCTCCTTCCTTTGCTTGTCCTCTGACAAAGATTTGTAATACTAATAAGCAGCTTTAATTAATAGGTGGTTGTGCCTGAAGTCACAAGTCTCCCAACAACAACAAATTACATATACATCTTATTAAACCTTTTTTTTGTTGATGTCTCTTTTGCTGCAATAATGTACTCATCCTAAGACATGAACACAAAAAACATTGCCTGATCCATCATAGATGCTAAAAAGTTGTTGAATGACCTAATATATAAATAAATGAAGGCTGAACCCTACTATAACTTTATGAGTGATTGTATTCCATTATTTATGTAATAATAAAATTGCTAGGTTTGATGAGGATGACAATGATAAGAGCAAAGTAAATCCTCTGCATTTTAGATTGTATTGCGATTTACAAAATATTTTCACACATATCAATTCAACCAATTTTCACAGAGAAAGGAGAGTTGCGTTTCTTTATGTATTTATAGGTCATTAGTATTGGTAACTCACATCCAGGTAAGTCTCTTTTTCACTGGTTTTAGGACATTTTAAATTATACTAAACTGTGACCATAATGGTTTATCTTGAGCTGAAAGGTATTCAGGAGTGAGGAGGTTTCCTGATGTTAAATATATAAGGTTTTGTTAAAGGAGGCAGTAGGAGAAAAGAGAATATTGCCATCAAAAATATTAACCGTCTACTTCTACAGTTTCAGCTTCTGGAATTTCAACTGAGCTATTTCAAATCCTAAAAGATGATGCTGTGAAAGTGCTGCACTCAACATGCCAGCAAATTTGGAAAACTCAACAGTGGCCACAGGACTGGAAAAGTCAGTTTTCATTCCAACCCCAAAGAAGGCAATGCCAAAGAATGTTCAAACTACTGCACAATTGCACTCATTTCACATGAGAGCAAGGTCATGCTCAAAATCCTTCAAGCTAGGCTTCAACAGTATGTGAAACAAGAACTTCCAGATGTACAATCTGGATTTAGAAAGGAAATAGGAACCAGACATCAAATTGCCAGCATCCATTGAATCACAGAAAAAGCAAAGGGATTCCAGAAAAAACATCTACTTATGCTTCATTGACTAAAGCCTTTGCTTGTGTGGACCATAAAATACTGTGGAAAATTCTTCAAAAGATGGGAATCATAGACCACTTTACTGCCTCCTGAGAAGCCTGCATGCAGGTCAAGAAGCAAGGACGGAAATGGATCAACAGACAGGTTCAAAATTGGGAAAGGAGTATGTCAAGGCTGTATATTGTCACACTGCTTATTTGACTTATATTCAGGGTACATCATGTGAAATGCTGGGCTTGATGAAGCACAAGCTGGAATCAAGATTGCCTGGAGAAATATAAATAACCTCAGATATACATATGATACCATCCTTATGGCAGAAACTGAACAGGAACTAAAGAGCCTCTTGATGAAGGCAAAAAATGAGAGTGAAAAAGCTGACTTAAAACTCAACATGCACAAAACAAAGATCATGGCATCACTTCATGGCAAAGATAAGGAAACAAAGGAAACAGTGACAGCCTTTATTTTCTTGGGCTCCAAAATCACTGCAGATGGTGACTGAAGCCATGAAATTAAAAGACGCTTACTCTCTGTAAGAAAAAATATGACAAACTTAAACAGCATATTAAAAAGCAGACATTACTTTGCTGACAAAGATCCATCTAGTCAAAGCTATGGTTTTTCCAGTAGTCATGTACAGATATGAGTTGGACCATAAAGAAGGCTGAGTGCTGAAGAATTGATGCTTTTGAGATGCAGAGTTGGAGAAAACTCTTTGAGAGCCCCTTGGACTGCAAGGAGATAAAACCAGTCAATCCTAAAGGAAATCAACCCTCATTGGGAGGACTGATTTTTGAAGCTCCAATACTTTGGCCATCTGATCTGAAGACCTGACTTATTGGAAGAGACCCTGATGCTGGGAAAGATTGAAGGCAGGAGGAGAAGGGAATGACAGAGGACGAGTACGTTCAATGGCATTGGCATCGCTGACTCAGTGGACATGAATTTGAGCAAGCTCCAGGAGTTGGTGATGGACAGGGAAGCCTGGTGTGCTACAGTCCGTGGGGGTCACAAAGAGTCAGACACGATTGAGTGAGTGAACAACAACAACTTCTACAATGCTGTGTAAACACTGTGACAAATAGTATACTCCTTGAACAACTTATAGTCAGTTACCAGAATCTTATCACTGGGGACAGACAGAGAAGAATGAAAGAAGTTACTTTTGAAAGCAGTGAATGTATACTTCAGTGTTCTATTTTAGGCAGTTAAATTAACATTTGGTTTGAGAGATAACTTGTTTGCTCTTATCAGTTTAGAGCATCATTTCCTAAAGTTTATTGTGCAGGATGGAGATCGGTGTAACTAAATGCGATCAGCATGGAGATAGGCTCCCTTCAAGGAAGGACTTGTGTCTGAGCCTTAGGAAGTGCAGCTAGCGGTCATTAGATTTCCTCCCACTCTCCGCTCCTTCTGGGTGGGCCTCAGTTGCAGAGAACTGGGTTCTTGGTCTCCCTCATCTGGTGATTGAGTTAGGACACTTCCCCTGGCACCCTAGAACACCATCTCAATGTCTACATCAGGGAATACAACACAGGACATCAGAAAAATGACTGCTTACTAAACGTTTGCGAAATCATCCAGGTTTTTCCTTCTGAATTCTTAGAATCTATAACATGCCTGTGTACATCAAGAATCTCTGAGACCAGACTCTGCTGTGCAGCATTTCCCAAACTTGACAGTGACTTTTTCCCCCCAGGAACATTTAACCAGATTATTGTTCTGCAAAACATCGGTTAGAGAATTAGCATGGCAATTTTCCTGGTCCACTGTAGGTTGATTTCTGAGCCGTAAACTCAGATAAATATTTTTGAACATATTACTTTTTGCTGTACCATCTGTTGGGGAATAATGAGTTTTCTTTCTGCCCATTAATAAAATTGTACCTGATTTTTTTTTCCTACATCTATCTTTTGTGAGCCACAAAGGGATACCTTCTTCATCTTATACCTCTCCTATTTTCCCAGGATGAATACAGATTGTTCTTAGGTGCTTCTCTGTACTTCAAGAAACCCCTAACTCCCCTCCACACTCGGTTGCAGTGCTGCCAAACTAGCTATGTTTACATTGTCTTTGAAAGGGAAAGTGCCAATTGCTCAATCCTGTCTGACTCTTTGTGACCCAATAGATTGTAGCCTGCCAGGCTCCTCTGTCAACAGACTTCTCCAGGCAAGAAGATCCGTTGTGGGTAGCCATTCCTTCTCCAGGGGATCTTCCCAACCCAGGGATTGAACCTGGGTCTTCTGCATTGCAGGCAGAATTTTGACCATCTGACCCACCAGGGACTTATATCATAACTTTAGTTTCTATCAGCAAGTTTTTATTTCAGACTTAGAGAAGATATAAGAATAGTATCAAAAATCTATATAGTATTTCCCCAAGTTCAATTATTGCTAATCTATTGCCCTATTTGCTTGCTACATGCCCTCTCTTTCTCCATTATTAAATATCTATATGTGAGTGTATGTATGTACATATAAATACGTGTATTTTTTCTGAATAATTAGATAATAAGCTGTTTGGGTATGTATTTGATAAGAGTAACAATTTCTTACACACCCATAGTATAGTTCCCAACTTCAGTAGATTTATCATTGGTCCAATAACTCTATCTTATTTACTATCCATATTCCAATTTTGTCAGTTGATACAGTAATGTCCCTTAGAGCATATGTTCTCAGTGGGAAGGCCCTTAATGATTATGGAAAATTTAACAGAGACAGGGGTAAGAATTTCACTGTAACTGTGAAATTAATTTTTTTTTAAATATTGAATCTGGAGTGAAAACATCACCAACTAGTTTTCCTTGAATAGTTGGCGTGTACTAGGCACTTTTACATAGATAATCTTGTTTAATCCTCTCGATAAGGCTGTAAAGTAATAGCATCCCATTCAGTAAATGCTAGAAATGGAACTCAGGGAGTTCAAATGACTTGGCTAGAAAAGCAAATAAGAGATGACTAATCCATTAAGCTAGCCCTTGAGGTGTTTATCTTTTCATTTTTGGCTATTAGGCTCTACAGATATAAAAAAAAATTTCAATATTATTTATTAAATTAACTGACTGAATGGACAGCTGGATGAAGAGATAGTGCCAAGTTGAGGTGATGAATTCTCAAAGTCCAAATTCAGCAATGACATGCATTTAGAGGGGGTTTGCATGCCATCTTCTCTGTGTGTTACAGTATTCTGGCATATAATGATGATAGTTTGCTGGGGAAAATGTTAATCCTGGAAAATTCTCTACCAAATTGTGTTTCTTGATATGCCTTCCATTTTATGAAGAATTACATTTCTTGGCCACTGGATTAATTTAAAGTAATTGTCATGTTCATGTTAGGACATGTTCCAGCCCTGTGGATAATGAAAGCTCATGAAATAATTCACAAAATAGAAAATAATAAAATAAAATAAATCTGAATAGGGATAAAGAAGGGACAAATTAATGAGACTATTACAAGGGATATAACTCCTCGAAATGGAGAGCCTATTTTTGTAAGGAGACATCACTAATCTAATCATGTGGGCTCAAAGAAGAATATCAAAGAACCTTTTAAAGGAGGGTTCAAGCAAATTTATACATTATTATTCCTAAGGAACCTATTTCATAAATCAGCAACTCAAAGTGTGTGTGTGTGTATGTATGTGTGTGGGTTAAAGTCATTTGCACAGAGTACCATAATTATTGAGGAGGGGATGATGTTAGATTTGTCTTGGCAAGGGATTAGTTTATCAACTAGAGCTATCTGAATTTCCAGAAACTTCCCTTCTGCTCCCGGATCCAATCTGGCTGTATATTTATTTAGTTTTGACAGAACCTTTGTGTTCTTTTCTTCCTATTCTAACTTAGATTTCTGTATGAGAGTGGAGCTATGGTCTTTTCTTTTTAACTGTTTTGAATATGAGTAAATTGAATTCATAAACCCCCACAGTTACACATCTCTGTAGCCTTGCCCCTTAGAAACAGCACTCAGGAGCTCTTGTTTTTGAGACTGTTCTTCCGGCATTCAGATTCAGGTACAGCAGGGGATGGAAGAAACAATTTTCAGATTCCATGGTGGGCTGGATTAAATTACTCCACAGGCCATATGTCTCACAGATCTACTGGAGTGGATTAAGTGTTTTGCTTCCTCTTTGCATTTAAATTTTTTTTTATATAAAAGAAAGAAAATGTTAATGCAGACCTGGTAGGGGAGAGATGGACAAACAAACAAACAAAGTCAGTTAGCAAAGAAATGTCCTGGATATTTCCTATTGGTGCAGGTCAGCCACAAGTAGATGGATTTGAAGATGAAAAGGCTGAAGCAGCGATTCTGGTTGGAATTCATTAACAATTAATACATATTCCATCAAGGACCAAGAATAATCAGCAGGTTTGGATTTTTTTTTTAAAGATTTGTTTGTTTTAAATTCCTTCTCATGGTTTTATGATCTGGACTATTATAATTTAAAAATAAAATACCTAATACACCAATAATTGCCTATGGAAGAAAAACACATTTTGGAATTAAAAAGAATTGGGTTGTGGTGGTTCAAACACTGATATGGTAATTAATACTTTGAGTCTCTATTTTTCTAGAGTAATGGGAATAACAGTAACTGTCATGATAAGCTTTGGTAAATATTACTAATATAAGACTTAAATCCTATTTTTTAAACTCTTGAAGACAGGTTCTCACTACAATCCTGTATTTCCATTTCTGTAGAGAATGAAAATAAAGCTTTTAAACCTATGATGTTAACTTCCTTTCTTTTATAAAATTTAAAATGATAGGATGCTCTGGGAGTGGAAGAAGGAAAAAAAGTGAATAAGTTGAGAAAGATTTTGAGATTTCTAGATGCTTCTGTTATTCTTTTTTGTTAAACCCAAGAAATGACAGTAAAGATGAGTTCATCAGTTATAAAGAAATAAATCTCGAATCACAAGAAAACATTTTCCCTGTGGCCCTCATGGCTTTCCAAGGTAATCTAGTCTAAAGAGGAAAACAGAAACACATTATAAATAGAAACTATATATACATTTGTATTATATTTATATATGTATTTATTTATTGGGCTCCAAAATCAATGCAGATAGTGACTGCCCCCATGAAATTAAAAGACGCTTACTCCTTGGAAGGAAAGTTATGACCAACCTAGACAGCATATTAAAAAAGCAGAGACATTACTTTGTCAACAAAGGTCTGTCTAGTCAAGGCTATGGTTTTTCCAGTAGTCACGTATGGATGTGAGAGTTGGACTATAAACAAAGCTGAGTACCGAAGAATTGATGCTTTCGAACTGTGGTGTTGGACTACAAGGAGATCAAACCTCAATCCTAAAGGAAATCATTCCTGAATATTCATTGGAAGGACTGATGCTGAAGCTGGAACTCCAATACTTTGGCCACCTGATGCAACGAACTGACTCATTTGAAAAGACCCTGATGCTGGGAAAGATTGCAGGCAGGAGGAGAAGGGGACGACCGGATGAGATGGTTGGATGGCGTCACTGACTTGATGGACATGAGTCTGAGCAAGCTCTGGGAGTCAGTGATGGACAGGGAGGCCTGGCGTGCTGTGGTTCATGGGGTCGCAAAGAGTCGGACACGACTGAGCGACTGAACTGAGACTGAAACTGATGACTGATCTGGGGCTTCCCAGGTGGTGCTGGTGGCAAAAAACCCTCTCACCAATGCAGCGCACATATGAGACGTAGGTTCAGTCCCTGGGAGGAGAAGATTTGACTGATTTGCATTGTTGTATAGCAGAAACCAACACAACATTGTAAAGCAATTATCCTACAATATTAAGAAAAATAAATAGCAAAAAAGTAGAAACTAATAGACTAAATAGAAATAGGGTTTGAATTTTTTTTAAGGAAAACACATATTGATGATACAATCAATTGTGTTAATGAGTGCTTATATACACATAGAGAAAGTCAGCCACCCTACTCAAGAACTCTCCAGTGGGGGCTCCTCCAGTGTTAGCAAATGTTGTTTCTAAAATGAACCTGACGGTGTCATTTAAGCACACCCTACCTGTTACTCTCAGACATACTTTGGTGGGGGCAAATATTAAGTCTGCTTTTTGGATCAAGAGAATGAGAGATCCTCCTAGGATTATAAATAGATAAGGATAGTTGCACCTCCTGGATACTGTGTCTGGGCTTTACTTTCAGCTCCCATACTAGCTCTCAGACACTATTGTATTAAAATATGCAGTATTTCTCTTCTGGTTCCTCTGAAGAGATTAGTAAGGTCAAATGCACACATCTAATTAGTAGAAAGTGAAATAAACACTCTTCAAGGTCTCTTAGCCCTGTGATGGGGTGAAATGCTAGCCAGGGCAGCATATTGACTGAAGACACAACTAAGCAGGGTGTTTAGACAACTGTGTGCACTAGGTTTTGCTTAGTGGCAAAGGAAATACTAAATGAATTGCATTTTAAGTCATCTGCAGATTAGCCCATTAGTCAGAGGCAGCTAAGTAGGCAGAGACACTGCCTCTGTATATTTAATGATTTTTGCTTTTCTACTAAATATCTTAAATCTTCTTCCTTTGTGTTAAATTCTCATAATTGTGTTGAATTTAGAGGAAGACAAATGCTATTTGTTTAACCCTTTGCTTCCCAATCTTTTTACTATCATAGCAAATACAGATATTGTGTATTAAAAATACAAATGCCACTCATAAAGCAAGTTTGGATACCATTGAAAGTGGTCATCAGCTGCAAAATGAAGTGAATATTTTCAGTGTGATGATTTGTGCTCGATCCAGTGCATGCTGAGAGCCCTGCCTTGGCCTCTTTCTGTCCCCTACACCTGAACCCAACTGCATATACCTGGGATTGAACACAATGTTCCTTAGACTGGCACACAAATTTCTTTTGCGGTCTTGACTGCCTGATTTGATCAAAGACGGTTCACCTTCAGCATTGAGGCGCTGCAGCAGTCACTGTGTGCACCCACAAAGAACAGTGTGTGCTGAACGCAGCTTACAACTCCTGCTGCCTGTGGGGATTAACAGGGTGCTGCCTTGGTCTACTATCCAAGAATTGCTTGATGAGCCTTTTTAAAACACGTCTTCACCAACCTTGTAGCTCAGACATAGAATCTGCCTGCAATGGAGGAGACCCAGGTTCAACTCCTGGGTCAGGAAGATCTCCTGGAGAAGGAAATGGCAACCTACTCCAGTATTCTTGTCTGGATAATTCCATGGACAGAGGAGCCTGGCAGGCTATGGTCCAATGAGGGGGTGGGGGGGGGTCACAAAGTCACATGACTGAGTGACTAACACTTTCACTTTCATACTTTACCAACCTAGGGTTTCTGCCTATCCCAGGGCCCATCTGGCAGTTCTGAAGATGTAATGATTTAATATCATGTAGCATATCCTTTTAAAGCATTTGCTGAGCACCAGCATGAGCACAGATACCTTTCATTGAAGCAACTGTTTTGTATCCTTCTAATGCCACCTTAAAGCCAGACTAATAATGTCAAGAATTAGCAAATAAAATCAGCTCTCTCCTACCTGGTCTGTTCCATATAGGATCTCTTGTACTAAACATTCTGTGTGGAACAAGAACAATGGCAGCTGAAAGCCACAGAATTTGAAACTGGTTCAGGTGAAGAAATATTTTATGAATTGCTTCTATTATATTATAGTAGACAGTATGTCACCAGAACGTGACAAGGTTAGGAATAATCTCATAATTTACACTCTAGGAGAACTCACAAAAGCATTTTGAGGTTGAGAGTTCATCAGAACAGAGAAATAGTTTCACTTATAGTGATCTGAATTAGAGGACTATAAATCACTATAGATGCTAGCAGATTCTTTTCCAGAGTTTGTCAGTTCACTTAGACAATATTTATTAATATTATTTTTCCTAAATATAGGAAATTATATGAATATAAATCAAAGTTAATTGGATATTACTCATAATTTAATTGCCCCAAAGTAACTATCATAAATATATTAGAGCACATCCTTCCAGTCATTTTCTATGAATACATAAATATATATACAAATTCTGCTAAGTCACTTCAGTCATGTCCTACTCTGTGCAACCCCAGAGGGCAGCCCACCAGGCTCCCCCATCCCTGGGATTCTCCAGGCAAGAACACTGGAGTGGGTTGCCATTTCCTTCTCCAATGCAGGAAAGTGAAAAGTGAAAGTGAAGTCACTCAGTCGTGCCCGACCCTCAGCGACCCCATGGACTGCAGCCTTCCAGGCTCCTCCATCCATGGGATTTTCCAGGCAAGAGTTCTGGAGTGGGGTGCCATTGCCTTCTCTGATATACAATATTAACATACGTTATTTGTAAGTGAAAGTTCTAGCCACCAGTTCCAATGTTGGGGGAAGCATTTCCAAAATACCAGGCAATTCTCTGATACCATCTAGTTGTCCTACAGTTTAACTTTATTGAGTTGACAGTATCCACCAAGAGATAGCATCGGGTTCCACAAGGTTAAGGGTTCAGTCCCATAGGACTGCCCCTACCTCCGTTTCAGATCACAGTCACAAGCTCAGATTATCATCTTTCCTATAGGCTTGATTGATGAAATCATTGGCCATCTTTGATTGAGCTCAATCTCTAGCACCTCTTCCTTCTCCCAATGATGGGGAGAAGGACTGAAAGTTCCAACCCTTCGAACACACAGTTGATTCTCTGTCAACCAGCCCCATCCTTAGGTTACCTAGGAGCTTTACAAAAGTGTTGTGATTAATATACCAAAAATACTTTAGGAAATTCCAAAGGTTTTTAAAAAGCTCTGTGCCACAAACAGTGGATGAAGACCAAATATGCATTTCTTGTTATAAATCACAATATCATAGTAAGTTGTTGCTTTAAACTAGAACATGTTGCAGCTATCCCTTCTCCTTATTACTTTCATAATAGTGCTATGGACTAAATTATGTCCTCCCCGATAAATTCACATGTTGAAACCTTAATCCACAATGCATCTGGAGCTAGATAGGTCTTTAGGAGGTAATTAGCATTAAATTAAGTCATAAGGGTGAAACTCTGATTAGACTGAAGCCTTTTAAAAAGAACAGAATAAGCTGGGTTGTGAAGCTGGGGCTGGGGTGTGGAACAACTTAGGCTGGGTAACTTTAGGTGGAGGTGGGGTTTAGGCAGGGGTGGGGTCCTGACTCAAGACCCAAGCCTCCAGAAAAGGCCCTGGGTAGGAGTGGGGGGCAGCCTGGGCTCAACCCAACAAAGGGGACCTCTGCAGCGCCTTTGGCTTTGGTGTGTTAAGGATAGGGCCTGGGTCCCCAGAAGACTCCCCGGGGGCTGAGTGGACAGGGGAATACCTCCTGGATCCCCCTCTCTCTTCCACACCTGGAGGGATCCTCGCCCAGCCAGCCCTGCTCCATCTCCCCTCCCACAGTATCTATGTGGGCAGCACATGGCCAGTAAACACATGGAAAGATGCTTAACATCACTAATTGTTAGAGAAATGCAGATCAAAACTACAACGAAGTATCACCTCACATCAGTCAGAAAGGCCATCGTCAAAAAGTCAACAAACAATAACTGCTGAAGAGGATGTGGAGAAAAGGGAACCTTCCTGCACTGTTGGTGGGCATGTAAACTGATACAGCCATTATGCAAAACAGTATGGAGATTCCTTAAAAAGCTACAAATAAATCTACCATATGGCCTAGCAACTCCACTACCAGGAACATACACTGAGAAAACCACAATTGAAAAAGACCACATGTACCCCCAGTACAGCACTATTTACAATAACCAGGACATGGATCTATCAACAGAGGCACGGATGAAGAAGATGAGGCTCATATCCACAATACAATATTACTCAGCCATAAAATGGAATGAATCTGAGTCTGTTCTAGTGAGCTGGATGAACCTAGAGCCTGTTATACAGAGTGAAGTAAGTCAGAAAGAGAAAAACAAAATACCGTTTGTTAATGCATATATATATGGAATCTAGAAAAATGGCATTGATGAACCTATTTTTAGGGAAGGAATGGAGACACAGATGTAAAGAAAGGATTTGTGGACACAGGGTAGGAGAAAGAGAGTGGAATGAATGGACAAAGTGTCATTGACATATATACACGACCAGGTGGAAGATGGATAGCTGGTGAGAAGTTGCTGTGCAGCTCTGGGAGCCCAGCCTGCGATGACTCGGAAGCAAGGGATGGGGGGCGGGGAGGGAGGCCCATGAGGGAGGGGATATATGTATAATTAAAGCTGATTCGCGTTGTGTGGCAGAAATCAAAAAAATGTGGTAAAAATTTAAAGTGAAGTCGTTCAGTCATGTCCGACTCTTTGCGACCCCGTGGACTGTAGCCCACCAGGCTCCTCCGTCCATGGGATTCTCCAGGCAAGAACACTGGAGTGGGGTGCCATTACCTAACAACAAGAAAGAAGAGACCTCTCTTTCTGCCATGTGAGAATGTAGTGAGGGGGCTGTCTATAAATCAGGAAGATAGCTCTTACCAGAACCAGACCAGGCTGGCACCATGATCCAAACTTGCAGCTTCCAGGGCTGTGAGAAAATACATTTCTGTGGTTTAAACCACTCATTTTATGACATTATGTTACTGCAGCCCAAACAGACTAAGACATAGACAGAGTTAATTTGGCTTCTGCTTATCTTTGGCCGTCTTTTTCCTTTTGTAGCTCCTTTTATTCCCTTCATATCTGACTTTTGCACACTGTCCTGGTACTCAGAAATTCTATGTGTTCTTTTTCTCAAAGAAAGACTCTTCCCAGATGGCATGGGGTGTTGAAAGGGCACCCTAGGAATGTCCTTAAAAATGACTTGTGAGTATCTTCTAGACGAGAGTTATGATATAGCACCTAAAATACGAGATTGAGTCTCCTAAATCAAAGATGGTTCAGGCTTTTAGTAGCATACTTGACAGATAAAAGGAAGGCATTTATATATCAACTTTAAGTATATTTGTTAGCAGAAGTATGGAGAAATTACAAAAAATATTATGGGACCTGTGTGAAAAGAAATGAAAGTGACTTCTAATGGGAAATCACACATTTGTAGGACTCAGATGGTACTTCATTATAAACCTTTCAATACCACTTGTGAATGGCGGGCTGAAGAGCCCAGAGTAATTCTAAAGTATTCTATTTATTTATGGTTTGATAATTAGCAGATTATTTTTTTGATATTTCATTGTGTTTTTTTATTTTTTTAATTTATTTTATTTTTTAAATATAAATTTATTTATTTTAATTGGAGGTTAATTACTTTACAATATTGTATTGGTTTTGCCATATATCAACATGTATCCACCACAGGTATACACGTGCTCCCCATCCTGAACCTCCCTCACTCCTCCCTCCCTGTGCCATCCCTCTGGGTCGTCTCAGTGCACCAGCCCCAAGCATCCAGTATCATGCATCGAACCTGGACTGGTGACTCGTTTCATATATAATATTATACATGTTTCAGTGGAGTTTTACTACTTATATATCTAATAGTAAGATGAATTTTCTTTCCTCAGTTTACATCAAATATCATTGGAGGGAAGCGATTTCCAGAATGTGCTGAGAGAATTGGCAAAGGAAAATCATGTCAAGATTTTAAAACTTCAGAAGAAGGTAAGAAAGAAAATTTCTCCTTAGGATGGTATGCGCATTACCAGTAGGCACATTAAAAGTTTATTTCTAATAACAGTGTCTGTTACTCAGGTTTATGTCATGAGAAGTAGAGAAGAGAATGAACATTGAAGGACGTATAGAGAGAAGACCTGTCTGTAGGTCACAGCTGGGTGAGGAGTCTTTCCTCTGGAATTGAGGCTTCTGAGGGGGATATCAGGCCATAGTCTGCAGTTCTCAAAAGTTAAAATGGAGGAAATGGAATCCCAGGTGGCTGAACAACTTTTCCAAGGTCTCACAACTAGCTATGAATTCAGAACCAGAATTAAACTCTTCAGGTGCTGAGTTTAGTTTTCTTTCCATTCCACATGGTGACACCCATAACATTCCCTATCTGCAAGTGTGACAGTTTTCGTCTGTAAGATTCAAGTCTACATTTACCATATACACCTTATCCTTAACTCAAAATAGGAAGCTAATCTAAAAATAAAACGGATGTTATTTCTATTTCCAATATCTCTTCCTTCTTTTGCTTTTTGGTCCCTAATTTTTATGCTAAAAGACATTTATAGAAAATGCTACATACTGCAGAAAAAGATAATACCTCCAAATCCCTTTGTGAATATTCTTCATCAATTAATTTGGTTTCATAAGCACTCCGCAAGGAATACAAGTAGCACCTGTATTTAGAATTGACTTTTTTTTTTTTTCTGCAGTGCCTTGGCAGGAGGGGGGGAGTTGAAAGAGTGGGACTATTTGGTAAAACTCTTTGCCCTTTTCTTTTTGTAAATGTTGTCTTTTTTGTAAATGTCAAGTCCAAATTATAGGTGAGTATTGGCAGAGTTGCACAGAATATCTGAGGCCCATTACAGCCTCTGGCATTTGTGCTGCTAAATTTGTAATGAGTTGCAGGTGTTTGAGATTGAATTTTGTGTTGCCTCTGTGATAGGCTCACTGCTTCACAGTCCATTAAGGCTACGCTTTTTTCTCTTTTGGTGGATGTTAAAATTGTGGTGATACAAAAACTCCAGCAAAAATAAGGTAGACAGTAATAGTTTTAACAGAGAGAAAGGTCTGTAGGTTTTAAACCAGTGTCGATTTTCACAGTAATCCAAGGGCACAGTCACCAGTTCAAGAATATATGTCAAATATAATGATAATAGTTTGACATATTCCATTGAGGATTGAAATTGGAAGATACCATTTAGACCATCTACTCGAGCAGTTCTCAGAGATTAAGTGTAGATGAGATCCTTCTTAAAAAAAAGAAAAGCATAGTTCTGTTGCCTCCTTTTCTAATATTCAGACTTGACAGATGTGGGCACAGAAGCCAGCAACCTGTATATTAAAAAGCAAGATCCTAAATGAAACGCATAAACACGTATTTCATATATGACTCTGAAAATACTATATTTAGCTCACTTCCTTGGCTTTGTAGGTATGGGATGAAGATCAGAAATTATAGACACAAAGATCTATTTGTGTGTCCTGAAGGTTTCACACAAGAGGCAAGTTTAGTCAGACAGCTTCATTCCAACTTTAGAACTGTTGCTGTTTCTCCGTTAGTTTATTTTATCCACAGTCTTCACAGGGGCTTGTAGAGCTTAGTAATCAGGGTTAGTACAGAGTAGAATATATTATACTTGGTCAATCAAGTCCCTATATATAATTCAAAATATATACATATCTATATATTTTATAGGCATGTGTGTATAGTAGACAAAGAAAATAAAATGTTAATATAGAATAGTTCATAGAATGTCTGACATATAAGGCCTACTATGTCATATGCCTTTGCAAAAGGGAGATTCTACAGCTTTTAGCCATGTGAATTATCTTTTAGGATCTTACCCAGTTTCAGGATCATCAGTAATAATACATTAGTAATAAGTATTTTATGAATATTTACCATGGTCTTTTGATGAGCACTTAGAATGTATTATTTCAGTTGATCATCACAACAGCCTAATGAAGCTGGTGCACTTATTTTTTTTAGCCTTTTTGCTATTTTTGACAGGTGAGAAAATTGAGATTTGGCACGTTTAAGTAACTTGGTGACCGTTACTTGTTTAGTTGTATCTGATTCTTTGCGACCCCCTGCACTGTAGCCCCTCAAGCTCCTCTGTCCATGGAGTTTTCCAGGCAAGAATACTGGAGGGCGTAGCTGTTGTCTTCTCTAGGGCATCTTCCCAGTCCAGGGACTGAACCTGTGCCTCCTGTGTCTCTTGCATTGGCAGGTGGAATCCTTACCATTGAGCCATCTGGGAGACCCTTAAGTACCTTATTTAACGTCAAAGAGCCAGTAAGATGTGCAGCTGGTGTTTGAACCTGAGAACTCCAATTCCAGAGTCAGAGTCCTCGAGAAATGTGTGCCAGTGCCAATCTGTTTTGGACAAGTAGGTACGTCACTATAGGATGGTCCTAAAGACAGCTGATTTCCAGGGAGTTCTGCTTAGTGAAACAAAAATTAAATAAGCACTAAGTAGTCATGTATGGATGTGAGAGCTGGACTGTGAAGAAAGCTTAGCACCAAAGAAATGATGCTTTTGAACCGTGGTGTTGGAGAAGACTCTTGAGAGTCCCTTGGACTGCAAGGGGATCCAACCAGTCCATTCTAAAGGAGATCAGCCCTGGGATTTCTTTGGAGGGAATGATGCTAAAGCTGAAACTCCAGTACTTTGGCTGCCTCATTTGAAGAGCTGACTCATTGGAAAAGACTCTGATGCTGGGAGGGATTGGAGGCAGGAGGAGAAGGGGATGACCGAGGATGAGATGGCTGGATGGTATCACCGACTCAATGGACGTGAGTCTGAGTGAACTCCAGGAGTTGGTGATGGACAGGGAGGCCTGGCGTGCTGCGATTCATGGGGTCGCACAGAGTCGGACACGACTGAGCGACTGAACTGACTGAACTGATTGTATCTACCTCATCTGATTCAGCACTGTGTTGTAGATCATGCCAGTGAATGCATGTATATTGGGGCTTCCCAGGTGGCACTAGCGGTAAGGAAGCTGCCTGCCAATGCAGGAGACATGAGACATGTGCATTTGACTCCTGAGTCTGGGAGATCCCCTGGAGGAGGGCATGGCAACCCAGTCTGGTATTCTTGTTTGGAGAATCCCATGGGATGAGGAACCTGGTAGGCTACAGTCCATAGGGTCACGAAACGATGGACACGACTGAAGCGACTTAGCACACATGCATAGACCTCCAGCTTGATAAGCTTATACCTTATACACTTATACCTCCAGTCTGATAAACTACAGCTGCTGAAGCTCTGAATAAGATCAAGTATAAATAAACCTATGTATAGAATTAATGGAAACACTAACAGGAGCACAGCAGAACACAAATCATTTGCTGTATTTTCTTAACCTGCATTTTAACTTGGTGGTATTTTATTTTGAATTTTAATTTTGCCTAAAGCTTGCTATTTTATTTAAATAAAATATTTACATAAGACTCATGTATATATGTCAGATACAAGTAATGTTGATTGGATTCTTAGTGCCTATTTGAGTAGACGCTCAATATTTGTTGAAATAAAGTATATTTGGGAAGCATAAAGAATGCCTGTATACTGTATCTCTGTTAGTCGTGGTCCTGGCAGGAAAAAATGCTCACCTAAGGGTTTCGCTAAAGCTACCTAAGGAAAGGACTATTTGCAAAAATTTGGGCAGTGAGGTGTTCAGGCACTAAAACTGTAGGAAAACATTACTACTCCAAAAGGGCAAGAAGAAGGAATGGAGTTACCAGTGCCTGATAAAAGCTGGGGCTGGAAAAGAAGAGAGCTGCCAGGCAGAAGCTGTTACCATGGTCAGCTAGCAAGGAAGCCATAGTCACACAATGCAAAGAATAGGGGCCCAACAGGAAGAGGAAGTTTCCCTCATTGTTGGACCTCAAAGAGAAGCTTAAGGGAAAAATGAACCTAGGCGATGCATATCATGGATGCCAGGCTCGGCAAACAGCAGGGCAGAGAGGTGTACAAAATGGATTTGAGGTGGGGGCAGAGTGAGAATAAGCTTTACATCATTCCATGGCATCTTCTCAGCAATAATGTATCTTAGTAATTATATCCATTACAAGTAAAATGTTTATTTATTTAATATTATCAAAAAATATGTACTATGTCACCCAATACGTAGATGCTGTGGAAAAATTCACTTAACAGGAAAGTCAAAATCCGTGGTCTTGCTGAGCTTATCTTCTACAAAATAAGAGAAAATAAAACAAATGAATGGAGAAAGATTCCTTTCAGATAGTGATAAGTGCTATAAAGACAGTGCAATGTGGTTTTCTTATGATGGTCGGTGTGGGACAGGTGATGAGTTTAGGCTGGGTTAGAAGGAAAAGACTCTCTGATGAGATACTATTTAAGCAGAGACTGGTTGGATATGAAGAGACTATGAAGAGGACAGCCTTTTAAAATCTGACAGAAAAGTGCTCCAGGAAGAGGTAACAGAGAGCACAAATGCATAAGACAGGAGCCAGCTTGGTGAGTTATGCGAAGAACAGCCTGACAGTGGCAGAGAGCCGCACGTTTGGTGGATGTGGAGTAGAGAAACACAGGAGGTGGAGGACTTGATATTCACGGCCCTGGGATGAATTTGGACGGCATTTGTAGGACAATACAACTCCCTTGGAGGATTCTGAGTAGGAAAAAGATGCTATTTTATTTATGTTTTTAAAAGATCCCTCAAATTACTGCACTGAGAATAGATTATTTTTAATAAGGCAAGAGAGGGAGACTGAGATGGTCATGGGTGAGAAAATAGAGAATTGGTACATTTTATGTTGGAGATGCTTATGAGATAACCATTTGGAGTTTAAAGCCATGGGGCTGGAACTGGATTGAATTATCTAGAGAGAGAGAGAGTCTTAGATAGCAATAGTTGCTCAGTTGTGCCCGCATCTTTGTGACCCTATGGACTGGAGCCTGCCAGGCTTCTCTGTGCATGGAATTCTTCAGGCAAGAATACTGGAGTGGGTTGCCATTTCTTTCTCCAGGGGATCTTTCCAACCCAGGGATGACACACGTGTCTCCTGCATGGCAGGCAAATTCTTAACCTGCAGAGAGAGAGTGTGTATAGACAGAAATGAGAAAGTTAAGCACACAACTGACTAGAAATTGAAGTGCTTTGAATATGTGACATTCTTTTGGATATCTTAACTCAAAGTGATGGCTAAGAAAATTTTTATTTTTTGCTAGAAGTTATTCTTCCTATGGGCTTCCCAGGTAGTGTTAGTGGTAAAGAACCCAGCTGCCAGTGCAGGAGACACAAGAGATGTGGGTTCTATCCCTGGGTCGGGAAGATCCCCTGGAGGAGAGCACAGCAACCCATTCTAGTATTCTTGCCTGGAGAATCCCATGGACAGAAGAGCCTGGCGGGCTGCAGTCCATAGCGTCACAGAGTCAGACATGACTGAGTGAATTAGCACATACGCATTCATCGCATGTCAGGGGTTTCAAATTTATCATTTCTTTAGCATCAGAAATACTTTGCAAGTCAAATCTTGCGAAGAAAAACACTACAAAAACATACTGAAATGTTAACTATATAAAGCTGAGTGGTGGGTATATGTGGGGTTATTATACTGTTCTAACTGCTCGTGAATGGGGTTAAACCTCTCAATATAAAAAAGCATGAAAGAAATCGAGTAGAACTGTCCTAAAAGCAGGGGATAGAGAATCTTAAGCCCTGTTTCCTCATCTCCTCAGCTGCTCTTCTGTAGAATCCTTATAACTCCTCAGAATAAACTTTAAAGTTCCTGCCATCGATGAATACTTTTGACATCTCTATGATAAATTAATTGCTTATGAGTTGGAAATATCGTACAATTGTTTACCATGGAAAACAGTTTATAATTGTTATCTTCTTAATGTTTATGACCATCTTATATAATGGGCACTATTCTCATCCCCCTTTGGCAAATGGAGCAACTGTGATTTAGAGAGGTCGTGTAATTGGCTCAAGTTCAAGTAGCTGGTAATTGGAGGAGCTGTGATTCAAGCTCATGCTACCCGACTTCACATTAATAACTACATTAATTATAGCAGTTGACACTCAAATTAACAACAACAAAAAATAACAACCACAGATTCAATCAGTCCTTTATTTAGGGTGAGAATTTTCCGATGAAGAACAGTAAAGATGTTAAATCCTGTCTGCGCATTTCCTTACATCACGAAC
The DNA here is from genome assembly GCF_016772045.2 of Ovis aries. Taxonomy (NCBI): domain Eukaryota; kingdom Metazoa; phylum Chordata; class Mammalia; order Artiodactyla; family Bovidae; genus Ovis; species Ovis aries. The sequence goes on along the minus strand of NC_056055.1, from coordinate 91,835,611 downwards.
ATTTCTCTGCATTGCGTTTCTCGCACCCATGAGTTTCTACTCTTTCTCTTTCAATTTACCATTTCTATTAAGCATGAAAAATGAATGTCAAATAAAGTAACAGTGACTGGCATTTACTCCTAAGTTAGTGACAGCAGAATATGGAAGCTCAAAGAAATGATTAATTAACTCAGCAATGCACCAACCACATACAGTAACACCAATTCAAAGGCATTTATACCAGGTTGCTTTTTCTTGACTAGACTATTATCACTTTATTTTAGCTGAGATTTATGTCCAATCAGGGAAAACTTTGATCATGCCATTTTTTTGGAGATCAAAGTTTCACAAGTAACACTGAGCTTTACAAGGTCTCAATACAATGCATACTGTTGTAAAGTATTAACTAATGCAAAAGAATAATTTGCATTGGTGCTGGAAAATGTACCTTAGATATATGCAGGTACACCAATGCTCTAGCATAAACAATAATCAAATTGAAATACGGAAAGAAAAGTGAATCCTGTATGACAAAACACCTTAATCCACTCTTTTCCTTTTTCTCTTAGAATTTTGCTCCTAGATTTTAAAAGACCAGTTTGCCTGTTTGTGTAAGTACATTTGTTTGTGCATTTCATTGTTTTTTTCTTAGTATTTGTTGGGGAAAAGGAAACTGTCAAAACTATTTTCATAGTCTTTCTTATTCTTTTGATTGCTACATGATGTAGAATTTATATTATTATTTTTTTAACATACACTCAATTCATGTGTAAGACATCCAAGCAGATGCTATAAACATTGTATCACTTTCAACCTCATAGTTTCAGCCAGCAGAATGACCTTTCCTTTTTAAATCATGATGATCACTGCAGAACTTTGATTCTTCAGTTGTGAAAGGAGGTAGAGAGGCCCTTCCCATCTAAAGTAATTATATTACAACTCCATCTGAATATTGATTTTGAAATAAAACTACATATGAAATGACACTTCTCTAACCAAAATGATTCTGTGACCCTCTCAGAATCTCTCTTCTCTCCCCTCTTTTCTCTCCTCTCCCCTCTTCTCTCTCCCTCTTTCTTGCCCTCCCTCCATTTTCTTCATTCTATTCTTCTCTCTTCCTTGTCCCTCTTCTATTTCTCTCATCTTATATCTTTCCCTCTTTTCCCCTCTTCTGTCTTTCTTCTCTCCATTGTGGTATAAAGCACTGGAAAATATTTGCAATTACAACATTAAGTCTTTCATCAACGTGGTATATTTCTTTGTCTATTTATTCTTTGATTGTTAAAAAAGCCTTACAGTTTTCTGCATTTATATTTTGTACTCTTCTGGCAGATTTATTCTAAGGTATTTGATAATTTCCATGCTATACATAATTTTATCAAATGTTTTATCACGCTTGAGAACTGAACCCAGATTGGAAATTTAAAAGCTGATAGAAATTCTTACAGTAGCCATCTGCGCCTAATTGTTTTGTGTGTAAATATTCTGAATTAGAGAAACATAATTTCACTAATAGTTATAAGATTATCCAGATTTACCACACCTTCTAATTTCAGTTTTATGTTCACTCAGGAATGTTTTAAATATTTACATTTTAAACTTTATTGCCATTGCTGCTGCTGCTGCTGCTAAGTCACTTCAGTCGTGTCCAACTCTGTGTGATCCTATAGACGGCAGCCCACCAGGCTCCCCTGTCCCTGGGATTCTCCAGGCAAAAACATTATTGCCATTAAGTGATGTATAATGTCACATTATGCTAGTTTTAGAAACTATAGTATTTTAAGTAATGTCCTTTAAAATTCTCAATATCAGTCATTTGTACTTTCTCTTTATTTTTCATTGATTAGTATTCTTGGGAGCATATCTATTTTATTATTCTTTACAGACATTCAACATTTGTATTTGTTGATGCTTTCATTATATAGTTTTTTTTATCAGTATTTTTATCTTTATTTCCTTCTTTCTGATTTCTTTGTATCTCTTTTGATGAGAACTGCAGAATTTTCCACTTATAAAGACTTACTGTTCACAGTGAAGCACAGCATGGATGTGCTATCATAGTTACTGAAAGTGGTAAAGAGGATCACAATATGCCACCCCCTAAAATATCACTTTTCTTGTATTATTTTGAGCTTCAGGCCATGAAAATCAATAGATGCAAAAAGAAAGTATTCTCAGACTTCCCTTATCTGACTGACAGTAGAAGCCTCTGAGACATGAGGGCTACCACAAATCCCCTTTCCCAGTGGAGTTTTATTGCTATGAAAAAAAAGTCAGCACTAAGATGGGCTTTCACAAACAAACTTGACTAAATAACCCTTATCTTCTATTTGTTTCCCCATATGTTTGCTTTTCAACTATTTATTGCCTCTAGAAGCTCAAAATCATTTTCCTTTCTCTTGTCACTTCTCTGTAGGTCTACTGTCCTTTGCAAAAATGGTATAGAAACCACCAGGTCTGATTGCTTCTTTTGGGTTTTTCATTTTTTTTAGTCCTATATGCATATGAAATAAATATTTTTCCTCCTGTTAATCTGTCTTCTGTCCATTCAATTTTAGACCTCTGATTCTGAACCTAAGAGGCTTAAGGAAAAAATGTTTTGCTTTTATTTTTTCCCTCTCTGTCAGCAGTGTGTCTAGAGTATATGAAAATACAGGCATTCCTTTTTTCTAAATGTTAGCTTTAAGCCACTTTGCTTTTAGGATGCACCTACATTAGTACCTGTTTTCACTGACCAAAAGAAAACTTAGAGGGGTTCTTCTTTCACATAAAAAGCAAGAGACAAGAATAGTGTTCAGTGTTTGTTTTGTAGTGAGCCATTATAGAGGCAGTGTGCCCTGAGCAGTAAGAGTGGAATCACTAATCTTCTTCTGGGGAACTACACTCAGTATCACAGCATCAAGCCACAGAAGCTCTGAACTGTTTGTGAGCATTTTTGTTTGTCTTGATTTATTTTGTGTATCTGTTGGCAAGACTTCCCTGGTGGTAGGACTTCCTGGTGGCTCAGATGGTAAAGCATCTGTCTACAATGCGGGAGACCTGGGTTCGATCCCTGGGTCGGGAAGATCCTCTGGAGAAGGAAATGACACCCCACTCCAGTACTATTGCCTGGGAAATCCCATGTATGGAGGAGCCTGGTAGGGTACAGTCCATGGGGTTGCAAAGAGTTGGACACGACTGAGCAACTTCACTTTCTTTCACATAGCAAGATGAGTCCTAAAGTTACTGTGTCTTTATACTATTTTGGTTTATGAAAAGTCTCATAGGAATGCTCTACTTTCATAGTGGGGGAAACATTTATAGGTGTGCTCAGTACCTACAGCCTCACCAAATAGATGAAATAGTTATATTTCCAAATAGTGGTTTTGGGGAAAGAAATATGGATAATATTAGGCAATGAAAATAAGGGAGACAACGGAAATAAGATAGGAAATTAAATGACATATATAAGAGGTAGTGGAACTCGTGACATTTGTCATAGAACTGGAACAAACTAGAGAACCCAGAAATAAACTCAGACAACTGTAATCAAGTAATCTACAACAAATGAGGCTGAAATATACAATAGAGAAAAGAAAGTCTCTTCCACAAGTGGTGCTGGAAAAACTGGACAGCAACATGTAAAACAATGAGGTTAGACCATTTCCTCATACCATATTACAAAAATAAACTCAAAATGGCTTAAAGTTCTAAATGTAAGGTCTGAAACCATGAAACTCCTAGAAGAGAACAGACGCATAATGCTCTTTGACATCAGTTTAGTTCCGTTCAGTTGCTCAGTTGTGTCCAACTCTTTGCGACCCCATGTACTGCAGCACGCCAGGCCTCCCTGTCCATCGTCAACTCCTGGAGTTTACTCAAACTCATGTCCATTGAGTCAGTGATGCCATCCAACCATCTCATCCTCTGTAATCCCTTTCTCCTCCTGCCCTCAATCTTTCCCAGCATCGGAGTCTTTTCAAATGAGTCAGCTCTTCACACCAGGTGGCCAAAGTATTGTGGTTTCAGCTTCAACATCAGTCCTTCCAATGAATATTCAGACTGATTTCCTTCAGGATGGATTGGTTGGATCTCCTTGCAGTCCAAGGGACTCTCAAGAATCTTCTCCAGCACTACAGTTCAAAAGTATCAGTTCTTCAGTGTTCAGCTTTCTTTATAGTCCAACTCTCACATCCATATATGACTACTGGAAAAACCCATAGCCTTGACTAGATGGACCTTTGTTGGCAAAGTAGTCTCTGCTTTTTAATATGCTGTCTAGGTTAGTCATAACTTTTCTTCCAAGGAGTAAGCATCTTTTTATTTCATGGCTGCAATCACCACCTGCAGTGATTTTGGAGCCCAATAAAATAAAGTCTTATACCCAGTTGTGGATGTAACTGGTGATGAAGCAAGGTCCGATGCTGTAAAGAGCAATGTTAAATAGGAACCTGGAATGTTAGGTCCATGAATCAAGGCAAATTGGAAGTGATCAAACAGGAGACGGCAAGAGTGAACGTCGACATTCTAGGGATCAGTGAACTAAAATAGACTAGAATGGGTGAATTTAACTCAGATGACCATTATATCTACTACTGTGGGCAAGAATACCCTAGAAGAAATGGAGTAGCCCTCATAGTCAACAAAAGAGTCCAAAATGCAGTACTTGGATGTAATCTCAAAAACAACAGAATGATCTCTGTTAGTTTCCAAGGCAATCCATTCAATATCACGGTAATCCATGTCTACGCCCCAACCAGTAATGCTGAAGAAGCTGACGTTGAATGGTTCTATGAAGACCTACAAGATCTTCTAGAATTAACACCCAACAAAGATGTCCTTTTCATTATAGGGGACTGTAATGCAAAAGTAAGAAGTCAAGAAACACCTGGAGTAACAGGTAAATTTGGCCTTGTAGTACAGAATGAAGCAGGGCAAAGGCTAATAGAGTTCTACCAAGAGAATGCGCTGGTCATAGCAAGCACCCTTTTCTTTGACATAAATCATAGCAATATTTTCTTAGGTCAGTCTCCTAAGGCAAAAGAAATAAAAACAAAAACAAATAGACGATACCTAAATAAACTTAAAAACTTTTGCACAACAAGGGAAACTACTGACAAAATGAAAAGACAGCCTACTGAGTGGGAGAAAATATTTGCTATAATCCAACTAACAAGGGATTAACATCCAAAATATACAGCTCATACAGCTCAATATATGAAACGAATCACCAGTCCAGGTTCGATGCATGATACAGGATGCTCAGGGCTGGTTCACTGGGATGACTCAGAGGGATGGTATGGGGAAGGAGGTGGGAGGGAGGTTCAGGATGGAGAACACGTGTACACCTGTGGTGGATTCATGTTGATGTATGGCAAAACCAATACAATATTGTAGAGTAATTAGCCTCCAATTAAAATAAATAAATTTATATTAAAAACAAAAATAAACAAAAATAAAAACAAAACAACAAAAAAAAGAAATGGATAGATGATCTAGCTAGACACTTCTCCAAAGATATACAGATGACCAATAGGCACATGAAAATATGCTCAACATCATTAATATTTGGAGAAATGAAAATCAAAACAATGAGATAACACCTCACACCTGTCAGAATGGCTATTATTTAAAAGGACACAGAACAACAAATGTTGGCAAGGATTTGGAGAAAAGGGAACCCTGCATATATAAAATTTGCACCCACTATGGAAAACTGTATGGAGGTTCCTCAAAAAAGTGAAAATAGAACTCCATATGACTCAGTATTTTCACTCCTGGGTATATATCTGGAAAAAATGCAAATACTAATTAGAACTTATGCATGCACCCTAACATTCACAGCACTATTTACAATAACCAAGTCATGAAAGCAACCCAAATGACCATCAGTAGATGGTTAGATTAAGAAGATATGGTATATGTATACAACAGAATATTAGCCATAAAAAGAATGAAACAATGCCATTTTAAGCAACATGAATGGACCTAGAGAATATTATCCTTAGTGAAATAAGTCGGACAGTGAAAGATACTGTACAATATCACATATATGTAGAATCCAAAAAATATTACTATTGAATGCATATGTAAAACAGAAACAGACTTCTAGACAAAGAAAACAAATTTGTGGGGGGGAGGGGAAGGGACAGATTAAAGGTATGGGATTAACAGATACAAACTACTATACATAAAAAGGGTAAGCAACAAGGATATACTGTGAAGCACAGGGAATTACACCCATTATCTTGTAACAACCTATAATAACCTATTATCTGCAAAAATACTGAATCACTATGCTGTATATCTGAAACTAACATATCTACCATATTTCAGTTAAAAGAAAAGGAAGTAGTGGGTAGGTCAACTTGGCTAGAATCAAGACTGTAGGAACAAAAGAGTAGAAGATGAGGCTAGTAAATTGGGCACAAGTTGTGTAAACTGAACCATGTCACTCCCTTGCATAGCATAAAACGCTTTGCTTAATAAAAGCAACAAAAGCCTTAACCTGTCCTTACAAAAAGGAGAAGGCAATGGCACCCCACTCCAGTAGTCTTGCCTGGAAAATCCCATGGACAGAGGAGCCTGGTGGGCTGCAGTCCATGCGGTCGCTAAGAGTCAGACACAACTGAGCGACTTCACTTTCACTTTTCACTTTCATGCCTTGGAGAAGGAAATGGCAACCCACTCCAGTGTTCTTGACTGGAGACTCCCAGGGACGGGGGAGCCTGGTGGGCTGCCCTCTATGGGGTCGCACAGAGTCGGATACGACTGAAGTGACTAAGCAGAAGCAGCAGCAGTCCTTACAAGGATCTGAATAACCCGGTCTTTGCCACCTGCACAAAGCTAAATTCCTGATTTTTACTCCCTTTATTATCTGGGCTGTAGCTCACAGGGCTTGTTTAGGTTCCTCAAAAATGCTTTGCTTCTACAAAATATCTTCATGATTTTGTATATGCTGTTACCTTGGCCAAACCTTACTTTCAACCTTTTTTAAAAAAATTAAAGCTAACTAACTCTTCAGATCTCAGCTAAATTTTTCTTTTTAAAAAACAGTTTTTGATTCCTCCCTTCAATAACTTGACGAAAGCCTATTACATTCTCTGATAACATTCTATAACTCTATTTCATAGTATTCAACACACAATAATTGAATAATTGATTCTGTAATAGTTCTTTGAGTTGTTTCTCCCCTGACGGAAGAATAGATACTTTACCAGGGCATGAACTGTGGCTGTCATATTCAGTGACTGGAGATTATAGAGAAGAATTTAAACTCCCATTTTGAGGAATTTTTGAAGCATCAAACTCAAACCAAAGACATTGTGATAACTAAGATAATAAAAGTAAACATAAAGATTTGAAAAAATCAACCTCTTATTTGTACATTTATTTCCCACCTAAAATTTTAAGTTAATTGATGGAGGTGATTATTTCATATTCAGTTATAAGCCTGAAAATGTTTACAATTTATTTTTACAAATATGCTGTGGATTTGTGTAGTAAAAGACACTGAATTAGAAGTTAGATAATCTTTACTCTAATTCCTATCATTAACTGGAATTTACCTTACCTCTTTCATGAATCTATATCATTATCAGAACATGAAGTTTTAATAAGACCATGAATATAAACTGTTTTTGACATTTTAATATATTTTCTACTTTAGCTGCTATTGTTATTATCTCAGTGTTTTGAAGTATTTAAGAAATTATAATCATTGTATTAAATGTTGGAGGTTTGTTACCAATTTCCTCAAATATGTCTGAATTGAACATATCCTGTAGAGGCCAACATAATTTTGGGCTAAAAAATTAATGGACTTTTGTATTATTGTTTTTGGTATAGTCTTGATTCTTACTTAAAAGTGTCTTCTCCCACTTTGATAATTTCGAAAGAATGCTACCATGTTGCTATTTTTGTTTGTGTCATATTTGGAGCATTGGGTATGAGTTTTTGGTTGGATCATGGCATACTCAGCAATGAATGTAACAAGATCAGTCCTAGGCACCCTAGTATCAGAGTCCTCTTTTAGAGCACCAGGTACTATTGAGATACTTACGTCTAGATCAGATTTCTGGTAAAGACAGTGGCTTTTGAGAAATGGATGTTGATAATGGTGAGGGTTGACCTGGGCCAACGAAATTATTCTCAGCTAATTTTTTTTTTCAGCTCTTTGTACAGATAAGGAGTGTGTCTCCACACATCAACAATAGCCAGAAGGAAAAAGATATGTTTCGTTTCTCACTAGAATCCTTTCAATGAGATGTCAATCAAAGTATGTTAGTCGAGTTGTCAGTACCCACATTAATATTGAAAGAAGCGTTAAGCTTTACAAGACAAGAAAGACAAGCTGGAGAGGCACCAGCAAGTCATTGATTTTAATCTTACTCAGATTAAATATTCATTTTGACAAACTAAAAAAAATACATCTTAAAAAAAAAGAAAAAAAAAACAACTCTTGTTTTTCAGGTCATTCTTCTAAAGGATCAAGGAAGGAGGGACTGGCAACTATTCTCCGTAAATGCTATCTTAATGTTGGTAGTTTGCAAATATGGAGCATTCATTGTTTGATTTCTGTGCCTCCCTTTAAACCTAAGTTTGGCAGAAACCCTACAGCATATTCTCAGGAAAAAAGAAAAAAACTTAGACATTTCAACCATCTGCCAGATATACCTATCAAATTATTCATTTCTCAGGCTGCTTAAGGTTATTTAAATTCATAGCTTTTCAAACTACTGACAAGGTTTGCACACTGTGAAGAAAATGAATATTGTTAAGGGTTAAATGGACGGCTTCACACTTTAAATGCATTATATATTCACCCCAGGCACTCTTCTACTGATTTTTCTTTATTATTTTATTTTACAATCAGAGACTCTTCATAATTGTGGACCATGCTGACAATCTGCATGACAACGGAAAGATTCAAACAAAACTGACCCTGGAATAGGACAACAGATGCATTCTACCTTTCTGGAAACAAGCGTTCACATAAATTTTAGATGTACAAACAGAGCTTTCAGAAGGAAAGGTGCACAAAGTTGGATCCACATTCTGCCTTGCTGGGCATACATACCCTACTCTAACGCAATTTGCATAACTTGATATGTAGACAGGCAAGATCACCTTTAGAAGTGGTCATCATTAAAATGCAGGCTGTCTATCAAGAGAAATGGTCTCCCAGAAATCAATACCTTAAAAACCCTTGTGGCTAACTGTTCTGCCAGACACTTTCAAATTTTTATAACACTGAAAATAGTGTCGAGTAAGTAAAGGTTTCATTTCTTTGATTTCTTTTTATCACATTCTGTCAGTCCTCGATCAGGTTTCATAACTCAAAGACATACATTTACCACCAGGGGTAGTTCAAAGGGATGTTGACCTTTGATTTACAAAACCCTTAGATTTACTCTGTGCTTTTCCTGAGAGGTTCTCCCTCTCCACATACCACCAGTTACACAAATAAGAAAAGGCCTGCTGAGTTCCCTACGTGACTAACAGCTGAGCTGGACCTACTCCCCCTGGTGGCCAAGGGCTCATATTTCATGAGCCTTCTTTTTGTTGATTGGCTTGCAAATTTGGTCTGGGGAGAGATAACAAAGTATTTTAATAAACTTTGATGCAGAGGGGCATCTGTGCTGTGACTATTTTGACAAGTATTGCTTGTTTGTAAATAATTATACTTAGACAGCAGGATTTGGATTATGACACCTCTATCATACCACCTTGCTCTTTCCTGTTAGGCTCACTTGGCAAAGGAAATTCTAAACCTGCTTCAGAACTAAATAAATCACTTTAGGCCAGTTACTTAACTTTATTGAGGCTTGATTTTTCTTACTTATAAAACAGGACTGGTGGCTCAGATGGTAAAGCATCTGTCTACAACGCAGGAGACCCAGGTTCGATCCCCGTGTTGGGAAGATCCCCTGGAGAAGGAAATGGCAATCCACTCCAGTACTATTGTCTGGAAAATCCCATGTATAGAGGAGCCTGGTAAGCTACAGTCCATGGGGTCGCAAAGAGTAGGACACGACTGAGCGACTTCACTTTCACTTTCAAAACAGGACTTATAATTCTCTCTTAGGTCTTCAAATTCATGGGTGCAGTAAATGAGAAAGCATATTACAAAGGACTTGGATCCATGATCTTGTAGTGTAGGAAAAAATGACTGTTGAAAATGAGAGTTGTGACATGATAGTTGATAGGATGATATCATTATTCAAAATAATTGCTATAATGATAACTGGTAGTTGTAAGGATAATTCTCACCAGTTTTATGTAAAATTAAAAAAAAAACTTCTTATTTAACAGATTACAAATACTGGTCATTTATTTGAAGTCCTCAAGTTCATATATACAAAAAGTGGAAATTGTTTTTAATTTCCCTTCTGTCCATAGATCACAATTATGAAGAGCCAAGTGTAGGCAAGCTGACACAAGTCTGAAAGTAAAACACTGGCCCTTTGCACTGAAAACAATAGAAAATTATGTGGTTATAATAGCACTCATAAATCAAAATACTCAAATTTTATATAAAATAGGCAGCATTATATGAGATATTGCTGTTTCAGTGAAATCCGCATTATTTAGAAGATAAGTAAAAAAGAAATTTCTACAAAGATTGGAGACAGTTGGTGGCTGGCTCCAGCCTTCAAGTTTAGAGGCTACAATATAGCATACTTAGGTTCTGGGGTCAGATGTTCAGAGTGGATTCTGGTTCCATCACTTGAAGGTGAAAGTGAGAATGAGAATATTCCCAGATATTTGTTTCCACCTCTGCACTAGTGGTGTAAGAACAGCTCCACCTTATAACGATTTTTAGAGTATTACAGAAATTCATATGTGTAAATATATGTAAGATAACTGACAGTAAATAATAATACCACTAGCTAACCTTTGTGCTTCCTCCACATGCATTGCTTGGTGGATGTTAGGCGACATATTTAAAACTTAAAGAATATGTCATTTGAGTATTCTTAAAATGCTTAGACCTGGGATTATGGTTATCGATTGATCATCTTCAAAATAATGAAGAGGGGACGGATATATGTTCTTTTCTACCTTTGAGCCTTAACAATAATCTTAATATAAAGCAACAAGGGTTCAGTTAGATACAAAAAGGACTTCCTAAACCTGGAATACCTTGTAAATTGGAGTGGATTGTTGGAGAAAGTATTAATAGTTCTTTCTTTGAATGAGTTTGTTAAAGAGGAGAAAGATGCTTTGGAAGCTGATTGTATCTGAAGGCCCGCAAAATGAAAGATTACACTGTCTTACTTTGCTTTTTATAAGTCATATTCAGCAACACAGAGTAGGCTGAGAAGACTTAGACCCTAGACTATACTCCCCCACATCCTGGGGCAGATGCTGTGGACACAGTCCTACGTGTAGATTCTGGAGAAGATGTAGAGTGGGGCGCTTTCTTCCTGATGTCACTGGCATCACATGATAGCAGGCTGGAACAGGAAGCAGTGTGTCTATAGTGCTTATCCATTTTATCCCTCCTTTATCCTCTCCAAAACTATAAACAGCTTATAAAAATACGCTCAATTTAGCAAGATAAAAGCGAACTAAAAATAAATAGGTGAGCCTTTCTGGACTTTGGGGAGATGAACTTGCTAGAAAAAGTCAGGGATGAGATTATTGCAAACAAATATTGGCTGTGTGGTCCTGCATAATTGATAGGAGTGGATGTTTTTCTAACAGCTATCAAAAGGTAGAGAACACAATCACTTACATAACTCAGGTGTCCAAAAACTAACAAACAAGCCAATAAACAAAAAAGTAATGTTTCAGCTAAAGGATAATAATTCCTCATTCTGGGTTCAAACAGCAGCATTCTAATGCTCACAGAAATGACCTTCACAGAGTTGGCTAATTCATATAATGCCCTTCAGTGTTGTCTAAGGGTGGACAAAACAAGCCAGGGCAACATGGGAATGATAACATAAACCACTAGGAAAGGGTTGGTCGGTCAGTGAGTACCAGGGCCCCAGTATGTGGCTAGATCCAGAGGCCAGACTCTCTTGCTTAGGGGACTATGATGAACAAGTAAAGGTGCGGACCTAATGGCATTAGGGGATTTCTCAGGTGATAAAATTAGGGACTAAGGTAGAGGAAAGAAGGCAGAAATCCAGTTCTCTGAACTGGGGAGCAAAATGCAGATGTTGTCTGAGTAACAGTGCATAATTCCAGTTACAGACTTGATAGACAAGGTCAGAGGCAAATCAGAAGTGGGAGATTCAGGAGGCATAGTCCCCAAACAGTTGGTTGGGAAGGAACGCTTAAGTCCATTCTGATTCAAATGTGAATAGGACTCGAATAAACTTAGAGGTTGAGGTCCAGCAACTGTAGATGGAAGGCGTGGCAACATATTATTGTGAGATATTATGAGAGTACTTGTTCTGCCTTCCTTTCAAAACAAATCTAAAATCTCAGTAGACTCAAGTAGAGAATATTATAAATGGATGTAAACACATTAAAATTTTTCAGAAGGCAATTCAAAGTTATTCCTTTGTCATTAAGCTGGTTTTGATTACTTGTTTTGAGGCTCCAATAACTTTGATATGACTCTAAGATGTGCTACTATTTTGGAAACCTTTTCACTTCCTTACGTCTACATATTTATTCTGACTTCAATTTGCCTTTTAAAGCCCTTTAGTCTCTTTTTGCTGATTCATTGCTTCCCTTACCTACTACATATTCTATAAAATTATTGCCTTTTTCATACTTTGACCATATTATTCTTGCTTACAATAGAGGGCAATAAATTTATTTATTTAACCCAAATGAAAATATTACTTTACCTGTTTTCTACCACATTCTGTACAGGCATCCTCAGTAGTTTAATTATCCCCTGGTGCTTTAGTGTACTGTGGCAGGCTGCACAGAAATTAAGTAATACAACCCAATAGGTACAACAATAAAGGCAAATAAGTTTATCTAACATATTGAAAAATATTTATCTCTTCTGAGGACTGATGTAACAAAAACAAATGGAAAACTCAAACATCTATTTTTAAATTGCTGCCATCAGATAGGTGACACTGGTGGCAAGGGAAATCATTTTGTGCTTTAGAAAACAATTGTCTGCTTTTTCTTTTTCTTTTTGCAAGAAAATTCCCCTGAAGGTATACATATGAGGGTGAAGTTCAATAACATTTGGAGTTGCCTGACTTGGTGTCAGTTTGAAACTTCGGATCTCTAAATAAAATTGACAAAGTCATTTATAGAAACTTCACATTTTTATCCTTGGGACTAAAAGCAGCAGGGAATAGGAAGCATCTAACCAGCAAGACAGAAAGAAAGCTCCCCTGATGCTTTGTGATTTTTAAATGAAAATAATAGAAGATGAAAGCAAATCTTCATTTTATCTTGTTTGTGATGCCTAATAATTGTGCTTGAGGGGATAAAAATACTCATTGAAGGAAACATTTAAAAACTCAATAGGCTAAGCTACACTGATTCAGGCTTGAGTACAATTCTTTGTTAATCCTTTTAGAGAAGTTTCTTCTCTCAGACATCTCCCTGAAAATGGCTTGAGATGGAGTTGTTTTATTTTTGTTTTCTATAATTCATTCATTCAATATTGAGCAACATTTTACAATTACGATATTCAAAGAAAGCACTATGGAAGATGCAAGAAAAGCATATGATGAGATATGGTGTCTGTCTTGTCCATAAATGAGACAATATATTCTTACCTTTGTAACCTAAATTCTTAGCACACTAATAAAGTAGGCATACAAATTTTGTTGAATTTTAAAGAGGAATCTCAGTCTGGTAAGAGAAAGGAATAGTTATAATATGCTAAGAAAAATCTATAATAGTATGTGAAATACAATGGGTGCACAGAAAAAGAATTTCCTGCTCTTACTCAGAGGAGTCAGCCCTGGTAAGAGCATAGTTGAGCTGAGTTTTACAGGGGGTATAGTTATTTATGCATGAGGTAACAGAAGGGAAGAACAGGCCAGGAGGGAGCCATGATATGCAAGATGCTTGTGTTATAAATTAATCTTGTGCTGTTTATATCATTGACTTTTAATATTTAGAAGGTTATCTTTTAGAATTAAGTGAAAACAAATGTTGGCTTATCATATTTGGAAAAAGATGAAAGATCTTTATAAAAAGTAAATGTGCTTAACAAGTAATACAATACTCAAGGCAGCAGGAAAAATGCTAGCTAAAACAAATCAGATGGCATTTGCAGTACTGACAAGACTTTCAAAATAGTGAATCCAAGATTGGTTGAAAAAGTCAACAAAATGAAAAATATTTCTGGAAAACATTTTGTCAAACTAACTCACCACACACTTTAAATATATTTGACCCAGTGATTCTACTTCTAGAAATTTATATAACCCAGGTATGTACCAATATTTATATAACAACAGCATCCTTGAATATTTATTTATGAAATGAGTAAAAACACACAAAATACCTAACAGTAACAATGGTCAAGGAATTGGATACCTCATCTAAAGAAATACTACCTAGAACTTGAATATTCTGTTTTTCAAAGCATCTAATGACAGAGAAGTTTGCTCCAAATACAATGTTAAGTCAATAAAAAGGATATACAGCAGCATATATGTAATGACATCAATGTATTCAAGCAAATATATCTATTGCCACACTCACTCTATTCAGCCAAAAGCAATGGTCTTGATTTTAGATTCATAAAAAAAGATTCAGCTCCCCCAGCACCAAGATTATCTTGTTAAGAAGGGACATAAAACAGGCAGCACAATAAACCCTGTATACATAGAGACCAGTGATTCTCTACTCAACCCACAAATTATTTCCCCCACTCTATGTACATATCTTTCTCCAGTCAAGAGGTGGAGCTATATCCTTTCTCCTTGAATTGGGCTGAATTTTTAACTGCTTCCTGATATTCTTGGATTTTGAGTTTAAGCATCATGAAAATCTAGCAGTTTATGCTTCTTCCTTATGACTTCACTGATAGGAAGCAACACGGATAGCTTCATCTCATGAATCAAGATGCCAAGATCACAGCCCCAGCTGACTTCTGGTGAACATTAGCATCAGCCATGTGAATGTCTGTACTCCAGCCTCAGTTGGGCTGTCAGGCTGATGTCAAAGGGAGCAAAGCTGGGCTTCCTCCTGCCCTGTCCAGATAGCAAAAAAATGGTGCTGATTTAAACCATCAAGTTTTGATATACAGCAGTAGAAAAACAACACAAGAGACAACTCCACAGTGGAGTTGAGCTCCAAATTCCCTTCAGTGAGACTTTTGAATGCCCCATCCACTTCACCCACTTTGCATTTGGGATCTTTATAGACACAAAATTCTAAACTGTGTTTGAGTATTAAGCACCTCAGTTCAGGGATGCTAGCAGCTCTGTGGTGTTTTCCTCTTTTGCTCTTCATCTTTTGTGCCTTATGGTTCTGTAATCTCTTGAGGGATACGTGATTAACTTCCATTTACTAGTATAACCACATTTCATAGATACATCACTCAGTAAACAATCTGAGCAACACATGTTTCAGGTACTTGAAGATTCTACATGTGTTTCTTTGACCAGCGCCTCATTTTTCTGAGACCTTATTATATTCCAAAAATTCCTTGAATTATCATTAAAAGGAGTATTCAAATCTAAGGACAAATCCTCAAGTGTCTTGAGATAAAGAAGGTAACTGCCATTTATCCTTTATTTCCATCTATCTAACTGGATTTATATTAGGCTTCTTCAGGCTTTCACTGCGTGACCTCTCTAAGACAGAAAGTCATATTCACTTTTTCAGGAGGCAGTCCCTTCTTTTTTTGACAATGTATGTTTCTACATTGATTACCACACGATAGCAAAACCCTCTGGTCCTCCTGGAATACTGCTACTGCTGCTGCTAAGTCACTGCAGTCGTGTCCGACTCTGTGCGACCCCATAGACGGCAGCCCACCAGGCTCCCCTGTCCCTGGGATTCTCCAGGCAAGAACACTGGAGTGGGTTGCCATTTCCTTCTCCAATGTATGAAAGTGAAAAGTAAAAGTGAAAAGTGAAAGTGAAGCCGCTCAGTCGTGTCCGACTCTTGGCGACCCCATGGACTGCAGCCTACCAGGCTCCTCCGTCCATGGGATTTTCCAGGCAAGAACACTGGAGTGGGGTGCCATTGCCTTCTCCAACCTGCAATACTACTCCTACCTATAGATGGTGAATGGGGTACTGGATCAGCAGGTTAGGAAAACATGACAGGGATGCTTTACACAGTCATTCTGCCCATTTCTCTAAAGAGCCAGGAGGGCAGTAGGAAGCATTCTGCTCTGCTCCTCCTTGCAGGCATTCGTCAGAATAAGCCCCACTACCTGGGAAGGCCTGTGTTGATACAGTACTGTTTGTGATTGAATAAAAAAATGTCTGCTTAATTAAATGGTTTCTTATTAGGAAATAAAATATTGCCCATATCTAGGCAACATTCTTCAATATAAAATTTAGGGGGGTGGGTAACCATATATTTATAGTTTTAGACACTTTTGAGAATGAAAGATGGTACCAGACAGAATAAACAAGTGTAATTTTTTAGGCGATACCAACTTTGTGTTGTGTTGTGTTAGTCACTCAGTTGTGTCTGACTCTGTGACCCCATGATCAATCCATGAAATTTTCTAGACAAGAATACTGGAGTGGGTTGTCATCCTCTTTTCTAATACCAACTTTAGCACCAATAAAGCTGATACATATATTTTGTATGATTTGCTCTTGTGGTTTACCACTCAACAGAATCAGTCTTCATGATAGGAAGAATAGTGCTATTTTTAAATCCCTTAAAATCTTAAAATTGATGATTTCTTAAAATTTTGTATCTTTCAGAGGAATGCCTTCTAAAAGTGAATTACTTAAACTAGTCAGTGTGAAAGAAAGTCTGGAAAACTATACACAAAACTGTCAATATTGCTTTTCTTCAACGTGTAAGAGTTTAGGCTACTTTCAATATGAAAAAAACTAAATATATATTTGAAGCATATGTATATATATATGTTTATATATGAGAGAGATTCTGTGTTGGAAGTTTTACATGTCTTTCTTTGATAATCATGAAACAGAAATTAAAGAAAAAGATCTCATGATAAGCAGTGAGTATGCTTATCATGTAACAAGCCTTGCATTATCCCACTTTATCCTGTCAAGAACATACAGAGTAGATCTTATTTCCCTGTATTATTAACAAGGACACTGAATTTCAAAGATATTGTGCCCAGGTAATGGTGAAACCAGAATTTGAATTTAGGCCTATTTGGGCCCACCATTCATGTGGTTAATTGTGGTGTTACGCTGCCTTACTGTCAGCTCGTGGTGGCTGATAATTGAGTGGGGAATTGATAGCTCATTTCTCATTTTACTCTGTGTCATTATGGCTGGTTCCTGTGTGAAGACAAGTGCACCTGAGCTCAGTTCTCGGATCAGCAGCGAGCATTCGTTTCTAATTACCAAGAATATCTAGCATAATATTTTCACAGGCATAGGACAATTCCTTCACATCTAGCAGCCACACTCCTACCTCAGTGGAAATTGCTCTACTTAGTTTGGATGTCTTGCTTTCTATTTAGTCTTCATAGGATTGATTCACATGTCTTGGATATAGCATTTTACACATTTAGTCATCTTTCAATTGTGCAATATTCAGCGCATTTTCTGCTAGTTTTTCGTTTTATAAGGTATTGTACAGTCAACAAATGTGTGGATGTACCTGAGCACAAGATTGATTAAGGACAATGGACTCTATTCAGTTGTGTGTGCTGACAACTGGAATTAAATTTCACGTGAAATCTTGTTCCCCATGTAATGGCTCACTTATCTTTTTAAGGAAAAATTTACTTATGCTAAAAAATCAGCTGTGACTTAATTAGATTTAGAGATGCCAGAATGAAGGCCTATGGAAATAACTGTGTGATCTCTTATGTATGCTACAGATAGACGTTCTTCATTCAACTCTAAACATATTCTTCTTAAAAACACATAAGCTTTACTGAAAAAAAGAATCTATACCCGGAAAATACTGATTTTTAAATACTAGTATTTTAATTGGCGCTGGAATACTCTTTGCTTTGGACTCAAAATTGAAATTGATCTTACACTGAAGAGATGCAGCATAGTGATCAGTTCTGAAAGAAAGTAGTGCAAATCAAGAAAAGCTGGTAGGAGGAGTGAAGTTGAGTGATCAATGATACCAGTATCAATGATAACACAAATGCTGCCTATTGGCAGGAGGACATTTGGGAGGCCTTTCTAGTTTACCTACTGAAATTCTTACTTAGTCGATCCACCCCCTTCATTTTACTCACTATAAAGATGATAATAAGGGATATGTTCCATAGGAAAACTTTAAAGAAAACGGAATTATTTTGAAAGCACTTATGATCATATGTAGCACAAATCTTCATGAATATATTGACATTACTTTCTGAAACAGAAATAATATGATAATAGCCATCTAAAAATTAAGTTCCTTTAACTAATTTGTCTAATAAGTTTACATATGGCCAGTTGTTAGATATTTAAAAAGTTCATAGAAATTTCCATTGAATATTATGACCAGCATACTTTGAAATATTATTTTTTCTTTAAGTGGAAATTTATTCCTCTATCTAGTAAACAGAGATATTCAGTTCATAGACTACAGATAAAGAGAGTTACTTCTTACCCGTAGGAGTTCATTATCTTGTTGGAGGGAATACGCATCACCCTGTTAGGAAAAAAATGGATTCTTCAAGAATGAAAACTGCTTTGGTTTCTCTAGATTGAAGTAAACTGAAATGCTTTTACTTCTAAAATGATTAGACAACTTGAGAAAAATTGATAACAGGTTTTTTTTTTCTTTTGCAATTCATATTTAAAAAAATCCTAAGTTGCCTATGTTCAATACAAACCATCATATATTAAAGTAGTAAAATTTCACCTAGTACCAAACACTTAGAGGTTTACAAATATTTTGGCACATGAGCTAGGGAGTAGATGGTTCACAGGAAGGGATCAGTGTTTTTCTCCCCCCGTACTCAAATTGTATTGGTGTTTACTGTTTAATGTGGAGTGATTTTAAAAATATGATTAAAAAATGAAAGCATTCTTTCACATAGCATTTTACTTTAGTCTTAGATCTCAACTTTGAAAAAGAACCTTGACATAAAAATTGTATTAATAATTCATGGACTGTATTAATGGCTGAGTTAAAACTTTAACAAGTTGGTGTTACAAAACTGTCAAAAACGTAACAACCCTGCCTTCTTTAATTTCAACTGCCTCTGATGAAGCGTAGGGAAATGCCTTATTGGTGTGCAGTGTTACCAATTATCTGAGAGAGCCAGAGTGTATTTCCAGCTAATCAGAAATAAGAGTGCAGAATTAGATCTCCCGTGTGAAACTCATCATTTACATATTCATGATTCAGAAATGATAATAAGGCTAATGAGAAACTCACATACTGCCTTTAAAAGTCAAGTCAGTCTTGCAGTTAATTTTCAACAGATAAAGCCTCTGATACATGGTTGTTGAAAGATAGTCTGTCGATAACCATTCATTTTAATTAAACATTACAAATTATTTGTATGGACATATCCATACATTATAATATAAGGAGGTTTGTTTTTAAACTGTCACCTTTGGGCTAAGACTGAGATACAAGGTTAATGGAAAGGGTATAACACAAAGAGTGTATACAAATAAAATACTTTGGGGAAAATGGTAATATATGCATGCATACACACACCTAACCCCAGCACTGCTTTATATGAGTCTGGGAGGATCAGAGAGGAGGTGACCAGTTGTAGTTTGTGAGGGTTCTTTAAAGCTGTTAAGAGTTTGAGGTTGTGAGTTGCATATACATTTCTGAATTGAGACAATATGTTGTATGCTATGATTATGCTCATTAAGTGGCACTATCTTCAGAGCCAAACCATTTGAATATGCTCACTGCTGCAACATCATTAACTAAAGAGGTGACATGCTCCCACCCTCACATCCACTCTAAGAAAATCCTTATACAAGTCATTAATTTGCTGATGTTAGCAGATGACCCTTTATGTATATAACATAGGCTTTAGTTTTCTGTGGGTGTCTTATTTGTGCAAGTATTTGGGAGTGCTCTAGCACTGTCACAGACCTTATTTTCAAAGCATACTTTTTCCCCCTCCAAGGTGGCTTTAAAATAAATTGGAATTTAGTGTCATAAAGTGTGTTATTTCTATTTTGCTTTCCTTTTTAACTCATTTCCTAAGAATTTTTGCATTGAATAACATTGCCGTGTGAAAAAGAATAGCCTTAGTGCTTTTATCTCTGTTACAATACTGTTTAATGCCTTACTGTTTTAACGTCATTATGATGATGATAACATAACAATAACAATAAAAAATAACAAAAGCAACAACAATAGCTTGTATGGTCATGGGAACAATAGAGGACTAATATAGCTCTACAAAAGGTAAATATCATATCTACATTGCTGTATTTGTTTTCTTTTCATGCATAAGAAATTACAACAAACAGTGGCTTAAAGAGAACACATTTTTATTTCACAGTTTCTTTGGGTCAGAAGTGTGAGCACAGCCTAGCCTGGTTCCTTGCTCAGGGATTAGTAAGCTGCTACCTAGGTGTCCATTGGACACCTCTGAGGCTTATTGTCTCTTCCAAAATAAAATGGTGCTGGCAGAATTCAGTTCCTTTAGTTGTAGGACTAAGGCTGTAATCCCACAGAGGCTATCTATAATTCGCTTCTTTGTGGCCCTGCTCCATAGCTGGTTCACATCCTATCAACTTGCTTATTTGAAATCAGCTGAGGAGTCTATTGCTCCAGGCACTAAGACAGTGTCTTCTGTAATGCAACATCATCATGGAAGTGACATCCCATCACCTCCGTAGTGTTCTATTAGTTAGAAGTAAGTCACAAGTCTGGCTCTCACTCAAGAGGACAAGTTTGTGAATCATGGTGGATGACTTTACAATGTATCCACTTGTCCATGATAGTCACTGAAAGGCAGCATCAGTTCAGTTCAGTTCAGTTCAGTCGCTCAGTCGTGTCTGACTCTTTGCGACCCCATGAATCACAGCATGCCAGGCCTCTCTGTCCATCACCAACTCTCGGAGTTCACTCAGACTCACGTCCATCGAGTCAGTGATGTCATCCAGCCATCTCATCCTCTGTCGTCCCCTTCTCCTCCTGCCCCCAATCCCTCCCAGCATCAGAGTCTTTTCCAATGAGTCAACTCTTCGCATGAGGTGGCCAAAGTACTAGAGTTTCAGCTTTAGCATCATTCTCTCCAAAGAAATCCCAGGGCTGATCTCCTTTAGGATGCACTGGTTGGATCTCCTTGCAGTCCAAGGGACTCTCAAGAGTCTTCTCCAACACCACGGTTCAAAAGCATCAATTCTTCGGCGCTCAGCTTTCTTCACAGTCCGACTCTCACATCATGACCACTGGAAAAACCGTAGCCTTGACTAGACGGACCTTTGTTGGCAAAGTAATGTCTCTGCTTTTGAATATGCTATCTAGGTTGGTCATAACTTTTCTTCCAAGGAGTAAGCGTCTTTTAATTTCATGGCTGCAATCACCATCTGCAGTGAAGGATATATGTAGACCCTAGCTCACACATGCTCAAATATCAGCTCTATCATTTTCTGGCTTACTTGATATTTGGAAGGTACTGAACCATTTTGTGACTCATTATTTTCATGTTTCAAAGAAGGCTAATGATAAGATCTGTACCTAATATTTTTATGAGGACTAAGTGTATTAATTCATTTTAAACATTTAGAAGATTGCCTGGTACATAGTAAGGTCTTGATAAACATCACTGTTGCTGACTATTATGAATAAATAATCTCATGTTTATACTCTTTATAAAAGAGGTAACACTTTATGTCACTGTTTCTGTTTCCAGTAAGATGACAACAGCCATAGTTAACCACTACATTATTTCCCCTGTGCCTACTAAGAGATCGTGGCTTCTCCAGTAACTCAGCAATAAATAATTTGTCTGCAATGCAGGAGCTGCAGGAGAGGTGGGTTCAACCCTGGGTCAGGAAGATTCCCTAGAGGAGAGCATGGCAATCCACCCCAGTGTTCTTGCCTGGAGAATCCTATAAACAGAGGAGCCTGGTGGGTTACAGTCCATAGCATCACAGAGTCGGACATGACTATGTGACTTAGCGTGCACGCATGCACCAAGATATCTGCGACTTTAATCTTTGAGATTATTTATATTAAGCCCTTGTATCTTGGCTTTTGGAGAAGGTGACCCAATGAATAAAGTTTATACCTTGAAACCTCATTTGCTCTAAAAAATAGCAATGCTAGATAAAATTAAAAACAAACAAAACGACAACAGCAAGAACCCTGAAAACCAAAACTATCTAAGTGGAGTACAAAAAAAAAAATTTACAACTAAGATAAAACACCAGGAAAATGTTAAACAGCTGTTAAGGAAGGGATGATTATATAACTAGAATCAAGGAGAGATATCTAGAATATGGTTAATATGGACCAAAGATGACTAAACATTCTATGAAAAACAGAGGGCTGAAGCTAGTTCAGTTCAGTTGAGTCAAAGAAACAATCTTGAAGTTGATTGGAAAAAACAAGAGATGCATGTGGGTATTATTACATATGGGTATTATTAGCAACAGTATTTTCCAAAAAAATGATGTATTTGCTTTAAATAATCATAGTTAACTACACTTTGGATTTAGTCTTCATTCTAAGTAATCTGTATATCTTTTGACATGACTAATATTAAAATATTGTTCCCATTTTACAAATGAGGAAATTGAGGCCCTGGGAAATTAAGAAACTTTCCTACAAAGCCATTTATCTTATGTTTTTGTAACCAGCTTAATTATATTAGAGTAAGAGTTCAATCAATATTTTCCAAAATCATATAATCTACAGGATTAGCATCCTAAGTCACCCAAATAACTTGGAAATTGCACTTAATTAAGATGAGTGAATCAAGAGAGAAGCATAGAGCTTAACAAAGGATGCCAGTAAATGTGTATAACTATAAATTTGATTTACAGTCAAATTTTATAGACTCTAAAAATAATAACAATTTTCTGAATTTAAAAAAGTAAAATAAAAATTCTGAAATATTAAGATGTGCTGATTGGAATGGTATAATAGGGAGTTGGCAAGTTGAGGAACATGGCAAGTTTTACTGCCATTTTGAGAGGAAGACAAAATTACTGAATAAAAGTTGACTTTATTAGATAAATATTTCAAAATTTTATATTAAAATTATATTATAAAATATGTGGATATGTATCATAATTTACATATATTATGTATTATATATAAGAAGATTATGGGTTGTAGAAACTAGTACTAATTTAGTAGTGGCAAAAAAGAAGGGTAAACATACAATGCAGAATAAAATGGTAGAAAAAGTTAAACAATAAAAGTAAACATATGTACACCTACTATACTACTAGTACAAGGCTACTACTATACTACTACTATAAGGCACAAAGACTTTTTAATAGGAAAAAACTCGTATAGCTATTGCCTGCTTTAAAAATATGAGTGAGTGTGAGTGAGAGTAGCTCAGTCATGTCCAGCTCTTTGCAACCCCAAGGACTGTAGCCCACCAGGCTCCACTGTCCATGGAATTCTCCTGGCGAGAATACTGGAGTGGGTTGCCATTCCCTTCTCCAGGGGACAAAACCATGCAGAAACGTTCCAAACAAAAAAATGCCAAAGAACATATCAAACAAGTCAGTTTTAATGAGGCAGATGAACCTAGAGCCTATTATACTGAGTGAAGTAAGTCAGAAAGAGAAAGACAAATACTGTGTATTAATGCATACATATGGAATCTAGAAAGATGGTACCAATGATCCTATGTGCAGGGTAACAAGGAGACAGAGACGTAAAGGACTCAGTGGGAGAAGGAAAGGGTGGGGTGATTTGAGAGACTAGCATTGAAGAATATTCATCACCATATGTAACATAGATAACCAGTAAGAGTTTGATGTATATATGAAGCAGGGCACCCAAAGTCAGTGCTCTGTGACAACTGGAGGGATAGGGTGGGAAGGGATATGGAAAGGGGGTTCAGGTTGGGGGAGGGCACACGTATACCTATAGCCAATTCATACTGACGTATGGGAAAAAGCCATCACAGTATTATAAAGTAATTATTCTCCAATTAAAATAAATAAATTAATCTGAAAAAACACTGTTCAGAAGAATGCTATTTGTCAAGAAAATAGGGAAAACGAAAATTAAGGCAAAGTATTAACATAGAGCAATCAGTATATGCCATAATAATCAAAAGAAAATTTATATAGAAGATACAACAATTATAAAATTTTATGTATGTAACATAATCAAGAAATCAATAAATGAAAAGTTTTACCAGACACTGATAAACCAAGCACATAAAGAGAGAAATCCTTAAAACTCAACATATTTTTATACAAAACTGATTATAATTTTAAAGAAATGATTATTCACAAAGCACATATTTAATTATGAGGCAATTAAAATAGAAATCAACTCTTAGAAGATGGATTTAAAAAATAAGTTATGCTTCAAAATGTTAAAAACTTTTAGATATAATTTATGGTTTCTTAGAAACTTCACTCTTTCGAATGCATTTTATAAACCTTGATGCAGCATTTTATATTCTTTTATTTTCGTCTTGTTAAACACTCGGCCCTTTTGTTTCAACTTGCAAGATCATCTCAGGTCTTAACTCTCTAACCCATATAATTTTTATTTTTCCATGATTGGTGTCTATATTCTATGTTAGCATGTCTCCTATGCACTCCTTTGAGTCATTCACAAGAATGATAAATCTGTTAACATGAAGGACAGACTTAAAATCCTAATGTATCTAACTAGTGATGGAATAATGCATTAACCCTTTCATATTATGAAGATCTACATTTTGATTATCTCTTTTTTATTCTCTGATATTGCTTAATACAGGAGTAATATAGCTTCCATTTTAGGGCTGTGCTCAATTACAGACCTAAACTGTGTGTTTTTTTTTTTTTTTTAACTTATACATAACATAGCCAAGAAAACACTGATACACTAAAAAAGGAAAAAGATTTTGCTAAAGGTGTAAGGGAGTAAAGAAGAAACACATATCTTCTGACATGCAGATATATATTAATAGCTTGTTTTTTTAGGCATAAAGATTTTTCTTTGTTAAGATATAGCAAAGATTAGAGAAAACTTTTTGGAGTACTGACTTTCCAGTTTCTTATTTCCCTACTTATAGGATAAACACTACTCATAAATTTCACCTCTAAGGAGTGTTCTCCGGAGAAGGCAATGGCACCCTACTCCAGTACTCTTGCCTGGAAAATCCCATGGGCCGAGGAGCCTGGAAGGCTGCAGTCTATGGGGCTGCTGAGGGTCGGACACGACTGAGCGACTTCACTTTCACTTTTCACTTTCATCCCTTGGAGAAGGAAATGGCAACCCACTCCAGTGTTCTTGCCTGGAAAATCCCAGGGACGGGGGAGCCTGGTGGGCTGCAGTCTATGGGGTCACACAGAGTCGGACACGACTGAAGTGACTTAGCAGCAGTCGCAGCAGCAAGGAGTGTTCTCAGACATCCAGATCCATTAGTAAAGGCCAAGAGAAAGGACGATTTTATTCCCCATACAATTTTGTGACTGATCTCTCCAATTTTGGATACCTCAACAAGATAGCTATATCTTAGGAGATAAAAATAAGCATAAAATTCATACCAAAGGAATTCCACTCATATGGTCATAGAGGAAATTATTCTGGAAATACAGTGAATTATTTAGGTGTTAAGGAGCTTGGGTACCAGTCTTCATTGGAGTTAAGCGCTGAAGAGTGAGTTAGAGGAAGAGCAAGATTTTCCCCACTCTGGGCTCAAGTTCTCTTATCTCCAAATGATGGGGTTGGGCTAATTTAGGTACAAGGCTTCCTCTTGTTCTAATCTTTTGCTGGGTTATGATATTCCCCCACTGAACCCCATCTGTTCAAAGCTTGGCTCCCCATAAAACTCATAAAAACATTCTCTCTCTATATCTCAGCTATCTAGAAATTTTTTCTTTCTTCTTCCTTTTTTTTTAAAACTATCTCTTGGCAGAAATATCTCCTTCTTTTCTGATTTAAGCTTATGCTTCTCTTTAGTGTCTTTTCATGAGTGTCCCAATTGTGTATGTAGTCCGATTTTTCTGCAGCTATGCTTAGTCAGCTGGCTTTTTTACTCTCCTGATAGAGAATTAATTGCTCTCTGCCCTCTCAGTCTCTGTGAGGCAAATCAGGTTTTCGTTTTATTGCTTGAATCTTCATGTAGGATGGGCTCCGCTATTTCCCCAAGCTTATTGAAAGTAGGTTTTTAGTCAAATGCAATTATTCCCCAGTGCAATTGGCAACAAGGCCTCAATCTTCTTTAGGCATATCCTTAACCTACAGTGCTCTGCTGACCCTGCAAAGCTGTTTATAATCCCTTCTCTTAAATATATATTTCCAGAGCTAAGTCATTAACTTTCCACTCAAATTGCTGTTATCAACAACTTTTGTCCACAGACATTAAAGGACACCAACTATCTGACATAAGTGATCAGGTCCTTGTTACAGTAAGGTGATATCCTAGACATTCACGGAATTATACTGCCTGGTCATTTCTCACTTTAGTATGCTATGAATTGGTGGGAAACATAACTAAATTTAAGAAAGCCAACTATCATTTGGAAGACTGGTATAACAGATTATAAGTTAACAGATTCATTGGGAGTAGTTATTTTTAATTTGCTAGCAAAATACACACCTTATCTTGGAGGGGTAGTGACATTTTAACATGGCAATTAAGAATAAGTAGTAATTACATAGTAGAGTATGTCCACGGAATCACAAAGAGTCAGACACGACTGAGTGACTCAACTGAACTGAACTGAACATAGAGGGAGAAAAGGAAGATAGAATATAGTATAAAAGAAAGAATAAATGTGTTATGCTTAGAACATTTAGAGAAGTATTACATGATGAAGTTAAAATGGTAAGCTGGTAAATACTATCAAAGATATAATCTTGAGTTATATTGAAAGGCAAGATTTTCCTTTGAGGAGAGTAATGTAATCAGGGTTGTATTCTAGTATGATAATAAAGAGAATAAAATGGAGGGAAAAGAGACTAGAGGTAAGATAAAGTTAGGAAATATTAACCAAAGTAGTGACATAGGAGAGGAGAAAAAGATACTTCAGGATTTGGTAATCACTGGAAATGGAGATGACAAAGAGATACCTGGAGGAATTGAGAGGGTGAGGCCATGTCTTACTCTTTAGTAAAGGTGTAGATAGTGATGTTCTTACCAAAATCAGAAAACTGAAAAGAGAAGCAAGTTTATGGGAACCTGGGAAGGCATTATTTCAACTTTAGTAGTTTTGAGTTTAAAGCTGCAAATAAAAACGTGCATTTTAAGAGAAAGTTGAGATGAAGAGGTAAGAGGTATGGAGTTTGAAAGGTGGTTGAAAAACAGTCAGTCTGTGTTAATCATTATGTCAATAAAATGAAAGACAGTCTTCATGGATCCAGAGTTTAGAAGTCACTATTATTAGCAAAGTTACTTACAGTCACATCTTAACTCCTAAATCTGTAAATGAACTGTATGTTCATTTGACTTGTAGAGTATAAGCTTTTTCTTTAAGATCTGTATTTATTAGAGTCCTCAGCATGCTCCAATAACACATTTGCATGGTTCTGTTTAACCACATTGCTTAAAATGAATCCATGAGATACTTTAATAATATAGTAAGTAAAGACAAATTACATGTTGAAACTATTAAACACTATGTAAGATCAAAGTAGTCTTAATTGTTCATTATAGTCCAACCAAGAAATTCTGTCTTTAGAAATTTTGATTAAATTTGACAGAAACTTAAGTGAAAAATGTTTCTCATGGTATCTGAATATTTATTTATTTATTTTTAGAGTGACAGGGAGTTTCTGTTTCTGTAGGGTACTTTGGCCCTTCAAATCTCTGAACTCAGTATTGATGATTTCTTTGAACTCGTGCCTGTTCTATTTCCCACATTTCTTTATTCTATTAGATCCCAATTTTTTGCCTTTTATAAGGAGTTTCAGCATAAGACTTGGTGTAAGGTAACTACTAATTTTTTGACATAACAGAAATAATGCATTGTTAGACATGTATCATATCAATATTACTAACATCATTTATTTCACTCTCCTAAAAATACTTTTTCCATTCCTTTCCTTGGAAGCTTTATACCACTCATTCCTTCATATAAAATCCTAGCTCACCACACACTTTTGGTTCATTGTCTATTATCCCAAGCTTGGTAAATCTCAGTCACTCACACAAAATCATATTCATATTTTATATTTATAATATAAAATTTATATTAGAGTTTATAATCAGTTCAGTTCAGTTGCTTAGTCATGCCCGACTCTTTGCAACCCCATGGAGTGCAGCAGGCCAGGCTTCCTTGTCCATCACCAACTCCTGGAGTTTACTAAAACTCACGTCCATTGAGTTGGTACTCAGAGTTTATAATATATTAATATAAATATTTTAATTAATATTAAATTTATATTTATATTCATATTTTATATATTAGAAAATATATTTTTAGCTACTTGTGGAGTCTCATCTCAGTGTTTCAGAATATACTCAGAGAGTCTCAAGTTCATATCAAATAAGGCTGTCAAAATATATTTCAGAAAGACAATTTTTCTTCTTGGGAAAAATTCTGGGAGTGACTTCTTAAAAATAACACTTCTCCTAGTTCCAATACTACAAATTATTTATCAGTCTCATTTGTGGCAAATTACAGTGAATAAAAATTTCCTCAATGTATGAAACTCTGGTAGGTGGTTTCTTTCCCCTTAAATATGTTCCAAAAACTAAAAAACAAAACGTGTGTAAATAGTTCATTTTGTGGAAATGAGATATATTGCAAGAAACATTTTCTCAGCAATTGATAACAGAAATATAAAAGTGGTTATTTCCTTTCAAGAACAAATTCTATGTTCCTTAAAATCGTGATAAAGAGAAATATTTTGGAGTTGTGACAGAGATGTTTATTTATGGAATAACACACAAACAAAAATTATCTCTCAGAGAGCATAGAGTCCAGGAATAGAGCATAGAGTCCAGGAATAGAGCATATGTGAGAAATGGTGAAGAAGAATGCACTGAAGAGGGAATAATCCTGTTTAAAACCAGTGGTGCTCTCACACACTGAAAGTATTGTGACTTTGTGTTGTCCCATCCACTTGAAGTACTTCGTGGGAGAAGGAATCAGGATTATAGCCTTGCATGGGTAATATTTCCTCTAGGAGAAAAGGAGACATCATGGATGAATAAAGAGGATTCTGCAGTATAATAACTTTCTGCATCTTAGAGAATCTTGTCAATTGATCAGAGAACAAATACTAAAGAAGACAAAATTAACAAAGACTAAAACCTATAGGGAGAAATATAATTCCCCAAATTCATGGGAACAATTCCTCTAAAAATAATAGAGAGCCAATTCTCAAAGAAATGATAGCAGTCTGGAATAACCCTGGAGCTTTAAAGGTGAAAGCTCAGATAGCCCCATGCTAAAATCTCTTAGGATTACAGGAGATCTAAACTTTTCCAGGAAAACTGTCTATTCTAATGTTAATTCTGTTTGGACTTAATGAACTCTAAAACCATCTGGTGTACTTAAAACTTATTTCAATAATATATTCATGTGTTGACCTCTCCTTTTATCCCAGGCAGGTATGACTTATTTTTAAGTGTCATAAATGTATAAA
Organism: Ovis aries; assembly: GCF_016772045.2. Taxonomy (NCBI): domain Eukaryota; kingdom Metazoa; phylum Chordata; class Mammalia; order Artiodactyla; family Bovidae; genus Ovis; species Ovis aries. Next base: position 91,805,893 of record NC_056055.1, on the reverse strand, counting down.
ATTAAGACTATCAGTAACTAAATGAAGATTTAGCTTATAAAACTTGCCAAATGTTATACAAATACTGACTGTAATGAGTATTGAGATTTGAATCTTGATCTATCTGGTGTTAAATCATATGGTCCTAACTTGCTTTGCCTTAATAGAATAGAGGGCTGGGCTATAAAAGGAAGGAAAAATGTATTAAACTAGTCACAAATTTTAAGGTCAATTAAGACTCTCTTGTATGTAATATCCACATTTTCCATTTTCTGTCATATAATGACTGAAGAATTCCTTCACTCTCAAGAGACTGAGACCATGGGTAAGTTTCATAGAGTGAGATACTCTGGGAAGGGATTTATGTATATGTTTAGGGTCACACAGAGCTCTTTATTCATCATTTAAGTCTAGAAGAGACAGTCCACTAAAGAATGTAGAAAGTGAAATACTTTGGGAAGTGAGAGGCAAGTTTAAACGTACATGAGAATGAAACCCTATGGATTCGATGACATCAGCAGTACCAGACACTTCTGAATGGGTAGATAATGGTTTGTTTAGTTGTTTAAGATGTGCTTGTTCTCATAAGAGGACATTTTTAATGGGACTTCAATTATTCCCATACTTAAAACCTATAATGGCTAAAGTAACGATTAGTTGTCAGGGTCTCTTTACCTAGAAATCTTCATGTATAATTCCAATGAGTCGTTGTCACTAAGTGAAAGTTGCTCAGTTGTGTCCAACTCTTTGCAACCCCATGGACTATACAGTCCGTGGAATTCTCCAGGCCAGAATACTGGAGTAGGTAGCCTTTCCCTTCACCAAGGGATTTTCCCAACCCAGGAATCAAACAGGAGTCTCCTGCATTGCAGGAGGATTCTTTACCAACTGAGCTATCAGGGAAGCCCAATTCCAATGAGAACTGTTGTATTTAATGATTACAATACTAATCACGATCAAAATCAGTATAACCTGTAGCATTTTGCTAAATTAAATATCAAATTATAAAGAGCAAATCTTGTTATATGTATTTTATTATACTAATATTGCATAAGATATATGAATGGTAACAACCTATGTATATCACAAATACTCTAGTATGTATATAGAATAGGAGAATTTGTAAAATTTTTGAAAAATGTGGTTTTCAGGCAATTGAGAGATACTGGGTTTCCCTGATGGCTCAAATGGTAAAGAATCCATCTGCAGTGTGCAAGACCTGGGTTGGGAAGATCCTCTGAAAGAGGGCATGACAGTCCACTCTAGTATTCTTGCCTGGAGAATCCCCATGGATAGAGGAGCCTGGCGGGCTATAGTCCATGGAATCGCAAAAAGTCAGACAAGACCGAGCAACTGAGCACATTACAACAGGTCAATAAGTCCAAAACACATGTTTTTACTTTATAGTTTGCTGCTTCCCTGATGGCTCAGCAGATAAGGAATCTGCCTGCAATACAGGAGACTCAGGTTTGATCCCTTGGTTGGGAAGATCCCTTGGAGGAGGAAATGGCAACCCATTCCAGTATTTTTATTGGAAAAATCCCATGGACAGATAAACCTTGTGGGCTACAGTCCAAAGTGTTGAGAAGAGTCGGACACGACTGACCACTCAGGCAATCACTCCATATCTAAAAAATTCTTTACAAAAAAATACATTTTCTTATCCTCAACCCTATATGTATTCTTCCTAGTCTGGAAAGTGAAATAATTTTATACTCTAATGTATATTTGTGAGATTTGAATACTTGATGAAAATAAGGAATGTCTAAAATTCATAAGATAAGGACAAAAGTTTGCTCTATATTAGAAGCTTTTTATAATAATTTGATGCTGTATTTCACCATATGGTACTATGCTGATGAGCACTCTCTATGTATATTTAACATAATGGGGCAAAGTTAACTATTTTAGAGTAATAATGATTCTTTTATCTTACTGCTATTCTTTTTTTACTTCAATCTGTGTGCTATGGCAAAGTGGAAAATATATTTTTGATCTTCTAGAAACAAGTATCATGTTCCATGGTGCATGCGTGCTAAGTTGCTTCAGTCATCTCCAGCTCTTTCTGACCCTATGGTCTGTAGTCCACCAGACTCTTCTGTCCATGGGATTCTCCAGCCGAGAATACTGGAGTGGGTTGCTGTGCCCTCCTCCAGGGGAGTTTCCAATCCAGGGATCGAACCCATCCCTCTTATGTCTCTAGCACTGGCAGACGGGTTCTTTACTGCTAGTGCCACCTGGGAAGCCCGTTCCATGGTACCATGAGGTGAATTAATTCAAAGTAATACTTTTCTCTTTAAACTTTAACGTTATGCTAATAAACAACTAAATGTCTTGAGTGAGCCATTAAAGTTATCTGTTTTATTCTTTCACCATGTATAGGTTAGATGAAGAAAGAGGTCCAGAAATCTGCAAAGGTCCCATTGGATCTTTCCCTGGATATAAGTCTGTGAAGAGGATAAAACCCAATATTGTTGGGTAAGAGTAACAAGGGAAACAAATAATAGGATTGATGTACAAAAACAGTTTCCAGAGCAACACAGAGCTGGTAATCATTCACGTTCCTCCCAAGTCAGAGTGGAGAAACTTCACTGACTTAACAGAATTAAGTAGAGACTGCAGTAGGCCACATGAAGAAGTGGAGATGAATGAGCCCAAGAGGAAAGCTAAATTTGATCTCCCCATAACAAAACATTTCAAAATTTGTAAAACATAACTAAAGAAGTATTTAGAGGGAAATCTATAGCATTTAAAGCTTAAGTTAGAAAAGAATAATCTTAAGATGATTGATACAAACTTTGACTTTAGGAAATTATTAAACAAAGGTATTTTAAAATGAGTCAAAGAAATATAAAACACAATTCAATGGGGGGAAAAAAAAACCCCATTACATCAAAAGTTGATTCTTAAAAAAGATTGATAAACTGATAAATCTCTAGTCAAACCAATCTGGAGGGAATTTTTAAAAAATCCACCAATTTTAAAAATCATAAATGGAAGAAGAGATATAGCTATAGGTTCTACAGACATTTAAAAAATAAGTAAGGGAGGGAGGAATTAAAAAGGGGCATAAAGAAACTTTTGGGGATGATACATATGTTCTTCTAGTCACACATGTATTCAAGTGCTACAAAACTTATCAAAATGTAAATATAGATATAAACAGCTTATTGTATGTCAATTACTTCTCAATACAGATGTTAACAATTTCAGCTATTTCTGTTCATGAAAATATTAGTGGACATATGTTGTGATACGTGTGCATGTATTTGTGATTGTTGTATGTGTCAATAAAGATACATTGCAGTTTTACTAAGAATTATTTATAACATTTACTTCTGAATGATCTTTTCCTATCATTACTAAGAATACATGCTCTCTCCATAATTATCTTTATTTTATATTACAAGGTAATGGCATAGTTTGGATTTCTAGTTCTCTGACCTGAAAATCAACATAATTATTATTGCAGTATATATATGATTAAAACATTAAGTTTTTCTTCGGTAAATAGAAATTGCATAACTGCATATAGCTCTTCCAGGAAATAATTAATATTTATTATGCGCTGACACAAACATTGTTAATTTAATCAATGAAACACCCTCCTTTGAGGTAGTTATTTTTATTATTAGATTTTATAATTAAGTATTCTGAGACAGAAAAGTAAAGTAACTGCATGAGTAATTACTCATAACTGATAAAAGTTAGCAACTAAGTCTGGCTGACTTACGGCCTGCATCTTTACAAGCATACACTGCCATTACTGCCATGGTGGATAACTGTAGTTGGGTATTTTAACAGGGGTTGCAGCATTTGGAAAGAAATGAAAATCATGGAACATTAATGGAAATTGATTACATTCAAGAAACATTTACAGGACATCTGCTATATGCCACATATTGTGCTTGACCAGATAACCTAGAAATATGTCTTCATCTGGTTATACACAGAATGAGTAATAAGATGTTCAATACATATAAACATAAAATCCTCATTATTTCATTTGTAGACAGAAATAGCAACAGAAGTCGATGTTTGGACTGATAGTATGAGTAAACTGGATGTAAGTTTTCCTGGTTGCTGGACATTTTTGTTGCCCATTTTAACTGCTTGTGTTTTATTTAAATAGTGGATACAAATGTACCTGTATTAAAAATTGCTTCTTTTTTTTGTTTGTTTATTGTTATTCTCACTTTTTGATTCCTGCTCGTTCTTCCCATTCACACAGAGAGCTCACCAAAATCAGAGGCTAAAAGCATTATTGAAAGTGTGAATAAAAAGAAACATATTTCAAAGTCACTGTACATGCACTTCATGGGAAGTCCCATCACTTCATGGGAAGTCCCATCACTTCACAGGAAATAGATGGGAAACAGTGGAAACAGTGTCAGACTTTATTTTGGGGGGCTCCAAAATCACTGCAGATGGTGACTGCAGCCATGAAATTAAAAGATGCTTATTCCTTGGAAGAAAAGTTATGACCAACCTAGATAGCATATTCAAAAGCAGAGATGTTATTTTGCTGACTAAGGTCTGTCTAGTCAAGGCTATGGTTTTTCCAGTAGTCATGTATGGATGTGAGAGTTGGACTATGAAGAAGGCTGAGCTCCGAAGAATTGATGCTTTTGAACTGCGGTGTTGGAGAAGACTCTTGAGAGTCCCTTGGACTGCAAGGAGATCCAACCAGTCCATTCTAAAGGAGATCAGCCCTGGGATTTCTTTGGAAGGAATGATGCTGAAGCTGAAACTCCAGTACTTTGGCCACCTCATGCGAAGAGTTGACTCATTGGAAAAGACTCTGATGCTGGGAGGGATTGGAGGCAGGAGGAGAAGGGGACGACAGAGGATGAGATGGCTGGATGGCATCACGGACTCGACGGACGCGAGTCTGAGTGAACTCCGGAAGATCGTGTTGGACAGGGAGGCCTGGCGTGCTGCGATTCATGGGGTCACAAAGAGTCGGACACGACTGAGCGACTGAACTGAACTGAACTGAACATGCACTAAGGTCTTCTAGGATGCACACTAAAATGCAGATTCCTGGCTACCCTCAAACTGAGTGAATCAGAATTTCTATTTGCAATGGCCAAGGAACCTACATTTTATCAACCTCTCCAGGTAATACTACAATCAGAGAGATCCAAATCAGAGAAGCTGGCTTCAGGAAACAAAATTACTTTCCTCAAAATATACTGTTATCAACAATTCCCATATTACTAAAAGCTACTTCTATGATGCTAGCTTTTTAGATCTTATTTCTAGAAATGTCTTCCTTTTTCTTTTTCTTTTAATATTTATGTCATCTAAATGAAATCCACTGACTCTGAAGAGTGCTAACCCAGTCTAATGGATTTTATCACTTCCCAGAAATCAGAAGTGTTGCACCTCAGTTATAGGTTATCATAGGTTAATTCTCTGAAATCAGGTGCTCGAATATCCCATCATCACTAACTCCCCTCTAAAAGGACTTTTCTTTGTAAAATTTTACAACCATGACAGAGCCATGAGATCTCAGATTTGCTTTGAACTAGAAACTTTTCTTACAGCTCTAATTAAAAGGAAGTTTCAAACCTACGAATTAACAGTTTTAATATGCTATTCCTGGTGATTAACTGCTTCATTTTAGCTGGCATTCACTGTTAACACTGCAACTGTTAATTTTAACGGCTTGATTTTTAAATTCCAAGAGGAGTAAAACTAGTTCAAAATGATTCCTATAATTTTTACCATTGACCTAACAGTCTCTATTTAGAAAATCTCCATTAATAGCATTTTCTCCTTTTAAGAATTTTATCTTCTTTAGCTAGAATTGAATAGACACTTAGAAGAAATCTGTTTTTTTTTCTTTTCTTTTCTTGGACTATACTTTAAAATTAACCTTGCATGTTACTGTGCCTCTGATGGCTGAATAAGGAGAAAATGTTTTAATGAAAATAATCTTTTTAAATAAAGCATTTGCATGTGTAGTTTTTACACAATACATTATAATTTTTAGAAATAAACTTTAAAAAACTGAGCCATAATATAACTACTTTATAACAATAGATATAAAAACTTGATAAATCTCTCGAAAAATCTAAAATAAACACATAAGGCCAGCTTTATAGAAACTGACGTCTAACTAACAGAATTTGCTTGTTAATTTATATCTTGAGAGGACACATAGTTCCTGATTATCAAGGATATCAAATCCACAGATAATCCAAAAAACTCTTTGCCATTGCTATAAAGATTTCCTTCTTCAAAGCTGTTAATCAGTAGTCAGAGTGACTGATTTAAAGTGCATGTCAGATAATAACATCTTACATATTTATACCAAATGTTACTCTTCTAGTATCCATTCTTTCACATTTTAATGTCTCCATCATTTTTAACCTATTTCCACCCACATCCTACACAAAACCAATCTCATTAATTTCTAGTTTATTCTTTCTGTTTATTTCTGTTTACTCTCTGTTTCTCTTTACTCTTTCTGTTCATTTCTTTACACAAAAATGAGCAACTATATATTTACATATACTATACATTCATGCATATGTAATATACATGTATGTATGCTCGTATAATTTTACATGTGCGTGTGTGCTAAGTCACTTCCGTGTGTTCAAGTTTTTGGATTCTTATGGGCTATAGCTCACCAGGCTCCTCTGTCCATGGGATTCTCCAAGCAAGAATACTGCAGTGAGTTACCATGCCCTCCTCCAGGGTGTCTTTCCCACCAAGGGATCGAACCCACATCTCCTGCAGCTCTTGTATTCCAGGCAGATTCTTTACCACTGAGCAACCAGGGAATCCCACTTATTATACATATGTTTTTTATATATGTATGCTTTTGAACTGTGGTGTTGGAGAAGACTCTTGGGAGTCCTTTGGACTGCAAGGAGATCAAACCTGTCAATCCTAAAGGAAATCAGTCCTAAATATTAATTGGAAGGACTGATGCTAAAGCTGAAACTCTAATACTTTGGCCACCTGATGGGAAGAAAAGACTCATTGGAAAAGACCCTGATGTTGGGAAAGATTGAAGGCAGGAGGAGAAGGGGACTACAGAGGATAAGATGGTTGGATGGCATCACCAAAAGGACCGACATGAGTTTGAGCAAGCTCCAGGAGTCAGTGAAGGACAGGGAAGCTTAGCATGCTGCACTCCATGGAGTTGCACATGACTGAGTGACTGAACTAAACTGAGTGTTTTATATACTATATACGCATATAATTTCTAAATATTTTCTTACAAAAATTTAATGCCATAGATATTCTTTAACGCTTTGCCCCTTGAAATTGGATTTTGAAAATTCCTTCATATAAACATGATTATTGGCGGGTAAGGGGAGAGGATAAAATGGAAGATTGGCATTGACACACACATTCCTATTGAGTGCAAGGAACTATAATGACATATGGGAAAAGAATCTTGCAAAGAGTAGGTTTATGTCTATGTATAACAGATTCACTTTGCTATATACCTAAAACTAACACAATATTGTAAATAAACTATACTCTAATAAATTTTAAAAATAAAATAAAATGTATTAAAAAATACTCCTCCATAACAGTTCACTGACCTAAATCTTATACTTTTATATAGTTTCATTATACTTCTGTGTACTATAGTTGATTCAATCACTTTTCTATGTATGGCCATTCATTTTATTTTCAATCTTTTGCAGTTACAAACTATGCTATAATGAATAACCTTATGCATATATATATGTGTATATATATATATGTTTACATATTATTGGCAGTATATTTTCATGGTAAATTTAAAAAGTGGAAATGTAGGATCAAAAAGGAAATGTATGAGTTCTTGTCTTTCTACAACTACTCTAACAGAAAATTACTAATTTGTAGTGATTTTATCAGGAATTTACATTTTCATTTTTGCCAGTGTAATGTCTTGGAAATATCTCATTATAACTTTCATGTATATGTATATATCCAACTATGACTGATGTTAAACATCATTTCATATATTTAAGTCATTGACATCAACATATATATATAGATAGATATATAGATAGATAGATGTCAGTGTCATTATATATTCAAAATGTATACATACTTGAGTTTATTTATGGACTTTTTATTCAATTCCACTCTTTTCTTTGTCTATCTATGCACAAACAACATATTATATGAATGATTAAGGTTTTATCTCATGTTTTAATGTTTAGGAGGCTAACATACCATCACAACTTTTTGTTCTTAGCATTTACAAGGCTTGAATATTAGGTTTTCAGTGTCAATTTTAGCATCAGATTCTCTAGTTTGATTGAAAAATCAAACTTATTAGTAGTTTTAGTTGTATTGAATTCAACTCATAATTAACATAAGGATGCCTTTGCATTTGTTATCTCCATGTCTTTCAATCAATTTTTTTCATAAAATTTCTGCGCTATTGTTAAGTTTACATTGAATTATTTAGTAGTTTGTGAGGCTCTTATGGACTTCCTTTGTAGTTTAATCGGTAAGCAATCTGTCTGCAGTGCAGGAGACCAGGGTTCGATCCCTGGGTCGGGAAGATTCTTTATGATTTGCCTCTGAAGAAGAGGACAGTTTTGTGGGACTGAGCCCCTAAACTTTGGGGGTCTGCACTGATTCCTTGTAATTAGTGTCACAATGAATTATACTTCAGGAAACTCAGCTGGTGTCCACAAAGAAATGAAGAATTGCTTGGTGCTATAATCCCACACATTTGGTGCAGAAATATTGTGAAAGTAGACAAAAATAGATTTTCTTTTACTCATATACATGGAAAGTCTAGAAAGCTTTATAGTGCTTCATTTTTAAATATGAATACAAAATACAGACCAAAATTCACTTTGGAAAAGCCTCACATAAAAATGACAATAACAGAAAAACTATATATTGGTCCCTGCCTTCTGGCAAAGAGCTCCCAAAACCCTTCTAAATTCCTATGTGATAAGAGTAGCAGGAGCATCTTTTATTCCAGTAAGATGACTTTGGATGGGCTCCTGCCCGGCTCCTGCATAGTGGCAGCTCACCAGGAAGACTGAGCCCTAATTAGAAACTTGGAATTTTTTGTCCTACTCCCCCAACCTTCAGAGAGGGGGAGGGAACCGGAATTGGAATTATAATAATAATTGATCATTCCTAGTTGACGCAGCCTCCGTAAAACCTGATAAGCATGAGGTTTGGAGAGCTTTCAGGTTGGAGGATGCATTCACAGCAACAAGATGATGCACCCCAACTCCACGGGGACAGAAGCCCCTGAACTCAGGGTTCTTCCCAGATTTTGCCCTCTGTATGTTTTACTCTAAGTGTCCATCTGTATCTTTTGTCATATCTTTTAATAAACTGTTAAACATAACTGTTTTGCTGAGTTCTATACGCCTCGACCAAATTAATCGAAACCAAAGAAGGGGTTGTTGGAACTTGGTTGGAAGTGCTGATCTACAGCTTTTTGGTCAGAAATACAGATGGTAACCTGGACTTTTGCTTGGCATTGGAAGGGGTTAGTGTGGGCAAAGGCTGTAGCATGGACACGCTTGTGGGACTGAACCCTTAACGTGTGAAATCTGGCACTGTCTCCAGGTCAGTCGTGTCAGAACTGAGTTAAATTCTCAAACATCCTATTGAGGTCACAGAATTGCTTGTTGCAGGGAAAAACTTTCACATTTGGAGATCAGTAGTGTCAGAAATGAAGTGTTCTGTGTGAGTAGTAAAAGAAGACACACAGAGAAGAAATACACAGTGGGGAAGAACTAGGTTTTTCCCTACATAGGAAGGAAAATGATTGGGCTGTTTTTCTATTACATTTTGTTTGTAGTCTATCCAGAAGCCAAAAATGTCATGACACTTTCATAAAAGATATAGCTTTAATTTCCAGAAGATCTCAACATTGTCACTGTTTTGGTTTGTAAAGTAGACTTTGGCTAAGTTGGGTGTTTGTTTCTTTTTCTCCCTATGGAACAAGTTTCTGTATATTTCATGATGGTTTCTGTTTCTGATGGTTACATTTACTTGGCCAAAAGTTATCAGTGTTATTTTTGAAAATGAGTCAATGTATTGGCATTGTCTCTACACAGCAATATTGACAAATATCTGATCTAATAAATTAGCATAAGGATATAGCAAGGCTATTTGTCAATATAATGAGTTCATATTCTAATGTATGAGTAACATAAAATTTTTGTAGAAAATATCAGACATAATATTTTTATATTCAAAACATTAAACCTCAATATTTCCTTTTCTTATCTTCCAATAGCAACAATCTTGACTTACATTAGAAATTGCCATTCAGTGTGGAAAAAGGAAAGAGTCATTGACAAATGAAAGTAACAGAACATGAATATCTTTATGAATATAATAATCTATATTTTTGACCCAGTTAGGTACAGAAAATTATTAAGTTCAAATGATGTTTGTTCTCCTTTCTTTGGAGTGAAGTCTGTTCTTCCAGAATAAGTATTCCAAAAACTATTTAAATGATTAAAGCATCAAACATAAAGAAAATCTTACATTATCATTATAAAAATATAAAAACATAACAAACATTAATATTACTAAGGATTTACTATTAGATATAGTTCAATTGGGGCTAGGTTAAAAGACATAATTTAGATTTGACTCATAACTCTCTTTCCGGAGAAAGTAAGTCAATACTCCTATCAGAAAGTGAGTACTCAAGAGCAGGGATTTGGTCTATTTTGTTCACTGCTGTATCTCCAAGACCCAAAACGTTACATAAAACACAGTAATAACTCAATTATTGATTTACTAAGTCACTTAGTAAGCCAATGAAACAGGGAGATGAATAAGTGAAATTCATGTATTACAGGTTAAAATATTAACAGAATTTATCAATTATCCTATAATTTGAAGAATCATTACTGGAATTCTGATTAAGGTGAGGGCTTTTTCATTTGGACACCCTTTTTGGTGGGGGTTTAACAACACTTGGCACCTGAGGTGGAAAGCCAAGAATAACTCTATTTAACCTGAAGTCCTTGAGTTGCAGTTTCCTTTTAAATGTAGCTTTTCCACTCTGAATGGCCACATTTTGATTTTTCCCAATGGGGTGGAGTCTTCTCTAAATGGAGCAAGCATTCTCCAGTGAAAGAAGCAATAGCACTGGAGAAGATGCCAGTGTCACACGTGGAGAGACCTAGCATAGATTCCACATCACACTGAATATTAAATATGGAAAATTGGCCATGACTCAGCAGTTTAGACTAACATACACATAGTATGAATCATGCTGTGCTCAGTCACTCAGTCTTGTCCAACTCTTGGCAACCCCATGGACTGTAGCCCACCAGGCTCCTTTGTCCATGGGATTTTTCAGGCAAGAATACTGGAGTGGGTTGCCATTTCCTACTCCAGGGGATCTTTCCAACCCAGGGATTGAACCCACATCTCTTGTATCTCCTGCACTGGCAGGCTGATGGATTCTTTACCACAGTGCTACCTAGGAAGCCCTAATATGAATCATAAGTATATTTTAATAGCATCAGATTTTCACACTCAAGGAAATGGATGACAACATAGACAATAAGACCTGAAAGAGTGATTAAATGAACCAAAGGGAGCTATTAGATTTACAAACATGTATATTTGTATTAATTTTGTTTGCATATATGTAGCAGTCTTAACCCTTTTCTTTCCTTCTTCCTTATATTTGCAAATGTCTGATTAAATAAGGAAAAATTTCCTTCAAACCTCTAGGGATTATTGATAAATTTCTGTAGTTAAAATATGTTTTGTGCTGGTTAAAAAAGCTATAGTCAGTTTTTGATGTCTGGTAATCTATGTCTGAGTGAAAGCAATTTAAAATTAAGAGTTTAGCAAATCACTTTTAGGAATTCACTAGAGAACATTACTTCACATGTCTGATAAAATATGATGAAACAAATAATTCTAAAGCATAAGTATTGCATTGGCAAAGTAACATTGCATCAGGTTCATAAATCTACCAACAAATCAGGGATCCATCATTTTAGGTATGTACCCTTCAAATTACGAGCCCTTAATATGCAAGCAAATAATACAAATGGGACTAACTGGCAAGGGGCTTTGGAAGTGTAAAATCTGTTAGAAAGAAATTTCTTTTGTATGATATAGGTGAACAATTTTTAATGTGATAAATTTGCCTGGCATGGAAATATGGCTTTTTCTGTGGACATGAATATAAAATTGGAGGTGCTATGAAGTTCACCAGTGAGCATTTGTAACTATATTGCTGAAACTTTCCAAATATTTCCCATGTCAATTTGTATATTTTTTCCTTTATTGTCTAAATTCATCACTCTGACAAGAGTCAAATAACTTTCTTTATCACTGTCTTTCCAGTCTCAAGCAATATATGCATCTAGAAGTCAGTCCTTCTCACCAATATAATCCCTAAAGAAATTTTTTCACAATGAGGTTGACATTCCCAATACAGATTTTGTTAACTACTGTGTAGTCTCTGTGACTCTTCACTATGCACACCAAAAATGTTCATTTGTAAGCAATCTTTAACATTTACAAACAAAATTAGGTTAAGTAAGTTACATAATTATGGGAAAGCAGTGGATTATTTTCTGAGAGCTTGACTTGAAAGCGACAGTAATTCAACTATGTGCAATTTCTGTTAGTAATTTAAGTAGTAACTTAATTATTTGCTTCTATATGGCTATATTTCATATACATATACATAAACAGATTCTCAGAAATGACCAAGGCCTTCTATTTAAACAATTCAATATATCCATGACCACTTAGGAAATAATAGTCATTTGAGTATTATTTCTTTAAAGAGATTTTTAATTCAATGACCCTTAGGGAGCTTGTTAAACTGCGGTAATAATTCAATGAGAAAATATAGGTAAAATTCAATGAGGAAATATGGGTAAAACCAGCTGAAACTGTATAGGCACTAAAATATAGGATGGCTTATTCTATGAGGAAACTATAACTAGATTTTGTTTCAAGTGTTTTTTTTTTTCTTTCTTTCTTTCTCTCTGTGATTGTCCAGCACCCTTGTGAATGATGTACTCTGAATTGGAAGTCAAGAAAAAGGTTCAGGGAAGCTACAACTATCTAAGCCAGATTCAAGGTAATGTCTGTAACTAACTTTGAGTGAGCTAGTCACTCAGTCATATCTTTGTGACCCTGTGAACAGTGACCCACCAGGCTCCTCTGTCCATGAATTTCTCCAGACAATAATATTGGAATGGGTTGCCATTCCCTTCTCTAGCAAATCTCCTCAGCTCAGGGATAGAACCCAGGTATCCTGCATTGCAGGCAGATTCTCTACTGTCTGAGCCACCAGGGAAGCTTCTGAACTTTGAAGCCTTGTAAAACTGATTCATAGCAAAAGAGAGCAAAATAATTAGAATTATTTTGATTAATTCACCAGCTTAATTCATTTATTCCTTTTCATTACCACACTTTATTTTAACTGTAAATATAAACCATTTAAAATTCAACAAGTATTTATATGTTTACCACATAGGTACTGTTCTTTGCACTGGTGATACTTTACTGAAACAGATAAAAGATCTTAGCCCTTGTGGAATTTTATATTTTTACAAAAGTAGGCAAACAATAGAATACAATGAATATGGTAAGTAAGATTGGGAGTGCCAAAGGATTGGTCATAACCTGACCACTTTTAAACAGAGAGGTGTAGGTAGGCTACTACTATGTTGCTAAAGTCACTTATTAGTTCTAGTGGAAATTTTTTTTTTTTAATTTGTTAAGATTTTCTCCATAAAGAGTGTTCTCAGTCATGTTTGCCTCTTTGCGACTTCATGGACTGTAGCCCTTCAAGCTCCTCTGTCTATGGAACATTCCAGGCAAGAATACTGGAGTGAGTTGTCATTCCCTCCTCCAAGAGATCTTTTTGACCCAGGGATCCAACCCGTGTCTCCTATGTTCCCTGCTTTGGCAGGCAGATTCTTTACCACTGAGCCACCTGGGAAGTCTTTTCTATATAAATAATGCTATTATATGTGAATGAAGATAACTTTATTTCTTCCTTCTTAATATTCACACATTTATTTCATTTTCATGCTTATTGCTCTGGATAGAGCCTCCATTATGATGCTGATTAGAAATGATGACAGTGGATATCCTTGTCTTGTTCCTGTAAGGGGTAAAGATTCAATATTTCACTATTAAGTTCTTGCCTCTACCATTTCTGAAGAAGTTACCTTCCATATTTAGAAAATAATCATGCCATTTCCTGAACCCAGTGTCATATCACTGTTATGCATCTATTATGTTAAGTTTTAATGATAAACTAACCTTGCATTCCTTTGGTAAATCTACATGGTCAAGTTTATATTTTATATGTTTCTGGGTTCCCTTTCCTTATATACTGTTTACATTTTTAATATCCATGTGCAAGAGGGACACTGGTCTCTACTTTTCTTATTTTATGATCTGTTTGCAATATATTTGGAGAAGGCAATGGCACCCCACTCCAGTATTAATATACTTGTAATAGATTTTAGTGACATGGTTGTATTGAATTCATAAAAGCAGATTAAAAATATTTTCTTTTATATGTTTTGTAAGATTATGTGAGGTTTGGTACTACTTATTAGAAGTTTGATAGAATTCACCAATGAAATCATATGTCTTTGTAATAATTTTTATTGAAAGCTTTTTATAATAAATTCAATTTTTAAAATAGATACAGAAACATGTATATTTTTACTGTTTCTTATTTTCCTTTCCCTCTAGGGCTTAGCCTTTTGCTAGGTTTCAAAAGTCTTCAGTTGCACGGAGATAAAAGAGAAAGGAAAAGAAAGAAGAGAGAAAAAAAATCTTTTTTTTTTTTTTCATTAGGAGCACATTCTATAGTAACCTTGACCTTGAATCTCTACTGCCCAGCACCAACTGGAAAGAATTTCTTCGAGATCTAGTTCTAAAATCCAAGTATATGTGTGTAATCAGTATAGCATGGCTCTACAAGTGATATTCTAGACTTCTTTATGAAAATAAAGGGGGAAAAATTAGGGGCTTCCCTCATAGCTTAGTTGGTAAAGAATCCACCTGCAATGCAGGAGACCCAGTTCGATTCCTGGGTGGGGAAGATCCACTGGAGAAGGGATAGGCTACCCACTCCAGTATTCTTAGGCTTCCCTGTGGCTCAGCTGGTAAAGAATCTGCCTGCAATGTGGGAAACTTGCATTCAATCCTCGGGTTGGGAAGATCCCCTGGAGAAGGGAAAAGCTACCCACTAGAGTATTCTGGACTGTATAGTCCATGGGGTTGCAAAGAGTCAGACATGACTGAGTGACTTTCACTTTCACTTTCTGAAAATAAGTAATTTTAATCACTGAGTTACCACAGTATTTTGTTACTCAAGATATAAACAAGATTAACTAATATGTTTGCCCTCTGTAAAGAAGGGGCACAAGGGAGTTACCAGAGGTAAGACAGACTCTCACACAAATTTTAATATTTGCCTAGGACTATTCTTTAAAAAATTCAGCATATTTAAAATAATGAACGAAGGAAAACAAGCAAACTAAATGGAGATTTAGGTCACAATAGCTGAGGAACTTCATTGAAAATAATCAAAGAAGGCTGATCCACATCGTGTGCTTTGTGCCTGCCTCTTGGGTCTTACTCAAAGCTGGCAGTGCAATTTTTCTCTTCCAAACTTGACCCACTTGTGCATAGTGGTGATAATTATTTCAGCTTAAATTCAGTATTTTAAAAAGCCTCCCAAGTTTTGTATAGTGCTGCATAAGACAGTCATTAAGAGAGATACAAGCTAAGTATAAATGTTTTATAGGAAATCAAATGACTTATATGATAAAATATCTGTATTTGAAGCTTGCACTTAAGATGTCTGGGGCATCTATCAGTTGAAGTGTATAGCCTTTATTTTCTCAGATTAGCTACTAAGCCAGGGGAAAGTTATGTACTATATTGATTCTTCCTATAAAACTAGAAAAAATTATTTCTTATAGAGGGCCATTTATTTTAAAATGAGGCATAACAGTTGTTGCAAAAGGAAAAGTTGACTTTGAAACTAAGTGAAAGGAAAAGAATTAAAACTTCCAAAAGCACAGAGCTTACAATTGAGAAACTAAGTTTTCCAAGTTAGTAATTAAAAAGTTATCCACCTAGCCCCATATAGTCTTTAAAAGAGACACAGATGTATAAACCAGTCTTTTGGACTCTTGTGGGAGAGGGAGAGGGTGGGATGATTTGGGAGAACGGCATTGAAACATGTATATCATATATGAAACGAATCGCCAGTCCAGGTTCATTGCACGATACTGGATGCATGGGGTTGGTGCACTGAGACTACCCAGAGGAGAGAGGAGGTGGGGGGTTCAGGATGGGGAGCACATGTATACCTGTGGTGGATTCAGGTAAAACCAATACAATCTTGTAAAGTAATTAACCTCCAATTAAAATAAATAAATTTATATCAAAAAAGTCAACATGCCTCCTAATTCAACAGATTAATAAGAATATTGAAAAAGGCTTACTTTAAGTTACTAAAAAATATTTTACAGTCCATGGGATCGTAAAAAGTTGGACATGACTGAGTGACTAAGCACACAAAAATACATAAACATTACATGAAAATATAGAGCTGTGGCAATAAATCCAGTGAGAAAAGACATGATGTCCATTAGTGAGGTAACAACATAGTGAGTAACGTAACAGTATTTTAAAACTGATCTTTGGTTATTGGCCAAAAGTTCAACAATTTCATTAATTTTAATTATTCGCTGTTAAGAAAAGGTATGCTGAATATTCCAAATTAGAAGAGGGTCATTAACTCGTAAGTTCTCCACTTGATGATTACTAAGAAAAAACTTAATGAATACTGAGCCATTTTAATTAAATCCTTTGAAAAAGTAGAAATGAGGGATATAAATAATTTAATAGTAGGTAGATAAACTAAGATAAAGTGAAAGAAAAAATGATATTGGTTAAGAGTTGTGTCCT
This sequence comes from Ovis aries, assembly GCF_016772045.2. Lineage (NCBI taxonomy): Eukaryota > Metazoa > Chordata > Mammalia > Artiodactyla > Bovidae > Ovis > Ovis aries. The sequence goes on along the minus strand of NC_056055.1, from coordinate 91,788,979 downwards.
TGACTGACAGAGTCAGCACTAAAAGTATATTAGTGTTTTAAGATTAAGAAAACATATTCCCTATCAAAACTAATAATGGAAATATGAGTGCATGCTTTACGGTTCATCATTCCATAGAGTTATCATTTGGGGGAAAAGTAACAAGTATGTATTGGAGAAGGCAATGGCAACCCACTCCAGTACTCTTGCCTGGAAAATCCCATGGACGGAGTTTAGTAGGCTGCAGTCCACAGGGTTGTGAAGATTGAGTCAGTTGGACATGACTGAGTGACTTCCCTTTCACTTTTCACTTTCATGCATTGGAGAAGGAAATGGCAACCCACTCTAGTGTTCTTGCCTGGAGAATCCCAGGGATGGGGGAGCCTGGTGGGCTGCCATCTATGGGGTCGCACAGAGTCAGACACGACTGAAGAGACTTAGCAGCAGCAGCAGCAAGAAGTGTGTATAAAGTGTTTAATACATATGTAAGTATATGTAGATACAGGATACATAAAATAAAAATTGATCTAATTTCAAAAGGTTAAGATACACACCAAAAAAAATAAAATAAAATAAAAAGTGAAAACAAAAATCTCCATTAGCCTACAATAGCTCTTTGAAATATGTTATAGGGCAATAATAACTGATAAATTATTATTTAAATATTTGTTATAAAATTCAATAATTTTAGAAGTGAAGGTTCTAAGATTTTCATGAAATCCATATTATGTCTGACATACATTTTATTCCAGACAGTAATAAAAAAACATTTTTCTCAAATTAGTAAAATTGTGAAATTAAATATAGGCAAAATTGTACAAATTTGCAAAAAGAATTACCATCTCCCATGTTTTTCATTCTATAAACATAGTTTAAGGTAAAAATAAGCTAAATAAAATCAGCAATAATTAAAATTATAGTGAACTATGACCAAAGAAGTGGTATTAAACTTTAAAAAATAATTTTTATTAAGAAATATACTAATTTATATATCTACTTTTCATGAGAGAAACAATGATCTTTATAGAGGCTGAATAAATGTCCTGGTTAGAAAACATAACAGAAACAAATTAATAAATTTTATTGAGCCAAGAATGGAAAGATCTAAAATAAAATGAAAAAATCCTTAAAAAGATTCAACTTTGTACTTAATAATGAATAAATAGATATCTTCACATTGAAACCAGAATCTAGAAAACATTAAAATCCATATCAATGATGCCTACAAAGGAAATGATAAAAAGAGAGATTTTATATACTATAGGAAAAAATACAATATCATCAATACACACATGATTATTTACTTGGAAAACTTGAGGATCAACTGAAAACTAGCTCCAGATGTGACAGAATTAAGTAACATATATAATGCAAAGAGATGAAATAGAAAAAAATAAAATGCTTAAAAGTATATTTAATGTGTGAATAGTAGCTATTTTAAATAGCTATAATAATTTATCTTCAATTTAAAGATAGGCGTACAGATAATTGCAATAGAAAAGACTCTCCTCTCCAAATGCCTAGTATATTAAAAGGTAGTAAATATTAAAGGCATTACTCCAAATAAGTGAATAAGTCTGGACTATATTTTCAATCAATACTTGAGAAATGAATTAATTATTAGGTAACATAAAGTGATGTTCTTATTCACAGCACATAATGCATTTTCTGGATCTACTAATTATTTTTATAATGTAGAAATATAAAAAATTAATCCATAAAATATGTAGAAGAAATATAATTTTTATTCATTAACTATCAAGGTAGTTACAGAATTTCTGACATAAGAGGGAACTAGAGTATGTCATGAGAAATACTGGGCTGGATGAATAACAAGCTGGAATCAAGACTGCCAGGAGAAATATCAACAGCCTCAGATATGCAGATGACACCATCCTTATGGCAGAAAGTTTAGAAGAACTAAAGAGCCTCCGGATGAAAGTGAGAGAGGAGACTGAAAAAGTTGGCTTAAAACTTAACATTCAGAAAATTAAGATCATGGCATCTGGTCCCATCACTTCATGGCAAAGAGATGGGAAAGCAGGGGAAAAAGTGGCTGACTTTATTTTAGAGGGCTCCAAAATCACTGCAGATGGTGACTGCAGCCATAAAATTAAAAGATGCTTACTCCTTGGAAGGAAAGTTATGACCAACCTAGACAGCATATTAAAAAGCAGACATTACTTTGTCAACAAAAGTCCGTCTGGTCAAGGCTATGGTTTTTCCAGTAGTCACATATGGAGGTGAGAGTTAGACTATAAACAAAGCTGAGCACAGGAGAATTGATACTTTCGAAATGTGGTGTTGGAGAAAACTCTCGAGAGTCCCTTGGATTGCAAGGAGATCCAGCATCCACCCTAAAGGAAATCAGTTCTGAATGTTCATTGGAAGGATTGATGTTGAAGCTGAAACTCCAATACTTTGGCCACCTGATGCGAAGAGCTGACTCATTTGAAAAGGCCCTGATGCTGGGAAAGATTGAGGGCAGGAGGAGAAGGGGACGACAGTGGATAGATGGTTGGATGGCATCACCGATGAGATGGACATGAGTTTGGGTAGGCTCCGGGAGTTGGTGATGGACAGGGAGGCCTGGCATGCTGCAGTTCATGGGGTCACAAAGAGTCAGACATGACTGAGCCACTGAACTGAACTGAACTGATACATAAAATGTTTCATAGATTTGAAGACACACAATTCTAAATGGTGTCCAAAATGCCAAAATCAAATGGCAGTGAAAAGTGGCCTTTTTATTTTGCATATTAATGGATAATGGCCTTATAATGCTGAGGACATGTTTGCCAGTTTGTAAAATATATTTTAAAAGAGCCAATTATTTGCCTACAAAGAAACATTAAACAACATTTTCAAGGTATTACTCTTGAAACCAGTACTCCTTTCTTTCTTAATAGACCATTTATCTTGTAAATACAAATTAGCAAAAAGATAGCAAGGAAACATATAAAACCTGAATATACACTTGAGAATAAAAAAAAACTGAGAAGTTTTCCAAAGGATTAAACCACAGACTTAAGCCAGGTTCTATGACTTTAAACTTCAAGGAAAAGATAATCACAAGACTATGCGGTCCTCATTTTACTTGACGTATCAGCAAGGTGTGGCAGAGATGGTCCTGCTTGGTCCTTCCACTTATACCCTAGTCTAGCCTTCTCCATCAGAGTAGATGCTCATCACAAGTAATGGAAACCATATTCTCCATTTGTTCAAGCCAACAAGCTTCATCATCATTTATCCTTCCCTTTTTCTCATACCACACATCTACTCCATCAGTAAATCCTATTTGCTCTACTTCAAAATATATCCAATTTCCCTGAAATCTAGTCTTTTTTAAATTTTTATTTATTTATTTATTTATTTTACTTTACAATATTGTATTCGTTTTGCCATACTTAAACATGAATCTGCCATGGGTGTACACGTGTTCCCAATTCTGAACCCAGTACTCTTATATTCTGTTTTATCAAAGACTATGGTGGTTAAACTATATGTTTATCTTATATTTTCCTCTCATAATGCCTACCTCTAAGATAGTATATCCTCATATTAGGTGAAGAGAAATAGCTTGGCAGAGTTTAAATGACCTACTCTTGGTCATGCAGCAAGATGCAGAACAACATACCTACTCCAAAGTCCTTACTTTTCCATATGCTTTTCCTTGATTCCCATATTTGTTCTCTTAATGAAAGGACAAGACAGGCAACAATGAAGTGGTAGGATTTCTGATTAGAACTGCTAACTGTAAACTCTTCTACTTCTTTATTCTAAAATATTCTTTGGAACAATCAAAATGACAAACAGAATGAAGAAAAGACCCTAATGCTGGGAAAGATTGAAGGCAGAAGGAGAAGGGAACAACAGAGGATCAGATGGTTAGATGGCATCATGGACTCAATGGACGTGAGTTTGAGCAAGCTCTGGGAGATGGTGAAGGACAGGGAAGCCTGGAGTGCTGTAGTCCGTGGGGTCACAAAGAGTCGGACACGAGTGAGTGATTGAACAACAACAAAACAGTGAATATTCTCAGAAGTAAAGCAGTATCTCTTTAGAATTAAAAGTATCAAGCAATTCATGGGAAATAGATGGGGAAACAGTGGAAACAGTGTCAGACTTTATTTTTTTGGGCTCCAAAATCACTGCAGATGGTGACTGCAGTCATGAAATTAAAAGATGCTTACTCCTTGGAAGAAAAGTTATGACCAACCTAAATAGTATATTCAAAAGCAGAGACATTCCTTTGCCGACTAAGGTCCGTTGAGAGTTGGACTGTGAAGAAGGCTGAGCGCTGAAGAATTGATGCTTTTGAACTTTGGTGTTGTAGAAGACCCTTGAGAGTCCCTTGGACTGCAAGGAGATCCAACCAGTCCATTCTGAAGGAGATCAGCCCTGGGACTTCTTTGGAAGGAATGATGCTAAAGCTGAAGCTCCAGTACTTTGGCCACCTCATGTGAAGAGTTGACTCATTGGATAAAACTCTGATGCTGGGAGGGATTGGGGGCAGGAAGAGAAGGGGACGACCGAGGATGAGATGGCTGGATGGCATCACTGACTCAATGGACGTGAGTCTGAATGAACTCCGGGAGTTGGTGATGGTCAGGGAGGCCTGGCGTGCTGCGATTCATGGGGTCACAAAGAGTCAGACAGGACTGAGTGACTGAACTGAACTGAACTGAACTGAAGGAAAGGAAACAAAGTTGTCAGTTTAAGGAATTAAAGGGCTATTCATCTAAAATTAAAATGCATCTAAATCTAAAATTAAAGCCTATGCAGCTAGTATCCACGTGCACATAGATTACTCCTATGTGTATGTAGATGTTAAAACATCAAGCAAGGTTTTTCAAATGAAAGAGGAAATCCTAACCCAGATTACTTTCTGAGATCTGCTCAGTAGAGAAGTGTTCAGAGTTAAATAATAGCCAGTACAAAAGACTGAGAGTTCCTTTACTCTCCAAAATAGCTAATCTGACACTCTCAAAACTATTCCTTTGGACACATGTTATGCACTTCTACCCCAGCTTTGCAAACAAGAGAATGGGGACCAGGATATCTTTTACAGATGTAGCCCTACTAAGATTGAATCAGAGAATTTCATGTGAGCTTGGACAAATATCCTCAGACTACCAATATTGATCAACATAGTCTTTTATATTTAAACATAGCACTACAACAAAGAACCACCAGGTTTATGAGGAAATCAGCATCATGAAAAGGAGAGATAACCAATCACAAAAAGAGAAAAATTAACATATGGAATGAGAATATATCAAAGAAATAAAAGATAAATGCATGCAATTCAAATCCACTGATCTTACAGAAAGATTGTCATATTGACAAAATTCAAAGTTACTATTATATAAACAATGAAACAATTAGAGCATTGAAAATCAATGGGTTAAATTTTAAAAGTAAATAGATGATAAACAAAAAATTTGGACAACACCATTCCAAAAGAAATTTGTAAATGTAAAACTTTTTGAGGGTAAGAAAAGAATATTTTCCAACTTGCAAGATGGTCTTTTAGAAACAATTAATGACCTGCTCCAAAGATTTTTTGTTAAACTGAAATAAAAACTTATTAAGCTCATAAAATACAAAAAGCAGAGTTGAACAAAGAAGCCAGCAAAAATTAGAGTTGAATATACACAACATTTGAGACTGTAAGTATAAACCTTAAGACAATCAATAAAATTTACTCTATGAAAGTAGGAGCATACTGAAAATATAATAAAACCCAGAAATTAAAACTCCAGAAGTTTCCAACAAAATATGGAATATTGGAAGGAAATGGAAAAAATGACAGCTTGCAAAAAGTAATTTTATTTGGAAGGAAATGTTATATTTGCTGATTAGTTCACCATATTGATAGAGAAATATGTTTAAATATTAAACAAATGTTTAATATAAATGCTACATAAATAATGGTGGAGTCACCGCATTAGCACTGGATCACCGGCCTCCCGTCTATTTTTAAAAATTACTTGTTACTATGTGTAGTAGAAGCTCATTCTGACCAATATAACTTCTATTTTGGTGAAAAAATGAGCTCACTATGTTATTTTCTTTTTTAACATTTGACATTTTAGCTTCAAACCTCTATTTAATTTTTACAGTTATCTTAACATGTAATGGGAGATCATTTTTCTCCCTTCTGTTTGTTGTATTACATTTTCTACTAGATATACAGTTCTTTCTAAAATGCATTATTTAGTAATACTTAATCATCCATTTTTTTTGTATTTCTGAAAAAGATTTGTATTTTTTCTCTCACTATTAATGACAGTTTAGGTATTATTATTTCTATAAATGTATAAAACTTTAAGTGAATTTTTATGACAGTAATCTGAAGACAAATTTACTTATTTCTTAAATTCAGTATAACAATCAGGAAAGTTAAGGTCAGTGCAATTTCTGTTATTTAAATGCTACTTCTCATTAGGGAACTTCCATAATTTTTATCTTTTACTACAGGGTTCTAAAGTTTTCCTATGATATGTATAAAAGTGATTTTTACTCATCTGGCTTGGAACATTTTGTGCCCTTTCCAATTGAAGATTATGCCTTCTAAACAACACATTTTTGTTTCTTTTTCTTAATGTATCTTTTATTTTTGGTAAGTACATTTGAGTTCTAATCTCTTAGAAAATATCAATTTTATAATATAGCATTATCAATAATGATGGATAACTATTAAAAATACATTTTATGAGATTTATGTTGGGAGAGAAATAACCAATTGATCTAATTCTTGAAACCTAAGTATAAATCACCTATACTTTCAACAAGTGGATATGTGTGTTCAAACTTCCTTCTGAAAAATATGATGGTTTGACTTTGTCCCCAGTAACTTGAGCTGATGTGGCAAGCAGCCCAACAGTATGTATAAACATAGAAATTATAAATAATACAATTTTCTTTTTTTTTTTTTTGATGACAATGACTGAACTTTAATTAGTACACATAGTTTTCCAAACAAATAGCTAGGAGAAAGTGATTCTATAGTTCATAACTCTTATTTTAAAATAATTTAAGTACTTATTTTTGCATTCTCTTAGTATATAAGCCAGAGTTATAGATGTATAAGACCAATACAAAGGAGCATTATTGTCTGAATTATGTCCCCCTCTCCAAATTCTTATATTGAAATCCTATCTCCAGTACCTCAATGTATTTGGAGATAGTGCCTTTCAAGGAGGTTCAGGGTAGCATAAGGTGGGCACTAATCCAACATGACTGTGGTCCTTATAGGAAGAGATTAGGACATAGACACAGTTACAAAGGAAAGACTCCTCCAGGACACAGTGGGAAAATGGATCTCTGCAAGCCAAGGAGAGAGGCTTGGAAAAAAATCAGACTCGCTGACAAATTGCAACTTGATCTTGGGCTTCCTTGCTTCCAGAAATAAATTTATTTTGTGAATAAATTTATTTTGTGAGAAATAAATTTCTGTTGTTTAAGCCACTGAGTCTGTTACTTTGTTATAACAGCCCTAGAAAATGGATACCAGGATTTTCAATATTTTCCCCCCATTTGAATACATGCCCGCTGTATGCTAGGCTAAAACAAATCATACCTTTTTTTTTTTTTGCCCTGTGCTATATAAAGCCCCACAATAACATGTGCTGTTGTTCACTCGCTAAGTCATGTCCAACTCTTTGCAACCCCATGGACTGCAACACACCAGGCTCCTATGGTCTCTTATAAATAATACAATTTTCAAAAAAATAAATTCCTTAAAATAAAGGGAAATTCTGAGAGCTAAAGACAAAGAGCAAAATCAAAAACAGTTCATGAGAAAATGAGAGCAGGTAATGCCAGGGGCCCTCAGCAGTTTTAGGTTTAGATATGGACCCTAGATCCCTAGAAAGCAAATGACCTGAAAGGAATCCCTAACATAAAACTTGCAGCTCCAAAAAAATCACCTCTCAGGAATCAAGTGGAACCTATAAAATGTAGAAGGAGTTAGAATGTTAAAAAGTAAAATGTAAGAGAAGTTGGGGTCATTGATTCCTCCAGAGTGAAGGCAAACAAAGAAAGTGCATTTTTAATTTCTGGGCAATATACACATGTATTAAAAGAAAAATAAGGATAACCTCAGAATAACAATATTAAAGTTTACACAGGAAAATCAATCAATGGTTGAAAGTTTCAGTAAAGACAACAAACAAAAAATTAGTATCCCAGGAATAGAATATCAGAAAGTTCTGAAAAAAGGAAATCTAATGTTCAAAGTGATTTTTTTTTAATTTATTTTATAAATTTTAAAATCTTTAATTCTTACATGCGTTCCCAAACATGAACCCCCCTCCCACCTCCCTCCCCACAACATCTCTCTGGGTCATCCCCATGCACCAGCCCCAGGCATGCTTCACCCTACGTCAGACATAGACTGGCAATTCAATTCTTACATGATAGTATACATGTTAGAATGCCATTCTCCCAAATCATCCCACCCTCTCCCTCTCCCTCTGAGTCCAAAAGTCCGTTATACACATCTGTGTCTTTTTTCCTGTCTTGCATACAGGGTCGTCATTGCCATCTTCCTAAATTCCATATATATGTGTTAGTATACTGTATTGGTGTTTTTCTTTCTGGCTTACTTCACTCTGTATAATTGGCTCCAGTTTAATCCATCTCATCAGAACTGATTCAAATGAATTCTTTTTAATGGCTGAGTAATACTCCATTGTGTATATGTACCACAGCTTTCTTATCCATTCATCTGCTGATGGACATCTGGGTTGTTTCCATGTCCTGGCTATTATAAACAGTGCTGCGATGAACGTTGGGGTACATGTGTCTCTTTCCATTCTGGTTTCCTCGGTGTGTATGCCCAGCAGTGGGATTGCTGGGTCATAAGGTAGTTCTATTTGCAATTTTTTAAGGAATCTCCACACTGTTCTCCATAGTGGCTGTACTAGTTTGCATTCCCACCAACAGTGTAGGAGGGTTCCCTTTTCTCCACAGCCTCTCCAGCATTTATTGCTTGCAGATTTTTGGATCGCAGCCATTCTGACTGGTGTGAAGTGGTACCTCATTGTGGTTTTGATTTGCATTTCTCTAATAATGAGTGATGTTGAGCATCTTTTCATGTGTTTGTTAGCCATCCGTATGTCTTCTTTGGAGAAATGTCTATTTAGTTCTTTGGCCCATTTTTTGATTGGGTCGTTTATTTTTCTGGAATTGAGCTGCATAAGTTGCTTGTATATTTTTGAGATTAGTTGTTTGTCAGTTGCTTCACTTGCTATTATTTTCTCCCATTCAGAAGGCTGTCTTTTCACCTTGCTTATAGTTTCCTTTGTTGTGCAGAAGCTTTTAATTTTAATTAGATCCCATTTGTTTATTTTTGCTTTTATTTCCAGAATTCTGGGAGGTGGATCATAGAGGATCCTGCTGTGATTTATGTCGGAGAGTGTTTTGCCTATGTTCTCCTCTAGGAGTTTTATAGTTTCTGGTCTTACATTTAGATCTTTAATCCATTTTGAGTTTATTTTTGTGTGCGGTGTTAGGAAGTGATCTAGTTTCATTCTTTTACAAGTGGTTGACCAGTTTTCCCAGCACCACTTGTTAAAGAGATTGTCTTTACTCCATTGTATATTCTTGCCTCCTTTGTCAAAGATAAGGTGTCCATATGTGTGTGGATTTATCTCTGGGCTTTCTATTTTGTTCCATTGATCTATATGTCTGTCTTTGTGCCAGTACCATACTGTCTTGATGACTGTGGCTTTGTAGTAGAGCCTGAAGTCAGGCAAGTTGATTCCTCCCGTTCCATTCTTCTTTCTCAAGATTGCTTTGGCTATTCGAGTTTTTTTTTGTATTTCCATACAAATCTTGAAATTATTTGTTCTAGTTCTGTGAAAAATGTGGCTGGTAGCTTGATAGGGATTGCATTGAATTTGTAAATTGCTTTGGGTAGTATACTCATTTTCACTATATTGATTCTTCCAATCCATGAACATGGTATATTTCTCCATCTATTAGTGTCCTCTTTGATTTCTTTCATCAGTGTTTTATAGTTTTCTATATATAGGTCTTTAGTTTCTTTAGGTAGATATATTCCTAAGTATTTTATTCTTTTCGTTGCAATGGTGAATGGAATTGTTTCCTTAATTTCTTTTTCTACTTTCTCATTATTCGTGTATAAGAATGTAAGGGATTTCTGTGTGTTGATTTTATATCCTGCAACTTTACTATATTCATTGATTAGCTCTAGTAATTTTCTGGTGGAGTCTTTAGGGTTTTCCATGTAGAGGATCATGTCATCTGCAAACAGTGATAGTTTTACTTCTTCTTTCCAATCTGGATTCCTTTTATTTCTTTTTCTGCTCTGATTGCTGTGGCCAAAACTTCCAGAACTATGTTGAATAGTAGTGGTAAAAGTGGACACCCTTGTCTTGTTCCTGACTTTAGGGGAAATGCTTTCAATTTTTCACCATTGAGGATAATGTTCACTGTGGGTTTGTCATAGATAGCTTTTATTATGTTGAGGTATGTTCCTTCTATTCCTGCTTTCTGGAGAGTCTTTATCATAAATGGATGTTGAATTTTGTCAAAGGCCTTCTCTGCATCTATTGAGATAATCATATGGTTTTTATTTTTCAATTTGTTAATGTGGTGAATTACATTGATTGATTTGAGGATATTGAAGAATCCTTGCATCCCTGGGATAAAGCGAACTTGGTCATGGTGTATGATCTTTTTAATGTGTTGTTGGATTCTGATTGCTAGAATTTTGTTAAGGATTTTTGCATCTATGTTCATCAGTGATATTGGCCTGTAGTTTTCTTTTTTTGTGACATCTTTGTCAGGTTTTGGTATTAAGGGTGATGGTGGCCTCATAGAATGAGTTTGGAAGTTTACCTTCCTCTGCAATTTTCTGGAAGAGTTTGAGGAGGATAGGTGTTAGCTCTTCTCGAAATTTTTGGTAGAATTCAGCTGTGAAGCCGTCTGGACCTGGGCTTTTGTTTGCTGGAAGATTTCTGATTACAGTTTCAATTTCCGTGCTTGTGATGGGTCTGTTAAGATTTTCTATTTCTTCCCGGTTCAGTTTTGGAAAATTGTACTTTTCTAAGAATTTGTCCATTTCTTCCACGTTGTCCATTTTATTGGCATACAACTGCTGATAGTAGTCTCTTATGATCCTTTGTATTTCTGTGTTGTCTGTTGTGATCTCTCCATTTTCATTTCTAATTTTATTGATTTGATTTTTCTCTCTTTGCTTCTTGATGAGTCTGGCTAATGGTTTGTCAATTTTGTTTATCCTTTCAAAGAACCAGGTTTTGGCTTTGTTGATTTTTGCTATGGTCTCTTTTGTTTCTTTTGCATTTATTTCTGCCCTAATTTTTAAGATTTCTTTCCTTCTACTAAGTCTGGGGTTCTCCAATTCTTCCTTTTCTAGTTGCTTTAGGTGTAGAGTTAGGTTATTTATTTGACTTTTTTCTTGTTTCTTGAGGTATGCCTGTATTGCTATGAACTTTCCTCTTAGCACTGCTTTTATAGTGTCCCACAGGTTTTGGGTTGTTGTGTTTTCATTTTCATTAGTTTCTATGCATATTTTGATTTCTTTTTGATTTCTTCTGTGATTTGTTGGTTATTCAGAAGTGTGTTGTTCAGCCTCCATATGTTGGAATTTTTAACAGTTTTTCTCCTGTAATTGAGATCTAATCTTAATGCATTATGGTCAGAAAAGATGCTTGGAATTATTTCAATTATTTTGAATTTATCAAGTTTAGATTTATGGCCCAGGATGTGATCTATCCTGGAGAAGGTTCCATGAGCACTTGAAAAAAAGGTGAAATTCATTGTTTTGGGGTGAAATGTCCTATAGATATCAATTAGGTCTAACTGATCTAATGTATCATTTAAAGTTTGCATTTCTTTGTTAATTTTCTGTTTAGTTGATCTGTCCATAGGTGTGAGTGGGGTATTAAAGTCTCCCACTATTATTGTGTTATTGTTGATTTCCCCTTTCATACTTGTTAGCATTTGTCTTACATATTGCGGTGCTCCTATATTGGGTGCATATATATTTATAATTGTTATATTTTCTTCTTGGATTGTTCCTTTGATCATTATGTAGTGGCCTTCTTTGTCTCTTTTCACAGCCTTTGTTTTAAAGTCTATTTTGTCGGATATGAGTATTGCCACTCCTGCTTTCTTTTGGTCTCTATTTGCGTGGTATATCTTTTTCCAGCCCTTCACTTTCAGTCTATATGTGTCCCTTGTTTTGAGGTGGGTCTCTTGTAAGCAGCATATAGAGGGGTCTTGTTTTTGTATCCATTCGGCCAGTCTTTGTCTTTTGGTTGGGGCGTTCAACCCATTTACGTTTAAGGTAATTATTGATAAGTATGATCCCGTTACCATTTACTTTATTGTTTTGGGTCCGGGTTTATACACCCTTTTCGTGTTTCCTGTCTAGAGAATATCCTTTAGAATTTGTTGGAGAGCTGGTTTGGTGGTGCTGAATTCTCTCAGCTTTTGCTTGTCTGTAAAGCTTTTGATTTCTCCTTCGTATTTGAATGAGATCCTTGCTGGGTACAGTAATCTGGGCTGTAGGTTATTGTCTTTCATCACTTTAAGTATGTCTTGCCATTCCCTCCTGGCCTGAAGAGTTTCTATTGAAAGATCAGCTGTTATCCTTATGGGAATCCCCTTGTGTGTTATTTGTTGTTTTTCCCTTGCTGCTTTTAATATTTGTTCTTTGTGTTTGATCTTTGTTAATTTGATTAATATGTGTCTTGGGGTGTTTCACCTTGGGTTTATCCTATTTGGAACTCTCTGTGTTTCTTGGACTTGGGTGATTATTTCCTTCCCCATTTTAGGGAAGTTTTCAACTATTATCTCCTCAAGGATTTTCTCATGATCTTTCTTTCTGTCTTCTTCTGGGACTCCTACAATTCGAATGTTGGAGCGTTTCATATTGTCCTGGAGGTCTCTGAGATTGTCCTCATTTCTTTTAATTCGTTTTTCTTGTTTCCTCTCTGATTCATTTATTTCTACCATTCTATCTTCTATTTCACTAATCCCATCTTCTGCCTCCGTTATTCTACTATTTGTTGCCTCCAGACTGTTTCTGATCTCATTTATTGTGTTATTCATTATATTTTGACTCTTTTTTATTTCTTCTAGGTCCTTGTTAAACCTTTCTTGCATCTTCTCAATCCTTGTCTCTAGCTATTTATCTGTGATTCCATTTTGATTTCAAGATTTTGGATCATTTTCACTATCAATATTCGGAATTCCTTCTCCGGTAGATTCCCTACTTCTTCCTCTTTTGTTTGGTTTGGTGGGCAACTCTCCTGTTCCTTTACCTGCTGAGTATTCCTCTGTCTCTTCATCTTGGTTATATTGCTGCGTTTGGGGTGGCCTTTTTATATTCTGATAATTTGTGGAGTTCTCTTTATTATGGAGCTTCCTCACTTTGGGTGGGGTTCTATCATTGGCTTGTCAAGGTTTCCTGGTTAGGGAGGCTTGTGTTGGAGTTTTGGTGGGTGGAGCTGGGTTTCTTCTCTCTGTAGTGCAGTGGAGTGACCCGTAATGGGTTATGAGACATCAAAGGTTTTGGGATAATTTTGAGCTGCCTGTATATTGAAGCTCAGGGGAGTGTTCCTGTGTTGCTGGAGAATTTGCATGGTATGTCTTGTTTTGGAACTTGTTGGCCCTTGGGTGGAGCTTGGTTTCGGTGTAGGTATGAAGGCATTTGATGAGCTCCTATTGCTTAATGTTCCCTGAATTCAAGAGTTCTCTAATGTTTTCAGGCTTTGGATTTAAGCCTCCTGCTTCTGGTTTTCAGTTTTATTTTTACAGTAGCCTCTAGACTTCTCCATCTATACAGCACCGATGATAAAATATCTAGGTTAAAGATGAAAAGTTTCTACACATTGAGGGACACTCAGAGAGGTTCACTGAGTTACAAGGAGAAGAGAAGATGGAGGGGGTAGTTAGAGGTAACTGGAATGAGATGCGGTGAGATCAAAAGAGGAGACAGCAAGCTAGCCAGTAGTCACTTCCTTATGTGCGCTCTATAGTCTGGACTGCTCAGAGGTATTTACAGAGTTATACGGGGAAGAGGAGAGGGAGGAAGTAGACAGAGGTGACCAGGAGGATAAGAGAGAGGAATGAGTAGGAGAGAGACAAATCCTGCCAGTAACCAGTTCCTTAGGTGTTCTCCACCGTCTGGAACACACTGAGATTCACAGAGTTGGATAGAGAAGAGATGGGGAGAAAAGAGACAGAGGCCACCTGGTGGAGAAAAAGGAGAGTCCAGAGGAGGAGAGAGTGGTCAAGCCAGTAATCTCACTCTCAGGTAAACTTGGGTAGTGAAGTTTGGGTTTTTAAATGTACAAAATTGACAACAAAAACCTAAGAGCAAAGATTAAAAATCTAGAGTAGAGGTTGGGTTTTCAAAGATACAATATTAAAGAAAAGCAGAAGGAAAAAGGAAGAAAGAAAAAAAAAAGAATTGTTAAAAAACAAAAACAAAACAATACAAAAAAAAACCACCAACAACCATCCAAAGACTATATATGGTGTTTGCCTTAAAAAAAAAAAAAAGTCTTTTTTTTAAATAGTAATAATAGGTTATAGAAATAAAAATTAGAGGAGAAATAGAAGACTTAACAATTAAAAAAAGGTTAGAAAAAAAGAAAAAAAAAAACAAAAAAGCAAAAAAAAAAAAAGGAATGGTTTTAAAAATAGTAAAAATATATCTTGCCCTTCTCTGGTGTTATGGGCCATGTGGGATCACTTCCAAGGTGGTTCCCTCTGTTTAACTTCTGTTTGCTGTTTTTTAGGCTCACTAGTTCAGTTGCGCTGGGGAGGGGGGATGCTGCAAACAAATAGCACTGTCGTGTGCACAAAGTATCTCTGCCCCGTTTGACCTGTCCTTTCTCGCAGCGCACAAACCGCTCCGGCTCTATGATGCTCAGCCGGGAACCGTCTGGGGCCGGCCCTAGGCTGCGTGCACTTCCTCGGTCCAAGCCGCTCAGGTTCGGCGCTCAGGCAGCCCTCAGAGGCACAAATTCGGCTGGGACTGCGCTTTGTGCCCTTCCCAGGTCCGAGTAGCTCAGGAGTTTGGCGAGCGCGATCGCCGCTGCCGCTCAGCTCTCTGGGTGGACCGCTGGGGCACCCCGTGAGGCAGATTGTGACTGTCCAGCACCCCCAGAAGTCTTAGCAAAGGAGCCTGATGCAGTTAGGTAAGTAAAGTCTCTCCAGGTCTGCAATTACCCCTTTCCAGTCCTTACGGCTCTGGCTGCCTGTCCCCGGCGGGGGATGGTCTGCAGCCGGCTTTTTCCGCTCCGTCCTTTGTTCTGTGCTCGGTCCTGGCGGGGTCTTATGTTAGAGCTTTTCGCGTGGTAGCTATCCCACAGTCTGGTTTGCTAGCCCAAGTTAGATCGTTCTGGTTGCGCGTGGGGCGTTCCTGCCCGATTCTTACAAAGCACTGCAGCCCGCGCCTCCCGCGCGTCCCTGCCCTGCCCCCCACTTCCCAATGGCGGATGCAGGCGTCTGTGCTGCTTTTCCGCTGGGGGAGTTACTGGTGGGCTTGTAATCTGTTGGTTTTAATTATTTATCTATTTTTCCTTCCTGTTATGTTGCCTCTGTGTTTCCAAGGCTCGCCACAGACTCGGCAGGGAGAGTGTTTCCTGGTGTTTGGAAACCTCTCTTCTTAAAATTCCCTTCCCGGGACGGGCTTCCCTTCCCGGGACGGAGCTCCCTCCCCACCTCCTTTGTCTCCTTTTTCGTCTTTTATATTTTTTCCTACCTGTTTTTGAAGACAATGGTCTGCTTTTCTGGTTGCCTGGTGTCCTCTGCCAGCCTACAGAAGTTGTTTTGTGGAGTTTGCTCGGCGTTGAAATGTTCTTTTGAGGAATTTGTGAGGGAGAAAGTGGTCTTCCCGTCCTATTCCTCCGCCATCTTTCCCTAATCTCCAAAGTGATCTTGATAGCTAATGATCTAAAGCTATCAGTGTTTTATATTGTTTAGTGTTCAATAATTATAGATCTTCCCTTGTGACAAAATTAAATTTTGCTTTGATCTATAAAAATAAAGTAAAATTTCACAGTTGTTACTTCTTAGAATAGTATAAAAATAAGACCAAGATATTGTTAAAGTGGTCATAGTAACCAAAAAAATATACATATTTAATGCTGCCCCTATCAATTTACATGTGATTTTTTCACAGAACTATTATAGAACAAATAATCCTGAAATTTATATGAAACAACAAAAGATCAACAGTTGGCAAAGCAACTGTGAGGAAAAGAACAAAGCTGGAGGCATAACCCTCCTGGGTTTTAGCTAACACTACAAAGCTACAGTAATCAAAACAACATAGCATTGGCACAAAAACAGACATAAAGATCAACAGAACAGAATAGAGAGCCCAGGACAAACCTATACACGTACTATCAAGTAATCTTCAACAAAGGAGGCAAGAATATGCAACAGCATCTTCAGCAAGTGGTATTGTCAAAGCTGGAGTCTCATGTAAATCAATGATATTAGAAAACTCCCTCACATCATAAACAAAAATAAACTCAAATGGTTTAAAGACCTAAGTATAAAACATGACACTGTAGAAACTCCTAAAAGAGAACACAGGCAGAACACTCTTTAACAGAAGTTGTAGCAATATTTTCTTGGATTAGTTTCCTAAGTCAAAAGACATAAAAGGAAAAATAAACACTTAATTAAACTTAAAAATGTTTGCACAGCAAAGGAAACCATAAACAAGACAAAAAGACAACCTACAGAGTAGGGAAAAATGTGCAAATGATGTGACTAAACAAAATTAACTTTCACAACCAGCTAATACAACTCAGTATTGCAAAAACAAATAATCCAATCAGTAAATGGGCAGAAGACCTAAATAGACATTTGTCCAAAGATATACAGATGTCCAACAGGACCATGAAAAGATGCTCAACAGTATTAATTATTAGAGAAACACAAAACTACAATGAGGTATCACCTCATACCAGTCAGAATGGCCATCATCAAAACGTCTGCAGATAATAAATGCTGGAGATGGTGTGGAGAGAAGGAAACCTTCATACCCTGTTGGTAGGACTGCAAACTGGTGCAACCACTATGGAGAACAGTATGGAAGTTTCTTAAAAAACTAAGGTTACCATATGATCCAGCAATCCCAGCTCTCAGCATATATCCAGGAAAGGCAAAAACTCTAATTTGAATGTACTTCAATGGCAGCACTGTTTACAGTAGCTGAGACATGGAAGCAACCTGTGTCTATTGACAGATGAATGGATAAAGAATATGTGGTGTGACACACACACACACACACACACACACGTACACATACAATGGAATATTACTCATATACAAGAAAGAAATATTGCCAGTTGGAAATAAGTCAGATAAAGACAAATATATGACACTCATATGTGGAATCTAAAAAAATAATACAAATTAATTTATTTACAAGACAGACTTACAGACACAGAAAACAAACTATTGGTTCAGTTCAGTGGCTCAGTCATGTCTGACTCTTTGAGACTCCATGAATTGCAGCATGCCTGGCTTTCCTGTCCATCACCAACTCCCAGAGCCTACCCAAACTCATGTCCATCGTGCTGATGATGCCATCCAACCATCTCATCCTCTGTCATCCCCTTCTCCTCCTGCCCTCAATCTTTCTTAGCATCAGGGTCTTTTCCAATGAGTCAGCTCTTCACATCAGGTGCCCAAAGAACTGGAGTTTCAGCTTCAACATGAGTCCTTCCAATGAACACCCAGGACTGATCTCCTTTAGGATGGACTGGTTGGATCTCTTTGGTTACCAAAAGGAAAGGTAGGTGGGAGGGAAAAATAGGAGTATGGGATTAACAGATACATACTATTTTATATAAAATAGATAAGCAACAAGGATTTATAGTAACCTGTAATGGAAAATAATCTGAAAATATGTGTATATAAAAAAATAACTGAATCACTTTGCTGTATACCTGAAACTAAAAAATATTGCAAATTAACTATACTTCAATATAAAATTAAAAAAATTAAAAATCAGTGTGAAGATGTGATTCAAATATTTGTAACAAATTTTCTTAGGCTAAGTAAAGTAGGAAATTAAAGAAGGTTATCTTCATGCTTTTTGTCTCAAGGAAATCAAAACAGTTTTTACCCTGAAAACAGTAATATAATATTCCCACCATCCACTTTACTAATATATACAAATGGATAGATTAAATTATCTGACCATGAGTAGTAAATCTAAAAATTGCTCTTGAATCTGTAAATTTGTCACATTTTATGAAACTCCATCAGATTTTTACAAAGCAAGAATTTTTCTCAAATATCTAATCACATTCTGTTTTTCTATTTGGTATGCCCTATTTTTATGTATATTGTATAAGTTTAAAATATTTAACAATAAATCAAATGGATGTATGAACAAAGCTGCTTGTAGAACATTGCTGCTGCTAAGTCACTTCAGTCGTGTCCAACTCTGTGTGACCCCATAGACGGCAACCCACCAGGCTCCCCCGTTCCTGGGATTCTCCAGGCAAGAACACTGGAGTGGGTTGCCATTTCCTTCTCCAATGCATGAAAGTGAAGAGTGAAAGTGAAGTCGCTCAGTCGTGTCTGACTCTTAGCGACCCCATGGACTGCAGCCTACCAGGCTCCTCCGTCCATGGGATTTTCCAGGCAAGAGTACTGGAGTGGGGTGCCAGTGCCTTCTCCAAATAACATTAGAAGGTACTTAATGGGAAGTCAATTGGGTAATGTATTCAAATCAAATTTTATTTTCTGCCAATAAATTAGTTAAGATATAGATTCATGAACAAGATATTTTTATATTTTTCATAAAATGAATGAAGCAAGAATGAATCTGGTTGATTGAAATAGCTAGAATATTCAGATCAGAAATGGTCACATTTAGAAGATAGCTGGCTAAGTGCCTCTTTTTTTTCTAAAATCAAGATACACACAGTAAAGACACGTTATCATGATCTAGAACACAGACTGACACACACACATGAACTGAAAACTGTTTTATTATATTTTACTTATCCTTATATATATATAATACCCTATAAAAATCTTTCTTCTGTTTCATTTTGTAAATACTTAAATGCTGATTGTAATCACCTGATTGGTTTTATGATCTAATAACAGGCTGTAAAAATCCATTTTGAAAATAAGTAATAAATTAATCTCTTCATTTTACAGACAGAGATGTAAAATCTTTTGACAAATAAACTCACTTTTTTGAGCACTCATGCCAGAGTTTGGAAAAATCCATTTTTTATTTGTATTCTCTTTATCTTTCTCATGGCTCAGACAGAAAAGCATCTGTCTACAAAGTGGGAGACCCAGGTTCGATCCCTGGATTGGGAAGATCCCCTGGAGAAGGAAATGGGAATCCACTCTAGTACTATTGCCTGGAAAATCCCATGGAGGGAGGAGCCTGGTAGACTACAGTCCATGGGGTTGCAAGGAGTCGGACATGACTGAGCGACTTCACTTCACTTATCTTTCTCATAATGTATTATCCTGCTCTGTTTGAGAGCATAACCATAATAAGAATATATATAATTCAATTAAATCATGTGAAAAAATTTCATAATACATTTCTGAAATATAAGGGGCTGACCTCTTGGAATTTAATAGCATAGAACTGCATTTTGTGGAAAAGTTAAGTCTTTTGCATTTTGAACTCTAGCCACTCATTTCAGAAAAGAGGTGAAGTCATGGAAAGTTACTTTCCAGAAGGTCTACAAGATCACAGGTCAAGCCATTTGCTTCTTGAAGTTTAAGATTGGTGTGCCTTTGACTCATTCCCACCTCTGAGGCAAGACAAGCTTAGTTCTGACAAACTAAATGGACTTACTCATTACTGTATAAAACATTTGTTGAATTCTTACCCATGTTAAGCTAAGAACTACAAAAACAGTAATAACCAAGACATGGGACCTATCCTACAATATAGTTCATTGAATTTTGGTACAAATCTTGAATTTCTTAGGTCAGGTTGCCTGTAGAAAATGTTTTCCAAGTTCTATTCTGCTCCAAATGATTCTCTCCTGTGGCTCACTCCCCTGATGTGACAGTTTGTCTATATGTTGGCTACCCTCCAGGATATACTTGGAGAAGAAAATATGAGATAAAGGATTATGATTATGACTGATTTCATAAAGGGATTGGGAATGCTTTATGTGGAAAATATACATGTATATTTCATAAAGGAATTGGGAATGTTTTATATAAAAAGAAAATATTGTTCCTATGACAGAGTGTATTGCAGAGAAAGCAGAATTGTGAAGGTGGTTTTTATGTCTACTTTCTCCTAGATTACTCTTAAGGAATTTGAAATCAGATGATTCATTTTTCAAGAGAGTATAGAAATCAACAGAAGATGGCTGATAGATTCCGTGCAGGTGTGTTTGTAAAGAAAATGTTTCAATATGCCTCAGGGCAGGGACAATCTCCATTACTACTCCTATTCCAAAATTATTTCTATACTTGAAAACAGAGAAGGGTGACAGAAGAATTTATTAGAAATAGATAAAATTAGCAATGGGGATGTTACTGAAGATAAAATATTGAGCCTGTCACTTAAAGAGTAAGATAAAGTGATAAAATAAAACTTAAGAATACATAAAAATATAGTGGTACAGATACAGTAGGGAATCTAAATTGAGAAAGAAAATAAAATAATAAAAAATGACACAAATAAAAACTATACATAGGTTGATATCACCTAAGATAAAGAGCAATATAAAAAGGAATGAATAAAAAGCAAAATTACAATGGGAAAAGTTGTTTACAAGTTATATAACCAAACCAGCTAATTTAACAAATTAAAAGAGAATGGATAAGAGGACAAATACAGAAGCAAAAGAGGACCCTAGGTGTTTACAAGGCTAAGGACCAATAGCAGTCATATAATTGTCTTCCAAACCTGATGACTCCTGATAAATTTCTTCTAAGAAGAATCTAACAAATTAAATTCAACTTGTTTAATTCATTAAGTTCTTTCTTTCTTTTTCTAATAATAAAATATTTCAAAGAGAAATAGTTTCAATTTTCCTCATAAATATAAAATCAATCCTGAATATTCATTGGAAGGACTGATGCTGAAGCTGAAGCTCAAGTAATTTGGCCACCTGATGTGAAGAATGACTTACTGGAAAAGACCCTGATGTTCAGAAAGATTGAAGGCAAGGGGACGACAGAGGACGAGATGGTTGGGGGGCCTCACCGACTCAATGGACATGAGGCTTGAGCAAGCTCTGGGAAATGGTGAGGAACAGGGAAGTCTGGCGTGCTGCAGTCCATGGGGTCACAGAGAGTGGGATAGGACTGAGCAACTGAACAATATAATGCATTCCAAATAAAAAGAGTGGAATGTCAGTCAGCAAATTTTTTCTACTGATATGTCAGAACTATTATCCATATTTGCTTCAGATCTATATTTTAAAACAATATAAAACAGAGCTGAGGCAAGAGGTCTGCATAAGAAATCTCATTTGCCATGCTTAAACTCTAGAAAAAAACCACTATTTTAGAGTGGTTATATAATTCATTACAATCTATACTTTCAATTTTACTATAGTTACAGAGACATTAATAACATGTAATACTGGGATTTGTTGTGATAGTTTTTAAAATATATATATAAATGTAACTGTGCTATTAATTATTTTGTAACTTGAAACACAATTTTAAAACATAGCCATTGTTTACATATCTAGGACATTCACTTTAACTGGAGCCTTCTATCTTGATATCTGAGCATGTTTTTGTATTCAATGTAATTATATTCAAAGAATTTGTATTCAATGAAATTGTATTCACTAATTTCCCTCTTTAAATCATTTACATTATGTATATGAGATAATATATAATATATTACATATATATACATATATACATATACATTCATAGGTGTATACATATACATAAAAATGCAATTAACCTTTTTTTTGTATTTTCTCTTTCTCATTAATAAATTCTTTTGATACATATGGAATTGATGGATCAAAAAGAACTTACCTCTTCCTTTTAGTAGATATCATCAAATATTTATTAAAAAAATGCACAACAATTTACACACTCCTACTAACAATGTGAATGCTCCCAGTTCCTCACATCTTCATTGATATTTAATATTACCAGTGCTTTTTGTTTATGCCAATATGCTAGAGCTGACAAAGTAAATAATGTTTTAACTTGAACTTTTCCTAATTTTTAGCAAGGCTGAGCATCTTTTCATATGTTGATGATCATTTAGAGTTCCTTCTTTGTGAATTGAGGGTTCAAACATTTTACCCACTTTAAAAATTGGGTTGCTTGCTTTTTCTTACTGATTTGCACACATTTCTTGTATAGTCTAAGTAATAATCTGTTCTTAATTAAAAGCATTACACGTATCTTGCCTATTTTTGTCAGTACATGGCTAGTCTTTTACATTTTTGTGACTCTATATGCATATATTCTGATATACATCATTTTGTAATCAAATATTTAAAATAGATAAAAAAATATGTAATTGTTATAAATGGCGGTAATGGTGACCCCCTTCTGAGGACTTATGCTAGGACTATTGTATTCAGTGTTCCTGACTTCGAGGCAGGCCACTGTCGACACACGCCTCTGCCAGAGGTTTCTGGACACTCACAGGAAGTCTGGCTCAGTCTCTTGTGGGGTCACTGCTCCTTTCTCCTGGGTCCAGGTGCACGTCTCCTCAGTCCTGTGGAAGTTCTGTAATCAAATCCCACTGGCCTTCAAAGCCAAATTCCCTGGGGTTTCTCAGTCCCTTTGCCGGATTCCAAGGTTGGGAAATCTGTTGATAGCCCTGGAACTTTCGCAACAGTGGAAGAACTTCTTTGGTGTAACTCTTCTCCAGTTTGTGGTTTGTCGGCCTGGTGGCTCTGTGGTGGGGCTCACACAGCAAACCTCTCAGATCTGCCGCAGCAGGAGCCCCTGTCTCTGTGGCAGGCCACTGCTGACTTGTGCCTCCACAGGAGATAGGCAGGTCTGGCTCAGTCTCCTGTGGGGTCCCTGGGTCCTGGTGCCCACGAGGTTTTGTTTGAGCCCTCTGAGTGTCTCTGGCAAGTATGGAGTTTGTTTCTAAATGTGATTTCGCTCTTCCTACCATCTTGTTGGGGCTTCTCCTTTGCCCTTGGATGGGGGGTATCGTTTTTTGGTGAGATCCAACATTCTCCTATCAATGACTGTTCAGCAGTTAGTTGCAACTTTGGAGTTCTCACGGAAGATGAGTATTATCCCTACCATAATTTGGCCTCAGGCCAAACTACAGGGAGGGAACACAGCACCCACCCCCCATCAACAGAAAATTGGGTTAAAGATTTACTGAGAATGGCCCCACTCAACAGAGCAAGACTCAAATTCCCCCATAGCCGGTCCTTCCTATCAAGAAGCTTCCACAAACCTCTTATCCTTATCCATCAGAGGGCAGACAGAATGCAAACCATAGTTAAAGAAAACTAACCAAACTGAAAACTTGCATTATAGCCTAGTCTAACTCACTGAAACTATGAGCCATGCCATGTAGGGCCAAGCAAGATGGACAGGTCCTGGTGGAAAGTTCTGATAAAACATGGTCCACTGAAAAAGGGAGTGGCAAACTACTTCAATATTCTTTCCTGGAGGACAACACCATGAACAGAATGAAAAGGCAGAAAGATATCACGCTGAAAGATGAACTCCCTGGGTTGGTAGGTGCCCAATATGCTACTGGAGACGAGTAGAGAAATAGCTCCAGAGAATAAAGAGGCTGAGACAAAGTGAAAACAACACCCGGTTCTGGATGTCACTGGTGATGGAAGTAAAGTTAGATGCTGTAAAGAACAATATTGCATAGGAAACTGGAAGGTTATGTCCATGAGTCAAGGTAAATTGGAAGTGGTCAAATAGGAGGAGATAGCAAGAATGAAAATCGACATTTTAGGAATCAGTGAACTAAAATGGACTGGAATGGGTGAATTTAATTCTGATGACCATTAGATCAATTACTGTGGGCAAGAATGGGCCGAGAGGAGCAACCCCACGTAATCCCTTAGAGGAAATGGAGTATCCTTCATAGTAAACAAAAGAGTATGAAATGCAGTACTTGAGTGCAGTCTCAAAAATGATAGAATGATCTCTGTTCTTTTCCAAGGCAAACCATTCAATATCACAGTAATCCAAGTCTATGCCCCAACCACTAAGTCGAAGAAGCTGAAGTTGAATGGTTCTATGAAGACCTACAAAACCTTCTAGAACTAACACCAAAAAAGATGTCCTTTAGTTATAGGGGACTGGAATGCAAAAGTAGGAATTCAAGAGGTCTCTGGGGTAACAGGCAAGTTTGGCCTTGGAGTACAAAATGAAGCAGGGCAAAGGCTAACAAAGTTTTGCCAAGAGAATGCACTGGTCATAACACCCTTTTCCAATAACACAAGAGATGACTCTGCACATGGACATCACCAGATGGTCAATATCAAAATCAGATTGATTATATTCATTGCAGCCAAAGATGGAGAAGCTCTATACAGTTAGCAAAAACAAGACTGTGAGCTGACTGTGGCTCGGATCATGAACTCCTTGTTGCCAAATTCAGACTGAAATTGAAGAATGTAAGGAAAATCACTAGACCATTCAGGGATGACCTAAATCAAATCCATTAGGATTATACAGTGCAAGTGAAAAATAGATTAAAGGGATTAGAACTGATAGATAGAGTGCCTAAAGGACTATGGACAGAGGTTAATGACATTGTACAGGAGTCAGTGATCAAAACCAATACCAAGAAGAAAAAATTTAAAAAGGCAGAACTGTTTTGTGAAGAGGCCTTACAAATAGCTCAGAAAAGAGAAGCAAAAGGCAAAAGAGAAAAGGAAAGCTATACCCATTTGAATGCAGTTCCAGGGAATAACAAGGAGATATAAGAAAGACTTCCTCAGCGATCAAAGCAAAGAAATAGAGGAAAACAATACAATGGGGAAGACTAGAGACCTCTTCAGGAAAATTAGAGATACCAAGGAAATAGTTCATGCAAAGATGGGCACAATAAAGGAGAGAAATGTTATGGACCTAACAGAAGCAGAAGATATTAAGAGGTGGCAAGAATAAACAGAAGAACAGTACAAAAAACATCTCCATGACCCAGATAACCACAATGGTGTGATCACTCACCTAGAGCCAGACATCCTGGAATGTGAACTCAAGTAGGCCTTAGGAAGCATCACTATGAACAAAGCTAGTGGAGGTGATGGAATTCCAGTTGAGCTATTTCAAATCTTAAAAGATGATGCTGTGAAAGTGTTGCACTCAATATGTCAGCAAATTTGGAAAGCTCAGCAACGGCCACAGGACTGGAAAATGTCAGTTTTTAGTCCAATCTCGAAGAAAGGCAATGCCAAAGAATGCTCAAACTACTGCACAATTGCACTCATCTCACATGCTAGCTAGCAAAGTAATGCTCAAAATTCTCCAAGCCAGGTTTCAACAGTATGTTTACTGTGAGCTTCCAAATGTTCAAGCTTCATTTAGAAAAGGCAGAGGAACCAGATCAAATTACCAACATCTGTTGGACCATCAAAGATCTGAGAGAGTCCCAGAAAAACATCTATTTCTGCTTTATTGACTATGCTGAAGCATTTGACTATGTGGATTATTCAAAGTAGAATGATTCTTCAAGAAATGGGAATATCAGACCACCTGACCTGCCTCCTGAGAAATCTGTATGCAGGTCAAGAAGCAACAGTTAGAACTGGACATGGAACAACAGAGTGGTTCTAAATTGGGAAAGGAGTATGTCAAGATTGTATATTGTCACTCTACTTATTTAGCTTATATGCAGAGTACATTATGAGAAACGCTGGACTGGATGAAGCACAAGCTGGGATCAAAATTGCTGGGAGAAATATCAGTAACCTCAGATATGTAGATGACACCACCCTTATGGCAGAAAGTGAAGAAGAACTAAACAGCTTCTTGATGAAAATGAAACAGGAGAGTGAAAAAGTTGGCTTAAAAGTCAACATTCATAAAACAAAGATCATGGCATCTGGTCCCATCACTTCATGGCAAATAGACAGGGAAACAATAGAAACAGTGACAGACTCTAATTTTTTGGGCTCCAAAATCACTGCAGATGGTGATTGCAGCCATTAAATTAAGATGTTTGATTCTTAGAAGGAAAGTTATGACTAAGATAGACAGCGTGTTAAAAACAGAAATATCACTTTACTGACAAAGGTCCATCTAGTCAAAGCTATGGATTTTCCAGTAGTCATATGGATTTAGAGTTGGACTATAAAGAAACTTGAGCACAGGAGAATTGATTCTTTTGAACTGTGGTATTGGAGAAGACTCTTAAGAGTCCCTTGGACTGCAAGGAGATCCAACCAGCCCATCCTAAAGGAAATCAGTCTTGAATATTCACTGGAAGGACTGATGCTGAAGCTGAAACTTCAATACTTTGGCCACCTGATGCAAAGAACTGATTCATTTGAAAAGACCCTGATCATGGGAAAGATGGAAGATAGGAGGAAAAGGACAAAAGAGGATGAGATGGTTGGATAGCATCACTGACTCAATGGACATGTGTTTGAGTGAACTCCAGGAGCTGGTGATGGACAGGGAAGCCTGGTGTTCTGCAGTCCATGGGGTCGCAAAGAGTCAGACATGACTGAGTGATTTAACTGAACTTAAGAAATGTAATTTTATTTTGCTATTTTAATTTTTCTTTCATGTAGGTTGTTCACTTTTCCGGCTAATTTCATTTGAATGTTTAGATCACTTTCCCCAGTGTTTCATATTTTGCTATAAATGATAAGAAGAAATGCAATCATTTGTTTTAAGTCACTCTATTTTCAAGTTTCTTTTTACAGCACTGTATTATGAATACTAGATAACAGCATTACTACTATTGATAAACTTCCTAGCGTGTTCTAATATTTCTCAGTTGAGAGATAAATGCTCAAGGTAGTATAACTTAATACTTTTTATTTCTGTGCTTTTATTCTATAAGTTATACTTTTGTGTGAGCACCTGACAAATCTGTGAAATCAAGTATAAGATATGTTAAATATTTTAATAGTTTATCATATTCACATCAGAAACTTCATTATCCCTGTGGTACTTTGAAAGGATGCAATGTGTTGTCTATTTGGCACACTACTCTTTCTTATTAGTCCATGCCTGTGAGTTTAGTCAGTCTATAATTACTGATGGAAATGACTGGACTATCATCATCTTAAGCCTAGAAGAAAAGTCAGCTCAGTGATATGATTTGGTCATAAGTAAGGTCTCTATTTATGTCATGTTATTCAATACATGTACTTTTCCTATGACAGTGAAATTCACTTTTCTCACAGTTAGAGTCTTGGAGCAGCCCAAAATGCTAGGTATCTTGAATTTCCTAAGCTACGTTCTCTAATGTTAATTCAGTTAGACTGTGATTCTAGGCATTAAGCTGGTGAAATCATATATCTTACTTTGTTTCTCTTTCCTAAGGCTCACAATCCTGCATTGTTTAATTGCCAAATGACTGGAAAATTTTTAATGTATTTTAGTTGCTCCATATCTTTTAGCTGTTTAGTTAGTTGCTTCATGTGTCCTGCTTCATATGTGTCCTATACAAAAATCTTTCATAAACCAATGTCACGAAGACCATCTCTTATGTTTTCTTTCAGGTGCTTCATTGTTTGCTGTTTTCCATTTGTATCTATGATTCACTGTGAATAGATTTTTGTGTATTGTGAAAGGCAATCTTTTCCAAATATATATCCAACTAATCTAGCATCACTTATTGAAAAGATATGTTTATCCACTGAATTGAAGTAACACCTTTGCCATAACTAGCTGACTGAATATATGATGCTGGGTTCTTTCTACTGTGCTTTGGTTCATTTGTCTATTTTTGCACCAGAAGGAGACTATCATAAATATGTTAAGTATTTAATCTGATGAGTCCTCAGACTTTATTCTTTGCTCAACAACTGTAACCTATCCAAGCTTTCTAAATTTAAAAAATCATAATAGAATCAGCATGTTAATTTATGCACACATGTGCTGTTTTGTTTGCTTAGTTGCTCAGCCGTATCTGATTCTTTGTGACCCCATGAACTGTAGTGTGCCAGGCTCCTCTGTCCAGGAGGATTCTCCAGGCAAAAATCCTGGAGTGGGTTGCCATGCCCTCCTCCAGGGGACCTTTCCGACCCAGGGACTGAACTCAGGTCTTCTGCACTGCAGGCAGATTCTTTAGCATCTGAGCCACCAAGGAAGCCCAGACACGCATACCTGCAGTGAATCTACAGGTAAATTTGCAGAGACTGTCATTTTAATAATATTGAGTTTTCAATACGTGAGGAGGGCATGACAACCCACTCCAGTATTCTTGCCTGGAGAACCCCATGGACAGAAGAGTCTGGTGGGCTACAGTCCATGGGGTCACAAAGAGTTGGACACGACTGAGGCAACTTAGCACACATCAATATATAGGGGCTTTCCTAGTGGGTCAGAGGTAAAGAATCCACCTGAAATGCAGGAGACTCAGGAAACACAGGTTCAGTCCCTGTGTGGGGAAGATCTCCTGGAGAAAGGCATGGCAACCCACTCTAGTATTCTTGCCAGGAGAATCCTATGGAGGGAGGAGCCTGGTAGGCTACAGCCCATAAGGCTGCAAAGAGTCAGACATCACTGAAGTGACTGAGCATGCATGCATGCATCAATATAAAAACATGGTATATTTGTCTATTTATTTCTTCTTTTAATTCAGCTTACAGTGTATTTTTAAATTCTTTGCTCCATCCTTTGCATTTTAAAAAACCTGTAGTTTTATCTATCAGCTTGATTATCAAGTTAAACTACACTATCTTAATTATAAGAACAACTTTTATATTTTTTATAAAAATTGTGAAAGTAATATACATTTGCTCTGATCCATTGACTATGAGGAAAAGAAAAGGTTTTGCCAGAACACTCACTCCTGTTGCAGAAACCAACATTTATCATAAAGTACAAATCTCTGGTGTCTTTTCTCATACAAATTTAGATTACTATATATAGTCAGCCTCCGCTGTGTTTTTTGTACATGAGTAGCATCATGTTAATCACATTACTATTGAATTTGCTTTTGTTGCTGAAAAGTAAAACGTGAGTTAAGAGATTAGGGTATGGCATTTTTTCTTGAATATCTGCAAATTTCTAGTTCATAAGGAAGCTACACAATATAATGAAACATTTTCCTACCGTTATGTCTCGGCATTTTGGCTAAGATCAACTGAAACATTTTCCTACTGACGAACATTATGCTTGTTTACAATTCAAACATAATGCACATGTCAGGATGATTCTTTCTACGTCACTATTTTGTGGTTGCTGTGACATCAAAGGCCTATGATTTCATACTATTTACAGAGAGTTAATTTTCTCAGTTTCTGTATTTATATGGTTATATATTCCTTTGATTTGAGTAAATGGAGTCCTAAAACACCATTAAGCTCAACTATTTTCTCTGCTTGGTTGCATTTTGTATTTCTTTGTTTCTCTGAAGACATTTTAATATATTTCCACTTGGCACTGAGACAGTTTAATGTCTCCATTCAGACCCTTAAATCATTATTTTCTTTAATTTGAATAAACAAGTCTTCACTCCACTACACATGTCACTAAGGTTGCAGCCAAGTTTTTCATCAGTCTCTTCATAACCTGATTGAATTCTGTATTTTTTCCATGTTCTTCCTTCTTGTCAAATATGTAGATCTTCCAACTGCATATGTTTTGTTAATTTAAGGTCACAAAAATAGTTTTATTTGGCATCTACTCAAATAAAGCATTTGCTACTTCACTCCTTGCAATGAGGAAGAAGGCTGTCCTCAATGGTCTGTCTTAATTACTATGAAATCAGCAAATCTAGAAAATATTTATTGTTAAGATTTAAAATTCTTACTTATGAACAATTAAAAAATAACAGAAAAAACAAACATTTTAATATTTATGAAATAGAAAGTTTATTTTTTGAATAAGAAAATGCATTTGCAAAGATGTAATAAAGGGTTTGCTCTTTAATAAAGCATATTGATTGATATAACTCATCCAATTTTGTAATAAAATAAAAAGTCATGCTATAACTTTGGCTTTATATAATAGCAAATTTTAGATTTTCTTTTGCTGAGTAAGTGGGCAAGATCGCTATAATAACTATTGCTTTCATACATACTCAGAACCTCCAGAGTCTATTATATCTGTTTATACTAGGCATGCAATGAGTGTTGAGCTATGTAAACCTGTTCTCAATGCAGATAGATCAAACAGAAAGTTTATGAAAATAATGAACTATTTTCTTTAATTGAAAGTTAATGATTCAGTCATGTCCAACTCTGTGACCCCATGGACTGCAGCCCACCAGGCTCCTCTGTCCATGGGATTCTCCAGGCAAGAATACTGGAGTGGGTTGCCATTTCTTTCTCCAGTTTCTTTAATTACTATTTTAATATAGCTTTTGTGTTTTGAGTAATGTTATATGTATCTCACTTAGATTCCATTCTTTCAGTGGTTTATGAAAAATGAGTTTAGGGTAGGGGGACATATAGCTTTCTTAAAGTAAAAACTAAGGAATTAAATCTTGTGTTCATACTTCTTAGCTGAAAAACATTATGCACCATCTCTTTGACTTCTATAAGAATCAGAGATCTAAAACTGAGAATTTCTCCAGATTCTCCAGAAGCTGATGATGTCATAACGGAGACAGGTCTTCCAAAAACCTTGGCTCAATCAGCAGATTGCTATGTGTGTACCAAAATTACAATGACCTTCTTTCTTCTTTGTCTCTTTTTCTTCCATTTCTTGTGGTTATATTACTCTAACTCTATTGGTTTAAGGCTTATATTGAAAACTTATTTTAGGAGGCAGAATCTGGGGCAATTGACATGCATCTATTTGGCATCTGTTATTTAATAAACTGGGAACATGTTAAGATGCAGATTCTGGTTCAGAAAATCTGTGGTCATACCCTAGATTCTGTGTTTTAACAAGCTTCTAGGGTGTGCAGATGCTGCTGGTCCATGATATCACTTTGAAGAGCAAGAATCTAGAGAGAGTTTTGCATTTGGTATTGTATGTGTTAGTAGCAAAAGCATTGAAAATTAGAGCTAGTACAGCTTGAAGTTCTTACATTAAATTTTACTCTCCTATCCTAACACTATTCAGGCAAAATATAGAAAATATAAAAATGAAACGAAAAAGCTAGACTTGAAAGTATTCCTTTAACTAACTAGAATTATATCATGATTCTGTATAACAAGTTATTCTTATACCAGAGAAGCCTACCTTTGACATGTTGTTCCTAATTATTGTGTTAATCAAAAGAGTGACTAACTTCTTGCCAGAAAATATTGCTTCTTTATGTAGCTCTCTTAAGGTAATTATCTTACAATGGAGTAAGCTTTTTCAATAGGAGATAGAATATTAATGATCAAAAAGGAAATATCTTCAAAATTTAATTACATTTCAGAATTCTCTGACTGCTAATTCTGGTTAGGTTTGCAAAACAGATGCAAAATATCATTAAACAAATTGTACAAGAACCAAAAAGAACCCCTCCAAAAAATTGAAAGAATTCACTACAAAGTCATGAAATTAATTATAGTATTATATGGCTAAGAATTATATTTTATGGAGTTGGAGATATCTCTGATCTGTTTGATGATACCCCCAAAAGTTAACCATTCAACATATGCCATAATTGAGTCCACAAGATCAGTTCAAAAATGAAATAAGGAAATATCAGGCAAATTTATAACCTTGGATTATATTTCCAACCACAGACACATCCTTTGTTTAATAGGTTGTGAATACATAGGCCATTAGTGACCATTAAACTATGAAACAGTTCTTAAATTTCACAAGTAGCTTTGAATTTCACGAGTTGCATTTCACAACAGGGAGTCAAGATTATTCACCACTTTCATATGCTGACACCTGTGATCAAGGTATAAAGGCTGATAAACAGCATTTAGCTCTTTGTATAAACACACAAGCAGAAAGATAAGTCATGAATTTGCCAATTGCTCTCCCCTAGTGAGAATAGTAGTTAATATTCATAACATATGCACATGAAAGTTTGAAAATTTTTGTATCCTCCATCATAGCAAAACAGAGTATTAAAATGCTGGTGCCCATAATCAAATCCAAAAGAAGAAATCAGACTCAGTATTTAGAATAGCATCATTTTCTTCACTGCTTTTTATGATGTATGGTATAGTAGAGGCTCTAAGGAAACCAGACATTCAATTTGGCAAGTTAACTCTATACTTTTTCTGAATTAAAAGAGACAATGCTCAAATATTTTTTTCTAAAATTTTAAAATAGGTAAAATATGCATAATCATTTCAGATATAGTGTCTGTTCCTTCATTTCACGGAAAACGTGGATTTTTTCCCCCAGATTTATAGCTTTATATCTCTATGTCTTGTTTCATGTTTCATGTTTCACAGAAAGGCTCTAAGTAGAAACAGTATTATTGTTTTTATTGAGGTAAGATGGCAGAGTAGGAGGCCTTAAGCTCACCTCCTCTCATAGGGACACCAAAATCATGAATAACTGATGAATAATCATCAAGAAAAAAAAAAGACTGGAATCTACCAAAAAAGATACTCTACAAAGACATAGAGAAGAAATGGTGAGATGGCAGGAAGGGTGCTCTCACGATATAATCAAACCCCATACCATTTGGATGAGTAACCCACAGACTGGAGAATAATTATAATGTAGACATTTTCCTACAGGAGTGAGAGCTCTGAGTCCCATGCCAGGCCCCCAACCTAGGGGCCTGGCATCAAGAGGAGGAGTCCCCAGAACTTCTGGCTTTGAAGGCTGGCAGGGCTTAACTGCAGGAATTTCACAGACTGGGGAAAAGAGAGACTCCACTCTTGGAGGGTGCACACAAAGGTCCTGTGCACACTGGGTCACAGAGCAAAAGCAGTGACTCCATAGAAGCCTGGGCCAGACCTACCTGCTGGTATTGCTGGATCTCCTGGGAAGGGAAGGGGCAGCTGAGGCTCTCTGTGGTAATAAAATCTGGTGGCAGACATACTGGGGAACTATGTGAACTCCGGCTAGAGGCAGACATTTTGGGTCCTTGGCACTGAAACCTGGCCTCATCCAACAGCTTGTAAGCTCCAGTACTGGGATACCTCAGACCAAACAACTGACAGGGTGGAAAAACAGCCACACCCATCAGCAGACAAGATGCTTAAAGACATCTTGAGCCTAAAGTCATCTCTAGACACCACTTGACATGAGCCTGCCCACCACAGGGTTAAGGCCCAGCCCCACTCACCAGCGAGCAGGCATCAGCCCCTCCCATCAGGAAGCCTTTGCAAACATCTAGAACAGCCTCACCCATCAGGAGGCAGAGGCTGAAAGCAAGGAGACTAAGATCCTGCTGCTTGCAGAACTGAATCCACAAACACAGATTAGAATGTACCCTAGGAGCACCAGATCCTAGGTCCCTGGGTCACGAGAGGGGAGTGTGCTGCTGGAACATATAGGATATCCCATACAGAGGGCCACTTCTCTAAGGTCAAGAAATGTAACCAAACTATCACAACCATAAAAATACATATAACAACTTTAACAAAATGAGACAGTAAAGACTAAAGAACAAGATAAAACCTGGAAAGGACAATTAAGTGAAGTGGAGACAGCTTATCTACCTGAGAAAAAGTTCAGAGTAATGATAGTAAAGATGATTGAAGAACCTGGGAAAAGAATTAATGCATAGAGTAAGAAAGTAAGGAAAGGGTTAGGAAGTATAAAGAACAACTAAACAGAGTTGAAGAATACAATAACTGAAATGAAAATACATTAGAAGGAACAATAGAATAAATATGGCAAGAATGAATCAGTGAGCTGAAAGATAGGATGGTATAAATTACTGCTGCAGAAAAAGAAAATAAAACAAGGTAAAGTAATGAGGACAGTTTAAGACACCTATAGAACAATGTCAAATACACCAACAGTTGCATTATAGGGGCCCCAGAAGGAGCAAAGGGAGAGAAAAGGCATGAGAAAACATTTAAAGAGATAATAGCTGAAAAATTCTCTAACACGAGAAAGGAAATAAACATCAAAGTCCAGGAAGCACAGAGAGGATAAACCCCAAGAGCAACACACTGAGACACATAGTAATCAAACCGACAAAAATTCAAAACAAAACAAAGATAAAATATTAGAAGTAATGATAGAAAAACAACAAATAACCAACAAGGGTATCCCCATAGACTAGAAGCTGATTTTTCAGCAGAAACTCTACAGGCCAGAAGGGAATAGCATGATATATTTAAAGGGATAAAAGGGAAAAGCAATGAAGAATACCCAGCAAGGCTCTCATCAAATTTGATGTAGAAATCAAAAGTTTTACAGACAAGCAAAAGCTAAAAAAAATTCAGCATTGCCAAAGCAACTTTAAAACAAATGCTAAAGGAACTTCTCTGAGAAGAAAGGAAATAGCCACAACTAGAAACAAGAATATTACAAAATAGGAAAGCTCACAGATAAAGGGAAAGAGATAGTGAAGGTAGCAAATCACCCCCACACAATCATGGTATCAAAACCAGTAAGCGTGACAGGAGGAGAGTACCAGTGTGGGAAATTTGAAAGGCATTTAAGATTAAGTGATGAGCAACATAAAACAATCACATATTTATATAGACTGCTATATGAAAAATCAGTAATAGATATACACAGGAAAATGAAAACAGAATCCAACCACAACACTAAAGATAGACATAGCATTGTAAGATGAGAGAATAAAAGAGGAAAGCAAGAATAAAGACCTACAAAAACAAACCTTTGCTCACTGAGCCACCAGGGAAGTCCAACAAATACAAAACAGTTAACAGAATGGCAATAAAAATATACATTATGTTACATGTAAATGGATTAAATGCACCAACTATGTCTAACAAGACATAGGCTGGCTAAAAGGGATACAAAAACAAAACTCATGTATATGTTGTCTATAAGAAACCCACTTCAGATCTAGAGACATATAAAAACTGAAAGTGAGGGGGTGGAAAAAGTATTCTATGCAAGTGGAAATAAAAGAAACTTGAGTAGCAATACTCATACCAGACAAAGTGTGAAAGTGAAAGTGTTAGTCATTCAGTTGTGTCTGATTCATTGCAGCCTGCCAAGCTCAGCTCCTTTGTCCATGGAGTTCTCCAGGCAAGAATACTGGAGTGGAGCCATTCCCTTCTCCAAGCTATCTTCCTGACCCAGGGATTGAACTGGGGTCTCCTGCATTGCATGCAGTTTCGTTAACATCTGAGCCATGAAGGAGGCCAAAGACCGTTATAAGAGACAATAAAGGAACTGTATAATGATCAAAGGATTAATCCAAGAAGATATAACTGTAAATATATATGCACTGGAAACAGGAGCACCTCAATATATAAGGCAAATAACAGACATAAAAGGAGAAACTGATAGTAATGCAATTAATAGGGGGGCTGTAACACCCCACTTACATCAATAGACAGATCATGCAGACAGAAAAAACAGTAAGGAAACATAAGTCTTAAATGACACATTAGACCATGTGGCCTTACGTGATATTTATAGAACGTTCCATCCCAAGGTAGCATGCACACTGTTTTCTTTGTACAAATGGAGCATTCTCCAAGATAAGTCATGTGCTAGGGGACAATGCAGACTTTGGTATATTTAAGAAAACTGAAATCATATCAAGTTTCGCTGTGAGATTAGAAATCAAGCAAAAAAAAGCTGCAAAAAACATACACTTGGAGACTAAACAATATACTATTAAAAAACCAGTGGGTCTTTGAAGAAAGCAAAGAGGAAATAAAAAAAACATAGAGACAAATGAAAATGAAAGTATGCCAATCTAAAACATAGGGGATGTGGCAAAAGCAGTTTTAACAGGGAAGACTATAGTCATGAAAGTTTTCCTTAGGAAACAATAAAAATCTCAAATAATCAACCTAACCTTATACTTACAGAAACTAGAGAGAGAACAAAGAACTTTGTTAGCTCAAAGTTAGCAGAAGGAAATGAACCCTAAGGATCAGAGCAGAAATAGATGAAATAGAGACAAATAAAGCAATATAAAATGTTACTGAAACTAAAAGCTGGTTGTTGGAAAACTTAAACAAAATTGATAAACCTTTAGCCAGACTCATCATGAAAAAAATGATGCTGTTAAAGTGTTGATCTCAATATGCCAACAAATTTGGAAAACTCAGCAGTGGCCACAGGACTGGAATAGGGCAGCTTTCATTCCAATCTCAAAGAAAAGCAATGCCAAAGAAAGTTCAAATCACTGTACAATTGTGTTCATTTCACATGCTAACAAGAGAATGGTAAAATCCTTCAAGCAGTACATGAACCAAGAACTTCTAGATGTACAAGCTGGATTTGGAAAAGCAGAAAAAACAGAGATCAAACTGCTAACATCCATTGGATCATAGAACAAGCAAAGGAATTCCAAAAAAAGGTCTACTTCTGCTTCATTAACTAAGCTAAATCCTTTGACTGTGTGGATCACAACAAACTGTGGAAAATTCTTAGAGATGGAACTATCAGACCACTTTACCTATCTTCCGAGAATCCTTAATGCAGGACAAGAAGCAACAGTTAGAACAGGACATGGAATAATGGACTGGTTCCAAATTGGGAAAGGAATACATCAAGGCTATATATTGTTACCCTGCTTATTTAACTTATATGCAGAGTACATCATGCAAAATGTTAGGCTGGATGACTCACAAGTTGGAATCAAGATTGCTAGCAGAAATATCAACAACCTCAGATATAACAAACCTAGGCAGCATAGTAAAAAGCAGAGACATCACTCTGCTGACAAAGGTCCATATAGTCAAATCTATGGTTTCTCCAGTAGTCATGTATGGATGTGAGAGTTGGGCTGAGTGCTGAAAAATTGATTCTTTCAAATTGTGATGCAGCAGAAGACTCTTGAGAGTCCCTTGGACAGCAAGGAGATCAAACCAATCAATCCTACAAGAAATCAGTCCTGAATATTCATTGGAAGGGCTGATGCTGAAGCTCCAATACTTTGGCCACCTGATGCAAAGAGCCAGCTCATTGGAAAAGACCCTAATGATGTGAAAGATTGAGGGCATGAGGGGAAGGGGGTGACAGAAAATGAGATGGTTGGATGGCATCATTGACTCAATGGACATGAGTTTGAGCAAACTATGGGAGATGGTGAAGGATAGGGAAGTCTGGGATGCTGCAGTCCATGGAGTCACAAAAAGTTGGACATGACTGAGAGACTGAAAAACAACAACATAAATAGTGCATTTTAAACCATGTGTTCCTTGTATGATTACTTACATTTCTTATATTATCTTACAGTGTTTATGCTACTGGGATGACTAGGTATATTTCATACAAATTTAACCAGTTGATTGATATATTTTTCTCTTAATCAAACAGTTACAATAACAACTAACATTGCATTTTTGATTAAATTGAGGGAATCTGATCCTAGCTGATCCTGTCTTTTTTCCAAACATAGAAGAGACCATTCAAAGTTTATATTCAGGTATCACTTCACTGGCAGATGTCTCATGTAGAAATTGTGTGTTCTACATAATTTTGTGGGGTCTTGGAGGTGTAAAAGAACTTTCATCAAGAAATATATCAAGGTAACACAATAGGAAAGTACTGTCTCTTCAACAAATAGAGCTGGGGAAATGATATCCATATGCAAAAGAATTAAGTTGGATTCTTATATCATAATAAAAAATTAACTCAAGTTGGATTAAAGACTGAAAATAGGGCTAAAAATATAAATTCCTATAGAGGAAAAGATTCTTCTTAATGAATTTGGCAATTATTCTTGGATATGACACTAATAGCTGCTGCTGCTGCTGCTGCTGCTGCTGCTGCTAAGTCGCTTCAGTCGTGTCTGACTCTGTGCGACCCCATAGATGGCAGCCCACTAGGCTCCTCTGTCCCTGGGATTCTCCAGGCAAGTGTACTGGAGTGGGTTGCCATTTCCTTCTCCGACACTAACAGCACAAGTAACAAAAGCCAAAATAGACAAATGGGACTACATCATACTTAAACATTCCTGAACAACCAAGGAAACAACCAAGAAAGTGAAAGGTAGATTACGGAATGGGAGAAGAGATTTGCAAACCACTTCTTTGACAGGGTGTTAACATCTAGAATTTATAAAGAACTTCTATATTGAACAACAAGAAACCAAATAATCCAGTTTGAAAATGGGCAAAGTATTTGAATAAACATTTCTCCAAAGAATATATACAAACAACTGAGAAGTATATGAAAAGATGCACATTACTAATCGTCTGAGAAATGCAAATCAAAACCGTGAAGTGGTATAACTTCACACTCATTAGGATGGTCACTATCATAAATGGCAAAATGTCGAGTGTTGTTATAAATGTGGAGAAATTAGAACCCTTGTGCCCTGTTGATAAGAATGTAAATTGTACAGTAATTATGGGGAAAAGTATGGAAATAGCTCAAAGAACTAAAATTAAAATTATCATATGATCCAGCAATTCCATGTGTGGTTTTATATCCTTTAAAATGGAGATGATCTTGAAGAGATATTCTTACACTCATGTTCATTGAAACATTTGCAACGAATATATCCTGTGAGCAACTTCAATGTCCACTGAGATAAATAGAAAAAGACAATGTAGGACATACATACAACTGAATATTATTCATTTTTAAGTGACACTTATATTGTGATATGCTACAATTTGGATGAACCTTGAGGACATTATGCTAAGTGAAATAAGCCAGTCACAAAAGGAAATAGTGCATGATTCCAAATCTATGGATTATCTAAAGTGGTCAAATTCTTAGAAACAGAAAGTAGAATGGTACTTTCCAGTGGCTAAGGGAGTGGGAAAAAGAGAGGTTGTTCAACAGGCACAAAATTTCAGTTTTTCCAGATGAAAATGTTCGGGATATCTATTTTGCAGCATTGTTTATAATAGCCAGGACATGAAAGCAACCTAGATGTCCATCAGCAGATGAATGGATAAGAAAGCTGTGATACATAAACACAATGGAGTATTACTCAGCCATTAAAAAGAATACATTTGAATCAGTTCTAATGAGGTGGATGAAACTGGAGCCTATTATACAGAGTGAAGTAAGCCAGAAAGAAAAACACCAATACAGTATACTAACGCATATATATGGAATTTAGAATGATGGTAACGATAACCCGGTATGCAAGACAGCAAAAGAGACACAGATGTATAGAACAGTCTTTTGGACTCTGTGGGAGAGGGAGAGGGTGGGATGATTTAGGAGAATGGCATTGAAACATGTATGATATCATATATGAAACAAATTGCCAGTCCAGGTTCGATGCATGATACTGGATGCTTGGGGCTGGTGCACGGGGACCACCCAGAGGGATGGTATGGGCAGGGAGGTGGGAGGGAGTTTCAGGATGGGGAACACATGAATACCGGTGGCAGATTCATGTTGATGTATGGCAAAACCAATACAATATTGTAAAGTAATTAACCTCCAATTAAAATAAATAAATTTATATTAAAAAATAAAATAAGGGGTATAAACTTTACTGTAGTGTACATTTAAAAATGTTAAAGTGGTAAATTTCATGTTATGTGTATTTTTTAAAGAAAGAAAAATTATTTTGTTGTCATTAGATGAATATATTTGGGGAAAATAAAGGAAATAAACATAAACCTCTAAAAGGTAGACTATTGTTTCTAACCAAGGAAAGAGTGAACCTTCTATCAATACATGTATTTTCTCTAACTAAAGAAATAATTAAAGAAATAATA
Organism: Ovis aries; assembly: GCF_016772045.2. Taxonomy (NCBI): domain Eukaryota; kingdom Metazoa; phylum Chordata; class Mammalia; order Artiodactyla; family Bovidae; genus Ovis; species Ovis aries. Next base: position 91,749,167 of record NC_056055.1, on the reverse strand, counting down.
ACAGAATTGGATGTGGAACAGACTCGTTCCAAATTGGGAAAGGAGTACATCATGGCTGTATATTGACACCCTGCTTATTTAACTTCTATGCAGAGTGCATCATGTGAAATGTCAGGCTGGATGAAGCAAAAGCTGGAATCAAGATTGCTGGGAGAAATATCAATAAACTCAGATATGCAGATGACACCAGACTTATGGTAGAAAGCAAAGAATAACCAAAGAGCCTCTTGATGAAAGTGAAAGAGGAGAGTGAAAAAGTTGGCTTAAAACTCAACATTCAGAAAATTAAGATCATGGCATCGGGTCCCATCACTTCACTGCAAATAGTGTTTCCACTTCCATGGAAACAACGGAAATAGTCACAGACTTTATTTTGGGGGCTCCAAAATCACTGCAGAAGGTGACTGCAGCCATGAAACTGATAGATGCTTGCTCCTTGGAAGAAAAGTTATGAGCAACTTAGACACCATATTAAAAAGCAGAGACCTTACTTTGCCAACAAAGGTCCATCTAGTCAAAGCTATGGTTTTTCCAGTGGCCATGCATGGATGTGAGAGTTGAACTATAAAGAAACCTGACTCTTGAGAGTCCCTTGGACTGCAAAGAGACCCAATCAGTCAATTCTAAAGGAAATCAGTCCTGAATATTCATTGGAAGGACTGATGCTGAAGCTGAAACTCCAATATTTTGGCCACCTGAAGTGAAGAACTGACTCCTTGGAAAAGACCTCAATAATGGGAAAGATTGAAGATGGGAGGAGAAGGGTATGACAGAGGATGAGATGTTTGGATGGCGTCACTGACTTAATGGACACGAGTCTGAGCAAGATCCACGAGTTGGTGATGGACAAGGAAGCCTGGCACGCTGCAATCCATGGGGTTACAAAGAGTCAGACAGAACTCAGCAACTGAACTGAAGTGAAGGAAATAATAATGGAAAATAACAAATGTTAACTAAAACAATTAGTGAGGTAAGACTTTTTTGTAATTCAAAGGAAAGTTTATACGATTTAAAAATACTAAATAAAATATTGGACATGTTATTATACATATGTGTGTATTGCATAATTAAGGTGATATGGGAGTTTTATAACTTTGAAGAAATTTGAATACAACATTTTTTATGGTGCTCTAAACTTGCTATATTAGCAAGGAGATTCATGGCAATTATTTATAAAATACAAGCTTTTCCTCTTTGATGATTTTTCACTAGTTTAGATCAAAATGAATATTTGAAAGATATAAAGAAATTGAATTATTCATTTTCTCCTAAAATGCTGTATGAATACAGAGAGATTTAAATGAGTGATTTAAACAATGAATACAAAAAATTAATAGATTTAAATTCATAGCATACAGTTGTGGAATGGCATATGTGAATTTTAAGTAATAGGGTACATATTCATTAAAATTATTTGACTCCAGTAATATTCAATTAATGAGTCTTTAATGCTCCATTTCATCAGGACTAGGAAGATGGGAGGAGATTGGAAATAAATGATGTTATACTGTATGAATTCTTTTTCATTTGCTTTCTGTTTTTTCTGTCACTATTTTATCCTTTTAATCTATAGAAATCTGAGTTTTATCATGACTACCATTATAAATTAATATGTTAGCGTGCATTATTTCCTTGGAATAAAAAAATCATTTTGATATTAAAATATTTCAAAATTAACTTTCATACATAATGAAAAGAGGCAGTTAAACATTGTATCCTCCCAAACTGCTAAATTCACTTAATTGTATATACTGTATAACAATTGTCAAATGTATCTATCTTTTGACATTTAGTTTAGTTCAGTTCAGTTGCTCAGTCATGTCCAACTCTTTGTGACCCCATGGACTGCAGCATGCCAGGCCATCCTGTCCATCACTATCTACCAGAGCTTAATCAAACTCATGTCCATTGAGTTAGTGATGCCATTCAACCATCTCATCCTCTGTCGTCCCCTTCTCCTCCTGACTTCAATCTTTCCCAGCATCAGGGTCTTTTCAAATGAGTCCGCTCTCCATATCAGGTGGCCAAAGTATTGGAGTTTCAGCTTCACCATCAGTCCTTCCAATATTCAGGACTGATTTTATTTAGGATGGACTGGTTGGATATCCTTGTGAAAGGGGCTCTCAAGAATCTTCTCCAACACCACAGTTCAAAAGCATCAGTTCTTCAGTGCTCAGGTTTCTTTACAGTCCAACTCTCACATCCATACATGACTGTAGAGGGAATTCCTACTAATGTGCTTTACAGCCTTGAGAAATTTCACAGAAATAGCACTTGGAAAAACAGCATATGTTAAGAAACTGTGTTATGATTATTCATGTTTTTCTTAGAATAATAGCCTTGTTTCAGACCCCAAGGCCAGACCCAGAAGGGAGTATGACTGGGCTTATTAAAGCATGGACCTTGGAACACCAGGTCACCATCAGGTATGGACACTGCCTATGCACTTGCTAATTATTCCCGAGAGTTTCCCGGAAGGGAACGGCCTGGGGTAAAAGCAAGATCTGGACTATGTCAATAAAGTGTCTTGGGAAAGATAGATCAAAGAAAGTTTTGCAGTCTGCAATTAGGAATAAAAGCTGGACTAGTTTGGACTCTGCACCTCAGTCCAACAGAGGCTGTAGGTCCCTCCCCTGATCCACTGCACCAGGTTCTGTCTTCACTCGCGTTGCTCGCTCTTGGACTTTTAGAGTAACACATGACCACTGGAAAAACCATAGCTTTGACCTTGAGATGGACCTTTGCTGGCAAAATAATGTGTCTGCTTTTTCATATGCTGTCTAGGTTGCTCATAATTTCTCTTCCAAGAAGCAAGCATCTTTTAATTTCATGGCTGCAGTCACCATCTGCAGTGATTTTGGAGCCCCCCCCAAAATAACATCTCTCACTGTTCCCATTGTTTCCCCATCTATTTGCCATGAAGTGATGCGTCCAGATGCCATGATCTTCGTTTTCTGAATGTTGAGCTTTAAGCCAACTTTTTCACTCTCCATCAAGATGCTCTTTAGTTCTTCGATTTTTGCCATAAGGGTGGTGTCATCTGTGTATCTGAGGTTATTGATATTTCTCCCAGCAATCTTGATTCCAGCTTGTGCTTCTTCCAGTCCAGCATTTCTCATGATGTACTCTGCATATAAATTAAATAAGCAGGGTGACAATATACAGCCTTGACAGACTCCTTTCCCAAGTTGGAACCAGTCTATTGTTCCATGTCCAGTTCTAACTGTTGCTTCTTGACCTGCATATAGAGTTCTCAGGAGGCAGGTTAGGTGGCCTCGTATTCCCATCTCTTTCATAATTTTCCACAGTTGATTGTGATCCACACAGTCAAAGGCTTTGGCATAGTCAATAAAGCAGAAATAGATATTTTTCTAGAACTCTCTTGCTTTCTCAATGATCCAACGTATGTTGGCAATTTGATCTCTGGTTCCTCTGACTTTTCTAAACCCAGCTTGAATATCTAGAAGTTCATGGTTCACGTACTGTTGAAGCCTGGTTGGGGGCACTAGTGCAGTAGTAGGTACATGGGACCTTTTGAAGGAGGTTTAAAGATTTACTGACCACAGCCCCGCCCATCAGAAGAAAACCCAGTTTCCTCCTCAGTCAGTCTCTCCCATCAGGAAGCTTCCACAGGCCACTTATCCTTCTCCATCAGAGGGCAGACAGACCGAAAATCACAATCACAGAAAACTAACCAATCTGATCACACAGACCACAGCTTTGTCTAACTCAGTGAAACTGTGAGCCATGCCATTTAGGGTCACCCAAGACGGACGGGTCATGGTGGAGAGTTCTGACAAAACGTGGTCCACTGGAGAAGGAAATGGCAAACTGCTTCAGTATTCTTGCCTTGAGAACTCTATGAACACTATGAAAAGGGAAAAGGATAGGACAGTGAAAGAGGAACTCCCCAGGCAGTAGGTGCCCAATATGATGCTGGAGATCAGTGGAGAAATAACTCCAGAAAGAATGAAGAGAGGGAGCCAAAGCAAAAACAACACCCAGTTGTGGATGTGACTGGGATGGAAGTAAAATCTGATGCTATAAAGATCAATATTGCATAGGAACCTGGAATGTCAGGTCCATGAATCAAGGCAAACTGAAAGTGGTCAGACAGGAGATGGCAAGGGTGAACATCGACATTTTAGGAATCAGCAAACTAAAATAGACTGGAATGGGTGAATTTAACTCAGATGATCATTATATCTATTTCTGTGGGCAAGAATCCCATAGAAAAAAATGGAGTAGCCATCATAGTCAACAAAAGAGTCTGAAATGCAGTGCTTGGATGCAATCTTTTGACATTCAGTTCAGTTCAGTTCAGTCGCTCAGTCGTGTTTGACTCTTTGTAACTCCATGAATCGCAGCACGCCAGGCCTCCCTGTCCATCACCTAATCCTGGAGTTCTCTCAAACTCAGTCCATCGAGTCAGTGATGCCATCCAGCCATTTCATCCTCTATCGTCCCCTTCTCCTCCTGCCTCCAATCCCTCCCAGCATCAGAGTCTTTTCCTATGAGTCAACTCTTCGCATGAGGTGGCCAAAGTACTGGAACTACAGCTTTAGCGTCATTCCTTCCAAAGAACACCCAGGGCTAATCTCCTTTAGAATGGACTGGTTGGGTCTCCTTGCAGTCCATGGGACTCTCAAGAGTCTTCTCTAACACCACAGTTCAAAAGCATCAATTGTTCGCCCCTTAGCCTTCTTCACAGTCCAACTCTCACATCCATACATGACCACAGGAAAAACCATAGCCTTGACTAGACGGACCTTTGCTGGCAAAGTAATGTCTTTGCTTTTGAATATGCTATCTAGGTTGGTCATAACTTTCCTTCCAAGGAGTGAGCGTCTTTTAATTTCATGGCTGCAATCACCATTTGCAGTGATTTTGGAGCCCAAAAAGATGAAGTCTGACACTGTTTCCACTGTTTCCCCATGTATTTCCCATGAAGTGATGGGACCAGATGCCATGATTTTCATTTTCTGATTGTTGAGCTTTAAGCCAACTTTTTCACTCTCCTCTTTCACTTTCATCAAAGGCTTTTTAGTTCCTCTGCACTTTCCTCCATACGGGTGGTGTCATCTGTATATTTGAAGTTATTTATATTTCTCCTGGAAATCTTGATTCCAGTTTGTGCTTCTTCCAGCCTTTTGACATTAAGAAGTCTTAATTTATGATAATTATTTACCTTTTGCCTCTATTTACATTTTTTCTCTCTTACATGGGAGAGAAGATTAAATAATTTATATTGTATCCTAAGCTGTTGTGTTTCTTTATAGAATTAAATGTTTTGTGTTTTTCAGAGAAGATTTATACCACAGGTAAATGCATCTGGGTCTTGTTTTTTATTTTAATGAAGCCATTGGGGAAGTGGGTCTACTTGTCACCCATGAAGTCATATTCTAACTAAGGTAAACATGCCTTTGTTACTTCCTGTGGCCATGTCAGAAGGGATGGGTGTGTACAGAGGTTAGCCCCCTTCATCACACTTTCTTGTTTTTCTGTTACCATTGGTTTTCCTTTCCTATACCCTTGTCAAAATTTCCTTCATTCAAGAGAACTAGAATTCAATATTTTGGGTGATATTTCCCCTTTTTGGTGGGAATGACAAGTAGGTTGAAGAATTCATGGACATGGTGGAAGGGAGAGGGGATGAAATGGGAACAGCATTAGTGTATATACATTACCATCTAAATTAGTAAAATTAGATAACCAGTGGAAATTTGCTGTATGATTCAGGGAGTTCAAATCTGGTGTTCTGTGAAAACCAAGGTGGGATCCTGGTGGGACCCATAGAGGGGTGAGATAAGGTGGGAGTGGGGAGGGAGGCTCAGGAGGGAGGGGACAAATGTATACCTATGGTTGATTCATGTTGATATATGGCAGAAACCCATGCAATATTGTAAGGCAATTATCCTCCAATTAAAAATAAATAAATTAAAAAAAAAGAATTCTCAGTCCTAGAGCTAAGATCTAGGGTGTTTGTAAGATAAACATGATAGTAATGGTTATGATTAATATTTCATGGTTTTTGGTTGAATTAATGGCAATTATAGATACTGAACCATTAATACTAACAAGGCCAGAAGAGAAAACTATACGTTTAACTTCATCAATAATTATTAAAATTTCATAAATTTGCATAATGTGTTAACTACAATAATTATGCACTCAACTGAAAGTATCACATAAACTTTACGTTTAACAATTATCATAGTAAATTCTATAAACCTAATGTCAATCTTTAGATTTTTTTCAACCCCTGTGGAACGATGGTAATTTATTATTAGCAGTAGTATTACAGTAGAAGCAATATTGTTATTATGATCACTTACTATTATTAAACACCTCCAGAATGAGCTCTGACTTGTCATTGTGTTGTTTTTATTGTTTAGCCACTAAGCTGTGTCCAGCTGTTTTGCAACAACCATGGACTGTAGCTTGCCAAGATCCTCTGTCCATGGGATTTCCCTGACAGGAATACTGGAGCATGTTGCCCTTCCCTTCTCCAGAGGACCTTCCCAACCGAGGGATGGAAGCTGCATCTCCTGCATTGCAGGTGGGTTCTTTACCACTGAGCCACCAGGGAAGCCCTTCTTAAATACGTTCGTCTAAATACTAGACTAAAACGATTCTTGGACCATTTATCATTGTTCTTTAGTGCTGGCATTTCATTCTCCTTTTCTTTTTTTTTGACATCTACAGATACACATGCAGGGAAATTCTTGACCACGTGACTGGACTTTGAACCTATTGCTTTGTTTCTTGGCATCCTTTTGTTCATTTGTTTAACAGACTTTTTGATCAGCTGCTTTAACCTAGCCTTGTTTTTTTTATATATATATTCCTCGATTTTGGCTTCCCTATCTGCTTCTGATTCAAAGATTTTTCTTTCTTTTTTTTTTGGAAATCAAATCTTTCTTCATTCCTCAGGGTTTTCATAATTCCTCTTTTCCCAGAAGCTCACTCTGCAGTTATCACTGATAAAATGAACTATAAAGATTTAAGTGCCTACTGTATGCCCAGTAGTGAGATAAGTGATATATACATACAAATGAAAAGTTTACAGTATTCTTCTGCCACCCTCAGCACAACAGACTCCCTGATTCTAATGAGCTGTGTGTTTGGTAACAGATTTCATCATTTCACTAGTTGCCAAGTGTCTTATGCTTCTACCTACCAACAAACTAGTTTTTCTTTACTATATGCTAGCAATAATTGTCTCCAGTGTCAATCACTTTATCTTGAATCACTAACTACATGGTATTGTTATTACTATAATTATTGCTATTGTATGTCATTTCTGAATGCAGAGGGGAATTCTGAAGAAGGAATATTTTGAAAAGAATGGTACTGACACTTTCACTAAAAGGAAATGAATTATGCTAAATGTGAATCAGAAATTTTGAGTCACAAAAAAAGGAACAAATTTTTCCTTGTGTGTGCCTTGTTAGAATTTTTCTTGCTGGTAATTATAGTATCATTCTTTTTCTGAGCTGCCTCAGAATCAATAAGATGAACCCCATGAATATAAAGTCTTCTCCCTGTTGGTGGCCAGGTAAATTGAAGTTGATCCAGGTAAATAGAAGTCACTCCAGCACAAACCAGACCCTAGACTCTTAAATTTTCAGAGTCCACTCAGAGCTAAAAGACCTGAAGAGAATTCATTGAAGGTCATAATATTTTGCCATTTGACAACATGCACACTCTCTAGGAATGTGATTTTTCAATTAAGACATTCATACTGATGATATGAAAATGACAGCAAGAGTGAAGGGGTGAGAGAGGGAGAGAGAGAAAGCGTATTAGCTTCTAGGTGTTTTTAGGAACATTTATGGCTCCCCCAGTACTAATTATAATATGATTTCAAATGTGTTAAGTTAACATTTCATGAAGTCCTTTTCATATGCCAGCCTTCACAGGTCTTATTTTTGCTTCCTGCATATTTTCAGGCACTGAGATAAGTAGTTCATATTGCTTCTTTTCCTTTTATAACTTTTTAAGTTTGTGTGCACTCAAACATTATTTCTTAACTGGATCTGTATAGCTCCCCTTTCCTCTTTAAGCTCAGATATTTTAATTGTACCATTTCCAATATATTCATAATACAAATAACATATGAGATGTGTCAGTCTTCACATTGAATTTATAAATAAGTCTGGTCACAGTCAAATAATTTCACACATTGCCCAGCATAAACGTCAATTTAAAATATGAAGCTCATAAATAAAATGAAAACTGTTACCCAGTGGATCTAAAAACAGTTATTATGTCAGAGTTAATCTTTGCATCAGCTTATAGTCTTCCTACACACTCCTTTAAATGTGAAACCCTAAATACCAAGGGTCCAGCATAATAAATCTTACTATGTTAATTCATTTGCAAATTTAAATTGGGAAAACATCATCATCTACTGGAATAGAATTTAACCTGGGAAAGGTAACTGAATATTTGTAAAGGATGAAAAATAACATGAGATGTTGCATTTTCATTGAAAAATAACCTACATTGTCATGGTTTTTTGTTCCACATAAATCATGGAGGCATAATCACAGCCTACTGACTCTTTTTAAGAATTGGGAAGAAGATTTGATGGGTCCCAGACTTGGAATCAAACCAGTGACACCTGACACTCACTGTACAAAGTATGTTAAACACAAGTGGGAAATTGGAATATACCAATAGATATTCAATTTACAAAGGGATCTGCAGGGCAGGTACGTATGTTCAAGGATTAAGCACTATTCTACATTCTCCCAAGGAAAAGCAGAAATAAATACACTTTATTGCCACCGCTGCCTTTGCATTCCCTATGAAGGAAGAGATAGGCTCATTTTTAGACGGGGAGTTGCCTATGTGATAACCCTGAGTGGCCTCACATAATGAGTGTATAATTGTTTTTACCAAAAATCTATAATTTTTACTGGTCTTATTTATTTATTTATACAATAAGTGCTACATTTGAAAAATTACATCAATACTGAATTTCCTACATAGGATTGCTCCCATGGCATTTGCAGAAGGTCTATATTTTGTAATTGTTTGGAAGTACCTGGATGTCTCACTTACCATTTCCAATTATTATAGTATAATTAGTTGAAACAATTTTGTTATACAAATTTACAAAGTTACTTTGATTTTTAATAGCTATGAAATTGTTTTATTTTTGTTATTTTAGTGATGGTGGTATTTCATATCTCCTATTTAGAAACTTATATAACTATTATTTTCTTGAATTGGAGAATTTCACCAGATTGTCCTCAAAAGTTGTAAATTATTAACTTTGCCTAGAATATAATCCCTCTCCAAAATACCTGATTAAGTTTCTTTCTCTAAGTTCTAATTACTTTTGTGCCTCAATATCCTTATCAGAAAATGACATAAATTACTTTATCTTTTTTTGTGTGTGAGTTAATGTATATGAAGAATTTAGAATGGTAAGTAGTTTAACTGTTGTTTTAAAACTACTTCATAGCATTACAAGCTCTCAGTGCTACGGCTGGGTGAAAAGGTTGGAACTACTGGAAGTATTTTTGAAAATACAATTTAAGCTTAATTCCATTGGTGGTGGGAAATGTTGAAGGTAGGAGGAGAGTCGCAATGATTTAGCCTTCAAATAATGATGTAAAGGTCAGTCCAGTCAACCAGGCAAGGACCATCAACAGCATTCTGGCTGGATTTGGGACTGAGGAATATGACAAGTGATCCAGAACACTTAGTGCCTCGGATTTAAGATACTTGATTTTCAAGAGAATTTTGATTTCAGATGAAAGCAGAGTGGTCTAGATTCACTGTGATTGAATTCATATAGACTGTGTGACTAATTCTTGATTGATTTTATATCATTAATTCTAAAAATTGTTGCAATTCTTAAAGGAATGATCCTCAAATTCTCGACCTTAAAATTCTGCCTTCAGAATCACCTGAGGAGATACTTCCATTGAATCAAAATTTCTTGGGTTGAGCTAAAAAATCTTTTGAAGTTAGCCCAAGTAATCTTATGGCACACTGAAATCTGAAAAAGAAAATTATCCTTTAGGAACACACAGTATACTCAATTATTTTCTCTCTAGAGATAATACAATTTTTTTTCAAATGTTTAAGAATTTTGCAAAAAGTGATTACAGAAATTCTACTTACTCTTCTATATTCCTGGAAATCTCAACAGGAAAAATTTTTAGTAAACTGTTGAGAAAATCATGTTCAATACCTAAAATGGAGTCTTCTCATTTGCCAGCAATAATCACTTATAGAAATAAACCAAATGCTCTGATCTCACTCAAAGGAATTAATGTCTCTTAATGTTTTCTTTAGTCAGTCAGGTAGATAAGACAAAATGTGGAGAACTAAAAGAGTTATTAATATTTTTGCCATATTCATTTACTATTCAAACAAAAAAAGCAATTAAGATCTTCAGTCTAAAAACAATTGACCTATCAGAGTCTTAACAGTATCTTCAAGTAAGTGCCCTTTTATGTGGAATGAAATTACACTGTGTCTTAAAACATCTTTGTTTTAAAAAATCTTTCTTTGATAAATTATGTGACTATAAAACTCTATTATATAATATTTTCCACATTTTGAAATGTAAGTATGTATTTCCGTAGCTTTTGAGTTAACTTAAGGTGTTATTAGAAACCAAAGGATTTATTTTAAACACTCTTGATTTTAGAAAATAGTATATACATGTATATGGGCTTCCCTGGTGGCTCAGATGGTGAAGAATCTGCCTGCAATGCAGGAGACCTGGGTTCAGTCCCTGGGTTGGGAAGGCCCCATGGAGGAGGGCATGGCAACCCACTCTAGTATTATAGCCTGGAGAATCCCCATGGACAGAGGAACCAGGTAGGCTACTGTCTACAGGGTTGCAGAGTTGGACATGAGTGAGTAACTAAGAACAGCACATACATGCATAGGTATAAACATACACATACATGCAGATATGTTACTCACCATATCATAAAATGAGAACAATGTATAATATGAACAGAATGACATAATACAGGAAAATGAAAACAAAATTAAGTATCTTTCTGTTTCTGAATTTAGGTTTTAATTATAGGACAGAAATTTGACCTATTTGGTAATGATTAAAGGCTTTATATAGTGTTTAATATAATTTTTAACACAAATTTTAAATTTGGATATTCTATAAAAATGTGGAGTTTTATTGGGTCCTTGTCTCACTCTATAACTCAGGCAAATAACTTTAGGAAAATCACTTTAAATGTTCAGATTTAATGCTAACCAAAAATTAAAGAACTTTGATAATGATTTCTAAGGTTCATGCCAGGTTAAAATTGAGGAATCTTTCATTCTAATTCTGATTTCCAGTGGTGAGAGACAAGTTGACAATTTTAGCACAGTGAAGAAATACACATTTTATGACAATAAAGAGCTGTTAAACACATAAGGAAACTAATAACATGTATCATACCCTATTAAGAGTACTCATTTAAATATTTTAAAGAATTATTGATGGTTCTTTTTACTGCTGCATGTTTATATATTTTTCTAATGCCTTAAACTAACAAACCAGATAAAGCAAAACTTTTTTTGCTGTGTTAGGTCTAGGTCATGAACATTTATTTTTATATAATACAAAGTACTTTCATTTTTTTAATGTGGCTTCCCTGATAGTTCAGATGGTAAAGAATCTGCCTGCAGTGCGGGAGACCCAGGTTTGATCTCTGGGTCAGGAAGTTCCTCCGGAGAAGGGAATGAATTACTCCAGTAATGTTGCCTGGAGAATCCTATGGACAGAGGAGCCTGACAAGCTACAGTTCATGGGGTCACAAAGAGCTGGACATGACTGAGCAATGAACACCTTCATTTTTATACATGTTTTCCCAAACTGTGCTATTAAAAACTTCAGACATTCACAAAGTAAAATAACTGTAAATATTCATATACCTACTACCTAGATTCTACATTAATTTTCACAATATTAATTTTATTCTATAGTTCTCCATTTATTGACCTCTCTACACATCTCTCTGTCAATATTTGTCTTGTAGTTTTTACGGATATGTTAAAGTAATATGCAGTCATTGATACCTATGAGTGAGTTTCAGGGCATGCTATCCCCCAATACAGCACCTTGGCACACTGAATCTCTTAAGTTGAAGGAGTTTAAGAAAATGGCAGAAGCAGGAAGGTCACTCCGACATTCCTCTTCCTCTTCCTTCTTCTCTGAAAGCGGGAGATAAATCTCCCATACGACATGTACCCTCTCTGTATTAGGAGGTAAAGAGATAGCCTTACCACCAGAGACAGGGAATTTAGGACTGCAAAGGGTCTGTAAACCTCGTTACTTTTCCACGATATCCTACCCGTGGTCCAAAATCCTTTGTCTTGGCAATTCTTTACATACTTTTTGTTTCTTTGACTAAAAAGTATAAACTTCCTGCTTTTGTTCCTTTCGGAGGGTCTTCATTCTTCTGTGGAGGTTCTCATGTACATGTAAAAATTCGCTAAACTTGTATGCTCTTCCCCTGCTGATCTGTCTTCTATCAGTTTAATTCTTAGGCCCAGCCAGAGTTCCACAGAGGGGAGAGGAGAAATTTTCATCCCCTATATCACCATCATCTTGCCATAGTGCTCAGTTACTCAGTCAGGTCTGACTCTTCGTGACCCCACGAACAATAAGCCACCAGGCTCCTCTGTCCATGGATTTTCCAAGCAAGAATACTGGAGTAGGTTGCCACTTCCTATTCCAGGGAATCTGCCCAACCCTGGGATAGAACCTACGTCCCCTGGATCTCCTGCACTGGCAGGCATTATCTTTACCACTGTGCCACCTGGGAAGCCCATATCACCATCACTTTACCCTTAAATACTTCAGCATACATAGCATTAACTAGATTTCAAAATTTTCACCATTCTTTTTTTTTTTCTTTTGAGATGAGGTAACGTGTAATTGTGTGTGTATTTACTTCCCTGGTTGTATTCCCAAGTGCTGTTTAGTTCAGTATAACTCAATGTGTTAACCTGTAAACAAAATAGCTAATAATTATCTTGTTTTGCTTTGTTTTAAAAAACTTGGGTGACTATAGGTTTTCTTCTCTCCTTCCTCTGACTTTACAGCAGAACTTTGTAACACAAGTTACACCGACAAGTTTTCAGGTTTGAAAACTGGAAATTCTATAGTGTGGATAGCTGGAATGAGGAGTGGAAAAAGGAATGTGGGCCTGAGCCACAGCCATTGTTGACAAAGAGGGAGAAGGGTCAGCTCGAAATGAATTAAAAATTTGTACCCCTGGTTCATGAACAGGAAATGAGGAAGTTCTCTACATGGATAGTGACAAATACAGGATGACCCTTGTTTCATTCAGAGATCTTAGCTGCAGAACACAAGATCCTATCTAACTTATAAAAACAAAACATGAATGTATTCTTCTTCAGAACAGCTTCTTTGGGAAGACGGCACTGGAGAACTGTCCCGGTGTACCCAACGAGAATACACAAATATTACACTACCTGGAAACTTTTGGGTATGTTAGAATCTTATCCTCGTGATACCACTTTGTCTGCAAGTGTTTTCTTGATGGAATTCCCATTCGTTTTCTGAAATCAATGTATATTATACCAGTGTTTTCCTGCTAACCTGTCAATTTGGTAATTCTTATATAAACCTGCATGTCCCTGTCCTCTACAAAATCCTGTGTTCCTCACTTCTTTTTTTTGAAAGTTATGTTTAATATCTATTTATTAGAATCAGATATAATTATACTGTTCTCAATTCTGTTTATTTCACTAATTTATAGACTTACAAGAAATAGATCTGTTTCTTACTGTGTTTCTGTAGTTGTGTTTTCTTTCCTTCCTTCCTTCCTTCCTTCCTTCCTTCCTTTCTTCTTTGTCCCAGTAGCTTTGGGGTTTATCACATAATTAGAATATTAGGAGGATAAACCAAATAAATATGAATGTCACTAACCAAAGGAGGTGATACAGTCTTTGGAATTAGTCATATTTCTTTTACGCCCTTGAATAAAAGTGGTAAAGTGAGATAACGTGACAGCTGGACACTGAAACAAAGCTCTATGTGAAAGTGAAATTTGCTCAGTCATGTCTGGCTCTGCAATCCCGTGGACTATACACGGGATTCTGCAGAATATTGGAGTGTGTAGCCTTTACCTTTCCCAGGGGACCCTCCCAACAACAGGGATTGAACCCAGGTCTCCCGCATGAATAAAACTGAAACATCAAGATTTCTAAGCAATTATTTTATAATAAAAAAACAAAGTGCTATGGTCATTATTAAATAGTTGCTTAAAAATCTGGATGTTTCAATTTTATTCAGAGGTTAGAAGCAGTAAAGAATGACTTAAATGCTTCCAACTAAGATGCAGGGGATTATCTTAATGGAGTATGGTTAAGATGTTTCATTTTTATAAGAAGGAAGATCTAGTCACTGGATAAAAGAGGGGACTTATTTAAATTTGTGAGATTTTGAATAATGTACCCTGTTTATGGTGGTTCAGTATTTGAAACAAATCACAAATAACAGAAGTGATACTCTAAACATTTTATATTTTGGAAACATAAATAAGTACACTAGAGCCAAGAAGCAAACTATCAAAATTAATTGCCAAAAGGATTGAATGAAAAGGCATGTACTTTTTTTCATGGAGTTGCAGAATTGATGACTGGCTCATTTCCCCCTGGTTTATAGAATTTAGAAAGGAGAACAGAATGATAGTTATTAATCTAACTGAAAGTGAGCAGTTCATAGATTATGAAAGGGTAGAGGGAATATCAATTTTAAAAGATTATTAAAGGTATTTGTCATAGGGTCAAACAAACTCAGATCATGTCACAAGATCTTAAAGATACCAATCAATGGAAAATCAAGCTGAAGACTTCTTGATGTGAAAAAAAGTTATTGTTGTGAAATTAGGCTTAAAAGATGGTTAGGGTATTTGCTTCTCAATAGATATCTGTTGAAGGAACACTATTATCTTGAAGAATAATTTTTATTTATTGAAGTTATTTATTCTAGAACATAAGGGAGAGACACTGTTTCTTTTGTGTATATTTATTTCTTTTTTACAGTTCAATGATATGCTTATGATCAAAGAGATAAAGCTATTGATTTATGAAAAATGGGACATGTTAATTATATTTTATTAAGTAATAAAACTTTCTGTTTCTTACTCTATAAAATTGTTAAAATTGTGTGAGGTATTTTAATAGCCATCAATTTTTAAAAAATAATTCATCTATAACAGCTAAGAAATCAATGTGAAACTAGGGTATTATGTTTAACACCACGTGTATGCTTTTTAGGAATTTACATATTTTGTTTGTGCTCATTAAAAGAAGTCTCTGAACATCAATCTCAAAATGCCTCTATTTATTAATACTTATTTCTTTTTTACTAGAATGTCAACCATGTTAAGGGCTTCCCTGGCATCTCAGACAGTAACAAATCTATGTGCAATGCAAGAGACCTGTGTTTGATATCTGGGTTGGGAAAAGGGAATTCCTAACCACCCCAGTATTCTTGCTTGGAGAATTCCATGGACAGAAGAGCCTGATGGGCTACAGTTCATGAGGGTGACAAACAGTCAGACACAACTGAGCAAAAAACACTTTCACTTTCAACCATGTTATAAGTCTGATATGTCAACTTATGTTGACCTAGGATACACTGGAAAGTTATACCCTGCTTTCAGAAGCATTTGCCCATTGGTCCTTCATATAGTTAAAAGAAGACACAGACTAATCTAGTAAGCAGTCATTTTGGATATCTGATCATCCTCAAGTTACCAAAAAGTCACAGGGGAGACAGGTAGTCCGGCACCTGAATAAACATCATCCACCAATATCTCCTAGCATCATCCCATTTTAGCATCATGTTTATTAGTTCTGTTAACTTAGCAGAAAGGGATTTAGCACGACCTTTATTGGTGCTATTTTTCTTTTCTTTCTTTTTTTGTGAGAAGATGATAATTCTTGCGTTGTCAGAAAGAAATGCGAAATATTACTTTGATATTTCAGTCATTGTTTGCTGAATTGTAAAGGCTTATCCATAGCTCTTGATGCTACAGACCTTTTGTTAGGAGATTGACCAACACCTGCCTGTGCTCTACATGGACTTCTTTTCCCAGGTCCTCCATGGAAAAAATGAAAACATTCGGGGACACTGAAAGTGGAGGTTCTGACTGGCTCTGTTTATCAAATCAGGAATCTTTCAAAACATTAAAGAGCTTAATATAGATCAGTTCAGTTCAGTTCAGTCACTCAGTCATGTCCAACTTTTTGTGACCCTATGGACTGCAGCATGCCAGGCTTCCCTGTCCATCACCAACTACCGGAGCTTACTCAAACTCATGTCCACCAAGTCGGTGATGCCATCTAACCATCTCATCCTCTGTCATCCCCTTCTCCTCCTGCCTTCAACCTTTCCTAGCATCAGGGTCTTTTCAAATGAGTCAGTTCTTCGCATCAGGTGGCCAATGTATTGGAGTTTCAGCTTCACCATCAGTCCTTCCAATGAATATTCAGGACTGATTTCCTTTAGAATGGACTGATTGGATCTCTTTGCTGTCCAAGGGACTCTCAAGAGTCTTCTTCAACACCATGGTTCAAAAGCATCAAAAGCTGCTAAAACATACCTAATTCTGGAGCAGAAAATACTTCAGACTCCAATTCTTCAGTGAATAATTGCGACTACTTCTCAAATTTCCTCCAGATCCTCAGAGGCATAGCTGTGTTTTCTTTGCTAATTCTTAGGAAATATAAATCGACTATATATGCAGTAGCTGAAATCTAAATTGTATTATTTTTGAAGGGAGTGTCCTGTTTATATCACCACTAAAACTATAATCATTAGGAATGAGGAATTTCTCATCCCTTATCAAGGAGTCAGGTGTTCTAGGTGCTGCTAATCATAAGCTTTAAGATGTTGAAATATTCTACTTGGAACTTCAAAATCGACTCTATCAAAAAAGGATTAATTTGGATCCTTAGATCTCTAAGTTTCTTTCTTTCTCTTTAAAAAAAATGTTATTTACTTATTTGTTTGTTTGCAGTGTGTCTTTGCTGCTGCACACGGGCTTTCTCTGGTTGCACAGAGGGGGGCTACTCTTCATTGCAGTGCATGGGCTTCTCGTTGCATCGTTTCTCTTGTTGCAGAGCTCAGGCCTTAGGGTGCATGAGGTTCAGCAGTCGAAGCACGGGGACTTCAGTAACTGTGGCCCCTGGGCTCTAGAGCACAGGCTCCATAGTTGTGGAGCATGAACTTAGTTGCTCCACGGAATGTGGGATCTTCCAGGACCAGGCACCAAAACCCGGTCTCCTGCATTGGCAGCCGGATTCTTTTCTACTGAGCCACAAGGGAAGTCCTCTAAGTTTCTTTCCTAATAGTGCTCTCAGTTTATTCTTTTCAACAGAACCATTAATTCATTGACATTTTACTCAGCATCAGCAATACGTGAATCGTGAACTACCAGATGGTTTTAGAAAAGGCAGAGGAACCAGAGACCAAATTGCCAACATCCGCTGGATCATCGAAAAAGCAAGAGAGTTCCAGAAAAACATCTATTTCTGCTTTATTGACTATGCCAAAGCCTTGGACTGTGTGGATCACAATAAACTGTGGAAACTTCTGAAAGATACGGGAATACCAGACCGCCTGACCTGCCTCTTGAGAAACCTATATGCAGGTCAGGAAGCAACAGTTAGAACTGGACATGGAACAACAGACTGGTTCCAAATAGGAAAAGGAGTACATCAAGGCTGTATGTTGTCACTCTGCTTATTTAACTTCTATGCAGAATACATCATGAGAAACGCTGGGCTAGAAGAAGCACAAGCTGGAATCAAGTTTGCTGGGAAAAATATCAATAACCTCAGATATGCAGATGATACCACCCTTATGGCAGAAAGTGAAGAGGAACTAAAAAGCCTCTTGATGAAAGCGAAAGAGGAGAGTGAAAAAGTTGGCTTAAACCTCAACATTCAGAAAACGAAAATCATGGCATCCGGTCCCATCACTTCATGGGAAATAGATGGGGAAACAGTGGAAACAGTGTCAGACTTTATTTTTGAGGCTCCAAAATCACTGCAGATGATGGCTTCAGCCATGAAATTAAAAGACGCTTTCTCCTTGGAAGAAAAGTTATGACCAACCTAGATAGCATATTCAAAAGCAGAGACATTACTTTGCCAACAAAGGTCCATCTAGTCAAGGCTATGGTTTTTCCAGTGGTCATGTATGGATGTGAGAATCGGACTGTGAAGAAAGCTGAGCACTGAAGAATTGATGCTTTTGAACTGTGGTGTTGGAGAAGATTCTTGAGAGTCCCTTGGACTGCAAGGAAATCCAACCAGTCCATTCTAAAGGAGATCAGCCCTGGGTGTTCTTTGGAAGGAATGATGCTAAAGCTGAAACTCCAGTACTTTGGTCACCTCATGAGAAGAGTTGACTCATTGGAAAAGACTCTGATGCTGGGAGGGATTGGGGGCAGGAGGAAAAGGGGACGACTGAGGATGAGATGGCTGGATGGCATCACCAACTCGATAGACGTGAGTTTGAGTGCACTCCGTGAGATAGTGATGGACAGGGGGGCCTGGCGTGCTGCGATTCATGGGGTTGCAAAGAGTCAGACACGACTGAGCGACTGAGCTGAACTGAACTAGTGTAACAACATTACCATTGGTCCTGGCAGTTCATCTCACACACTATAACCTGAAGAACATTCTTAATTGTGAACTTCATGTTATTGCCTAACACGGAAAGCATTAAGGTTTCCTAATTTAAGTTATAGTTCAAAATTCTTAGGTTGGTGAAGAAAATTCACCCTGCCTAGAAGTCACTGAGCTATTAGCATTTCATATTATTTCTGTTGAAGGGCTGGAGTTCGTCTTCACAAATAAAAGAAAGAGCAAAATGGTATATTTACTTGCTGAATCATTTGTAGGAAATAGTGTAGAAGTGTTCTTTTTTTGGGGGAATATTCTAAGGATGTGGTTCTAAAACTTTTGTTGTCATAATCCCTTTAAAGGTTTTAAAAGTTACTGAGAGCTTTGGATTATGTTAGTTATATCTATCAGTATTTAAAGTATCAGAAATTAAAACCTAGATATATTTAAAATACTGTTACTAATTCATTTAAAGATGACAATAATTAATCCATTATATATTAATATAAGTAATATTTTTACAAAATTAACTATTTTTCCAAACAAAGAAGGCAAAAGATCTACATTGTTTTACATTGTTTTCAGAACTCTAAAATGTCTGGCTTAATAACTACAGCTAAGTTGTCATGTCTGTTTCTACATTCAATCTGTTGTGATAAGTTGTTTTGATGGAAGATCACTAACAAAATCTGCCCTAAGTTGTTACATAGTTAGAAAAGGTAGGCATATGCTAAGTTTTTTCAGATAACCAAGAATATTCCTTTTAAAGACTGCATTAAAAGTCAATTATTAGTAAGTTCTTACAGGTTAATGATAATATGGAATCTGAAACCATATCAGTACACTTTTTGTGTAAAAATGAGAGTCTCATAGACAAAGAATACCAATATTAACTGTGTAAATAATTTTTACCTGATGAACTATTTGAAAGAGCCTTGAGAACCACTGTATAAGAAATAAGAAATAAACTGGTATATCTATCAGATTGATTGAGACTACGGACTTCAATTTTAGTAAAAGTCCTAGTTTCTCCACTTATATGCTAGATGGCCTAGAGTGGCTTACGATATCTCTCTAGGCAAGACGTCCTTCCTCTAAAATAGGGATGATAATGATGACATGAATTTTAAAATATGGTGTCCATATGTCTGTGGATTTATCTCTGGGCTTTCTATTTTGTTCCATTGATCTATATGTCTGTCTTTGTGCCAGTACCATACTGTCTTGATGACTGTGGCTTTGTAGTAGAGCCTGAAGTCAGGCAAGTTGATTCCTCCCGTTCCATTCTTCTTTCTCAAGATTGCTTTTGCTATTCGAGGTTTTTTGTATTTCCATACAAATCTTGAAATTATTTGTTCTAGTTCTGTGAAAAATGTGGCTGGTAGCTTGACAGGGATTGCATTGAATTTGTAAATTGCTTTGGGTAATATACTCATTTTCACTATATTGATTCTTCCAATCCATGAACATGGTTTATTTCTCCACTATTAGTGTCCTCTTTGATTTCTTTCATCAGTGTTTTATAGTTTTCTATATATAGGTCTTTAGTTTCTTTAGGTAGATATATTCCTAAGTATTTTATTCTTTTCGTTGCAATGGTAAATGGAATTGTTTCCTTAATTTCTTTTTCTACTTTCTCATTATTCGTGTATAGGAATGCAAGGGATTTCTGTGTGTTGATTTTATATCCTGCAACTTTACTATATTCATTGATTAGCTCTAGTAATTTTCTGGTGGAGTCTTTAGGGTTTTCCATGTAGAGGATCATGTCATCTGCAAACAGTGATAGTTTTACTTCTTCTTTTCCAATTTGGATTCCTTTTATCTCTTTTTCTGTTCTGATTGCTGTGGCCAAAACTTCCAGAACTATGTTGAATAGTAGCGGTGAAAGTGGACACCCTTGTCTTGTTCCTGACTTTAGGGAAAATGCTTTCAATTTTTCACCATTGAGGATAATGTTTGCTGTGGGTTTGTCATAGATAGCTTTTATTATGTTGAGGTATGTTCCTTCTATTCCTGCTTTCTGGAGAGTTTTTATCATAAATGGATGTTGAATTTTGTCAAAGGCCTTCTCTGCATCTATTGAGATAATCATATGGTTTTTATTTTTCAATTTGTTAATGTGGTGAAAACTGGTCAACCACTTGTAAAAGAATGAAACTAGATCACTTTCTAACACCGTACACAAAAATAAACTCAAAATGGATTAAAGAACTAAATGTAAGATCAGAAACTATAAAACTCCTAGAGGAGAATATAGGCAAAACACTCTCAGACATAAATCACCGTATGGATCCTCTATGATCCACCTCCCAGAATTCTGGAAATAAAAGCAAAAATAAACAAATGGGATCTAATTAAAATTAAAAGCTTCTGCACAACAAAGGAAACTATAAGCAAGGTGAAAAGACAGCCTTCTGAATGGGAGAAAATAATAGCAAATGAAGCAACTGACAAACAACTAATCTCAAAAATATACAAGCAACTTATGCAGCTCAACTCCAGAAAAATAGACGACCCAATCAAAAAATGGGCCAAAGAACTAAATAGACATTTCTCCAAAGAAGACATACGGATGGCTAACAAACACATGAAAAGATGCTCAACATCACTCATTATTAGAGAAATGCAAATCAAAACCACAATGAGGTACCACTTCACACCAGTCAGAATGGCTGCGATCCAAAAATCTGCAAGCAATAAATGCTGGAGAGGGTGTGGAGAAAAGGGAACCCTCCTACACTGTTGGTGGGAATGCAAACTAGTACAGCCACTATGGAGAATAGTGTGGAGATTCCTTAAAAAATTGCAAATAGAACTACCTTATGACCCAGCAATCCCACTGCTGGGCATACACACCGAGGAAACCAGAATGGAAAGAGACACATGTACCCCAATGTTCATTGCAGCACTGTTTATAATAGCCAGGACATGGAAACAACCTAGATGTCCGTCAGCAGATGAATGGATAAGAAAGCTGTGGTACATATACACAATGGAGTATTACTCAGCCGTTAAAAAGAATTCATTTGAATCAGTTCTGAGGAGATGGATGAAACTGGAGCCAATTATACAGAGTGAAGTAAGCCAGAAAGAAAAACACCAATACAGTATACTAACACATATATATGGAATTTAGGAAGATGGCAATGACGACCCTGTATGCAAGACAGGAAAAAAGACACAGATGTGTATAATGGACTTTTGGACTCAGAGGGAGAGGAAGAGGGTGGGATGATTTGGGAGAATGGGAATTCTAACATGTATACTATCATGTAAGAATTGAATCGCCAGTCCATGTCTGACGTAGGGTGCAGCATGCTTGGGGCTGGTGCATGGGGATGACCCAGAGAGATGTTGTGGGGAGGGAGGTGGGAGGGGGGGTCATGTTTGGGAACGCATGTAAGAATTAAAGATTTTAAAATAAAAAAAAAATTTTTTTTAAATATGATATCTAAATGAAGAAGTTATGCATATAAAATACATGCCACAGTGGTTGATCTATTGTAAATTTTCAGTAAATGCAATCTATTATTTTTTAAATTAATTCACAATATGTGACAGAACTGAAAAATCAGTAAATTATAGAAAATTGAACAGGAATGTAAGCTAAGCAATTTTATGTAGATAATCTATATTTTGGAAGAAGTTTTCAGCCTTCTTGGCCAGAAACTCTAGCTCCAGGGCATCTTTGGGATAAATAAAGCTTCCAGAGAATCCATATGGCCCAAAGTAGGACTGAATTATCACAATAAAAAATGACAGTGAAACAAAAGTCTTAGGAAGCCTGCAAAGAAGATTTTGCCTCAAGTAGTAACAAAACAAAACAAAATATGTTTATACAATTATAAGAGGAACTAACCAAGAGAATGAAAAAAAAAATTCAATTGAACCAATCACAATAGAACTGAGTTGGACAGTGTTTGCCTTGTTTGAGAAAAACATTTTTCTATTCTTTCATTACCACAAGCAGTGTATAGTCCCATGTGATTAACAAAATCATCTTGAAACACTGGCATGCCTTGGCCACAGATGAAGAATTAAATGGCAAATTTAAATTTCCGCCCCTCATCTCATTTAAGAGAGAATGTTGTTGCACTTGGACTCGAGTCTGCCTAATCAAGCGGCACATTTCCTATCACGTCTCACACCTGGCTGACTCCCGTGTGCCAACTGTGCCCAGTGCAATGATATGTCTGGAAGTAATTATTTCTATCCCCCATATAAAGGCATGGGGTATGAAACTCATCACAGGTTTACCTTTTACACAGACTTCATTTTTCATTTTAAATGCTTGTGTGAGTTGCCCTGTGTAGACTCACCTGAGTCCCTAAAGGAGAAATTTTCCCCTAAATTGCAACTGGCATGAGATGTATCAGATAAAGAAAATACCCTTACCAGTTACTCAGTCTTTCCTATGAAGCAGATATACACATTTAATTCTGATAGTGATACTTTTTTCTAAGTGAACAAAGATCAGGGACAGTCGTATTCTTGCTATCATATTTACCATATGATAGGAATATCACCATATTTACCATATTCCTATGTTTTGAAAGGACACTGTTCTCAGGATAAAGGGTCCTGTGAAAAAGAAGTCCCCCATGGCATTGGTCTATGCTCATTATTGTGTGTGTGCTTAGTTGCTCAGGTGTGCTTATTATTAGATTTGTCCAATTTTGGTATATGTGTGAATTCTCCCTCTTTCTCTAACATTTAAATTATAAAAATATAATAGATATATTGATATAGATATAATATTTAAATCTAACTGTACAAACTTAAATCCTTCACATTGACATTATAATGTTCAAATACTTTGCCTTCTGTTAAACCTTTGAGCTACAGACATCGATTAAATCATCTCCTTTTTCAGGACCCGTGGGTATTTAGATTATGATATCTTTGGAGTCTTGTTCTGGCATTCAATCAATGCATGCAAGAGAATATGTTGTATCATATTTAGCAGACTAAGCTCTCTGAGGAAAGGATTAGTGAATAGTTACTGAGTACATTTTAAAAGCAGATTTTCTCTGTAATATCTATGTCTATTCTTAAAACATATAACCGGATATGTTCAAAATACAGATGTAAAAAGGAGAGGTGTTCTAAATAAAGTGTATTCATCTGATCTGCATATTTTGAAAGGCCTGATTTTTTCCTTCTTTCACATTTTATTTTTATATTTTAATTTGAATTTTGCATAATTTAAAAGTGAAATAGATAATCAATACAAAGATCAATTCAGCACAAAATCTATTCATGAAATCAACAAGATTTTCTCAGCAAAATGCTGTAAGAACTAATTCAGTGTCTCCAATTAATGTAATCTATTAAAATATATTTTAATAATAATATATAAGGAAGTATAAATGCATGATATTGAACGAAAATAAGAGGGAGAACAATGTAGTCTTATGTGAAACTAAAATGTGATAATTTTACATAACATTAAATTGTATGCATAATGATAAACTGGAATTCTAGTAAAGAAAATACCAGGCCTTGTAGCCTCCTACTCTATCTGCTTTTGAATCTGATATTATCTGAATGCTTCAGCTATACAGCCACTCATTCAAAAGCACTCTCATCTTGATTCATTTTAAAGAGAGAAAGTGGTCTCTTGTTTGAGGCAGATATATAATAGAGGCATTCTGCTGTTAACCACATGGGGGAGGCCATTTTGACATTAGCTACTATCTTCTCTGACCATTAGAATTCTTATATTCACTGACAGGAGGAGGAAATCCGTGACAACAAATGGCATCAGCTGGCTATCATCTCAGGACCCATATCTTGGGAGATTTGAGTAGTGAGACTGCATTCCAATTTGAAGCAGATAGCTCTTCTTTTCAAACATTGCACAGAAAAACTAAATAATGAAACTTCATTTTTCTATTGATAAAATCATGGTATAGAAGGAGAATTTGCTTACCAATATTCTAACATTGTTGAACTTGCATACAAAATAGAAGTTCAATGTACAAAAATTTTGTAATAGCTATAGAGATGGAAACTAATTACTAGTTTCCAGGGGTTAAAATGGATATGGTGGAAAGAAAGTGAATGTGGTTATTAAGGGACAATAAGAGTGATTTTTGTAGGGTTAGAAGTACTATTCTTTATCCTGATGGGGGTGGTGGATACACTAACCTACAAAAATAGTAAAATTGCATAGAGCTAATGTAGTTTTGCCAGGTAATATTGACGAAAACCATGGAATGAGTATGCAGGGTATCTGTGCATTATTTATTACAACTACAGATGACTCTACAATATCTCAAAATTAATGTTTTTGAAAAGAATATCAGTGTTCTGGTTTCTGGACTAGGATGTAAGGAGGTTGGAAGACTTCACTTTTATCTTTACAACCAGAAAAAAGTTGAGTAAACCAAACATCAATCCTTCTTCTTAGATCTTTTAGAGAATACAGATTACATGTCAAACTACCATTCTTCCAAATTGGAGAGACAGACAGGCAGATACAGAGAATCACAGTTTACCTCCAGAAATGGTTGCTGAAGACAGTACAAGGTCAAAAAACTTGAGTTGCAATTGATAAATTACTGGAGGCTCTTTGTGGACAAACTTGATAATTAAAATTTCAGAGGAAAATTTTAGGGGGTCCCCATGGGGTCGCCAAGAGTTGGACACGACTGAGTGACTTCACTTTCACTTTTCACTTTCATGCATTGAAGAAGGAAATGGCAACCCACTTCAGTGTTCTTTCCTGGAGAATCCCAGGGACAGGGGAGCCTGGTGGGCTGCCGTCTATGGAGTTGCACAGAGTCGGACATGACTTAAGTGACTTAGCAGTAGCAGCAGCAGCACATTTTCTTATAGTTTTCTTCAGGAGCCCTTCTAGGTTTTCATAGTGTACGTCAATGAAAAATGCCCCATTTCCAGATGCAATAGAATAAAACTAGGCATTTTGAAATATACCCAGGACATTGTTGTTTAGTTGCTAAGTCATGTCTGACTCTTTTGCAACGCTATGGACTATAGCCAGCCAGGCTCTTCGGTCCATGAGATTTCCCAGCAAGAATAATGGAATGCCATTTCCTTCTCCAGGGAATTGAACCCATGTCTCCTGCATTTGCAGGCAAATTCTTTATCACTGAGCCACCATGGAAGCCCACTCAGGACATTATGTTCTCCTTAACAAGCCCTGCCCACAAGGCAAACTATTTTACTAAAGACCAACTGACGGGGGTCTCACCAGAGTATAAGCAGTCTGTGTGAAAGGAAATACACAGTTATAGCATGCTTTAGCCTTTCATGCAGGGAAGGGAAATATCCAGCTCCAGCTGCTTCTGGCCCTCTTGTCTCATCTATTACAGAAAACAAAACAAAACAAGGCTGAGAAGCACTTAGGGAAGTCACTGCCCAAGGACACAGACTCATTGAAAGGATGAGACCTGACCATAAGTCTACAGAATATTTCCTCTCCCCACACACCTTGGATGTGACCAGGGGAATACAATGAAACACTGAACATATGAGGTATCATTTAAGAAATCTCCAGGGACATATAAAGACAAAATGAGCTACAAAAACAAAGACATCAGTGATGACTCTGGCACTGTCACTACAGTAAAAGCAACTACAGCTTAACTTCTAGGTAAATAAACACAAAAACTTACATGAAAGACTTCTAAACCTCAGTTCCTCTTACCTGATACAGCATGTCTGGTTTTCTACAAAATTTACAAGGCATATTAGCAGACAAAATTTATACTGTGAAGAGACAAACTAATCATCAGAACCAGATTCAAGTAAGAGAGATGTTTTGGAATTATCACACTGGGAATTTAAAACAAGTATGATTAATAGGGAGAGGGCTCTAATTAAAAAAGTAGACATACAAAAGAAAATATTAGTAATGTAAACTGAGGGATGAATAAGAAAAAGTCAAAAGGAAATGGTGGAAATAGACCCCTTAACAGAAATCTGATGGCCTCATCAATAGATGGGGCATGATTGAGAAAAGAAGCAATGGGTTTGAAAAAATGTTAGGAGAAACTTCTGTAACAGAAATGTGAAAAAAAAGGATGAAAAAATGGACGAAATATTCAAGAACCATGGGACGATTATAAGATGTGCAACATACGTTAATAAGAGTAAAGAAGAAAAAGAAGAAAAATTGTTAAGAAACAAAGGGAATATTTGAAATAATAACAGCAGTACTCCATTTTGAAAAATTAATGACAGACATCAAACCAAAGACCCAGGAAATTTGGCAAACACCAAGCAGGATAATTACTCAAAAATATCTATTCTTAGGCACATTATATTTAAACTAGAAAATCAAAGACTAAAAAATTTGAAAGAAGCTAGAGAGGGAAAAGCATGTAATATAGAGGGGTAAGGATAATAATTACATTGTAGCTCTCTCCAGGAACTATGCAAGCAAGATTTTTTTTTGTCTAGCTATTGATTCTTCTACTACTGCAATTTTGCTTAACACAATCATGGTATTCCACTATTGCGATTTTTGCTTAACACAATAATTGGTTAAAAAAATAGAATTCTATATTACTAAAACTACCACTTGATAGAAAAACTTTAAATCACTTTTAAAAATCCAGATGCATATCAGAATTATCTCATAATTTTTTGAAAAATACAAATGCCCAGGTATTTTTTCCTCCATAGATCCAGATGTGTTTCTAACAAATAGCTAGCCATGTTTAAAAACAACTGGACTATATGATGATCTTTTACTTTTATCTAGTTCGTTTCCTTTTTTTAAATTTCATATTCAGCGCTCCCATTTCATTTAGTTTATATTTTCCAATTTATCTATCATTTTTTATGCTCTTTCTCAAACTTTTATCAAGCATAGTAGGAAAGCTTTTGAAAACAATATTTTAGAAATATTTTGAATATAATATTTTAGAAAACTTATATCCACTCAAAATTTTGATATAGTTCCATATATTTTGGCATCTAGCTGGAATCAAGATTGCCAGGAGAAATATCAATAACCTCAGATACGCAGATGACACCACTCTTATGGCAGAAAGTGAAGAGGAACTAAAAAGCCTCTTGATGAAAGTGAAAGAGGAGAGTGAAATAGTTGGCTTAAAGCTCAACATTCAGAAAACTAAGATCGTGGCATCCGGTCCCATTACTTCATGGGAAATAGATGAGGAAACTGGAAACAGTGTCAGACTTTATTTTTGGGGGCTCTAAAATCACTGCAGATGGTGACTGCAGCCATGAAATTAAAAGACGCCTGCTCCTTGGAAGGAAAGTTATGACCAACCTAGATAGCATATTCAAAAGCAGAGACATTACTTTGCCGACTAAGGTCAGTTTAGTCAAGGCTATGGTTTTTCCAGTGGTCATTATGGATGTGAGAGTTGGACTGTGAAGAAAGCTGAGTGCCGAAGAATTGATGCTTTTGAACGGTGGTGTTAGAGAAGACTCTTGAGAGTCCCTTGGACTGCAAGCAGATCCAACCAGTCCATTCTGAAGAAGATCAGTCCTGGGTGTTCTTTGGAAGGAATGATGCTGAAGCTGAAACTCCAGTACTTTGGCCACCTCATGCGAAGAATTGACTCATTGGAAAAGACTCTGATGCTGGGAGGGATTGGGGACAGGAGGAGAAGGGGACGACAGAGGATGAGATGGCTGGATGGCATCATTGACTCGATGGACGTGAGTCTGAGTGAACTCCGGGAGTTGGTGATGGGCAGGGAGGCCTGGCGTGCTGCAATTCATGGGGTCACAAAGAGTCGGACACGACTGAGTGACTGACTGAACTGATTCCTGCTAAAAGTCTAGAAAATTTATTTTCTTGTGATTTTAAATTTTTAAATGATGTTTGAAGAATTCAGTTCTAAGAATATAAAGAAATATTATGTTGTTAAAAAAAACACACACACACACACCCAGGATACAGTATTATTAACTAATGTATAGATTTTGTTCAAACCTCACAAAATTTTATGCTAAAGTCCATTATTTGTTTTCATACCTTATTCAAGACTCCACATTGTATTTAATTGCATTGAGCACCTCCAGCTGCATGCAACAAATTTTGGTAAATTCTGTTTTCATTTTTATTATATTAGAGATATTTTCTAGTTTTCCTTGCTATGACTTCTTAGATAAACCATTCTCATTTAAAAGTGGACATTTAATTTCCAAATACATATAATCTTTTAAAAGTATCTTTGATATTAATTTCTCTTTTAAGTGTTTTCTTCTCTGCAGTTACCCTTTGTGTTTTTTCAGTCTTCTAACTTTATTTCAATGGCTAAGTCAAAGATCTCTCTTGGTAAACTTCACATTGCACTTGAAAATATGTGGGTTATTTTCAAATATCTTGATATTGATCTCTAACATAACTCCACAGTAATAAGAGGACAAAATCTGTATGATTTCAGAACTTTTAGACCATGAAATCTCTGTACCTGGTCTTATGTCTCTGGATATGTTTCAGTGTCTCCTAGTTTATAGTCTATGGGAATCTGAATAGAAATTGTATACTACTATTGTGTGAAAATTGTATAAATCTTAATTATGTTGAATTGGTTCATAACACTTTTCAGGTCTGCTATAGTCTTTTACTTTTCTGTACATTCATTCTATTAATTTCTGAGAGTTTGACATTGAAACTCCAACTCAAAATTTTAATATATTTACTTAAAACAAACAATTGTAATATATAGTGGAGTGATACGTAACTTTGTACTGTATTTTCCAAGTCTCCTGTAAATGTCATCATATTTTCATAATATAAAAAATAAACAAGAAAGACAAAAAAGAAAAAAAAACACTATAAGCAAAAAAGGAGTACAGTGAAATATTTTAAGTATTGAAAGAACAACTACTGATCCAAAATCTATATCCAGTGAAATCACCCTTCAAAAGCAAAAGACCAATAAAACTTTCTCAGACTAACAAACATTGAGGAAATTTATCACCAGTAAACCTGACTTAAAAGAAATGTAAAATTCTTTACAGAGAATGAGAATGTCAGAAACTCAAACATATATGAATAACGGAAGAACATTGGAAAATAATGCATAAGTATAAAATAGAATCTTTTATTTTTTCTTATTCTTAATTTATCTTGCAAATAACCATTTATTCAAAATAGCAATAGCAACAATATTACAGTAATTATAACTCATGAATAATTGTGAGTGACAGGAATGCTCTAAGAAAGGACATGAAAAACCCATTTTAAAAGTGTATCATTAAAAAGAGGCAGAAAAGAATGGAAAACACACAACCAAATAAAGGGAACAAAAATCAAGGACAAAGAATAGAAAACAGAACAATTATGACAGTGACTATGTAGGATGCTAATCATAGTATACCAGCTATCATTTTATGTGTCAATGGTCTCAATATACCAATTAAAATATAGAGGCTGTCAGACTGGATTAACAAAGAAGAACCACCAACATCTTATCTAAAGTAAGCCCATTTAAAAATAAAAGACACAGATAGTAAAGGGATGGAGAAAGAGAGACCATGCTGACATTAATCAAAAGAAACCTAGAGTAGCTATATTAACTTCAAAAGAAGCAGAATTCAGAGCAGGGAAATTTATTAGAGATAAAGAAGGACATTATGCAATGATAAAGGGGTCACTTCCTCCAAAAACATAATAATCTGTAACAGGTATGAATCTAAAAAAGAAACTGTCCAAATAAATGATGCAAAAAAGCAGGACTGCAAGGAAAAATGGACAATTTCAATACTATGTGGAGACTTTAATACCCCCTATCAGTAACTGACAGACCAAGCAGGCAGAAAATCACTAAGAACACAGTTGAACTTAACAGTACCATTGATCTACTGGATCTAACCGACATTTATAGAATAATTCATCTAAAACTAGCAAATTACACATTTTTTTCGAGCTCACAGGGAATATTTATTGAGAGAGACCACATTCTAGGCCATTAAACTCAACCCAAGAAGCCCTTTAACAACTTTACACATTTAATAGGCTAAAAAGCATACAAAGTATGTTCTCATACAACAATGGATTGAACTAGAAATCAACACCAGAAAAAGCTAAAAGCAATAAAATAATTTGGGGATTAAGCAAAACTTCTAAATAATAAGTGGACAAAGAAAAAAACTCGAGAAATTTAAAAATATTTAAATAGGTTAAAACACAACTTATTAAATTTGAGGGATGTAGAAACAGCAGTGTTTAGCAATTTATATAGTACTGAATGCATCTACTAGAAAAGAAAAAAAAATCTGAATATCAATAATTTAACTTCCAGCTAAGAAACTAGAAAAAGAGGAAATTAAATCCAATCTAAACAGATAAAAAGAAATAATAAAAATTTAAATATAGGGAGAGGGCGGGATGATTTGGGAGAATGGCATTGAAACATGTATAATATCATATAAGAAATGAATCGCCAGTCTAGGTTCGATGCAGGATACAGGATGCTTGGGCTTAGTGCACTGGGATAACCCAGAGGGATGGTATGGGAGGGAAGTGGGAGGGAGGTTCAAGAGTGGGAACTTATGTACACCCGTGGTGGATTCATGTTAATGTATGGCAAAACCAATACAGTATTGTAAAGTAAAAAAATAAAATAAAATAATAATTTAAAAAAAAAAGACAGGTGCACCAGAAAACATGAAAGAAAAAAAAATTTAAATATAAAGTAATAAAATTGAAAACAAAAGACAGAGAAAATAAACACAGTCAAAAGTTGGTTCTTTGAAAATATTTACATTAAATTAAAAACCTTAAAATTATTACCCATGCTAGGGAAAAACAAACAAACAAAAGATACAACTCACCAATATCAGAAAATAAATGAGTGGTCATAAATACTGACTCCATGAATATTAAAAGGGTTAAAAGTAATATTATAATCAACCCTAATGCCCACAAAGTTGATAACCTAAATGTAATGGACCGAGTCCTTGAAAGACACAACCAAAACTCAAATAAAAATAAATAATTGAGAATCTGGACAGTTCTATAGCCTTTAAAGAAACTGAATTCATTATTAACAGCCTTCTAAACCTATCAAAACACCAGCCCCAAATGGGCTCCCTGGTGGATTCTATAAAACATTTATGAAAGAAATTACATCATTTTTACAGTCTCTTTTGGGAGATAGAATTAGAAGGAAAACTTCCTACTCAATCGGAGGCCAGTGTTACTCTGATATCAACACAAGGAAAAGGCATTAAAAGAAAAAAAATACCACAGACCAATTGCCCTCATAAATATAAATGCAAAACTCCTTAAAAATGTTAACAAATTAAATCCAACAGTCTAAAAATAATTATACACCACAATCTAGTGGAATTTTCCCCACATATTCAAGACTGGTTCAATGTTTAAAAATAAATCTGTGTAATCCAACAAGTAAACAGGCAAGAGAAGGAACAGCATCTGATCATATCAAAAGATGCAGAAAAAGCATTTGACAAAATCCAACACCCATCCGTGACGAAAACTATTAGCAATCTAGGAATAGAGCAGAATTTCCTCAACTTGATCAAGAATATCTAGAAAACACTTAAAGCTAAAAGGAAAACTAAATGCTTTCCTGCTAGAATCAGGAATAAGACAAGTATGCCCCCTATACACCTCTGTATTTCAACAGTGGAAGTTCTAGATAACAGAATGAGATAAGAAAAGGAAATAAATGGAACACAGATTAGGAAGTAAGTAATAAAACTTTTTATTTACAGATGATATAATTTCTCTGTAGAAGATCCCAAAGAATCAGCATTCAAAGAACCTTATTGAAACTAACAAGTGATAATACCAAGTTTGCAGGGGACAAAATTAACTTTCAAAAGACCATTGCTTTCTTATACATCAGTAATAAACAATTAAAATTTGAAATTAAAAATGCAGTACCACTTAAATTAGCATTCAAATAGGAAATATTTATGTATAAATCTAAGAAGATATTTATAAGTTCTATATGAGGAAAACTATGAAATTCTGATAAAAGAAATTTTAAAGAGCCAAATAAATAGATATTTGGTACTGATGGATAGGAAAACTCAATATTATCAAGGTATCAGTTCTTCCCAACTTTAACTATAGTTTAAGTGCAGTCTTAAAGTTCCAATAACATGTTGTTTATAGATATCAACAGTTTCTGAGGTTGAAACAGAAAGGCAAACAACTCAGAACAGTGAACATGACCTAGAAGGGCAAGAACAATGTCAGGAGACTGGCATAATCTAACTCCCAGACTTAGTAAACAGCAACAGTAAATGAGAGAGTACAGTATTGATGAAAGAAGAGATAAATAGATCAAGGGAACAGAATAGACAGCCAAGAAATGGGTCCACCCAAATATAATTAAATGATCATTAACAAAGGAGCAAAGGTGATTTGATGGAGGACAGCTTTTTCAATAAATGGTGCTGAAACAATTAGACTTCCATTTTCAAAAAAAAAAAATCTATCACAGATTTCACACATTTCACAAACCTGAACTGACAATGGATCATAGGTCTAAATGTACAATACAAAACTATGAAACTCATAGAAGACCACATAGAAGAAATCGAGGTGACTGAATTGATGAGTTTTTAGATAAAACACCAAAAGCATAATTTACAAAAGAAAAAACTGGAAAGTTGGACTTTACAAAAATTGAAAACTTTTACTCTGTGAAAGAGAATGAAAGCACAACTGAATGGGAGAAAAATCTTTGCTAAATACATATCTCATAAAAGCCTGGTATCCAAAATATAAAAAGAACTCAAACTCAGCAATATGAAACCAGATAATTCGATTAATAAATGGGCAAAGGACCTGAGCAGATAGTTCATCAAAACATATACAGATGGCAAATAAATATATGAAAAGGTGCACAATATCATATGCCACTAAACTGCAAATTAAAAGACCAATGGTATACCACTGTACAACTATTAGATTGGCTAAAACACTGACACAGCAATGCTGGTAAGGTTTGCAGCTAAAGGAGTTTGTATTCATTGCTAGCGGGAAAATCCACTTTGGATGGCAGTTTGGCAGTTTCTTACAAAGCTAAACATACTGTCACCATATGACCCAGGAATTACGTTTCTTGGTGTTAACTCAAATGAGTTGAAAGTATATGTTCACACAAGAAGTTGCATGTAGTTATAGCAGCTTTATTCAGAACTGCCAAAATTTGGAAGTAACCAAACAATGGTACATTCATATACACCACTCTTATGGTAGGAAGTGAAGAGGAATTAAAGAGCCTCTTGATGAAAGTAAAAGAGGAGAGTGAAAAAGCTGGCTTAAAACTCAACATTCAAAACATAAAGATCATGGCATCCAGTCCCATCACTTTTATGGCAAATCACGGGGAAACTTTGGAAACAGTGACAGACTATTTTCCTGGGCTCCAAAATCACTGCAGATAGTGACTGTAGCCATGAAATTAAAAGACACTTGATCTTTGGAAGAAAAGTTATGACCAACCTAGACAACATATTAAAAAGCAGAGACATCACTTAGCCAACAAAGATCCATCTAGACAAAGCTATCGTTTTTCCAGTAGATATGTATGGATGTGAAAGTTGGACCCTAAAGAAAACTGAGCACTGAAGAATTAATGCTTTTGAACAGTAGTATTGGAGAAGACTCGTGAGAATCTCTTGGACAGCAAGGAGATCCAACCAGTCCATCCTAAAGGAAATCAGTCCTGAATATTCATTGGAAGGACTGATGCTGAAGCTGAATCTACAGTACTTTGGCCACCCGGTGTGAAGAGCTGACTCATTTGAAAAGACACTGATGCTGGGAAAGACTGAAGTCAGGAGGAGAAGGGGATGACAGAGGATGAGATGGTTGAAGGGAATTACTGACTTGATGGACATGTGTCTGAGCAAGCTCTGGGGGTTGGTGATGTACAGGGAAGCCTGGTGTGCTGCAGTCCTTGGGGTCGCAGAGTCGGACATGACTGAGCAACTGAACTGAACTGGAATAATGGTACGTTCATATAATGGAATATTATTTAGTGATAAAAGGAAGAAATGAGCTATCATGCTAGAAAATCATGCAGAAAACTTAAATGCATATTTCTAAGTGAAAGAAGCCATTCTGAGAAGACTACATACTATACAGTCCAGGTATATGATACTCTGAAAATGTAAAACTATGGAGACAGTAAAATAAGTCAGTTGTTACTTGTTTGGGTGGAGGGAGGGATGAACAAGGGGAGCACAGCGGATTTTTAGAATAGTGAAATTACTCTTGATGGTCCTATAATGGTGAATGTATATCACTAAACACTTGTCAAAACCCACTGAATGTGCACCACGAAGTGAATCCAATTCTAAACTATAAACTTTAGTTAATAATAATGTGCAAATCTTGTCTCATCAATTGTAACAAAATGCACCACACCAATGCAAGAAGTTAATAAGAGAGGAAACTGTTTCTGTGTGTAGGATGTAGAGGGTCTGGAGGTATCTGTGAATTCTCTGTACTTTCAGACCAATTTTCCTATAAACCTGAAATAGCTCTAAAAAAAAACTCTATTTATAAAAGTGTACTAGCTTAAATGTCATGTTAATTAAGAAGTTAAAGGATTATACCCTTAATAAATAATTATACATTCCAAAATACGAGCTCTTGAGGAAAATAGTATATTTTCATATAACATCTTTACATAAACAGAGTAAGCTTAACTGTAAATCAAACTACTGCCAAAAAAAGTAAAGGCTTGATATTTACTATTGTGAATACAGTAGAAAAGGGCACAGCTTTTCAAAATATACATCATAATATTTTAAAACTACTGCCATTTTTTATGGTAAAACATTTTCCCAGAAGAACATGTTTAGTTTGATAATTAAAAAATGGAATTAAAAACATCACATACTGTGTATGGAAAAGGGTTTAGAAACATATTTAGCCTCATAAAGTAAGATAGACATCTATACTTCTAAACCTTTCACACAAACGCAGGGCTCTGTTTTAATGAAGCATCAGGTAAACAGGGAATAGATTTTTGCCACAAATTACTAAGTTTCTTCTCTGCCAGCTATGGGCCCAAAGAGATGCCATTTACTGAGAATATATGCCAGTTTCTACTGCTAAGTAATTTAATATGATTATTTTATTTTGTTATCACAAAATGTTGAAATATGCATTTAGTTGTTTCCTTCAAGGAGGTAAAAAAATTCAAAACATTTGTGAGCCTGAGATTTGAATTTAATTTATTTGATTATAAGAAGTTGTATTAACCATTATTCCCTGCCTCTTTAGTAATTTATTTAACTAATAATGACTAACCTTAGATGATCTATGTATAATAAATTACATTTTGGAACTTGCCATGGGTTAACAATTTTTTTATACAAACCCGCAAGTCAGTGATGGCTTCCCCAGTGGCTCAATGAAAAAGAATCCAGCTGCAGCACAAGAGATACAAGGGACACCGGTTCAATCCCTGGGTTGGGAAGACCCCCTGAAGCAGGAAATGGGAACCAATTCCAGGAATCTTGCCTGGAAAATCCCATGGACAGAGAAGCCTGGCGAGCTACAGGGGGTTGCCTAAGAGTTGAACATGACTGAGTGGACTAAACAACAAGTCAGTGAAGCTACAAAACCAAATCGGTTAAGAAATTCAAGAAACCACTGTTTAAAAATAAAAATAGCAAGATTTATAAGAAACTCAATTTTCATATCATTAATCTTATGAAGGATATAAAATTGTGTCTATAATTTGACTATACACAAAAATCAACTGCAGGTGAATTAAAGACTTGAATATTAATTTTTTGAATATGTCAAATTATAGAGGAATATAAAGCAAATACATTTTTTAACTTAAGGTGAAGTAATGCTCAAAATTCTCCAAGCCAGGCTTCAGCAAGATGTGAACTGTGAACTTCCTGATGTTCAAGCTGGTTTGAGAAAAAGCAGAGGAACCAGGGATCAAATTGCCAACATCTGCTGGATCATCGAAAAAGCAAGAGAGTTCCAGAAAAACATCTATTTCTGTTTTATTGACTATGCCAAAATCTTTGACTGTGTGGATCACAATAAACTGTGGAAACTTCTGAAAGAGTACCAGACCACCTGACCTGCCTCTTGAGAAACCTATATGCAGGTCAGGAAGCAACAGTTAGAACTGGACATGGAACAGCAGACTGGTTCCAAATAGGAAAAGGAGTACATCAAGGCTGTATACTGTCACCCTGATTATTTAACTTCTATGCAGAGTACATCATGAGAAGCGCTGGACTGGAAGAAGCACAAGCTGGAATCAAGATTTCCGGGAGAAATCTCAATAACCTCAGATATGCAGATGACACCACCCTTATGGCAGAAAGTGAAGAGGAACTAAAAAGCCTCTTGATGAAAGCGAAAGAGGAGAGTGAAAAAGTTGGCTTAAAGCTCAACACACAGAAAACTAAGATCATGGCATGTGGTCCCATCACTTCATGGGAAATAGATGGGGAAACAGTGTCAGACTTTATTCTGGGGGTCTCCAAAATCACTGCAGATGGTGACTGCAGCCATGAAATTAAAAGACGCTTACTCCTTGGAAGGAAAGTTATGAACAACCTAGATAGCATATTCAAAAGCAGAGACATTACTTTGCCAACAAAGGTCCGTTTAGTGGAGGCTATGGTTTTTCCAGTGGTCATGTATGGATGTGAGAGTTGGACTGTGAAGAAGGCTGAGCACCGAAGAATTGATGCTTTTGAACTGTGGTGTTGGAGAAGATTCTTGAGAGTCCCTTGGGCTGCAAGGAGATCCAACCAGTCCATTCTGAAGGAGATCAGCCCTCGGTGTTCTTTGGAGGGAATGATGCTGAAGCTGAAACTCCAATACTTTGGCCACCTCATGCGAAGAGTTGACTCATTGGAAAAGACCCTGATGCTGGGAGGGATTGGGGCAGGAGGAGAAGGAGACTACCGAGCATGAGACGGCTCGATGACATCACTGACTCAATGGATGTGAGTTTGAGTGAACTCCGGGAAAATGATGAGATCACATTACAAGAGTGTGGAATGAGACTCCTTTGCATGATAATCTTTGGAAAATGCAGTATGCCAAAGATAGGGAAAGAGTACTTAGGTAAAATAAATGTACTAACCATAAAATAATACAACTACAACTACAAATACAACTACATCAGAATGAAACATTTATATTTATTAATATACAATCATTTTGGGATTTTTTTTTAATATCTTGAAAATTTGAACTTTCCAACATATCTACCCTGCAGTTCACCAGTTCTTTATTCAGGTATATACTTTCAAAAGATACTTATACATTAATAACTAGGAGATGTGTCCAATATTGTACAGGAGCCATTGTTCATAATGGCAAAAGCCTTGGGAAAATCTATCAACTATTTGGGATAAGCAATTTGTGATATATTCATTCAACTGATGAAATGCTATAGTAGTGGAATTGAGGGATATCCACATTGCTAGAGTTGAAAAAAGTGAGATTAGTTCTAGAAGAATACATCAGTCAGTTCAGTTCAGTTCAGTCGCTCAGTCATGTCCAACTCTTTGTGACCCCATGAACCACAGCACGCCAGGCCTCCCTGTCCATCACCATCCCTTGGAGTTCACTCAGACTCACGTCCATCGAGTTGGTGATGTCATCCAGCCATCTCATCCTCTGTGGTCCCCTTCTCCTCCTGCCCCCAATCCCTCCCTGCATCAGAGTTTTTTCCAATGAGTCAACTCTTCACATGAGGTGGCTAAAGTATTGGAGTTTCAGCTTCAACATCAGTCCTTCCAGTGAACACCCAGGACTGCTCTCCTTCAGAATGGACTGGTTGGATCTCCTTGCAGTCCAAGGGACTCTCAAGAGTCTTCTCCAACACCACAGTTCAAAAGCATCAATTCTTCAGTGCTCAGCTTTCTTCACAGTACATAGTATAATCTAAAGTTTATAAAGTCCAAAAAAGCAAAAATAATGAACGTATTGTTAAAAACTTGAATAATAATATTTAAATGTAAACTTTTAAAATAAAAATCAGTGTAAAAATCATTGACAAATAAAATCTCAAAAATTTAAAATCAAAGAAAAGCAGATTATGCAATAGCATGTCTAGCCATATTGAAGCTTGAGGCAAAGACATATCTTTAAATTGGTAAGTTAGATCCTAAATTGGTAAATCTCACCCCTCCCTTTTAAAAAATAAGTCAGTAGTATCAAGTAAATTTTAAACTGACACAGCAAACTTGAGTCCATTATAAAGAAATGCTTGTATATGTGCACAAAAGTAGATGTACAGACATTCTTTGGAGTAACTATTCTTTGATGCAAAATAAATTATGCTACATAAAACCAATAAATTATGATATGTAAAATAATACCCATAGGTTATTAAAAAATAAAGCCTAAATATGAGTTATATTTTCCGGTATTTATTTTTAGTTTACGCATATACAGAAAAATTGGGCTTCCCAGGTGGCGCTAGTGGTAAAGACCCCACCTGCCATTGCAAGTGACGTAAGAGGCGCACTTTCAATTCCTGGATTGGGAAGATCCCATGGAGGAGGGCATGGCAACCCACTTGAGTATTGCCAGGAGAATTCCCTGGACAGCGGAGCCTGGAGGGTCACATAGAGTCTATAGGGTCCATAGAGTCAGACAGTCACAGAGAGTCAGACACGATTGAAGAGACTTAGCACAACACAGCACACAGCACAGAAAAATTAACTAGGAAAATCTATTTCAAAATTTAAATAGCCATTACCTTTGGGGAGAGATTGACAAAGAGTAGGGAAGAGGGCTATTGCCATTCTCAGAGACTCAAATGTTAGAACTTTTTACAAGACCAACACATTACTTGGTAATTAAAAAGAATAACCCTAAATTAGCATTATTAGAAATAATGTAACAGAAACTGCAAAACATGATTGCAATTAGGGACACTGAATTAGAAATGGTATTTTTCTTTTGCTGAATATTTGTGATCAAATGACATTTCATAAAACATTTCCAAAACATTATTTACTAAACCCACATTTTACCAGGTTCAGTTCTATAGTAGAGAAATTCAAGACAGCTTTTGGCTAGTTGACTCTTAAAAAGTGAGTCAAAACTATTCTAAAGTGTTTGGATGAATTTAATGCCTTTGACAGAGGTCTAAATTCTGGCCCAGGAGGTGAGTCCCTTCACTTTCTACCACTATTTGCACGTCTCTGTTGTTAATGAAATTAAACATATCCATGAGAAGGCCCATTTTCATTATTTAAATAAATCAAGCTTTCTGCACATTATCACTTCCCCCTTTAATTATTTGAGTCAAAGAAGTCGGAGTCCTAAATATGAGAAGGAAAAATATCTTAATGAAATATTTTCATAATATTGTTTACTTTAGATGAATACATTTATAATTTCAACTGTTCCTTTAAGCTAATAGTAACAATCTCATAAATTCATATTCCAGTTTAAATTCTAGAGGTTGCATTGATACACTTTTAATAAAATAGAGGAAAAATATATAAAGATATAATTGGGAGAAAATAACATGAGATTTCATAATAAGAAGTCATTTTATTCACTCATGTTTTCTTTTAGGAAAGGAGTATATTTAAGCAAGTGCTGTAGGAAAGGAGTTCCTAGTTTAAATGTGTGGTAGAAATGTGTAGGGTGCTAGCTGTTTTGCATACATGGGAAGAAGAACATGTTTGTTTCTAAAGCAAGTTAGAGAGAAAAATAGGTAGGAGAGGGAATGGAAATTGAATTGATGAGACCAGAAAAACCATAAGCTATATGATACAATCATATTCAAAGTTACTTATCCCAGGGGCATAAAAGCATTCAATAAAATTATCCAAGTAACTTTTTGGGGGGGATTTTTGATAGGGCTGACACTTTATCCAGATTGATTTGGGGTAGAAGAGAGGCAGGAAATGCATATGGATGAAAAAATATTAATGAATTCTTAGAATTCAAAGAATTTACAAGATTGTGCAATGTCAGTTCACATCAAGTTTAACTAGCTCTCCAAAGGCCAGAGGGTTCTCAGTTAGTACCTGAGTTTTTACGCTACTAAAAATCATTTATATATTATATACATACATGATTTTCCATCTTCTTAGCACTGGATAATTCCAAAGTAATATGTCCATGTATAATTAAAATAATTACATTATTCCTGGCCATCCCCAAACATACTTAGTATACAAATAAAAGTAATTGTTAGCTGAATCTACGAAGCCACACAGTAAGGAATTAATCCAGATCAAACTGAGGTGAAGGTGAAAGTCACTTAGTCATGTCTGACTCTGTGAATGTGCATGACTTGATTTGCTCTTTCCTGAGGAGCTTCAGCATCAGTCTTTCCAATGAATATTCAGGACTGACTTCCTTTAGGATTGACTGGTTGGATCTCCTTGAAGTC
The DNA here is from genome assembly GCF_016772045.2 of Ovis aries. NCBI lineage: Eukaryota > Metazoa > Chordata > Mammalia > Artiodactyla > Bovidae > Ovis > Ovis aries. The sequence goes on along the minus strand of NC_056055.1, from coordinate 91,708,170 downwards.
CAAAGGACTCTCAAGAGTCTTCTCCAACACCATGGTTCAAAAGCATCAATTCTTTGGCACTCAGCTCTCTTCACAGTCCAACTTTCACATGCATACATGACCACTGGAAAAACCATAGCCTTGACTAGATGGACCTTTGTTGTCAAAGTAATGTCTCTGCTTTTTAATAAGCTGTCTAGGTTGGCCATAGCTTTTCTTCCAGGGAGCAAGTGTCTTTTAATTTCATGGCTGCAGTCACCATCTGCAGTGATTTTAGAGCCCAAGAAAATAAAGTCTGTCACTGTTTCCACTGTTTCCCCATCTATTTTCCATGAAGTGATGGCACCGGTGATGGGACAGTGTGTAAAACTGTTTTACCCAGTGTCAACACAGTAAGTAGTCAGGAAGCACCTATTATGTGTTTGGCTAAGTCAGAGCTGGTATACCCAGTCTACAAAGTCATCTTTTCCTAATTCTCTATGTTAGAGGCAGCCGGACAGTTTTAAAATATCATGTGTGCTTAGTCACTCAGTTGTGTCCGACTCTTTGGGACCCTATGAACTGTAGCCTGCCAAGCTCCTCTGTCCATTGGGATTCTCCAGGCAAGAATTCTGGAGTGGGTTGCCATGCCCTCCTCTAGGGGATATTCTGAACCCAGGGATCAAACCAAGGTCTCCCACATTGCAGGTAAATTCTTGACCATTTGAGCCACCAGGGAAGCCCCTCGAAGTATCATACTAAAAATACATTTTTATATCTTTGTTTATTTATATATTTATCTCTTGTCTTTATCTTTCTATCTTCATTGTCTTTATCATGTACTATCATATTCTATTTTTAATATTCTATTGTTTATCCATATACCTATTCACCATTTATCTATGTAACTCATATAACTCCAGTCTTCATCTGTTCATACTCAGTTTACCTTTTCCAGATTCCTGAGAGCTGACCCTGGCTGGTCTCAGGCTCATATTGCCATGTCCATCCAGCTTCATGCCAACATATATAGCAAAAAGGAAAGGAGGCCAGGGAACAAGTAAAAAAGTTTAGCTGGGAAACGTTTTCCTTGATCTTATTCTCTGTATTTGGAGTGAAGTTTATGTTGATAGTATTTACTTCAACAGCAAAGGATGTTTTGTTTCTTTTTACTCAATTGCTAAACTTGGATAGAAAAGGGAAAAACTGTACCTCTTATTTTTTTTCCCAGACTATAAAGCTTGAATAAAATTTAAATACTCATAGACGTAGATCTAGGGCTGGCCAGCTGTTCCCTGCAGATGGATAGTTGTAATGACTCCCTGGGTTCCATCGCCCTAAAACATACTTTAAAAAAAGGTTGTGATGTGAACATAGCACCTGCCCTATCACACATGTCTCCAGCATCTGGAATGCAGCATAACCAAGACTTTGACTCAATGTTTTATTTACTCCAGTTTTGCTGCAAGGAGGAGAAGGCAGTGGCACCCTACTCCAGTACTCTTGCCTGGAGAATCCCAGGGACAAGGGAGCCTGGTGGGCTGCCATCTATGGGATCACGCAGAGTTGGACACAACTGAAGCGACTTAGCAGCAGCAGCAGCTGCAAGGAACTTAAAAAAATCTTTCAAAAATCATCTGAAAGATATCATGACCCATACAAAGAGATAAAATAATATTTATATCTTAATAACACTAAGTATATAAATAATATTTGTGATGTTTTTAAAAAGAGAGTACTTTATATTTTTCAAGGATATTCTAGGCTCTGAAGTAAATTTGCATTATCTCTTTGCATATTTTTTCTTTAATTTCATGAAACATGGCTAAATGTACTTCATATAAACTTTTTGACTTCTCAAGAAAATATCAGAACGGTGCACCTATTGACTACTTTAACACTTCAATATAATATAATTTTTGAGGACAGGGAATGCTATAAAACATGCTAGAAACAGACATAATATACCTGAAATCTTATTAGTTTTAGTTTGTGCAATTATATACGTGTGTGTGTGTTAGTCTCTCAGTCCTGTCTGATTCTTTGTGACCCCATGGACTGTAGCCTGCCAGACTCCTCTGTCCATGGAATTCTCCAGGCAACAATACTGGAATGGGTACCCATTTCCTTCTCCAGGGGATCTTCCCAGCCTAGGGATTGAACCTGGGTCTCCTGCACTGCAGGCGGGTTCTTTACTGTTTGAGCTACCAGGGAAGCCCTAATTATATATATATATTAGTGAAGTATACAATGGGGATATCTGACATTTATATACAAATTAAGCAATACAGAATTTCTGATGTATTCTTACTATTTTCATAGCACAAAGCATACTACAGCATTCTAACATGAGTCAAAGGAAGTGTAGTTTTAATTCTTTGAATAAAAAAAATCAGATAGCTAAAAATTGGCTTAACCTATCGATCACATTACTTTAAAAAAGAAACCCTCAAAATTATCCTAAAATGTCTTGTATCTGTAACGTACATTTTTTTGTTTCAAAAATAAACTCTCAAAAATGTATTTTTGATTTTGCGTTAATGAGCTTTCTTTTGGTTCAAAGGAAACATTGGTAGTAGCATAAACATCTGAAAGTACAACAGCCATTACAAAGTAGTGTTTGCTGCTACTACAGTTGTAGTTAAAATAGATGATTGTCAGCCTCATACTAGTGAATTAGCAATAAATACCTTGTGTTGTATTCTTGTACAATGAATTCATGTATGAATTTATGAGTGAATTTATGTCTGAAGCCCTGTATGTACCAGGGCTTCCCTGGTTGCTCAGACAGCAGAGAATCTGCCTGTAATGTGGGAGATCCGGGTTTGATCCCTGGGTTTGGAAGATTCCCTGGAGGAGGGCATGGCAACCCACTCCAGTATTCTTGCCTGGAGAATCCTCACGGAGAGAGGAACCTGTTGGGTTATAGTCCATGGGGTCACAAAGTGCCAGACATGACTGAAGCGACTAAGCACAGCACAGCATGTATTATAACTCTAGGAAGGAATACATTATTGTCTAGTACAGATACATACATATGATACAAACCATGTGCTTGAGACAAAAAAATACTGCAAATCACACTCACTATATAGTAATACACTTGGCAACAGTGTCGCAACTAGAAAACAATACTTGTCTCAACAGTTGCCTTCCATGAAACCCTCCTACTTCCATCAGTTTTATTTCAACCAATCACCATATCCTGCAGATGGCTGTGCTGATATTATAATCCTTTTTCTCTCTCTAGTCAAAATGTTTTATATTTTTTGTCATTTTATTAATTTCCTGCTTTGGGAGTAATTTTACTGTCAATTCATGAGAACTTTGAAGTGTCATGAAATTTCTAGAAAGTATAGTACTAACAATTAAAATTTAACCAGAAGTACCTCTGACAGTATCATTTGAATGTGCAATCTCTTCATATAATGTAAGTGAAGGCAAAGGGAAAAATCTGTAAAATGAATAGTTTTGACAGCAAATATACCCACTGTATAGCACATACTGATATATGTCATAGTAGTAGCTTCTGTAACATACAAATACATTGGAAAATAAAACGCAGAGACATGAAGCTATTAGATCATGCAGACTGCCTTTTTCATGTTAGCATGTAAAATGTTATTTCATGTTAGTATGTCAGCCTTATCCAGCAAAAACTCTGATGTATAAAAAAACATTGCTAACAGATCTGTCACCCTCTGTCCTTCCGTTTTACTTTGCATATACATCTCACAATTCTCTAAAAGGACGTCTCACAATTCTCTGAAGGGCTTGTCTCTTCATTTAGCCCTTCGCGAAATCCCTGAGCTGCCTTTTTCATCTGGTGCCTCTGTGCACAATTGTGGCTACTTTATCTTTCATCTCACCTGATAGGTGAGGCTTCCTCAAATTCCAGGTACTGTTAGAGGATTTGAGGAATGCTCTGTGAGAAGGAAAGCACGAGAGAACAGAAGGATATACTGCTCTCCAGGGAAGTCACTGCAGAAAAAAATCAATCACGTGAATTAAGAGCTTTTGATGAATAAATAATTCATATGCACTAAATTAATTAACCAATTTCCAAGATAGGCTTAGTATAGCATTCCAGAGTTAGCTAGCATTGCATCAATCGAAACGTAATCATTTAGTTTTGCTTCATACGATTTTCAAATACAAAATGATTGTGCCGATTGAAGACTACCATCTAAGAGGCTGTAACAGCCAAAATCAGGTGGTTGGGAAGTTACTTTCCAAGGCACAAACCAAAGACTAAAACAAGTATTTCTTCCTAAACCACTATGACCACTGTATTTAATAGTGTTGACATTTACATAAATGGATTGCAGTGTAGTTGTCGAACATATACTAGGATGATTCCATAATCCTGTTTTAATTAGATGGATGTTGTGAGTATAGAAAAATCACAAGCTGCACTCCCTGTGGTGATGCCATACTGGCAAGGAATCAATCACCACGGCTCTGGTTGCCATAGAAACTGATAGCTCCTGCACCACCATTAAGTGGCAAATGATTGGTGGTGTACTCATAACACAGGGAAAGCAATGAGTTTTTCTATCCTGTCCAGCAGCTGTGCCAGAGAGTTAATTAAAAGCAGAGAACATGAAATAAATCTAAATCTGTGAAGAAATGAAATGTACAGTACAAATTGAATTCCCGTGTCGAACAGGAATTAATATGCAGCGCAAACCACAGAGCTGCCTGAACAAGCAGCAACTGGGAATCTTGGGAAATGTTGCCTCTGAGGTGGTTAGAGCTGAAATGTGGAGAGGGCACCTCCTTATCTTATTACCTAAACAAGCACTTTGTTCAGCATTTGTGTGGACTGATGCATGCAAATTGCAGCCTCAAATGTTAAGAGTTCCCATTTCTAAGCAGGAAGGACAAAGCTTAACTAAGATTTAATTAACAAACTGTTAGCAACTGCAGTTTATCAGCTATGAACACAATGTAAGTAAATGTTTCTACTCCTGTACTAGAATTCACCAGACAACCTCTGTGAAAGTCAATGTGTTTTTATTGATAAGCCACAAATACAGCATTCATATATCAAATATTGCGAGTCGAGGAGCAAACATCTGAAATGCTTTCCTAGGAAATAAGAGAAGCTTGACATAGAAATAAAGTTTATTTTCGTTTTTCCATAGAATGAGCTACAACAGATCAGGCATGAAATATTTAACTAGAGAGTATCACGATTTCTTGGTTCAGTCCACATTCATTCTGTGACTTCAGTGTTACCATTTGGAAAAGCTTAGTATTCCAGTAACCTATTCTCTATTTGAAGCCAACCAATCCCACTGAGCAAGTAGAACAACCAGGGGGCACACCATGTATCTGTACAGCTGCCAAATATGCATGTTTATATGAGTTAGAGAAAAGAATAACATTTTAAATCATGCACTTCTCTCTTCTCCCCTCAACTAGGACAAAATCAGGAAGTGAGCACGGCTGGCTACGGAAGAGCAAAAACTGGGAAACTTCAGCAATTATATCATTATGATGCATTTATATGCACTTAATGCCCATTTAATGAACTGCTAGAGTTTTTATTTTATCAAGATGTATTTTTATCTGGTTCTCTATTTCTAATAGCAATTGGATTGCTCATCTAAGAAGAATTTACTTAATTCTTTCAATCACCCACTTTAAGTATATTTTCCTGTCTGAAAAAAACAGGAAACAAACACCATGCTTCTATATTTATTTATGATGGATTCACCTATATGAATCAGATTTTCATATATAGTTAAGAACTACTCGGTTTGAAATATATATATATATATATATATATATATATATGTACTTGGCATAGGGAGCAAAGTTCTAAAGTAGCTTTTTCAAGAGGAGTTTTGTACACTTTGCAGACCATGAATACGTTTCCAACAACTGGTCAAATCATTGCTATTTTAAAAGAAAGACTTCAGTCTGACACAAGGTGAAAGAGATGAACAAAAATGTTATTGATATAAAGGGAGGAGGAGTTTCCAATATTATTTTCACTTTACAAGTTTAATATAGTCAAGTTAATTATACCACACTTATTATCACCTCTGAGTAGAATCATATATGATCATTAGTAGGAAAACTATCTTCTATTTTTGTGGGAGTGAGTATCTGAGTGCACGAAAAGAAGAATTTTTTTGAAAGTATGTAAGGTATCCAGAAATACTGAAATATGTCAGAATATACGAAAGTAAAAGTTTATGTAGTTAATGTGTAAGGCTAGAAATCTGTATGGTAAATATATCTTTTAGTAGACATTTCAAAATGGAGTTCAAAAATGCTGATACTGATCAAAAAATTCCTTTAAATTAACAGATGTAGGAAGTTGCAGGGTAAATGTATACTTTTTCAAATTTCTATCCAGTTAGAACCCATTACATCTGGTGTTAGGGTCATGTCATGGGATCTTATGAATCATAAAACAGTAAACTCTGTGGTTAATAACACTATGGATAAATTTCATGAATACATATCTTTTTTCCCATTATCATTGTCTTGATTTATATCCCTGTAATCTCTGATTGGATTTTTACTATTGTTCCTTAACTGATCTCCTTGGAGTACCATTTTCATCATTTTGTGGGGAGTGGATTGATATATATCACTTGATAAAGATTCTATAGGTGTTTTTCTAGAATTGTATTGTGTTTCATTTTACTCACCATACCCAGATGAGAACCAGAGCTCTACAGGAGTGTTTTTATTTATCAAAATTAGAAAAAAACTAGAAAGTTTGAAGATGAGAGAGAGAGAGATTGAGTGTTGGCTGGCATATTCCCAGAATATGTAAATTCTGATCTAGTGCTTCTGCAAAGCACCGAACATTCAAATTTTTAATAACTTTCAGAAGAGCTATGACCAGTGCGTTCTCTTGGCAAAACTCTATTAGTCTTTGTCCTGCTTCATTCTGCATCCCAAGGCCAAATCTGCCTGTTACTCCAAGTGTTTCTTGACTTCCTATTTTTGCATTCCAGTCCTCTATAATGAAAAGGACATCTTTTTTGGGTGTTAGTTCTAAAAGGTCTTGCAGGTCTTCATAAAACAATTCAACTTCAGTTTCTTCAGCGTTACTGGTTGGGGCATAGGCTTGGATTACTGTGATATTGAATGGTTTGCCTTGGAGACGAACAGAGATCATTCTGTCGTTTTTGAGATTGCATCCAAGTACTGCATTTTGGACTCTTCTGTTGACCATGATGGCTACTCCATTTCTTCTGAGGGATTCCTGCCTGCAGTAGTAGAGATAATGGTCATCTGAGTTAAATTCACCCATTCCAGTCCATTGCAGTTTGCTGATTCCTAGAATGTCGACGTTCACCCTTGCCATCTCTTGTCTGACCACTTCCAATTTGCCTTGATTCATGGACCTGACATTCCAGGTTCCTATGCAATATTGCTCTTTACAGCATCAGATCTTGCTTCTATCACCAGTCACATCCACAACTGGGTATTGTGTTTGCTTTGGCTCCATCCCTTCATTCTTTCTGGAGTTATTTCTCCACTGATCTCCAGTAGCATATTGGCCACCTAATGACCTGGGGAGCTCCTTTTTCGGTATCCTACCATTTTGCCTTTTCATACTGTTCATGGGGTTCTCAAGGCAAGAATACTGAAGTGGCTTGCCATTCCCTTCTCCAGTGGACCACATTCTGTCAGGCGTCTCCACCATGACCCGCCCATCTTGGGTTGCCCTGCAGGCATGGCTTGGTTTCATTGAGTTAGACAACGCTGTGGTCCTAGTGTGATTAGATTGACTAGCTTTCTGTGAGTATGGTTTCAGTGTGTCTGCCCTCTGATGCCCTCTTGCAACACCTACCACTTTACTTGGGTTCTCTTACCTTTGGCATGGGGTAGCTCTTCCTGGCTGCTCCAGCAAAGCATAGCTGCTGCTCCTTACCCTGGACGAGGGGTATCTCCTTACCGCCGCCGTTCCTGACCTTCAACGTGGGATAGCTCCTCTAGGGAAAACCGCTAGACCATTCAGGTATGACTTAAATCAAATCGATTATGATTATGGAGTGGAAGTGAGAAATAGATTTAAGAGACTAGATCTGATAGATAGAGTGCCTGATGAACTACGGAATGAGGTTCATGGCATTGTACAGGAGACAGGGATCAAGACCATCCCCATGGGAAAGAAATGCAAAAAAGCAAAATGGCTGTCGGGGGAGGACTTACAAATAGCTGTGAAAAGAAGAGAAGTGAAAAGCCAAGGAGAAAAGGAAAGATATAAGCATCTGAATGCAGAGCTCCAAAGAAGAGCAAGAAGAGATAAGAAAGCCTTCTTCAGCGATCAATGCAAAGAAATAGAGGAAAAGAACAGAATGGGAAAGACTAGAGATCTTTTTAAGAAAATTAGAGATACCAAGGGAACATTTCATGCAAAGATGGGCTCGATAAAGGACAGAAATGGTATGGACCTAACAGAAGCAGAAGATATTAAGAAGAGGTGGCAAGAATACACAGAAGAACTGTACAAAAAGATCTTCACAACCCAGATAATCATGATGGTGTGATCACTCACCTAGAGCCAGACATCCTGGAATGCAAAGTCAAGTGGGCCTTAGAAAGCATCACTACGAACAAAGCTAGTGGAGGTGACGGAATTCCAGTTGAGCTGTTTCAAATCCTGAAAGATGATGCTGTGAAAGTGCTGCACTCAATATGCCAGCAAATTTGGAAAACTCACAGTGGCCACAGGACTGGAAAAGGTCAGTTTTCATTCCAATTCCAAAGAAAGGAAATGCCAAAGAATGCTCAAACTACCGCACAATTGCACTCATCTCACACGCTAGTAAAGTAATGCTCAAAGTTCTCCAAGCCAGGCTTCAGCAATACGTGTCCGTGAACTCCCTGATGTTCAAGCTGGTTTTCGAAAAGGCAGAGGAACCAGAGATCAAATAGCCAACATCTGCTGGATCATCGAAAAAGCAAGAGAGTTCCAGAAAAACATCTATTTCTGCTTTATTGACTATGCCAAAGCCTTGGACTGTGTGGATCACAATAAACTGTGGGAAATGCTGAAAGAGATGGGAATACCAGACCACCTAACCTGCCACTTGAGAAATCTGTATGCAGGCCAGGAAGAAACAGTTAGAACAGGACATGGAACAACAGACTGGTTCCAAATAGGAAAAGGAGTACATCAAGGCTGTATATTGTCACCCTGCTTATTTAACTTCTATGCAGAGTACATCATGAGAAACGTTGGACTGGAAGAAGCACAAGCTGGAATCAAGATTGCCGGGAGAAATATCAATAACCTCAGATATGCAGATGACACCACCCTTATGGCAGAAAGTGAAGAGGAGCTAAAAAGCCTCTTGATAAAAGTGAAAGAGGAGAGTGGAAATGTTGGCTTAAAGCTCAACATTCAGAAAATGAAGATCATGGCATCCGGTCCCATCACTTCATGGGAAATAGATGGGGAAACAGTGGAAACAATGTCAGACTTTATTTTGGGGGCCTCCAAAATTACTGTAGATGGTGACTGCAGCCATGAAATTAAAAGACGCTTACTCCTTGGAAGAAAAGTTATGACCAACCTAGATAGTATATTCAAAAGCAGAGACATTACTTTGCCAACTAAGGTCCATCTAGTCAAGGCTATGGTTTTTCCAGTGGTCATGTATGGATGTGAGAGTTGGACTGTGAAGAAGGCTGAGTGCCGAAGAATTGATGCTTTTGAACTGTGGTGTTGGAGAAGACTCTTGAGAGTCCCTCGGACTGCAAGGAGATCCAACCAGTCCATTCTGTAGGAGATCAGCCCTGGGATTTCTTTGGAAGGAATGATGCTAAAGCTGAAGCTGCAGTACTTTGGCCACCTCATGTGAAGAGTTGACTCATTGGAAAAGACTCTGATGCTGGGAGGGATTGGGGGCAAGAGGAGAAGGGGGCGACCGAGGATGAGATGGCTGGATGGCATCACGGACTCGATGGACATGAGTCTGAGTGAACTCCAGGAGTTGGTGATGGACAGGGAGGCCTGGCTTGCTGCGGTTCATGGGGTCTCAAAGAGTCAGACACGACTGAGTGACTGAACTGAATTAAACGTCAGAAGAGCAAAATTGCTTTAGAAAATGAGACAAAAATTAAGTCCTAATCAATCTGATGTCTATTGATATTTCAACCATTTTTATTGATGACCATCTTATCAGGGGAAAATTATGGTGAAGTTCCATAATTTGTATAAGCTATACCAATCTTGTTACCCTCTCAGTCAATTTTTTAAACTACTTTCATGTGACTGAATTTATGAGAATAACAATAAGCAAAGGATCTTTTCTTCATAAAAATATGCATAAATTTGCAAAGAATTCACAATATTTTACTGAATTCTCAGAACCATCACTGATAAAATAACCCTTCTTTATATACTCTAAGTTACGTATTTGGCATTCTCAGAATTCCTTCTGACTTGTACTTTGCATCATGTACTTAGTGAAATTCTCGTTGCTATTATTATCATATTTATTATAAGTAAGATCCTTTATATAAAGACTTTATAAATATCTTTATATCTATGTATCAGGAAATAAAGCTTTGTTCCTCCTGAAAATTAAATCATATGCATTTTAAAAGAATGTTAAAGTGCAACCATTTAATTTTCAGTTTTAAGTGAAACGCCAAAGTGATTTATGTCATAGACTAACTTGAAGTCAAGACCACTAAGCACAATATCACTTGCAAATTAAGTTTATAGAAAACTTGTCCTGCAATTCTTACCTCATCATCACAATAAGGATATATATCAGTTAGGATGTTAAAGGATGATTCCTTGAAAAAAGTTGGTTGTGTGTGACCCCATCCCATTAGTGGTTTCCTCCCCTCTCATCTCTATTCAAAATAGAAAAACTTTAAGAAGACCTTTTGGAGAAAGTATAATGTTTCCCCTGATATGTGTAAGCAAAAATCAACTGATATTCAACCAAGCTTAGGAAGTCTCAAAGATGAGAGACTGGAAGCCTAATCATTCTCACAACAGAGAAACAGAGAGATGGCCATGTTAGGCCAGATGTTGTTAGAAGGAAGTATTTATGGAAGTTTCTGCTGGAACATAGCTATACTACATACAATAGAAAGCTGGTATGGGGCTGTCTTAGAGACTGGCACAGAATATCACATAGAGAGGCAAGGAGCAAGATAACACAGATGTTTCTTAAAAGAATAAATATACTGACCATTATAGATGTTGCCTTTCTCTAGTAAGGTAAGGGTTTTGAAAACCCACAAAATGTCCCACAAGAAAATGAATCATTTCTGAAAAAACTTGTGAGTCTTAGAGAGCTTGACACATAATTACAGCTTTAGTCAAGTAAGACATTCTTCGTCCTTCTCTTCTTTTGTTAAACATCTGTACCTCACCTGATCTTGGTGCTAGATTCACCTATAATATTTGAGGGACCCAAGAAACATCATATGTTTAAATAGTTCTATGAATTAAAATAAAACACTCTTAGATAAAATATGCTCTGTTATTTTTACCTCAAAAATATACATCCCTAAATATCCAAGAGACCAGAATTAAATTTGAAATTCTTAACATCATTTTGGTCCAGTGCTAGAAACTGGCAGCATGTAGAAAACCCGCCATTGGTCTCCGGAAATTTTGGGAAAGCCTGTAGCCTGTCTCTCTTCTCTTTTTGCCCCAGCTTCTTTCAGCACTGTGAGAAATCTCACTAACAAACATGCATACAAATACCTGAAACCATATGTCCACATTTCATCCTCATTACTACAGACAACTGGCTCTTGGCCAACCCCCAATCCAGGGTGTGATCACTCCAGCAGATCAGCCCTCTTAGGAAGGCAACCCCTAGGGAAGTGCCCTGAACAGACCAAATTCAGGGTTGGCATCATTTGGACAAAGAGTAGCAGGGTCTGGCATATTTCTAGCATAGTGAGGATAGAGAATACTGATTCATAAAAAGTATTCCTCTTTGTTTTGCATAATCTCTTCATCCCATGTAGCTGGGCAAGACTAGAAGATAGTCAATAGGAGACACCCTAAAGCATGGAATCCAGGGTAAGAGCTCACATTGCTGTTTAAAGGTAAAACTGTCTGGAAAAATTGATAATCATTATTAGCATGATAGAGAATAGAAAACACACAAAGATACACACACACACACACACACACACACAAGGCAGAGAAAGAGAGCAGAAGCCACCATGCCCTCTCTCTGCTGGGAGCTGGCCTATGGCTTGTGCAAGCTGGTAAAAGGAGTAAACTTTGATAAAATCTAACATATTGATTCCTTTAGGCATTTAAATAGCTCGATTAGACATTTAAATTACTGACTAGAGGACTTTTTATCACCTGGTAGTGATTCAAAATTAATGAGACTTGACCAAAATTCCATTCAGAGGAAAAGAAAGAAATGGCCCCAAAGGAAAACAAAAAGCAAAAGAAAACACGTTGTTTATAATTGAATTTACAAGTCCTGCTTTTTCAATCTATTTATTACAACTTTGTTCCTATAATCAATGAGAATTTTGTAGCTAATCATGTCTTCATTTTGCTTTTTAGGAATCTCTGTCAAGTATGCATACTGACTCTTATAGACTATGCTTGCATAGTACCTTTTTCTCCAGACTTATGTTTCCATCCACATTGTTCGGTTCATACTTCTAATTTATTTGTAGTGCATGTATTTTCATAAACTGGCCAAAAGAATTTATGATAATTATATATGTGCGTGTATATGTATATATATATGTGCGTGTGTATGTATATATATGTGCTGTCCTGTGCTTAGTAGCTCAGTCGTGTCTGACTCATGACCCCATGGACTGTAGCCTGCCAGGCTCCTCTGTCCGTGGGGATTCTCCAGGTGAGAATATTGGAGTGGGTTGCCATGCCCTCCTCCAGGGGATCTTCCTGACTTAGGGATGAAAACTGCATCTCCTGCATTGGCAGGCAGATTCTTTACCGCTGCACCACCTGGGGAGCAATATCTCCAAGACATCTCATTAATAAAAACCAGAACATCAAATGTTAATTGTTGAATCAAAATGTAGAATTAAACACTGGATATCACTCTCTGGTTTCTCATAAATTCTATACAAGTCACATACCCACTTTATGTAAACATGCTCTCTTTCACAAGGATACTAAGATAATTGAAGGCAAAACACTTAAAATATATATATACACTTTTTAAAATGAATTGGTTACAAAACAAAGCTAGATCATACCAGAGCAGACTGAAACCAGGGAAGCTGGAGGACCACCAGTATTGTCTAAAGCACCATTCAGGAGGCAAGAAGGATAATGCTGTCTAAAGAGATCCCCTTTCATTAACTGGCTGTGTGTGATGGGTAAAACATAAATCCTAGTCAGCATCTTACTTTATTCACTTAGCAGACATATGTTGAGTGCTCGTTCTGTGTCAGTCATATCAAGTAGACAAAATGCGCCTGGCCTCTCCACCACTGAGTGAGGTTAGTGGCAAAGCAGCTTTATAGGCTTCCTACCTATGTACTATACTGGGCCCAGACTCAGGCGGACTCCACATTTGGTTTAATGTTATCTGGTTGCTGTATTGAAATTCTAACCATTTCTGAATAAGGAGAGTTTTCAATTTGTACTGGGCTCTGCCATTTATTGGAGCTGGTCCTGGACAGTGGCTGCGTATTCTAAATCTTTGCCAGTCTACAGATTCCCCCAAACACTCTCATGTCTTATTTGGATCTAGCATTCATACTTTTATGCCTGTGAATGGATTTTGGCTTTTTTGTTAAGACACAACTCTGGCCTAGTAGTGTGTCCCTATCAGGAATAACGAAGAATAATTTGAAAATGTACACAAATCCTCTCCTGTGTCAGCAAGACTCCAGAGTGTTTTATGTAAATGATTAGTTTGTAATGTGCTCATGCTTGAGGAGAACAAGTCTCATGGAAAAAGTGAAGTCTGTCCTTAGTAACCTGCACAGATGACACCGTGCATCATTCTTATTTTCCCTTTGTGACTTCCGCTGGGTAGTGCTTTCTAGCTATATCCTTGAGCAGAGAAGCATGAAGCCTTAGAGGACTTTAATTTCTCCGTCACAGTTCTCTGCTATTGAGGTTTGTTTGTTTGCTGCCTATTTATTTATCTGCTATTCAGTTCTAACAAACACAAACTGGGCACCCACAGAAACTTTAGTCTTATTATGTGTGTATGGATTCTTTCCTTGCATGGCCTAACATTTATTTTGGATCCTCAGTGCCTTCTCAAGGCAGGGTCTGAAACCTAGAAATTTTTACCAAGTGACTGAAATAACTTCTCATATTCAGGACTCAGATTAACATTTTACATGTGCCATTTTATGGAATTATATGGCAGAAAGTGAAGAGGAGCTAAAAAGCCTCTTGATGAAAGTGAAAGAGGAGAGTGAAAAAGTTGGCTTAAAGCTCAACATTCAGAAAATGAAGATCATGGCATCTGGTCCCATCACTTCATGGGAAATAGATGGGGAAACAGTGGAAACAGTGTCAGACTTTATTTTGGGGGGCTCCAAAATCACTGCAGATGGTGATTGCAGTCATGAAATTAAAAGATGCTTACTCCTTGGAAGGAAAGTTATGAGCAACCTAGATAGCATATTGAAAAGCAGAGACATTGCTTTGCCAACAAAGGTCTGTCTAGTCAAGGCTCTCGTTTTTCCAGCGGTCAGGTTTGGATGTGAGAGTTGGACTGTGAAGAAAGCTGAGCACTGAAGAATTGATGCTTTTGAACTGTGGTGTTGGAGAAGACTCCTGAGAGTCCCTTGGACTGCGAGGAGATCCAACCAGTCCATTCTAAAGGAGATCAGCCCTGGGATTTCTTTGGAAGGAATGATGCTAAAGCTGAAGCTCCAGTACTTTGGCCACCTCATGAGAAAAGTTGACTCATTGGAAAAGACTCTGATGCTGGGAGGGATTGCGGGCAGAAGGAGAAGGGGACAACAGAAGATGAGATGGCTGGATGGCATCACGGACTCGATGGACGTGAGTCTGAGTAAACTCCGGGAGTTGGTGATGGACAGGGAGGCCTGCCGTGCTGCAAGTCATGGGGTTGCAAAGAGTCGGACATGACTGAGCAACTGAACTGAACTGAACTGAACTGATCCATATCTGTAAACTTTTATAAAATTCAGAAAGCTGTGTTTGATCCCTGTAATGCTCTCTTTGATATCTTTGCAATGGGTATTTTCTTAGCAATGCAATTCTTCATGGTATATCAAGGCCTGTTTGGTAGTTCAGAAACTGCAGCTTCTGCATGGGATCTCAGACATCCACCTTAGACCGCGGTGTCATGTTAAGATGTTCATTTAAAACTTAGGTCAGTCACTGTCCCAGGCTGAGTCCTCTGGAAGCACAGCTGTTACAGAATTTTCGGTGCAAGATGTTTAAAGGGGATTGAAAGTGGTGCAGGGCATGGGAAGGAGTAGGATTAGTGAGAGGAAGAAGTCACACTGTAATGTGCCTTGACCAACAGAGAGCTCTGGAGGAAGTCTCACTTCTGGTTGAAATAGCAGGGCCTGTATATCGTCATCTCATTTTCACCAGGGACACCTTGCTTTGGGGGTGGGTTTGCCTTTGAGTAAAGTGGTCTTTGCAGCTGAGGCAGACCCTCAGTTTGCTGAAAGCTGAAGGCTGTCTCCTGACTTCTCTCTGTGTAGCTGGCCAACAAGTTCTTCCTTGAAATGAGACCTGGGTAGTGCATCCCCATGTCCATCACAGATTTTCATCATAATAGCTCCTGGTCTAACTTCTTAGACCAAATGATCAGAATAATTAAATGCAGAAAAACTAAAATTCTGTTGTAAAGTGAAGCGTTCAAAACAGGTGTACTATCATGAAAATTAGACCAGCAGTTATATTCTATAGAGCACTACAAAAAAAGGTTTCACAATTTATTTCTTTATATTCATTATGTGTCTTCTCAACATTGTATTTTCTATTTGCCAACAGTCTGAGTGAGGAAACTTGAATAAAATATTACTGTATCACTGGCAGTGTCATTATTCTCATGATTCTGGGTGACTCTAGACAGTCTTTTTATGTCTCAAAATAGAACTGTTGCTGGCTTTGTTAGTCATGAAGTAAGTAAGTAAGCAAAGTCACTCAGTCGTGTCCGACTCTTTGTGACCCCGTGGACTGCAGCCCACCAGGCTCCTCAATCCATGGGATTCTCCAGGCAAGAATATTGGAGTGGGTTGCCATTTCCTTCTCCAGGGGATCTTCCCGACCCAGGGATCGAACCCGGGTCTCCTGCATTGGAGGCAGATGCTTTAACCTCTGAGCCACCAGGGAAAGATGTGATATTTAATTGTCAAAGTCATTATTATTTCTATTATTCTATTACTGTTTTCCTATGCTCCAAAGGGTATTATTTATTATGTTTTATAGTTAATTTTTTAAATTGCTCATTTGAGTAATTTTTATGTAAAACTTCCAAACACTTTAACAGAATTAACTTTTTTTTTTTTCATAATTATATACCCAGTACATAGATGAAGTTCCCAGGACAATTTGGGAGGTAAGTAAATACTTAAGTGACTAAAATAAAAATGAATAAGTGAATGAATGAGTTGGTAACACCCTGTGACCATCTTCAATAAAGGTATGATCAACTACAGAAATGGTGGTACAGTACAACACTGAACATTTAAAATGACTTAAATTCTCCAGCTCTCTAAACAGAGAAGACATTCATAAGTGGAATTCACACAGTGTTAAAACACATGTAAAAGGCCAATGTGTGTGTAGAGAGATGCTAACCTTATGCTAAATATGATTTGTCAACACACTGCTGTTGTAAAGACTAATGCTGGTACAACCTATGAGTTCTCTAATGAAAGCAGAGCATTCTAAAAAAAAAAAAGGCAATAATGGTGCTATGTTTCTTTTAATTAATTTGATCATATCTGAGGTCAGTTGCTTTAGTTTTTGACAAATTGAGTCGGTTTGTAGGATGAAGAGCTATAGGACAATGAGAGAGATGTAAATATATATTTCTTTTGGACTATCTTCTTAATCTTCAAAAACAAGCAAAGAAACAAACCCTGTATGTTGGCCCTATAATTCTAGGAGAATCCCAAAAGAAATATAAAATCCAAAAAACTTATGATAGATCACTGTATGTAAGTTTTCATCCTAGGAATACACAATTAAAAAATAAAGCAATTTACATGGATGATGAGAGGAGAGTGTTCAGTAAGTGAGGATGAGATGCAGTCACTAAAAGTAATGCTTCAGAAAGTTTTACAGGATTTTGAGAAGGCTTGTGATATATTTCAATGAAAAGTAATCTGGTCCCAAACTGTTACTAAAAATTTAAGTTCAAAACATACATCATTCTCTTTTCATAATCAGAGGGAAATACACCAAAAATTTTAGAAATGGTATTAATTTTCTTCCTTTTTTATGTTTTCCACAGTAATGATTTTTAAAAAAATTTTATAATCAGGAAAAGAAAGTTTTTTGTACAAGTAAATTATTATAATTTTTGCTCCTTTCTCTACATTGCAAAACTAAAATTTACAACTTATTTCCTAACAAAGAAAAAGAAAATATGCTTGGGGATTAAACACTATGTGTTAATTTAGTGTTTTTATTTTCTACTACTTGAGTTTCCTTTCTTCATGGACTATGAACAAAGATGAGCACCGAAGAATTGATTCTTTTGAACTGTGGTGTTGGAGAAGACTCTTGAGAGTCCCTTGGACTGCAAGGAGATACAACTAGTCCATCCTAAAGGAAACCAGTCCTGAATATTCATTGGAAGGACTGATGCTGAAGCTGAAACTCCAATATTTTGGCCACCTGATGCAAAGAACTGACTCATTTGAAAAGACCATAATGCTGGGAAAGATTGAAGGTGGGAGGGGAAGGAGACGACAGAGGATAAGGTGGCTGAATGGCAACACCAACTGGATGGACATGAGTTTGAGTAAGCTCCAGGAGTTGGTGATGGACAGGGAAGCCTGGCATACTGCAGTCCATGGGGTGGCAAAGAGTCAGACACGACTGAGAGATTGAAGTGAACTGAACTGAGTTTCCTAAATAATATTGATTTGAACATGTCTGCATTCAAAATTTGTTCTATTCAGCTTACTTAAATAAATGCAGGAAGAATAAGTCCAAAATCATACAATTTAGGACAAAAGAAAAAAGTCAAGAAGTAAATAGGGTAAGGAAAATAAAAAGCTTAACAGGAAATCTTATCAGGCAAATTCCAGCAGTTGAATTAAAATAAGAGTATAAGATTCTTGATAGCTTGTATGAAAAAGGCAGAAAAACATTATTCTAATTAATTAATCATTTGGAAAGTATTAGCTTATCAAGACAGACTGGACATATACTGTGAAAAATTTTTTCATATTAACCAGTTCATTCATGTATTTAGTGAAAGTTCATCAACTATAAACCACACTGTAAGGAATTAAATTGGGCTTCCCAGGTGGCTCAGTGGTAAAGAATCCTCCTGCCAATGTAGGAGACTCAGGTTCGATCCCTGGGTTGGGAAGATCTCCTGGAGAAGAAAATGGCAACCCACTTCAGTATTCTTGCTGGGAAATCCCATGGACAGGAGAAACTGGTGAGCTACTGTCCATGGGGTCACAAAAATGCCAGAAACAACTTAGTGACTAAAAAACAACAATAGCAAGGAATTAAACTAGAGAAGGAAAAATATAGGCAATGCAATCGCAAGTGAAGGTGGGGTTATGGCAAATGAGGGAGAAAAGCCCAGGCCTAAAATACTCATTATCTTTGTCTCTGAGGTGCTAGTCTTTGTTGCACCACTGCATATGTTTTTAAGATCTGTGTTGGGTTATAAGCACCTTGGAGGCTGTGCAGTCCTTTGATATACAGTCCTTGATACTGGAGCTTATACTGATGACATATCCAGAAATTATAAGGATTGTCTAGTTAATGTCTGTCTTCCCCAATTTTCAGTGTTCTGCTCTCTCTCCCCATGAAACCTAAACTCTATAAAGCCAGTAGTTGCATACTTTCCCAAGCTTGATCTCGAGAGCTTAGAAGAGCACTTGTTCCACGGTAAGACTCAATAAATATTCCTTTACATATTGATGAATTGATTGAATGAATGACTATAATCATCTCTTAAGACTCAAATTTCAGCATGATGTTCTTAATTTATAGCTACAACTGTTGTTTCTTTTTAATAACATTGATTTCCCTAACCACAGTCAGCTGGATACTAACATGCAGAGGACTTTTAGGGGTTATATTTTACTGGCTGCTCAAATTTAAAATTGTATAGGCCATCTTTGTATTAGTTAGTGTAATTTTAAAAGGAGTGTTGCATATTTTCATAAGAAACACTTTCTTATAATAGCCATTTTCATTATAATCTATGAATTAAATTCTCCCTGATCCCTGTGGTCTTTAAGTCTATACAAACAATATAGAAATTATAAGAAATCAGCATAAAATGTAAAAAATATTATATCTCAATATGCATCCTTAGTTTTGAAATATTTTCTGAGCACAGGAGTTCTTCCATCAAAAGAAATCCAATGGAAGACTCTCGTGTCAAAATCTTCTGAACATCTCTTATTGAAATAGTATATGAACAAATTGAAAGATAAAAAGCATATGATTACCTCAATAGACCGAGAGAAAGCTTTTGAAAAATTCAACACCCACTTATGACAAAAACTCTCCAGAAAACTGGAATAGAAGGAACCTACCTCAAAATAATAAAGGTCATATATGACAAACCCACAGCAAGCATTATTGTTAACCACAAAAAAAAAAAAAAAAGAAGAAGAAAGCATTTTCTCTAAGGTCAGGAACAAGACAAGGGTGCCCACTGTCAGCACTGGTATTCAACATAGTCATGGCAATCAGAGAAGAAAAAGAAATAAAAGGAATCCAGATTGGAAAAGAAGTAAAGTCTCACTGTTTGCAGATGACATGATACTAAATATAGAAAACCCTAAAATCATCACCAAAATACTACTAGAATTAATAAATGGATTTAGTAAAGTCACTAGATATAAAATTAATACACAGAGATCCTTTGCATCCCTATATACTAACAATGAAAAATCATAAAGAAAAATTAAGGACAACAATCAGGTTCACCATTTGTAATAAAAATAATAAAATACCTAGGACTAAACTTACCTAATGAGACAAAAGACTTGTATTCAGAAAACTCTAAGGCACTGATTAAAGAAATCAAAGACAACACAAACAGACGGAGAGATATACCATGCTCTTGGACTGGAAAAATCAATATTGTCAAAATGACTATACCATCCAAAGCATTCTTCAGATTAAATGCTGCTGCTGAAAAAAAAAAAAAAATGCTGCTGCTGCTGCTGCTGCTAAGTCACTTCAGTCATGTCTGACTCTGTGTGACCCCAGAGACGGCAGCCCACTAGGCTCCCCTGTCCCTGGGATTCTCCAGGCAAGAACACTGGAGTGGGTTGCCATTTCCTTTTCCAATGCATGAAAGTGAAAAGTGAAAGTGAAGTCACTCAGTCATGTCTGACTCTTAGCGACCCCATGGACTGCAGCGTACCATGCTCCTCCTCCCATGGGATTTTCCAGGCAACAGTACTGGAAAATCCCATGGGCAGAGGAGCCTGGTAGCAACAGCATTTTTCACAGAACTAGAATGAAAAATATCAAAATTTGTAGAGAAGAATAAAATACCTTAAATAGCAAAAGCAATCTTGAGAAAGAAAAATAGAGCTGGAGAAATCAACCTCCCTGACTTCAAATTATACTACAAAGCTACAGTCATCAAGACAGTATGGTGCCGGCACAAAAAGAGAAATATAGACCAATGGAACAAGGTAGAAAGCACAGAGGTAAACCCATGCATCTATTAGCACCTTGTCTTTGACAAAGGAGACAAGAATATACAACGCAGAAAAGACAGCCTCTTCAATAAGTGGTGCTGGAAAAACTGTACAGCTACATGTAAAAGAATGAAATTAGAACACTTCATAACACCATACACAAAAATAAATTCAAATGGATTAAAGACTTAAATGTAAGGCCAGAAACTACAAAGCTCTAAGAGGAAAACATATGCAGTATGTTTTCTTTGACATAAATGGCAACAAGAGTCTTTCTGACCTATCTTCTAGATTAATGGAAATAAAAACAAAAATAAACAAATATGGCCTAATAAAACTTAAAAGTTTTGTACAGCAAAGGAAGCTATAAATAATGAAAAACAACCTCAGAATGGGAGAAAATAATTGCAAAGAAACTGACAAAGAGTTAATCTCCAAAATACATAAGCAGTTAATTCAGATCAATATATGAAAAACAAAAAAACCAATCAATAAGTGGGCAGAACCTAATAGGCATTTCTTCAAAGAAATGCAGATGGTAAATAAATACATGAAAAGATGCTCAGCATCACCCATTATTAAGTACAGTCGCTCAGTCGTGTCCAACTCTTTGCAACCCCATGTATCACAGCACGCCAGGCTTCCCTGTCCATTAACAACTCCTGGAGTTCACTCAAACTCATGTCCATCGAGTCCGTGATGCCATCCAACCATCTCATCCTCTGTTGTCCCCTTCTCCTCCTGCCCCCAATCCCTCCCAGCATCTGGGTCTTTTCCAATGAGTCAACTCTTTGCATGAGGTGGCTAAAGTACTGCAGCTTCAGCTTTAGCATTAGTCCTTCTAATGAACACCCAGGACAGATCTCTAGAATGGACTGGTTGGATCTCCTTGCAGTCCAAGGGACTCTCAAGAATCTTCTCCAACACCACAGTTCAAAAGCATCAATTCTTCGGTGCTCAGCTTTCTTCACAGTCCAACTCTCACATCCACACATGACCACAGGAAAAGCCATAGCCTTGACTAGATGGACCTTTGTTGGCAAAGTAATGTCTCTGCTTTTGAATATGCTATCTAGGTTGTTCATAACTTTCCTTCCAAGGAGTAAGTGTCTTTTAATTTCATGGTGGCAATCACCATCTGCAGTGATTTTGGAGCCCCCCAAAATAAAGTCTGACACTGTTTCCCCATCTATTTCCCATGAAGTGATGGGACCGGATGCCACAATCTTAGTTCGTGGGTGGAGGAGGGCCGAGAGGAGCTACTCCACGTTCAAGGTCAGGAGGGGCAGCTGTGAGGAGATTCACCTCGTTCAAGGTAAGGAGCAGAGGCTGACCTTTGCTGGAGCAGCTGTGAAGAGTTGCCCCATGTCCAAGGTAAGAGAAACCCAAGTAAGATGGTAGGTGTTGCAAGAGGGCATCAGAGGACAGACACACTGAAACCATACTCACAGAAAACTAGCCAATCAGATCACACAGACCACAGCCTTGTCTAACTCAATGAAATTAAGCCATGCCATGTGGGGCCACCCAAGACAGACTGGTCAGGGTGGAGAGGTCTGACACAATGTGGTCCACTGGAGAAGGGAATGGGAAACCACTTCAGTACTCTTGCCTTGAGACTCCCATGAACAGTATGAAAAGGCAAAATGATAGGATACTGAAAGAGGAACTCTCCAGGTTGGTAGGTGCCCAATATGCTACTGGAGACCAGGGGAGAAATAACTCCAGAAAGAAAGAAGGGATGGAGCAAAACAAACAAACAAACAAACCAATACTCAGTTGTGGATGTCACTGGTGATAGAAGCAGGGTCCAATGCTGTAAAGAGCAATATTACATAGGAACCTGGAATGTTAGGTCCATGAATCAAGGCAAACTGGAAGTGGTCAAACAGGAGATGGCAAAAGTGAACGTTGACATTCTAGTAATCAGTGAACTAAAATGGGCTGGAACGGGTGAATTTAACTCAGATGACCATTATATCTACTACTATGGGCAGGAATCCCTTAGAAGAAATGAAGTAGCCATCATGGTCAACAAAAGAGTCCAAAATGCAGTACTTGGATGCAATCTCAAAAATAACAGAATGACCTATGGTAGTTTTCAAGGCAAACCATTCAATATCACAGTAATCCAAGCCTATGCCCCAACCAGTAACATTGAAGAATCTGAAGTTGAATGGTTTTATGAAGACCTACCTACAAGACCTTTTAGAACTAACACCCAAAAAAGATGTCCTTTTCATTATAGGGGACTGGAATGTAAAAGTAGGAAGTCAAGAAACACCTGGAGTGACAGGAAAATTTGGCCTTGGAGTATGGAATGAAGAAGGGCAAATGCTAACAGAGTTTTGCCAAGAGAACACACTGGTCATAGCAAACACTCCCTTCCAACAACACAAGAGAAGACTCTACAAATGGACATCAGCAGATGGTCAACACCAGTATAAAACTGATTATATTCTTTGCAGCCAAACATGGAGAAGCTCTATACAGTCAGCAGAAAAAAGACCGGGGGCAGACTGTGGCTCAGATCATGAACTTCTCATTGCTAAATTCAGACTTAAATTGAAGAATGTAGGGAAAACCACTAGACTATTCAGGTATGACCTAAATCAAATCCCTTATGATCATACAGTGGAAATGAGAAATAGATTTAAGGGACTAGATCTGATAGACAGAGTGCCTGATGAACTATGGACAGAGGTTCATGACATTGTACAGGAGACAGGGATCAAGACCATCCCCATGGAAAAGAAGTGCAAAAAAAGCAAAATGGCTGTCTGGGGAGGCCTTACAAATAGCTGTGAAAAGAAGAGAAGTGAAAAGCAAAGGAAAAAAGAAAGATATTCCCATTTGAATGCAGAGTTCCAAAGAATAGCAAAGAGAGATAAGAAAGCCTTCCTCAGTGATCAATGCAAAGAAATAGAGGAAAACAACAGAATGGGAAAGACTAGAGATCTCTTCAAGATAATTAGAGATACCAAGGGAACATTTCATGCAATGATGGGCTCAATAAAGGACAGAAATGGTATGGACCTAACAGAAGCAGAAGGTATTAAGAAAAGGTAGCAAGAATACACAGAAGAACTGTACAAAAAAAGAGCTTCATGACCCACATAATCATGATGGTGTAATCACTCACCTAGAGCCAGACATCCTGGACTGTGAAGTCAATTGGGCCTTAGGAAGCATCACTACAAACAAAGCTAGTGGAGGTGATGGGATCCCAGTTAAGCTATTTCAAATCCTGAAAGATGATGCTGTGAAAATGCTGCACTCAATATGCCAGCAAATTTGGAAAACTCAGCAGTGGCCACAGGACTGCAAAAGGTCAATTTTCATTCCAATCCCAAAGAAAGGCAATGCCAAAGAATGCTCAAACTACCACACAATTGCACTCATCTCACATGCTAGTAAAGTAATGCTCAAAATTCTCCAAGCCAGGCTTCAGCAATGTGAACCGTGAACTTCCAGACATTTAAGCTAGTTTTAGAAAAGGCAGAGGAACCAGAGATCAAACTGCCGACATCCACTGGATCATCAAAAAAGCAAGAGAGTTCCAGAAAAACATCTATTTCTGCTTTATTGACTATGCCAAAGCCTTTGACTGTGTGGATCACAAGAAACTGTGGAAAATTCTGAAAGATATGGGGATACCAGATCACCTGACCTGCCTCTTGAGAAACCCATATGCAAGTCAGGAAGCAACAGTTAGAACTGGACATGGAACAACAGACTGGTTCCAAATAGGAAAAGGAGTACATCAAGGCTGTATATTGTCACCCTGCTTATTTAACTTCTATGCAGAGCACATCATGAGAAATGCTGGGCTGGAAGAAGCACAAGCTGGAATCAAGATTGCTGGAAGAAATCTCAATAACCTCAGATATGCAGGTGACACCACCGTTATAGCAGATAGTGGAGACGAACTAAAAGTCTCTTGAAAGTGAAAGAGGAGCGTGAAATATTTGGCTTAAAACTCAACAATCAGAAAACTAAGATCATCACCCATTATTAGAGAAATACAAATTGAAATTACAATGAGGTATCACCTCACACTGGTCAGAATAGTAAAATATATATATACATAAAATATATATATATATATATACACATACACACACAGCAACTTCTGGAAAGGATGTGGAGAAAAGGGAACCCTCCTACACTGTTGGTGGAAGTGTAAACTTATACAGCCATTAAGGAGAACAGTATGGAGAGTCCTTAAGAAACTAGGAATAAATCTATGAAATGACCTAGCAACCACACTACTGGGCATATACCCTGAGAATACAACAGTTCTAAAAGACACATGTACCTGAATGTTCATTGCACCAATATTTAGAAAATGCCAGACATGGATGCAATCTAGATGCCCATCAATAGATGAATGGATAAAGTATTGTGGTACACTTATACAATGGAATATTACTCAGCCATAAAAAGGAATGAATTTGAGTCATTTGTAATGACGTAGATGAACTTAGAGCCTCTTATACAGACTGAAGTAAGTCAGAAAGAGAAAAACAAGTATTGTATATTAACACATTATATGTAGATTCTAGAAAAGTGGTACTGATGACCCTAGTAGAGAATGGACTTGTGAACACATGAAGGAAGATGAGGGTAGGATGACTTGAGAAGGTAGCATTAACATATATATACTATCGTGTGTAAAATAGTTAGTGGGAAGTTGCTAAATAACATAGGGAGCCCATCTGGCACTCTGTGATGACCTAGAGGGGTGGTATGGCAGGATAGGATAAGGCCAGGAGGAAAGCTATATATATATATATATATATATATATAATTATGACTGATATATGTTGTACTATAGAAACCAGCAGATGTTGGCAATTTGATCTCTGGTTCCTCTGCCTTTTCTAAAACCAGCTTGGACATCTAGAAGTTCATGGTTCACATACTGCTGAAGCCTGACTTGGAGAATTTTGAGCATTTCTTTACTAGCGTGTGAGATGAGTGCAATTGTGTGGTAGTTTGAGCATTCTTTGGCATTGCCTTTCTTTGGGATTGGAATGAAAACTGACTTTTTCCAGGCCTGTGGCCACTGCTGAGTTTTCCAAATTTGCTGGCATATTGAGTGCAGCACTTTCACAGCATCATCTTTTAGGATTTGAAAAAGTTCAACTGGAATTCCATCACCTCCACTAGCTTTGTTTGTAGTGATGCTTCCTAAGGCCCACCTGACTTCACATTCCAGGATGCCCAGCTCTAGGTGAGTGTGAGTGATCACACCTTTATGATTATCTGGGTCATGAAGATCTTTTTCATACAGTTCTTCTCTGTATTTTTGCCACCTCTTCTTAATGTCTTCTGTTTCTGCTGGACCAATAGCATTTCTGGTCAGGAAGCAACAGTTAGAACTGGACATGGAACAACAGACTGGTTCCAAATAGGAAAAGGAGTATGTCAAGGTTGTATATTGTCACCCTGCTTCTTTAACTTATATGCAGAGTACATCATGAGAAACACTGGCCTGGAGGAAGCACAGGCTGGAATCAAGATTGCCGGGAGAAATATCAATAACCTCAAATATGCAGATAACACCATCCTTATGGCAGGAAGTGAAGAAGAACTAAATAGCCTCTTGATGAAAGTGAAAGAGGAGAGTGAAAAAGTTGGCTTAAAGCTCAACATTCAGAAAACTAAGATCATGGCATCTGGTCCCATCACTTCATGGGAAATAGATTGGGAAACAGTGGAAACAGTGGCTGACTGTATTTCTTGGGCTCCAAAATCACTGAAGATGGTGATTGCAGCCATGACATTAAAAGACACTTACTCCTTGGAAGGGAAGTTATGACCAACCTAGACAGTATATTAAAAAGCAGAGACATTACTTTATCAACAAAGTCAAGGCTATGGTTTTTCCAGTGGTCATGTATGGATGTAACAGCTGGACTATAGAGAAAGCTAGTGCTGAAGAATTGATGCTTTTGAACTGTGGTGTTGGAGAAGACTCTTGACAGTCCCTTGGACTGGAAGGAGTTCCAACCAGTCCATTCTAGAGGATATCAGTCCTGGGTGTTTATTGGAAGGAATGATGCTAAAGCTGAAACTCCAATACTTTGGCCACCTAATGCGAAGAGCTGACTCATTTGAAAAGACCCTGATGCTGGGTAAAATTGAGGGCAGGAAGAGAAGGGGATGACAGAGGATGAGATGATTGGATGGCATCACTGACTCTATGGACATGGGTTTGGGTGGACTCCGGGAGTTGGTGATGGACAGGAAGGCCTGGTGTGCTGCGGTTCATGGGGTCTCAAAGAGTCAGAAACGACTGAGCAACTGAACTGAGCTATAGAAACCAACACAAAATTGTAAAGCTATTTTCCATCAATTAAAAAAAGAAATCCGATGGAAGATTCTCTTATCAACAGCTTCAAGAGCACCTCTTATTCAAAGGATATAAGGAGAAAATATGTGATCTCTTATTCCTTATTCTCCTTGTTATTTCTTTCTCTTTCTACCTTAACACAATTCAGTAGCATTTGCTATGTCTGTTCAGAAATCTATGGCTTTTAAGAGTTAGAAAACCACTATAGAACATAAGTTTTGATAGTTAA
The DNA here is from genome assembly GCF_016772045.2 of Ovis aries. Taxonomy (NCBI): domain Eukaryota; kingdom Metazoa; phylum Chordata; class Mammalia; order Artiodactyla; family Bovidae; genus Ovis; species Ovis aries. Next base: position 91,680,814 of record NC_056055.1, on the reverse strand, counting down.
TGTGAAATATTTCTTCTGAGGAGAAGGTTGCACCAATATATCTGGCATCAAAATCATGTTAAAATCTGTCCTACAAAAAGAGAGCAGGTTCTAACTCAACTTCTGCTGTATTTAGAAATGTGTGGAAATAACTCATTTTAGATATTAAAGAGAAGCAGTTTGGCTCAGAACATTAAGCAATTGGATGGCGATTCACAGGCTCAGGCTTTTAAGTTTTCTCTTAGCTGACATGTCTGACATTGGGAAAATCACTGCTTCTCTTTACTTTGGCTTACTCATCAATAAAACAGCACATGATTATGCTGACTCACCTCATTCTCACAGCATGCTTATTCACTAGTACTGAGAATGCACTATTCCATTTAAGAAACCAAAGAAAAATGGTTCAAGTAGCAGGTAAAAGTGGTCACATTTGTAGCTAAATTATAATTTGAAAGAAGCTTACAGAACTTCATGTATAAAAATAAGAAAAAAAAAAAAACTTTGGATAATGTAGGTAAAATTTAACAAAAAAATAATTTTCAGTGAAAATGTACAAAATATCTTCAAATAGTTTAATTTTGCTGTAAACTGGAGAGACAGCCAGAGTTAGGATTGGGGCAGGAGGTGTGAGTAGCACTTAGGATGTGTGCTATAATTCTAATAGAGAAGTATGCACTGCTTTCAAGACTTTGAAAAGAAAGAGGAAATTTTTGACTTGTTGGAAGTTTGAAAGAAAAAGATGTTGCTAGTTTGGAATACTGGAATACAGAAACTAATAAAAAAAATACCTGTCATTGTAAATCTGACTTCATGATGTTGCTTTTGACACTAGTAAATTCAGTCCCTTAATTATTTCTGAGAAGGAATATTTATTCCAGCTAGAATATAGAATATGAAAAATAATAATGATAACTTACTAAATAAAATGGCCATTCTTTATCTCATATTTAAGGTAATCACATTTTATGCCCTAAGCAACAGTTTCATGCCTTGTTCTTAGTTATGTATACAACAATGTTAGATTAATAGCTGAATATTCTTAGAAAAGAATTTGAGCTTCATAAAAGGTCACTCTCTTCAGTTCAAAATGTTTTTCTAACGTTTCAATTACTTTGCATTTTTATCAATTCTCTCACTGTGTGGCTCAAATCATTTCACCAAATGATCATTTCAGATGAAGTGAGTCAACCATCTTTGGGAAATTCATTAGAAAGGAGGCCACCAGGGCACCATTTGCTCAGCTGAAGGCTCACACAGGCTCAAGGAGTTAATGTCCTTATTAAGTGCTTGCAAAATAGTTTATTCCCCCAACAAAGTCTCTCCCCAAAGCTCATTAATTCTTTTAACATGCTAGCAATGACAGGATGCAAAGATTTGAATCCTAATCCACTGGATAAATTTCAGATTGTTCAAGGTGACTTTTTTTTTTACTTTAAGAGCAAAGTCAGGGAAGACACTAATTAGAAGGGGAAAATACAAAATCTCAAAATCAGCAGAGCTGGATTAAAGCCTTGACTTCAGTCAGCTTCAGTCATTCTGCACGTGGCCTATTCTGTGCTAGGATGAAGATGCAAAAGTAAGCAAGACGGAGTTCTTTCCTTGAAGTAGTCCACAAGCACATGGGAAAAGCACTTTAACCTTAGACAAGCAAATCAATTCCCTTCTTTGTAAAGTGGAGCAAATAGTATACATCGAAGATATTACAATGTAATAACAAAGAATGCAGGTTATAGCTAGAGTCAGATAGTCCTGAACTTGAATGTAGATTTTACCCTCAGCTTGACTAAATATGACAATGGGCAATTTACATAACTCAACTAATCTTGAGATTCCCTGTCTTTAAATTCTGTTATACCATTACTTAGGTGAAATGGTTATTGTAGAAATTTGACTTGCTAATATACAAAGTACTTGACACGGTGCCTGGTATACAAGAAGCTACCTAATTATACAGACAGACAATCACACTTAGATATTCATTGAGTTTCAGTTCAGTTCCAGTCACTCAGTCGTGTCCAACTCTGCAACGCCATGGACTGCAGCACGCCAGGCTTCCCTGTCCATCACCAACTCCCAGAGCTTACTCAAACTCATGTCAATCGAGTCAGTGTCGTCCCTTTCCCCTCCTGCCTTCAATCTTTCCCAGCATCAGGGAGTTTTCAAATGAATCAGTTCTCTGCATCAGGTGGCCAAAGTATTGTAGTTTCAGCTTCAGCATCAGTCCTTCCAGTGAATATTCAGGACTGATTTCCTTTAGGAGGGACTGGTTGGTTCTCCTTGCAGTCCAAGGGACTCTCAAGAGTCTTCTCCAACACCACAGTTCAAAAGCATCAATTCTTCAGCACTCAGTTTTCTTTATAGTCCAACTCTCACAACTTTGACTAGAGGGACTTTGTTAGCAAAGTAACCTCTCTGCTTTTTAACATGCTGTCTATGTTGGTCATAGTTTTTCTTCCAAGAGCAAGCGTCTTTTACTTTCATGCCTGCATTCACCATGTGCAGTGATAGTGGAGCCCCCCAAAATAAAGTCTCTCAGTGTTTCCACAGTTTCCCCATCTATTGGCCATGAAGTGATGGGACTGGATGCCATGATCTTAGTTTTCTGAATGTTGAGCTTTAAGCCAACTTTTTCACTCTCTTCTTTCACTTTCATCAAGAGGCTCTTTAGTTCTTCACATTCTGCCGTAAGTGTGGTGTCATCTGCATATCTGAGGTTATTGATATTTCTCCCAGCCATCTTGATCCCAGCTTGTGCTTCATCTAGTCCAGCATTTCTCATGATGTACTCTGCATATAATTTAAATAAGCAGGGTCACCATACACAGCCTTGACATACTCCTTTCCTGATTTGGAGCCAGTCTGTTGTTCCATGTCCAGTTCTAACTGTTGCTTCCTAAGGGGCAGGTCAGGCGGTCTGGTATTCCCATCTCTCTCAGAATTTTCCACAGTTTGTTGTGATCCACACAGTCAAAGGCTATGGTGTAGTCAATAAAGCAGAAGTAGATGATTTATGGAACTCTCTTGCTTTTTCGATGATCTAAAGGATATTTACAATTTGATCTCTGGTTTCTCTGCCTTTTCTGAATCCAGCTTGAACATCTGGAAGTTCATGATTCATGTACTATTGAAGCCTGGCTTGGAGAATTTTGAGCATTACCTGTTAGCATGTGAGATGAGTGCAACTGTGTGGTAGTTTGAACATTCTTTGACATTGCCTTTCTTTGGGATTGGTTTGAAAGCTGACCTTTTCCAGTCCTGTGACCATTGCTGAGTTTTCCAGATTTTCCAGCATATTGAGTGCGTCATTTTCACAGCATCATCTTTTAGGATTTGAAATAGCTCAACTGGAATTCCATCACCTCCACTAGCTTTGTTTGTAGTGATGCTTCCTAAGGCCCACTTGACTTCACATTCCAGAATGTCTAGCTCTAGGTGGGTGATCCCATCATCGTGGTTATCTGGGTCATGAAGATCCTTTTTGTATAGTTCTTCTGTGTATTCTTATCACCTCTTCTTAATATCTTCTGCTTCTGTTAGGTCCAGAGCATTTCTGTCCTTTATGGAATCCATCTTTGCATACAATGTTCTCTTGGTATCTCCAGTTTTCTTGAAGAGATCTCTAGTCTTTCCTATTCTATTGCTTTCCTCTATTTCTTTGCATTGATCACTAAGGAAGGCTTTCTTTTATCTCCTTGCTGTTCTTTGGAACTCTGCATTCAAATGGGTATATCTTTCTTAGTCTCCTTTTCATTTTGTGTCTTTTCTTTTCTCAGCTATTTGTAAGGCCTCCTCAGACAACCATTTCGCCTTTTTGAATTTCCTTTTCTTGGATATGGTCTTCGTCACTCCCTCCTATACAATGTCACGAACCTTGGTCCATAAGTCTTCAGGCACTCTGTCTATCAGATTTAATCCCATGAATCTATTCGTCACTTCTACTGTATAATCATAAGATTTTATTTAGGTCATACCTGAATGGTCTAGTGACTTTCCCCACTTTCTTCATTTTCACACTGAATTGGGCAATAAGCAGTTTATGATCTGAGCCACAGTCAGCTCCTGGTCTTGTTTTTGCTGACTATATAAAGCTTCTCCATCTTTGGCTGCAAAGAATATAATCAATCTGATTTTGGTATTGACCATCTGGTGATGTCCATGTGTAGAGTTGTCTCTTGTGTTGCTGGAATTCCAAGGCCAAATTTGCTTGTTACTCCAGGTATCTCTTTACTTCCTACTTTTGCATTCCAGTCCCCTATAATGAAAAGGACAACTTTTTTGGGTGTTAGTTCTAGAAGATCTTGTATGTCTTCATAGAAGACCTTGTTCAACCTCAGCTTCTTCAGCATTCCTGATTGGGGCATATACTGGGATTACTGTGATATTGGATAGTTTGCTTTGGAAACTAACAGAGATCATTTTGTTTTTTTGAGATTGCATCCAAGTACTGCATTTCAGATTCTTTTGTTGACTATGATGGCTACTCCTTTTCTTCTAAGGGATTCTTGCCCACGGTAGTAGATATAATGGTCATCTGATTTAAATTCACCCATTCACGTCCATTTTAGTCCGCTGATTCCTAAAATGTCGATGTTTACTCTTGCCATCTCCTGTTTGACCACTTCCAATTTGCCTTGATTCATGGACTTAACATTCCAGGTTCCTATGCAATATTGCTCTTACAGCATTGGACTTTACCTCTATCACCAGTCACATTCACAACTGGGTGTTGGTTTTGCTTTGGCTCTGTCTCTTCATTCTTTCTGGAGTAATTTCTGCAGTGATCTCCAGTAGCATATTGGGCACCTACCAACTTGGGGAGTTCATCTTTTGGTGTCCTATCTTTTTGCCTTTTCATACTGTTCAGGGGGTTCTCAAGGCAAGGATACTGAAGTGCTTTGCCATTCCCTTTTCCAGTGGACCACATTTTGTCAGAACTCTCCACCATGACCCGTTTGTTTTGGGTGGCCCTACATGGCATGGTTCATAGTTTCATTGAGTTTATATATATTTAAATCTTTGCTGCTGCTGCTGCTAAGTCACTTAAGTCATGTCCGACTCTGTGTGACCCCATAGATGGCAGCCCACCAGGCTACCCTGTCCCTGGGATTCTCCAGGCAAGAACACTGGAGTGGGTTGCCATTTCCTTCTCCAATGCAGGAAAGTGAAAAGTGAAAGTGAAGTCACTCAGTCATGTCTGACTCTTCGTGACCCCATGGACTGCAGCCCACCAGGCTCCTCATCCGTGGGATTTTCCAGGCAAGAGTACTGGAGTGGGGTGCCATCGCCTTCTCCGATTTAAATCTTTAAGTCACGATACAATGTTATTGTCTTTCTTGCAATTATATAGACAAACTATCAATGTTGATGACATTAACATACTTTTAAAAACACTTTGAAAGATTAAAATATTATACAAATTGAAACATTCATAATATGGACAAAAAAGCATGATATTTTAAAGAACACCAGTTACTCCAGTTATTGACTTTAGTTACTTCCTAAAGCCTTATGAGTGAGAGGTGAGACCAGTGATCACCTGCCGTTTCCCTATCATGGGTCACACACAAGCTTTAGTCAATAGAGCATTTGGTTAATAGGTTAATAGTGAGCTCTCATCTGACATGCACATACAAATGCTTCTTATGACATGTAAACCCTAAGATTCTGCTGATTAGCCCCAAATTCCCAGCTCACCATGTCCTCGCCTTTGTCTAATGCCATCTCCTTGAGTATATAGATGGGAACTATCACTTGTTTCTACTCAAGAGAATTCAGCAAAGGTAAAGGAAGGTGCCAGTGTAGTTAAGGTCCTATATCAGTTGATTTTGAATTCATCAAAGGAAGATTGGGTGGGTGTTATTTGTTTTTTGATAGTTGAAAGTTCTATAAAATGGGAATGGGAGCTCCCTGAGGTCAAAGACTAGTGAATATAAAGAAAAAAAATAAAATGTCTGTGTGTAGGTGCTTTGGTGTGAGAGAAAGGATAGAAAGTGCTTTGGAGGCATCATAGTCCTTTGCAACCTGAGAGGAAAGGAGTGGAATTGTTCATGTGAAGAAAAACAAAACGATTTTATGTAGGACTGTGGGAAGGGCCCTAGGGGCATGATTGGAGTTTCAGATGAATCTAGGGGCCTTACTGGATAGACACCCACTGGACCACTTCTAAACTTATAAAACACAAGGAAATACAACAGCTCCTCTTGCAGTTCATATGTAGAAAATTTAACTGTTTACACAAAATATAGATTCACAATAGAGATGAAATGGAGCTTAAGAGTCCTTGAATCTATTTCTTTTCTTTTGCTGGTGAGAAAATAAGGACAAGGCATGGTAAATGACTGCTTTATTGGCATTCAGCAAGTTATTATTAGAGCTGGAAACAGAATAAATATATCGATATAGTAGTATGTATTTAATAGACATCTATAAATGATGTATGGACTAGATTAAATATATATGTCTATATGTAATTAAAATATACTATTTCATTTAATTATATATTAATTTACATAATAAATTATTGTATAAATGTATTATTATTATATAACTCTATATTAAATATATATATTTAGCCCAAAAGGCACTTTAAATATAATTTAGTTCAAAGGAAATGTAGGAGACCTGGGTTCAAACCCTGGGTCAGGAAGATCCTCTGGGGAAGGGAATTGCAACCCACTTGCCTGGAGAATTCCATGGACAGAGGAACTTGGTGGGCATTTCCTTGGGGTCACAAAAAGTTGAACATGACTGAGCAATTACACACAGTCTGATGCTTTGCTTTTATAGACTGGGAGAACTGGGAGCCTGTAGAATTACATGACAAAGTCATTGTGTCTAGACAAAATACCAATGATTTTGTGAAATGAATCGAAGCAATTCATTTGTGTTGTTTTTTCATTTTTCCATTTTACTTCTTTCTACTATTTATGAGCACACTAATATTACATAGATTTGCACATATTTATCCTTCCCTGTGATACTCCTGATTTCTCCTGCTCCACCTATGAAACTCCTGTGTTACTAGATTAGCTCATCTACCTTCTGTCTGTCCCCTCACATATCAGAATTTACCTGCCCCTTATCCCAGTCCTTCTGAGCCTTTTGTCAAGTCGTTGTTTTCTATATTTGTTAGGAAGTCACTCTAAAGTGTTAAAAAGTTACTATTTTCTCTCCTAGAGATATATGCATTTGCAAAGCAATCGTGAACATACCACAATTAAATCTCTTGAAATAATGTCTGATATTAGAAATTTTACATTGTTGAGAAAATGTTTCTGGAGAATATATTTGAAGCTTTTAGACAACATCATAAAATGGTTTAGAAACATAGCTAAAGCTAGTTGCTAGGAAGTCACTTCAAAAGGTAAACTGGAAGTAAACTGGGGACGTGGCAATAACATCTTTTTTTAAAAAAAATCAATGCTTTATAAGTTATAGGCACAGATACTTTTTGCACCTTTCTATTTTCAGTGTAGAACTTGAGTTGAATCTAAAGTGCTTAGACAGGCTATGGAAAATCCCAGAGTATATGTTGCTTAAACTGTTTTGTTGGTCCCCCACTATTTTTAATGATATTTTTTCCCTTACCTGAATAGCCCAGAGGCTGAGCAAATGCATCCCAAATCCTGTGGTTCTTTTTAAACTCAGCTCCATTCTCACCTATCTTGCTCTGCTTCTTCCCACCCCCTACTCAGTTGCCATTTCAACAACACTTCAAAGGTGTGGCTGGCTTCCTTTCTGGGCTTAGATTCGTTCTAAAGAAAAAGCTAAATTGGAATCAGTTTATCACCCTTGGCTAGGATTTTTAACAGAATTCAAAACCAGAGAGGAACCCCAGCCACATCTACAATGATACCAGTATATCAGCTGGGTGCTTGATCTTCAGAGGAAGCTATAGACCTGTATAAAGTTCCCTTGTCACTGTTAGCACTGTATCTTGAACCACGACGTACAGCTTCACGGATGTCCAGGGTACTTTAAGTATTTTTAGTTTTCTTTAAAAGAGGAGAAATTAGGCTTATTTTACATATATTTCTCTATATGATGATGCTTTTACTAAAATTAAACCAAATGGAGAGAAATGATTAGATACACAAGCACAAAAGATTCTCAAATTAACCTTTCATTTACTTGAATCATTTGAGTGGTAGTACGTCAAGGCTGTATATTGTCACCCTGCTTATTTAACTTATATGCAGAGTACATCATGAGAAATGCCGGGCTGGAAGAAACAAAAGCTGGAATCAAGATTGCCGGGAGAAATATCAATAACCTCAGATATGCAGATGACACCACCCTTATGGCAGAAAGAGAAGAGGAACTAAAAAGCCTCTTGATTAAAGTGAAAGAGGAGAGTGAAAAAGTTGGCTTAAAGCTCAACATTCAGAAAACGAAGATCATGGCATCTGGTCCCATCACTTCATGGGAAATAGATGCGGAAACAGTGGAAACAGTGTCAGACTTTATTTTGGGGGGCTCCAAAATCACTGCAGATGGTGATTGCAGCCATGAAATTAAAAGACGCTTACTCCTTGGAAGAAAAGTTATGACCAACCTAGATAGCATATTCAAAAGCAGAGATATTACTTTGCCGACTAAGGTCCGTCCAGTCAAGGCTACGGTTTTTCCTGTGGTCATGTATGGATGTGAGAGTTGGACTGTGAAGAAGGCTGAGTGCCGAAGGATTGATGCTTTTGAACTGTGGTGTTGGAGAAGACTCTTGAGAGTCCCTTGGACTGCAAGGAGATCCAACCAGTCCATTCTGAAGGAGATCAGCCCTGGGTGTTCTTTGCAAGGAATGATGCTACAGCTGAAAGTCCAGTACTTTGGGCACCTCATGCGAAGAGTTGACTCATTGGAAAAGACTCTGATGCTAGGAGGGATTGGGGGCAGGAGGAGAAGGGGACGACAGAGGATGAGATGGCTGGATGGCATCACTGACTCTATGGATGTGAGTCTGAGTGAACTCCAGGAGATGGTGATGGACAGGGAGGCCTGGCGTGCTGCGATTCATGGGGTCGCAACGAGTCAGACACGACTGAGCGACTGTACTGAACTGAACTGAGAGCATAAGCCCTAACTGTCAATTAACTCATAGGGTGGAGAAAGCACAACTACCATCGAGCTCCTTCATCTAATGGCCTGTGGTAAGAGGGGTGTAGTCAGTTGAAAGCAGAACCATTGTTTTTAGAAAGTGTTAAGCCTTATTCCATGTTTCCTTTTGGTATCAAGCTTTGCTTAACATATATCTTACGTTTAACAAAGCTGTTCTGTGCCTAATCAGTGGCTTGAATACTCTATTTTATCCTCTGTAAGTGTCATGATAGATTGTAAAAAAGACTTTTCACTTGAGATGAATGTTGAATGATGGACAGATCTGCTCCATAGGACAGGAAAACTCCAAGCAAAGACAGTAGCATAAACAGAAGGACAGTGGCATGAAATAACAGGACATATTTGTGGAGCTGCATGCATTTCTAAGTGGCTGATATGAGGATGGAGACAGAGGTGACCTTACTAGGAAGTGAGGCCAAGGAACAGGCTGAAGAAACATGACTACTTTAGACTGGCTGACCGAGTGTGCAGAAGGGCTATTGGTAGGAGCACCACATAGAAAAGAGAGACTCAAGGATCATGCGGAGAGTTTGAGAGTGTAGTAGGTCAGAAGGAAATGCAGCTAAGAGGACAGTGGACATAAAACTCAGGAGAGACTTGAAAGTAAACCAAGTTGAAGGGATAATCAAATAATATATTTATGAAATGGATCATGGTGTTGTTGGTATTCAATGATATGAGAAAGTGAAACAGAGAGAGGAACTGAATAAGTGAAGTGTGTCATTTTATGAACTTAAAGCTGAAAACATGGTGACTATTGCAAGGTGATCCATTTATTTAGAGTTGAATGCATGGAAGACAGGAAAGCTCCTCAAATGTACCTTTGTCAGACTACATGGTTCAGGGGAAAGCCCATGGCTTTTGAAGTCTGAAGACCCATGTTGCTTTTCCATCTGTGCCTCTGTATCAGTGAAATGTTGGAGTGTTGAGGTTTTCATGTGTATAAACTGAATAATGATACCAGTTATCCTACAGAATATTGTAAATATTAAGTACATTTATGTAAAATACCTGACACAACTTTTGGCAGATATTGGCTGCATAATGAATGTTAATTTTCCTTACTGTCGAAAATCTACTTGAGGTATGTTTGCATTTTTCAGAGCTTTAGAAAGGATTTTGTAGTAAGATGCAGCAACATGGGCAGGAATATATAAATACAAGAAGAGAAAAAGGAGCCAGGGACCATATTAAGGGTAAAGCCAATTGTGGCCAAGCAGTATAGCATTGAGCAACATTAAGCCTTAGGATTATCTTGAGAGAGACGTGAGCAGAGCTGTCTCCTTGGTAATTAGGGCCTGTGATCCTTCTAGGTTGATAACTTTTTTTATGAGCTTATCCTCCTGTGTTTATAATTTGATGCTATTTGAAAAAATATATCCTGTTTATCCTAGTTATGAACAATTCATGTAATGATTTCAGCCATCAAAATTTTGCACCAAAATGTCTTGTAACACAGTTTGCAGAACTTTATCTGTGAAAGTAATTAGTAAAACAGCTTTATTTTATTGTCATTCAATTAAATCTAGATCTCATTATTTGTGTTTCTACTACGTACTAAGCACCATGTGGATTCAGTGGGTAAAGAATACTTAAGAAATATCCCATTTCTGCAAAGACCTCACTTTTTAATATCCTATTTCTACTCATATGGACTTTTCTCATTACTGGCTCATGGGGTATAGTAACTTTACATACTACTGTGTTATGTTGGAGCCAGGTAAAGTTTATAAAACTGGACAAAATGTCATAGTCCTTTACATTATTTTTCAAAACCATCCAGTGTCCTTTCATACTAGAAGTTTATCTTTGCTTAAATTTTATCTGAATATCAAAAATAAGATAGAATGAAACTTCTGGAATCAACATTTATTTTCAGTGCAAGAAATTATTTTACTAGGCCCCAAACATTCTGATATCAATAAAATATTGTTTTAGCAATGTAATATAGTCTTCAAAGGCAGGTTTTATTTCTTGCTCTACTTTCTCAGGGACAGGGCTAGACTTTCCAAGGTATCTCACCAAATTTTGCTCAGTAACCCTTTTCCAAAGCTGGGAGGTTGAGTGATAAAACTCTCTCTTACTCTGCTGCTGCTGCTGCTGCTAAGTCGCGTCAGTCGTGTCCGACTCTGTGCGACCCCATAGATGGCAGCCCACCAGGCTTCTCTGTCCTTGGGACTCTCCAGGCAAGAACACTGGAATGGGTTGCCATTTCCTTCTCCAATGCATGAAAGTGAAAAGTGAATGTGAAGTCGCTCAGTCGTGTCCCACTCTTTGAGATCGCATGAACTGTAGCCCACCAGGCTCCTTCGTCCCTGGGATTCTCCAGGCAAGAGTACTGGAGTGGAGTGCCATTGCCTGCTCCACTCTCTTACTCTAAATGTGCACTTTTCCTCCTAGTAAGTACTCTTAAAATCTTATTTTTAAACTCTCATTCTCCCATCCAAATTGATACCTGATGATGCTAATTTCTAAATTAGAGCATCTTCTATCTCTACTCTCTCTAACTATGCCAGGCCCTTATTTATCATGCAATTCATTGTAATAGCCTCCTAAACCAACTTCCTCTTCTGTCCTGCTCTATTGGCAAGTAATCATTCAAATAAGAGACTCTGGCCACAGAACTCACTTACTAAATAGTTTCAGTGGAGCCTTATTGTCTACAAGATCAAATTCAATTCTCTTTCTTTAGAATAAAAAAAAGTCTTCCATGAACTGATCCCTGCCTAAATGTTTGGCATTTCTTCATGGCACTCCTTGCTTTACTTTAGCTACAAGATTAAAAATCTTTATGCCCTGTGATATTTCACCCCTCTCTGTGCTCACTGTGAAAATTCAGCTTGAAAAACCCTCTTCTTATCTCCTACTTTTTCACTTGACCACCTTGTTCACTCATATTTCAAGAAGTTCATGTGTCATTTCTTCCAGGAAGCGTTCTCTGACACTTTTACATCAGGCAGGATCAAATCCACTTCTTAACTTAAACAGCTATCTATGTACCCGTTTATCATAATACTCATTATTGCAGTTACCTGTATAGACTCTGAGCCTCTTCATGTCAAAAGTCATTGTCCTAAGTTTTTGTGTCATTATCTTCTGTTGTTCCTGAGACATGATCATCATTCAATAAGTATTTCATGAAGCATACCTATTCTCCCTATTTTGCCAAAATATGCACAACATATCACCATGGTTGCCATTTTCCTATGAATATGTCTCTCCATTCAGTCTTACTTAATAAATTTGACAACTCTCACTATCCTTGATAGACGTGATATTTTGAGTATTGGTGTTAGCTTTCCTGTCTGCTCAGATTTGGTCACTTGTAACTATTTGGGGTTTTCTAGTCCTTAATTACTTTCATAATTTATTAGTGAATTTTATTCCAGGATTATCAGGTTTCTTTGGTAGCCTGTAGAGAGAGATTCAACAATAGACATATAAAATCTAAGTTATTTACAGTATCTGTCTTAATTACAGATATGCTATGCATTTTATTAACTCCTTCAAAGAATCTTAAGTATATGAAAAAAAGGAAAACTAACTTTGGTAATAATTACACTAATGTTATCTTGATAAATTCATCTTTGCTACCTTGGCTTCTAATGGCTAAAGTCTTTGTTGCAAAATAACCAGGGCCCAGATACTAAGTGTTTTGCTAATGGCTTACCTTTCTTGAAATCATAGCTTAACATGAACTTAAGCTTGAAAAAGTTGTGAATAAATTCCCAGTATAAAACTTTTAAAATTTTACCTATATATCAGCTCCCTAATATAAACTATACTGATTCTTTCTTATACTACTAACAGATCTTTTGTGACATACAGAAAGATGCCACCAATAGATGCTGGCTAATAGTTTTTATGCTTTTTCTTTATATACTTAGATAATTAAAGTCTAAAGTAAACTTTATTTGAAATGCAATAGAGAAACTTCTATAACCACTAATAGATATGTATTAAGGTAACCAATACTTGTAGTTAGATCTCATGGGAGATTTCTTAAATGGGTAAGTGTTAATCGTTCAGTTGTGTGCAACTTTTTGTGACATAATGGACTGGGGCTAGCCAGGCTCTTCTGTCCATGGGATTCTCCAGGCAAGAATACTGGAATGGGTTGCCATTTCCTTCTCCAGGAGATCTTCCCAACCCAGGGATTGAACCCAGGTCTCCAGCATTGCAGGCAGATTCTTTACCATCTGAGCCACCAGGGAAGCAGACCTAAGTAAATGTACCTTAGTTTAAAAATGAGTATGGGGGTGGGAGGAGTGTGCCAAACTTCCCTGGTGGCTCAGACAGTAAAGAATCTGCCCACAATATGGGAGACCTGGGTTCAATCCCTGGGTCCAGAAGATCCCCTGGAGAAAAGAATGGCAACCCACTCCAATATTCTTGTCTGGGGAATTCCTTAGACAGAGAAGCCTGGTGGGCTACAGTCCACTGGGTCGCAAAGACTAGGATATGACAAAGTGACTAAAACACACACACACATATAAGAGAGGGACATCCGGAAGAACTATCCTCAGACCAGTTTCTAACACACGAAATGAAAGCATGCTTAAAAATATTATTTGCTAGACAAAGGTATAAATATTACACTATGACTCCTGCAATTTAGGGACCTGGACTTTTATATTTACTATCTCTGTATCAAGGGGAACTACCTTTTCATTTAAGATGGTCACAGACATCAGAAAAAGCAAGAGCATTTCAGAAAAACATCTACTTCTGCTTTATTGACTATGCCAAGGATTTGACTGTGTAGATCACAGCAAACTGTGGAAAAGTCTGAAAGAGATGGGAATACCAGACCACCTTACCTGCCTCCTAAGAAACTGTATGCAGGTCAAGAAGCATCAGTTGAAACTGGACATGGAACAACAGACTGGTTCCAAATTGGGAAAAGAGTACGTCAAGGCTGTATATTGTGACCCTGTTTATTTATCTTCTATGCAGAGTACATCATGCGAAATGCTGGGCTGGATGAAACAGAACCTGGAATCAAGATTACCGGGAGAAATATCAATCACCTCAGATATGCAGATGACACCACCCTTATGGCAGAAAGTGAAGAGAAACTGAAGAGCCTCTTGACGAAAGTGAAAGAGGAGAGTGAAAAAGTTGGCTTAAAGCTCAACATTCAAAAAACAAAGATCATGGCATCTGGTCCCATCACTTCATGGCAAATAGATGGGAAAATATAGAAACAGTTGAGAGCCTTTACTTTTGGGGGTCTCCAAAATCACTGCATATGGTGACTACAGCCACGAAATTAAAATACGCTTGCTCCTCTAAAGAACAGCTATGACCAGGAAACCTGAGTTTCCCTGGTGGCTTAGACGGTAAAGCATCTGCCTGCAATGTGGGAGACCCAGGTTTGATCCCTGGGTTGGGACAATCCCTTGGAGAAGGAAATGGCAACCCACTCCACTGTTCTTGCCTAGAGAATCCCATGAAGGGAGAAGCCTGGTAGGCTACAGTCCACGGAGTCGCAAAGAGTCATACGACTGAGCTACTTCACTTTCACTTTCCTATAGGATAAAAATATTAGGAATACACTACTAGCAACTTAGTATTTTGCAAATGTTCAGTCTCAAAAAGTCTGATCAAAGGGTGCTTCTGAGTTAGATACCTAATTTGAATAATACTATTTAAAACTTTACCAGGCAGGCAAAACAGAGCTGAGAACGTAACAGGTATACTCACAGGGATACAAAGATTTCACTCCCAACCTCATGGCCTTCATCTACAGATCTAATTCTAGTTCACTGAGGAAAAATAATTCCCTGGCCTTATCGCAAGGAATATTCCAATAGTGACCTCAGTGTGGTGAGGAGGATGACAGATAATACAAGCAAAAGAGTCTATGGGAGGAAACTTTAGGGGAAATCCTAGCCAACTGTGCGCTGAAGGAACAGATACCCACCCTAGAAACCAGATAATCTTGATAGAATTTTGACAAATAGAATAAACAGAATAAATAACCTTCACACTGAGATTATAATAACAGCAGTTATTAGATGGCTTGTTTAGCTGAAGCTCTGTGATTTGGGATTTGGCATGCCATGTCCCGCTGAGGCATAGTTATGGGACACTAATGTTTCTTTGGGTGACATTGACAGCATAATGGGAAAACTCAGAAGATCACAGCTGCCCCTACTGTATTATTTATTATTACTTGCCATACATTTCACAAGTAGGTTTATGCATTTGGACACAAGAAATAAACCTGAAGGCTCCAAGGAACACATAAAGTCAAATGGATAGACACAAGCTGGAATGTTGGGTCATTAGGTTTGCTTTTATATGGACTGACACATATGAATCAATAAAAAATCAGACTAACATACATTTCTCATGTCCATGGAGTTAAGAAATACACATTATGCTTTTGAAAATCTGTGGTAAAATACAAACTTCTTAAAGAAAATTTGGCTTTATATAAATAATCAGAAAAGAATGTTATTTTATAATCTACCACTCAGCAATAGCTACTATTAATTTTTTAAAAAGTTTTAAAATGTAATATGCATGTGAAAAATATTGTGAAACAACCTCTCATAAATTCTCAGCCAATAACTAATACTACAAGCAGCTATACAGCTCCGTCATTCCTTGGTAAGGGGGCAGGAATAACTCTAAGCGATATGTTTATACTGGTTCCTAAAGTGTTGCCAGTAGAATCAATTATCACCCCCACCTACATAAGAGGTACTTTTAAAACTAGTTTCCTTTCACTTTTCTACCCCTGCAATGGTTGTTACTTTACCTTCCAAATAAACTACTGGCACTTGAAATCTTATATCAAAGTCTGAATGATCCAAAACTAAGACAAATGGAGAAAATTGAAAATTTTCTACAGAAAATTGAAAATAGATACATCAGCTGTATAAAAAGATGAATAAAACTGATGTATAATTTGAAAGATGGAGGAAAAATAATAGAAGATATCAATACCAGTATCATAAATTTAAAAGAGGATATTTCTAGAAATATTACAGATATTTAAAAGATAATAATACAATATGAGAAACTTTATGACAGAAAATTGTCAAGTTAGATAAAAATGGACGATTCTCTAGAAAAACAAAATGAATAAAATTAACACTAGAATAAATAATTTCAGTAGTCTTGTATCTGTTAAAGTAGTTGAACACATAAATAAGAACTCTTCCCCAGAAAACTTCAGTTACATATTTTGCATCTTTATATTTTAAAAACTGTTTCAGAAAATACAGAAGTAATACCTTTCCAATAATAATCTTAATATAAAAATCTGACTAGGATATTTCCATAAATACAAATTATAGATGAATCATTCTCATGAATACAGTGCAAAATATCTCATGCAAAATCCAGTGATACTTAAAAAGTATATCATGATTAAACTGGATTTTCTCCAAGAATGCAGTTAGCTCAGTATTTAAAAATAAGTCAGTGAAAATTACAATATTAAGAGTATAAGGGGAAAATTAGTCATCTGAATAGAGGCAGAAAAGCAATGATTCGGTTTCAGGATACAGTCACATGTATCCTGAATAAGTCAGGATTCAAGACATATGGATCCATGTTCCAAGTATTTCTACCTCACGGGGGAAAAACCCTGCAAAATGGGTTACATAATTTTATGCTGTGTATGCTGGCTCAGATGGTAAAGAATCTGACTGCAGTGCAGTAGACCTGGGTTCAATCCCGGGGTTGGGAAGATTCCCCTGGAGAAGGGAATGGAAACTCATTCCAGTGTTCTTGCCTGGAGAATTCCATGGACAGAGGAGCCTGGCGGGCTAAAGCCCAAGGGGTCCGCAGAGTTGGACACAACTGAGCTACTAACAAAACCTTTCACTTTTTTCTTTCGTCCAGTATTTGTAACTTAAACAAATTTCTTCATCTCTTTTTTCCTTAGTTTTCAACACTGTAAAATTGCAATGCACTAAAACTGCCACTCCCTGAACTCACAACACATCATTTTAAGGATCTAAATTTTATAAAAGATATGTTGACATTTAATATATATAATTACATATACATTTTTGTTATAATCTAATTTTTATTAACATCTTGACTATAATTCATAGAAATCAATGATGTGGTATACAAAATATTGTATCAGATAGTACAATATTATATGAAGAAGAGTTATATTAATAGTTAGAAATAAAATGCTTTGGTTCATTCTATGAGTGCTTAAGGATTTCAACCAGAATTTTAAATTCAGCAAATAAGTCCCATCTTTATTGGTGTCTTAAATTTCTTCCTTTGCCAACTGGAAGCAAGCTAGAGGAAGCCAGCTGAAAATGAATCAGTATAAATGCCACACATTTTACAAAGTTTCATTCTGTTTTTCTTTATGTTTGATATAATAAATCTTAGGAATA
Organism: Ovis aries; assembly: GCF_016772045.2. Taxonomy (NCBI): domain Eukaryota; kingdom Metazoa; phylum Chordata; class Mammalia; order Artiodactyla; family Bovidae; genus Ovis; species Ovis aries. The sequence goes on along the minus strand of NC_056055.1, from coordinate 91,663,343 downwards.
TCGTAGTGTTTTAAAAAACTGATATGTAACCCAAACAATTAGACTTCTTATAGGTATAGTTAGTCCCTTGAGAGGAAAAATTTTAAGATTTCCTTTTTCGTTTTAACACATGTGTATAAAGTAAAACTTACAATTAATGAATCTGCAGACATTGTTTGCAAGTCTAAGTTTGTAACAGTATAGATGAAATAAGGAAGTAAGTACAATACTCTCCATCATACACTGTTGTTTATCTCCTTGTTGGGTTTTCATAGTATTCTAGTCATCTGTCTATAATGTCACATATCCTCTATGCTTTATTTGTCTGCTACATGCCATCTCCCTCTTTAACCTAGGAATAATTCATAGATGAATTAATGATGTTGCTATTAACTGTTCTTGATTACCACCTCAGTGCAGAATAAATACCAACAGATTTATTTTGAAAAACAAGTGAAACAATTTTCTATTTTTAAAAGTTAGTAAACCAAGGGGTTCTCTTTTTTGTAATGCAATGGGGCCAGTATTATGGTCTGATTAGAATCAGGTCTCCCAATAATTATTAACTAAACTATGTTTAGTTAAAAATTACTGTGTACCCTTTTAACAATTTAACAAGAAGAATAAAAGGAAAAAAAGGAATAGAAGGAAAAAAACCAAGAACTTTGGAATTTTTTTTCTTTTTGGACTCTGTACCATCAAGAACATTTTAAGAAATTAAAAATAAATATCAATAAAATATGTTTAAACAATCTTGCAACTTGCTTAAATGATTCAAGTAATGGAATAATAAATGTGTGAATTTGAGCTGAGGTTATTAAGATTTGTTGCAAATATAAACTGAGTCCAAGAGGTAGGTAGGAATATATACAAAACATATAGTTTGCAAAGACAGTGAACATTTTGGGGATACTGAGTAGAACAATTAAGAATAGACTGAATACTTAGAAAGTTGTTAAGTAATCAGCTTGGATTGATGGGTTGGGTCATTTTTGGAAGGTAGCTAAGCTTACCACTATGCCACTGTCACACACTAAAGGAAGTACATACTCATTTTTGAATGCTATTGTAGAAAGTGACAAAACCATTAAAAATTTTTGAGAAGAAGAGTAATACACATAGACCTAAATTTAATAACATTAATTCAGAGAATGTGTAGAATTTGTAGAGCATAAAGAGATTGAGAGCAGAAAATATTATTTTATTTAAATAAGATGATACCAAACTGATTTGACATTATGGATATTGTTGATACAATGAAGAAATAATAGATATAAGACCAATAAAAATTGACTAGGTATTGTCAGTGGGATATAAAGAAAAGACATGTCATGTCTACTCAACTATATTAAAACAAATGAAGCATTATAAAATACTCCTTTTATGATTTAACACATAAATAAAACAAGCTGTATATTTTGATATGATTAAGTATCTTTTTCACTATTGGATATTATACATCTGAGGATTCAGTCATTTCTGTTTTCACTTCAGATCTTTTCAATAAAATATACCTTTCATTATTTTATAACTAAGAATATAGATATGTAATGGACTTTGAATAAAGCAATATTTGTTGTAGTCAAATATCACAATCTTTTCCTTACTTTGTTGCTGTGAAGAAGAAAATTTTGGGGAACAAGGAAAGACTTGACAGTCTCTGGTCTTTAGCATTGCTCAACTAGGAAATTATTCCCAATGTTCCCCTATTTTGTAGCCTACTTTTGAAGTAATTCCTTAAAGATCTCTTTCTGTTTTGAGTTCTGAGTATCATTTCATTTCCTGTCTTCCTATGTGATAGACAAAGCCTTCTTTGTTTTAAAAAAGAGCTTTATAAAACTATAGTTCATCCAAAGATGATATGTACATTCATAGTGTACTCACACATAAATGGAGGAAAACAGCCTTGAAAACCCTCATGTGAGAGGATCCTGTTCCCCTAGACGAGGATCCTGTTCCTTTAGACAGGTTCCTCTAGAACTTGTTCACTGGAAACATCATCAATTTCAATTGGAACCACCATATCCACAATTCATCCTCTCCCATTCTGATTCCTCACTGTCCCATTAAAAAAAAGAAAGAAACAAGAGTTTATTCCTAAATACATAGTACCCAAATGAAACCTGGTTATTGGAAACTGGCCTTGTGGAGAGATGGGTGATTTCTAAGACAGCGTGAGCTCTACCCTTGCCGATACACTGATGTTCCATGACTGAAGTCACCTTAATGCTAATAAAAATGTTTTAGTGATTGTAGCTGACCATGAATTAAAGAAATGTACATAAAACAAACTTCCAGTATTGCTGAGTTAATATGTTGGTGAACTCCGCTCATGGCAGGTGAAACCTTAACCAGAAGAAGATCCTGTCCTGACCTCACCGAGACCTTCTGTCTTGTGTCATTCACCTATTTCTGCGCTGTTGCTTTAGCTTCTGTGGCCTATCCTAAGGCACAATGTGACATACTCTGTATCACAGAACAACATATATGGGTACCACAACACTTGTAAATATGTAAATATTTTTGTGACTTCTCACTTTCTGGCTGTAACTTAGCAATGTTTGTGCTATATATTCACAGTTTTCAATAAACGCACCTCTAGAATTTTAGCTATTTTTGATGCAATGTTCCTATTGGACAGATCTTTATAATGTTTATGGATTTCTTCAGTGACATCTTCCTTTTGTGGCTGTGTTTTATTGTGTCACTTGACTTGCAATTCAACTTTTTTTCAGAACTCCAATATCTTTTTCTTTCTTTTTTTTTTTTTTTTTTGCAATAGTAGTGAGGTATTAACAATCTCATGGTAAAATAACAACTACTTAGATGACCTTCTTTCAGAGGACAGATTAATTCACTCTAATTACTCCAGTGTCCTGTTTTCTTTTCTAGATTATGAACTCTTTGAGAACAGGATATGGGCCCTCCCTTTATATCCTTGGCATTAAGGCAGTGCTGAGGTAGAAACAGTGTCAGGCTTTATTTTGGGGGGCTCCAGAATCACTGCAGATCGTGACTGCAGCCATGAAATTAAAAGACGCTTACTCCTTGGCAGGAAAGTTATGACCAACCTAGGTAGCATATTCAAAAGCAGAGAAGTTACTTTGCCAACAAAGGTCCGTCTAGTCAAGGCTATTGTTTTCCCAGTGGTCATGTATGGATGTGAGAGTTGGACTGTGAAGAAAACTGAGTGCCGAAGAACTGATGCTTTTGAACTGTGGTGTTGGAGAAGACTCTTGAGAGTCCCTTGGACTGTAAGGAGATCCAACCAGTCCATCCTAGAGGAGATCAGTCCTGGTGTTCATTGGAAGGACTGATTCTGAGGCTGAAGCTCCAATACTTTGGCCACCTCATGCGAAGAGTTGACTTATTGGAAAAAACCCTGATGCTGGGAGGGATTGAGGGCAAGAGGAGAAGGGGACAACCGAGGATGAGATGGCTGGATGGCATCACCGACTGGATGCACATGAGTTTGGGTGAACTCCAGGAGTTGGTGATGAACAGGGAGGCCTGGCATGCTGCAGTTCATGGCGTGGCAAAGAGTCAGACACAACTGAGTGACTGAACTGAGCTGAACTGAGGAAGTAATAAGTGAAAGTGAAAGTTGCTCAGTTGTGACCAACTCTTTGCAACCTTATGGATTATACAGTCCCTGGAATTCTCCAGGCCAGAATACTGGAGAGGGTAGCTGTTCTCCTCTCCAGGTGATCTTCCCAACCCAGGGATCAAACCCAGGTCTCCCACATTGCTGGCAGATTCTTTATGAGCTGAGCCACCAGGGAAGCCCAAGAATACTGGAGTGGGTAGCCTATCCCTTCTCCAGTAGATCTTCCTGACCCAGAAATGGAACTAGCAGCTCCTTCATTGCAGGCAGATTCTTTACCAGCTCAGATACAGGAGAAGTGCTAGGAAGTAATGTGGCTCAGCTGGTAAAGAATCTGCCTGCTATGCAGGAGACCCTGGGTTGGGAAAACCCCCAGAGAAGAGAATGGCTACCCACTCCAGTATTCTGGCCTAGAAAATTCCATGGAGTGTATAGTCCATGAGGTTGCAGAGTCGGACATGACTGAGAGATTTTCACTTTCAAAGGTTTGCTGACTTGGTGTTATCAAACGTTAATTGGTGTTATCACCAATTAACACCCTGTCGATGTTGTGGGTTTCAGTCACTTAATTGGAGGAGGGTCTTGGATCAGATAATCTTTTTTTTTTTTTTTCTCTTTGTCTGATTTCATCATACTGTACCTATCTTAATCACCAATATGCATATAAATACTCTCTTCAGCTTGATGCAAAATCATTGTACATTGATTCCAAAAGTTCTATCTTTTTGAATCACTTGGTAAAGCACAAAAGTTGGTAGTTTTACTTCAGAATGACCTTTTCGGCAGCTATGCACAGTTTTAGATGCAGTCTTAAATGACTTTAACTTAGCAAATCTTATGTTTTATTTTTTTTCCCCCAAAATCTTAGCCCTACTAATGTCTGCAGAATCATAAATATATTACATTTACAGTTAGAGTATGATATTTTTAATGTGAATGGACTCTAAAGGTGATCAGTTTGATATTTACAGTCTGTGGCATTTCCAGAGATAAATCTTTGTTTACGGACTGTCTGGCAGTGTGGCTTCTTCAGATGAGGTAAACATATCTGTGGTTCAGCAGGAAGCATGCACCATATACACACAGTTCCTGAGCAACTGCGATTAGATGATCATTGATTATGCTTTTAGTGTTTTCAAGGTCAAGGAAAAGTCTGGTTAGGCTTATGCAACAGATAGCAAACTACATCCTCAGTTGAAAGGTCTTTGAAAGCCTTTTTTAGCTTTGTCAGTGATGTACTATATGCTGCAGGCTTACTGTGTCTCTTTAGCAGGTCATGTATTTTCTTTTACGCTCCACTGAGCAGAGCTAAATCAGTTTTTAAATCACATTGCCATATTATGCATCTCTACAATTGAGACTAGGTAGATAATTGTTTGCTACTTTTAAAAAAGCCTTTCGGTTATACAGCTTGAAAGGGAGAAAAGATAACTCTCTTCTTTATCATCCTGAATTGTTAGGTTATAAACTAAAATTAAGTCAAACAATGATGCAAAACCTCTACACTCTAGAGAAAAAGACCTTCTTTATTTTTGTAGGGGTAAGTAAAAGTAAAGGGTAACTATAATAGCAATAAGGAATGCCTGATGGAAAATTAGAAGAATAAGCAGTTTTTCTATTTTGATCGAAACACTAACATAGTATGAAACCACTTGAGATACAATAAAATGTGAAAAAAATGTGTTAAAAGAACAGCATTTTCATTGTTATTATTATCATTATTACTACTAAATTTCCTAGTTAAAGACTATGTTTTTACTTAAAATGTAACCAGTAAAGTGAGTGAAGGGTACTTGGAACTTCTCTATGTTTTCTGAAACTTTCAGTGAATCTATATTTTTTCCAAAATTAAAAAAAAAAAAATCCCCAAAAGAAAAAAAAATAGAATCACATTTGTGGATATCAAAAGGCAAAAATTAATACATTATATCATGAATTTTGCTCATCAAAATTCTGAGAAATTTCTTAGTTTTAACTTTTTATATAGGGTAACACTAAACTTGTTTTGGAATTGATTGACCAACCATCAGGTATTTAGCATAAATTGGTAATGATGGTGATTAAATAAAGTCATGTGTTTTTCTTCTTAACCATAGGGAAATAGACAGCTTAGCAGTCTACATTGAATAAACGTGTGAAAGAAAGTAAATGCCTTTCACAATTCCTAAAAACAAATGAGAAAAATAATGTACAAATGGAAACTTGTGAATATTAGAAGGAATTAATGGGGAGGAGTTCTTAGAAAAATCAGAAACTTGTGTGAAATAGTTCATTCACTGAAAGTTAGAGCTGCAGTTTGCTTGACAGATGATTCAGATAAGCATGTTTAGAAAAACTACATTTTACATATCTTCAAATTTATTTCATAGTTTTAATGTTTAAATTATCAACTAAGATAAATTATTATATATTAAATTCAAAGAAGTAGAAAAAAACACAACTTGGAAACTAAGAGAAACAAAAGAAGTGAATTTATAAAGAGAAGGAAAATTAAATACACAAATTTGAATACAGAAACATAGTATAATTAATAATTACAAGCAATAGCTTGTTCTTAAAGTAAACATGCAGTTAAATGACTAACTTGCTAAAAACCACCAACCATTTTTGAACTAGACATGGTGACTTAAAGGACTTTTAGAAAAATAACATGTAGAAATAGGTAGAAAACTCTAAAAAAGAATCTTAGGAGTTGATGAACTTGGTCGTAAATTAACGAATAATAGAATTTTGTAGTAGTTAAAAAACGTGGTCTTGGGACTTCCTTGGCAGTCCAGTGGCTACAGTTCCATGCTTCCACTGCAGGTGGCAAGGATTCAGTCCCTGGTGTGGGAACTAAGACCCCTCCTCCTGCACGGTGTGGCCAAAAAACAAAAACACCCCCAAAACTTGGTCTTGCATTAAAAAATTAATTGAACTAAATAGAAAATCCAATGACATAGTTTTTTTAAAAAAGAATTTAATATAATAAAGTTGGCTTTCTATTAATGGTGAAAAGTTGGTTTACTAAAAAGAAAAAATATATATGAATCTGTATACATATATATCATTGGAACAACTGGTTAGCCATGTGCAAAAACAAACCTATCTTTATCTCACTCTGTATGCCAAAATATATCCCAGGTGTTGCAGAAATTTAAATATAAAGTAGTTGAACTATGAAAGTAGTGAGAGGAATAGGAAGGGCTGTTTAATATGCTCAGAATGAAATCCCTGAAGCCATAAACAAATGATAAAAAAGTAGGACTGACTAGGTAAAACCTGAATATGTCTGTATAGCAAAATTGTTTAAAAATAAAGTCAAAAGGCAAAAGACAAACTAGGAAAGTAATTTGTAATGTATTTTGAGGACAAAAGGCTCCTATTCTGAAAAGAAATACTTTCATTATTTAACCCATAGCTTCCTTGCCAACATCAGTTTCTAACACACTTGCCCTTACTCGATCCTTTTCAGTCACACTGCTCCTATTTTCCTTAAATATTCCGAACACTGTCCCTATCTCAAAGCATTTGAATTACAGTCATGTAAATGAGTTGGTATGTTATATCTCCGGAGAAACTGTTCCAGGACTCCCCCTCAGTTACCAAAATCCACAATGATGTTCAAGTCCATACATAAAATGGCATAGTACAAAGAATACAGTTGCCCCTCCCTATCCACAGATGCCCAACCTGTGCATTGGGGGGTCAACTGTACTGTTGCCTCCAACTAGAATGTTCTTCTTTCAGATATCCACATAGCATGCACTCTCATACCTTTTAGTTTGTGTTTGTATATTCCCTTCCCAGATACTTTCCTGAGTAGTATAACCATATTAGTACCTTTGCCACTCTTAATTTCCATTATTTCTTTTCCAGCATCATTAATTCTTGGCATGATTTTATGTATGTATGTTTACATATATATATATATATATATATATAGTCAATCTTCCTATTCTCAAATTTCTTGCAAATAGGAACATCATATTGGAAAAAATTAAGATTCTGGTGACACAGAATTTTAGAAGATATGAGAAAACACAGCATCTTTGGGAATGATTTAGAATACTCCATCAAGATGCATTCTTTTACATTTCACTAAGAAATTACAGATCTAAAGAATGCAGACAACTAATAGAAGCATATGTGTGTGTGTGTGTGTGTGTGTGTTCAATATATGTTGAACTTAGTATTAGTATTATTAACAATAAAAATAGAAACAATCAAAATCCCCTTTTGGGGCCCAAGTGAACAAATGAAAAAGCATCAAAAATGTTGTCACATAGCATTTACAAAAAATGAAGCAGATTCACAATTATGTTACAAAAAAACAACAGGTGAAGCAAGGAAATTAATATAAAATACTGTGTGTAGAATTTGGTTCCATGTATGTAAGAAACAAAAAAAAATGAACTTGATCATTACAATATTGCAGGGAGCAGAATGAGGTGCCTGAGGTAGGAGCAAAAGACAATTTTGTATTAGTTAACATTTTATGCACCACTGAAACAACAACAGCCACAATAAGAGAGACGGAAAGATGAGGGTTGGGGGCAAGCGGAATTTGTGCAGTCACCAGGCTGGTGAAGAGGCAGAAGTTTGACAGTTAAGAACCTTAGACATCATGATAAGATGTCTATGTGGGGGGATGGGAAACCATGAAGGGATTGATTTGACACAAACTGCCTAACCAAATTTGGCAGAGCCTGGATTTGAACCAGGCTTTGTCTAGCTCTTCTCTACACCCCCAAATAAGATTATTTAAAGGAGCTGAACAATATGATTTGAAAACTTTGTAAATAAACTTAAGTTACCTAACTTTACATGGGCATGCTATGTTGGATTTACCTGGTAGTATCATATGTACATCAGAGAACAGATTTTCTGACAAATAAATCCTTTACATGGAAATGTATAAAACACAGATGATGCATCTAAATTACAGATACCTTTCAAAGTGAGATACAGTATATAACCCTCTTTTCTCAGATGGGAAATTATATTTGCAACCTCTCCAACATGAACATCTGGAAGGTATATACTTATATAATATATTCATATTTATTTTGAAGTTTGACATCCTTGGACTCATCAACATTAAGAAGAAACACTAATATCAACATTATACCATTATACCAACATTAAGATCACCATTATCACTGAAAGATGAACGCCTCAATATGCTACTGGAGAAAAGCAGAGAAATAGTTCCAAAAAGAATGAAGAGGCTGAACCAAAGTGAAAATAATGCTCAGTTGTAGATGTGACTGGTGATGGAAATAAAGTCTGATAATGTAAAGAACAATATTGCATAGGAACCTGGAATGTTAGGTCCATGAATTAAGGTAAATTGGAAGTGGTCAAACAGGAGATGGTAAGTGAACATCAACGTTTTAGGAATCAGTGAACTAAAATGGACTAGAAAGGGTGAATTTAATTCAGATGACCATTATATCTACTACTGTGGGCAAGAATCCCTTAGAAGAAATGGAGTAGTCCTCACAGTCAACAAAAGAGTCCAAAATGCAGCACTTAGGTGCAGTCCCCAAAACAACAGAATGATCTCTGTCCTTTTCCAAGGCAAACTGTTCAATATTACAGTAACCAAGTCTATGCCCCAACCACTAATGACAAAGAAGCTGAAGTTGAACTGTTCTATGAAGACCTAAAATACCTCCTAGAACTAACACCAAAAAAAGATGTCCTTTTCATCACACAGGACTCAAATGCAAAAATAGGAAGTCAAGAGATACCTGGAGTAATAGGCAAGTTTGGCTTTAGAGTACAAAATGAAGCAGGGCAAAGGCTAAAAGAATTTTGCCAAAAGAACACAGTGATCATAGCTAACACACTCTTCCAACAACACAAGAGACAACTCTACACATGGACATCACCAGATAGTCAATATCGAAATCAGATTGATTCTATTCTTTGCAGCCGAAGATGGAGACACTCTATACAGTCTACAAAAACAAGACCAGGAACTGAGTGTGGCTCAGATCATGAACTCCTTACTGCAAAATTCAGACTTGAATTGGAGAAAGTAGGGACAACCACCAGACCATTCAGGTGTGACTTAAATCGCTTATGGTTATACAGTGGAAGTGACAAATAGATTCAAGGGATTAGATCTGATGGAGTGCTTGAAGAACTGTGGACACAGGTTTGTAACACTGTACAGGAAACTGTGATCAAAACCATCCCCAAGAAGAAGAAATGAAAAAGGCAAGACAGTTGTCTGAGGAGACCTTACAAATAGCTAAAAAAAGAAGAGAAGTGAATGGCAAAGAGAAAAGGGAAAGATATATCCATCTGAATGCAGAGGTCCAAAGAATAGCAAGGAGAGACATAAGAAAACCTTCCTCAGTGATCAATGCAAAGAAATAGAGAAAAACAGTAGAATGGGAAAGACTAGAGATCTCTTCAAGAATATCAGCGATACCAAGGGGACATTTCATGCAAAGAAAGGCAAAATAAAGGACATAAATGGTATGGACCAACAGTAACAGAAGATATTAAGAACAGGTGGCAAGAATAAACAGAAGAACTATACAAAAAGCATCTTCACGACCCAGATAAACATGATGGTGTGATCACTCACCTAGAGCCAGACATCTTGGAGTACAGAGTCAAGTGGGCCTTAGGAAGCATCACTGCAAACAAAGTGGAGGTGATGGAAATCCAGGTAAGCTACTTTAAATCCTAAAAGATGATGCTGTGAAAGTGCTACACTCAATATGCAGGAAAATCTGGAAAACTCAGCAGTGGCCACAGGACTGGAAAAGGTCAATTTTTATTCCAATCCCAAAGAAAGGCAATGCCAAAGAATGTTCAAAGTACCACACAATTGCACTCATCTCACATGCTAGCAAAGTAATACTCAAAATTCTTCAAGCCAGGCTTCAACAGTATATGAACCATGAAATTCCAGATGTTCAAGTTGGATTTGGAAAAGGCAGAGGAACCAGATATCAAATTGTAAACATCTGATGGATCATAGAAAAAGCAAGAGAATTCTAGAAACATACCTACTTCTGCTTCATTGACTATGCTAAAGCCTTTGACTGTGTGGATCAAAACAAACTGTGGAAAATTCTTAAAGAGATGGGAATACTTTACCTGCCTCCTGAGAAATCTGTATGCAGGTCAAGAAGCAAAAGTTAGAACTGGACAAGAAACAACAGACTGGTTCCAAATTGGGAAAAGAGTTCATCAAGATTGTATATTGTCACCCTGCTTATTTAACTTCTATGCAGAGTACATCATGAACATGCTGGATTGGATGAAGCACAAGCTGAAATCAAGATTACCAGGAGAAATAGCAATGACCTCAGATATGCAGATGACACCACCCTTATGGCAGAAAGCAAAGAGGAACTAAAAAGCCTCTTGATGAAAGTTAAAGAGGAGAGTTAAAAAGCTGGCTTGAAACTCAACCGTTCAAAAGACTCAGATCATGGCATCCAGTGCCATCACTTCATGAAGAATAGATGGGGAAACAATGGAAACAGTGACAGACTTTATTTTGGGGGGCTCCAAAATCACTGAAGATGGTGACTGCAGCCATGAATTTAAAAGACACTTGCTCCTTGGAAGAAAAGCGATGACCAACCTAGTTCAGTTCAGTTCAGTCACTCAATTGTGTCCGACTCTGTGTGACCCCATGAAATGCATCAAGCCAGGCCTCCCTGTCCATCACCAACTCCCGGAGTTCACCCAAACCCACGTCCATTGTGTTGGTGATGCCATCCAACCATCTCATCCTCTGTCGTCCCCTTCTCCTACTGCCCTCAATCTTTCCCAGTGTCAGGGTCTTTTCAAATGAGTCAGCTCTCCACATCAGGTGGCCAAAGTATTGGAGTTTCAGCCTCAACATCAGTCCCTCCAATGAACACCCAGGACTGATTTCCTTTAGGATGAACTGGTTGGGTCTCCTTGCAGTCCAAGGGACTCAGACAGCATTTTAAAAAGCAGAAACATTACTTTGCTGAAAAATGTCCATCTAGTCAAAGCTATGGTTTTTCCAGTAGTCAGGTATGGATGTGAGAGTTAGACTCTAAAGAAGGTTGAGCATCGAAGAACTTATGATTTTGAACTGTGCTACTGGAGAAGACTCTTGAGAATGCCTTGGACTGCAATGAGATCCAACCAGTCCATCCTAAAGGAAATCAGTCCTGAATATTCATTGGAAGGACTGATGCTAAAGCTGAAGCTTCAATACTTTGGCCACCGGATGCAAAGAACTGATTCATTTGAAAAGACCCTGATGCTGGAAAGATTGAAGGCAGGAGGAGAAAGGGATGACAGCAGATGAGATGATTGGATGGCATCACTGGCTTGATGGACATGAGTTTGAGTAAGCTCGGGGAGTTGGTGATGGACAGGGAAGCCTGACATGCTGCAGTCCATGGGGTTGCAAAGAGTCTGATGTGAATGAGCAACTGAAGTGATCTGAACTGATTTTTGGTATTTTTTTTTTTTAAAGTGAATTGAACAGGGAATGCTTAAACTAACATGCAGGCTCTAGTTTTTCTCTGTACTCTGATAATATATGAACATAAATGAAAAAATGTAAGTTATCAGAATAAAATTTAAAGATGATGAATGATTATATAAATAAATAGTTCTGTTATAGCTGCTATGTGCAATTCTAATATTTGTTTGGGGAACTCTAATTGTTTCCTTTATTAAAATTAAGAAAGTAGTAGATAAAGCTTCAAAGAAAGCCATTAACTCTGTCTTTTTTTGAAGTAATTTTATTCTATAACTACATTTTATTATGCTATACCTTTACTGACTATTGAATAAACATGATGTTAGAAGATATTTTTTTTCAAAATTATTTCTCTAAAAGATAGTTTGAAATTCTCTTGATGTTCATATCCTTTTCATTTGTGTTTGTCATCTTTTTAGGGTTATACTTATATTATTAAAACAACTTTCTAATGGGGAGCCTTGTTTTTAGTCCACTCTACTCATTCAAGTCTGCTAAAGTTCTGTTTTATTTCTGTGCTAAAGCATTAAATGATGCCTTAATGTTCAAAGGGTAGAGTTTCAAATCATTTGTCTGACAGAGAAAACCTTTAGGACTGAGTATGAATATAACTGGATTATCGTACATACAGATAATTAGAGGAAAATGGTCTTAATTTGTGGGATCTGAGTTCTGGAATTAGAATCTGCCATTGGGAATGGAGCAAAAGCTGAAGGAATTGAACTACAATCAGACATGTAAGAAATTTAGGCTAAAAGCCCAAGCTTGTTATTCCTTCTCCTCCTAATAAATCAAGAGACACCGTGTCAAAGTGGAAACATGGAGGGAAATGACTAGGGGTAGTTAATTAATATACACTGTTTGTTCTGAAGTGGCAGTAGGGACTGAGGCAACTTTCAATATATTAATGAGAGTGTTCCAATAGGTTAGTGGAGAATTCCAATGGGAAATCCAGAAGTCTTAGCAGATGGTCAGAAACAAAATCATTTTTAGAAATAAATAATATATTTGAGTAGCACTTCAAGATCTGTTATTTTATTTATCCTTCTTTATTTATATGTAATAAAATAGTAACTATTTATTTAAAAGAAAAAAAAAAAACTCATTGGAAAAGGCCCTGATACTGGGAAAGATTACCGGCAAAAGGAGTAGGGGGTGGCAGGGGATGAGATGGTTAGATAGCATCATTGACTCAATGGACATGAATTTAAGCAAACTCCAGGAGACAGTGGAGGACAGAGGAGGCTGGTATGCTACAGTCCATAGGGTCACAAAGAGTTGGATGCAATTAAGTGACTGGATAACAATGTACAAAATTAGTAAAAATATATAAGGTGCTTTCCATGCTTTTATTTCATTTATCATCAAAATAATCAGTCCTTTGTTGCTGCTGCTCTAAGTTGCTTCAGTTGTGTCTGATTCTTTGCAACCCCATGGCTCCTCTGTCCATGGAATTCTCCAGGCAAGAATACTGGACTGGGTTGCCATTTCCTTCTCCAAGGGATTGTCCCAACCCAGGGAGGGAACCCACATCTCTCTTGTCCCCTGCACTGGCAGGCAGGTTCTTTACAACCAGGACCATCTAGGAATCTCAGTGCTATGAGGTAAGAACTATTATTATTATAACATCGATTACAGAACAGAAAAAGTGAACGCCATGTTGAAGATAACATTGTTAGTAAGTGACACAGTTGGGATTGGAAGCCAAGTTTTGCAGACACCAAAGTGTATGCTGTGGGCTCCTGCACTGCTTCTCCCACCAATAACTGTTGCATAGTCTCGATGTTATACAGCTACAGATATGTTGACAAAAGAAGAGAAACCTGAAAGCCAATATTTATATTTATTATCTATAGAATTGTAGTTACCTTTCTGAATAGGAACTGAGACTAGATATGTATTCTTCAGAAAATGACGCACTCTCTTTAAGGAAAGGTTTGTTTCATGAACTCTCCTTTATTCTCAGTTCAGTTGATGCCCTAAGCTAGACATTTTCCTTTGGGGTATGCTATTTGACTGGCTAGATCATACCCACCTAGGTCATTTCTTTGTGACTGGTCTACTTAACACTTGCTAATGTTTTAACAAATGATTAATTTTTGTCATTTGAGACATTTTAGCTATCTTACAGAGCAAACCATTTTAGGTAATGAACAATATAGATGTTTACAAAGTAACTTTTTCTCTGGCTCTTAACCAAAGGAATCTGAGGCACTAATTTTTCTTTGTTTGTGATGGCAAAACATTTAGGAAAAAAAAGAAGGGCAGTTTAGTAATACTCATTTAATTTGCTCTTATTTAATACTCTAATAAGAAAGGAACTATTCTTTCCCCTACAGTGTTTCAGCCTCTATACTGTAAAATTGTTTTCATTTCTTTCCTTATATAGGGAGGAATATTTTAGCTATAATTTATACTGCTTACAATTACAATCTATTAAGACCTCAGCCTAATCATTTCATTATACTGGATTATTTGGTTTTAGTCTACTGAGCATTAATGCAGCTTTTAATATCATTGGTTTTTATATCTTTATAAAGAGCTCATTTGTTTTACTATACAAAATTATCTTTTTATTGATGTGCTGAGGTAGATACCTACAATAGAAGGTCATCAAAATAAAATGTGATTTTTGTGATTCAACTTTCATGTTCTGATTTCTTCAGTGATTTTGTTACCTTACTCTCTGGCTGCAGGTGGTTTTATAGATAAACAATTGGATTAATTCGGAAGCCTTAGAGCTGCTCACCCATTACACATTCACAAGTCAATAATATCAACAAGTATATTGTAAGGACTCATTCTCTTACAGGTAGAAAAGTCAAATGTAACAATAAACTAAATTAACCAAGAGATTCTGTTTCACAGATCAAAAAGACAATCAAATGAGAAAAGATATGTGAGTGGGGAAATATATTAGGAACTAAGAGCTGTGTAGAATTAATTCCTCAAATGAAGAGTTTGAAATTGGTCTAATGGGCTTTGAGATGCTTTAGAGAAGAAATGGAGATTTTTTTTCTTTTTTTTTTTTTAAATTTTAAAATCTTTAATTCTTACATGCGTTCCCAAACATGAACCCCCCTCCCACCTCCCTCCCCACAACATCTCTCCAAGAGATGATGAGTGACAGCACACTGTTTTACGTATTACCAAATTGTCTCCCACAACAAAAACAAAAATGGACTGTTAGTATAAATGCTGATGCACCCCCTCCATCACGTCATGTTCAGCCAAACAGATGCAGACTCGGAGGCCAGCCAGGATCATGGTCACTCTCATTCTTCAAAACAGAAATTTTGTTCCTAATCAGTTTAACGCAGACTTTCTGTGTCCTTTTTCTACCTACTTTTGGGATTGAAGACACTGAGATTTAGAGCACACGAAAGGGAATTAACAAAAAGATGAGTTTACAGTTTGCTTGTAGCAACATGGATGATGTGTAGGTGGTAGAACAGATTGAGAAGAGTGGCAAGAAAATTGGGGAAAATCTAAGACAAAGCGATGAGGAAGAAGGAATAAAGCTGAGGTAAACAGATTTTCTTGCTCACCTGAGGACTCATTGAAGTCTATAATTATATCTATATGGTGACAATAAAATTTAGGTTTTAGTGGTTTTCCATAGCAGTGATCTGGAATGGGGAGGCAGAAAATGTAGATAAACAAAGAGATATAAGAATTAATATTATTGGATATAATCTGGCTGAATGATGAAACATAATTTTAGGATGAAAAGGAGTACAGAGGGAGTAAAATGGGGGTGTAGGTGAGGAAGAGAAGAAAGACAATGAAATACTGAGAGAAAACGTGTGGTCGAAATGAGACCTCTAAAAATCCTCTATTCCATAAAAGCAAGGAGAAATCTGGGCAAAAAGCCAGAATCAACCATTTCAGAGCTGTACAAATTAACCAAAGGCTTATAGCAACCAAGGGAATATTTATACAAGAAAAATCGCTCTATGAGTGCCAGCGTTGTGGCCTTTTAGCTTCCCCTATTCCCATCTTCTGCTCTCCCAACATTTGCTGTGGAAAATCAACAAGGCAATGACTAGAGGGAGCAGAAAAGGGCTAGATCTCTTTCAATGTCTCATTCCAAAAGAACTGTCACTATTTGATTTGCCTGGTGGTTTCCCAGAAGTTCTCACTTGCAAAACTACTTACACTGATATGACTTGGAGCTTATATAGCATTGAACAACTGTTCCTCTGGGAGAATATTGAGGGAGGGTATTTGTCATAAGAAATTACAGGTAATTGTTTAACTTGTGGTCCCTTGGGGCACCTGGGGCAACCAAGAGTAAAAGTAAAAACGTTTAAAAGGAAAAATTCGAAATGAGAGGGCTTTGAAAATCTCTGAAGTATTATTGGGAATCTAGAAGACCACATGCATGCGTAGAGCACAAGTCCCAGGCAGTGTTCTCAGGAGAGTCATATGAAGGCCCTAAGTTCTCATCCTGCCTGAGCTTTTGGCTCTGTACAAGCAGGAAGTGAAAGTAAAGTTGATAAATACCTGTCTGAGTGTTGAAGGTATGCCACTTGGCAAATACTTAGTGCATTTTGCCAAAAATGAGTTATTCACATACAGTAGGGATCTCTTCTGAACTCTGCCATTTTCCATTGATCTGTGAATAAAGAACAGTTATCATTGCTCACCACCCTGTGTTATAAGAATTTAATCTTAACTTACCATAGTCTCTGACCAGAAGTGCACCCTGATTGGAAATTAAGACAATAACCAAATAAGGCATTCTGTGCTTTGGACAAGCAGGTCCCTTAAATAGTCAGATGCATACTTCAGGAAGAATTTTAATGAACTCAGATTCTTACATCTACCCATACAAAGAAAAGCACAGAAATCATTGACTTCAGGTAACCATTCTTTGTGATTAGCAATAATATTTTACCAAGATGTATGCCTGTCTGCACGTATTCCCTAGTTTAAAAAAAAAAAAAATCTTATATAACTGGATTCTACCCAACTCTTTGGACCATTTTTCTCAGAGCCAGCTAGGTGTCTGGCTTCTGGCCTACAGTCATCAGCAATACCCTGAATAAAACTTAACTCACAACTCTTATGTTGCGTGATTTTCTTTAAGTCAACAGATCAATATGTCTATCTTTTCAATGAAATAATACTGTTCTGATTACTATAGATTTATACATTTTTCTTCTTTCTCAAATTTAGTTTTCTGGTATTATATTTGGGTATCTTTCATTTCCATATTAATTTAGAATCAGCTTTATTCTATAACAATACTTTTTTAAAGGAATTGCATTGAAAATAGTTCTATAGATAGTTTTATCTGTAAAAAGTTGATGTCTTAACAGTGTTGAAAATTCCAATCAATGAACAGGGATATGTCTTCACTTATTTAGGTTTTAAAATTTTTCTCAGACATGTTTTGCATTTTCAGTATATAAATAATTCACACATTTTATCAGATTTATCTTTAGTATTTTTAATTTTATGCTAATTTAAATGGTCTATTAAATTTTTAAATCTCAGATTGTATGAAAATACAATTGATTTGTACAAAGTGGTTTTTCTGCTTTGCACACTGCAGGCATGCATGCTAAATTCATATATTTAACAGCAGTAGTAAGGCTGAATATCCTTGGCTTTTACTGTATTAGGGAAAAAACTTTCAATCTTCCACCAATATGAATATGTTAGCTTTTATAAAACATTTTTTCTTTCTTTTAGGTTGAGGATGTACCCTTCTAATTCTAGTTGGCTGTGGGTTTTTTTGTTTTGTTTTTTTGTTTATTTATTTAATCCGGGATGACTATTGATTTCATCAAATATTTTTCAGTGTCTATTGATAATGTACACATTATTATTTTTTGGCCTTTAATATGGTAAATTGACATTGATTGATTTTTGAATACTGAAACAACCTTGCATTCTTGGGATAAACTGCACTTTGTCACAGATATTATCTTTTTATGTATATCTGGATTTGATTTACTATCATTTAGATGAGAATTTTATTGTTTATGTCCAAGGGATAATGTTCTATGTATACATAATTTTTCTTATAATCTCTTGCTGGTTTTGGTACTGTGTAATGTTGGCTTTAAAATACAAGTTGGGAAGTATTCTCATATTTTCAGATTCTGGATGAGTGTATAGAATCAGTATAACTTCTTCCCTAAATATTTACTGATGGTGGTATACTCATTAAGTTGTGTACAACTCTTGGAACCTCATGGACTGTAGCTGTGTAAAATCACTTGGACTTGAAGTATTCCTTTTAGGAAGATTTTACTTACAAATACAATATATTTCATTGACATAACTCTCAATTCAGTTCAGTTCAGTCACTCAATCATGTCTGACACTTTGCAACCCCATGGACTACAGCATGCCAGACTTCTTTGTCCATCATCAACACCTACAGCTTATTCAAATTCACATCCATCGAGTCAGTGATGCCATCCAACCGTTTCACCCTCTGTAGTCCACTTTCTTCCTGCCTTCAATCTTTCCCTGCATCAGGATCTTTTCCAATGAGTCAGTTCTTTGCATCACATGGCCAAAGTATTGGGAGTTTCCACTTCAGCATCAGTCCTTCCAATGAATATTCAGGACTGACTTCCTTTAGAATTGACTTGGATCTCCTTGCTGTCCAATGGATTCTCAGGAATCTTCTCCAACACCACAGTTCAAAAGCATCAATTCTTCAGTGCTCACATCCATACATGACTACTGGAAAAATGACAGCTTAGACTAGATAGACATTTGTTAGCAAAGTAATGTCTCTGCTGTTTACTATGTTGTCAAGGTTGGTCATAACTTTTCTTCCAAGGAGCAAAGTGTCTTTTAATTTCATGGCTACAGTCACCATCTGCAGTGATTTTGGAGCCCCCCAAAATAAAGTCTGTGACTGTTTCCATTGTTTCCAGTCTATTTACCATGAAGTGATGGGACCGGATGTCATGATCTTAGTTTTTTTAAATGTTGAACTTTAAGCCAACTTTTTCACTCTCCTCTTTCACTTTCCTCAAGGGGCTCTTTAGTTCTTCTTCACTTTCTGCAATAAGGGTGGTGTCATCTGCATATCTGAGGTTATTGATATTTCTCACGGCAATCTTGATTCCAGCTTGTGCTTCATCTATCCCAGCATTTTTAATGATGTACTCTGCATATAAGTTAAATAAGCAGGGTGACAATATACAGCCTTGATGTACTCCTTTCCTGATTTGGAAGCAGACTGTTGTTCCATGTCCAGCTCTAACTACTGCTTCTTGACCTGCACACAGATTTTTCAGGAGGCAGGTCCGGTGGTCTGGTATTCCCATTTCTTTAAGAATTTTCCAGTTTGTTGTGATCCACACAGTCAAAGGCTATGGTGTAGTCAATAAAGCAGAAGCAGATGTTTTTCTGGAACTCTCTTGCTTTTTTAATGATCTAACGGATATTTGCAATTTGATCTCTGGTTCCTCTGCCTTTTCTAAATCCAGCTTGAACATCTGGAACTTCATAGTAAACATACTGTTGAAGCCTGGCTTGGAGAATTTCGAGCATTACTTTGCTAGCTTGTGAGATGAGTACAATTGTGCGGTAGTTTGAACATTCTTTGGCATTGCCTTTCTTTGGGATTGGAATGAAAACTGACCTTTTCCAATCCTGTGGATACTGCTGAGTTTTCTAGATTTGCTGGCAAATTGAGTGCAGCACTTTCACAGCACCATTTTTCAGGATTTGAAATGGCTCAACTGGAATTCCATCACCTCCACTAGCTTTGTTCGAAGTGATGTTTTGTGAGGCCCACTTGACTTTGCATTCCAGGATGTCTGGCTCTAGATGAGTGATCACACCATTGTGGTTATCTGGATCATGAAGATATTTTTTGTATAGTTCTTTGTATTCTTGCCACCTCTTCTTAATATCTTCTGCTTCTGTTAGGTCCATACCATTTCTGTCCTTTATTGTGCCCATCTTCACATGAAATGTTCCTTTGGTGTCTCTTTTTCTTGAAGAGATCTCTAGTGTTTCTCATTTTATTGTTTCCCTATTTCTTTGCATTGATCGCTGAGAAAGGCTTTCTTATCTCTCCTTGCTATTCTTTGGAACTCTGCATCCAAAGGGGTATATTTTTCCTCTATTCCTTTGCCTTTCACATATTTTCTTTTCTCAGCTATTTGTAAGGCCTCCTCAGGCTACCATTTTGCCTTTTTGCACTTGTTTTTCTTGGGGGTGGTCTTGATCACTGCCTCCTGTACAATGTCACGAACCACTGTCCATAGTTCTTCAGGCACTCTGTCTATCAGATCTAATCCTTTGAATCTATTTGTTACTTCCTTGTATAATTGTAAGGGACAGAATGATGTCTGTTCATTTCCAGGGCAAACCATTAAGTATCACAGTAATCCAAGTCTATGCCCCACCGAGTAATGCTGAAAAGCTGGAGTTGAACAAGGTTTTCTATGAAGACCTACAAGACCTTCTGGAACTAACACCTAAAAAATATGTCCTTTTCATTATTGGGAACTGGAATGCAAAAGTAAGAAGTCAAGAGATACCTGGAGTAACATGCAAGTTTGGCCTTGGATTGCAAAATGAAGCAGGTCAAAGGCTAACAGAGTTTTGCCAAGAGAAAGTGCTGGTCATAACAAACACCCTCTTCCAACAACATATGAGAAGGCTCTACACATAAACATCACCAGACGATCAATACAGAAATCAGATTTATTATATTATTTGCAGTCAAAGATGCGGAAGCTTTATACAGTCACCAAAAATAAGACTGGGAGCTGACTGTGGCTCAGATCATGAACTCCTTATTGCCAAATTCAGACATAACTCTAGTCTTGTTATTTATATATCTTGAGTAAGCTTTGGTAGTTCGGATATTTTAAGGAGTTTGTCTACTTCATCTAGGTTGTTAACTTTATTTATAAAAAATTGTTTATAACATTCAATTATTATCCTTTTAACATCTATAGAACAATGCTTTTCAACTTTAATTATTATCTTAAGATTTAAAGGAAAAAGAAGTGAAGAAAAGAGCAAGATTTAAAGGAGCCTTTTTAGACTTTTAGTTAATTGGTTCTCTCATAAAATTTTAATTCCACAGATATACTATATGTCTTTTTATATAATGTAGATAATATGTGCTTTGTACATAAAAAGAGTAAAATTTTTGCTCAGTCAGATCAATTTTATCACCCCCATTGAAAATACATACTCTAGAATCTGTAGTGATTTCAATTCTCATTTTTGATGTTAATTCTTTGCATCTCTTTCTCTATCTCTCTTTCCTGTTTAGTCTCTCTAGAGATTTAATCTAATTTCTCTTTTCCATTGGCAGATAATTTTCCTTAAGTTTGAAACTTGGGGAAATTTCTAGTCACAAGCAAATTATTTTGATTTATCAGGAATAACAATAGTAATGTAAATTTGCTCTCTTTATTAGCTTTACATTTAATTTTTCATTTTTTCTCAGATCTTAATTTTACTCTACATATTATCTTATGTACAGAACGACCTATGTTGTTTCTATAGTTTTTCTCATGTTTACTGTGTTTTAATTACTTCAGATTCTTATCACTCATTAAATATTACTACAAAATCACCCTCATTTATATTCAGCAAAGAAACAAACTGTTTAAATGTCTTGTTGAATGGAATATATATTAAAGAATAAATATTTTCTATAAGATATAAAGGTATTTTTATAC
This sequence comes from Ovis aries, assembly GCF_016772045.2. Lineage (NCBI taxonomy): Eukaryota > Metazoa > Chordata > Mammalia > Artiodactyla > Bovidae > Ovis > Ovis aries. The sequence continues at coordinate 91,641,604 of NC_056055.1, read as the reverse complement.
AAGGAACAGAAGTATTCTCTTTCCTCCAAGAACCCTATTATCACCCTATTTTCATCAATAATAGTTTACAAAAATATGATGCCCATCAGGGATCATAGAAAATAATATAATAATTTAAGATAATAATAACCATTACTTTCATACTGTGCTGTAGTTAATAACTTCTCCTTTAATTGTCACAAGACATTCTAGGTTAGTGTGATAATATCATTCTGCCAAAATACATACACAAGGACCCCAAAGTTTGACCGTGTATGTCTATAAAGCCTTTTTTGGTAAACTTACAACACACGTGAATATAAATACACAAGCTTAGCATCTGTAATCCCAAGTGCCTAGGTTTGCATATAGACTTTCTTTGTAACTAAGGATTGGTTTTTGTGCTTAGCCCAAAAGATATTTGTAGCTATTTCAGCAAAAGATAAATACTAAATATTTCTATCCTTAAAAGTTTTACAACCACTGCTATAAAGGAGGAAGATAATACAAAACTCTCCCTGCTGTCTAAAGCCCAACTAAAAGCTGATTTTATCATGTCCTTTCTCTTGGTTAGAAATTGAAGAAGACTTGCATAATGTATCAGATTAAATGGTGAAAAAGTGGATGAAGCTTGTTTTGACAGGTAGCTTTAAATTTTGCAGAAAATATAACTCTGATCTAAATAAAGACTCTATTGGAATTTTAGGCCTCCAGGACTAAAGATCTTTATGCCATATCACCATCACAGCAGCACCCCTAAATTTTGAATTTCTTTTTCTCAGTAGCATGTCAAATATGGAAGCCAGATCCATGGGATTATACAGTATAAAAAAATAAAAAGTAGAGTATAAGAGGAGGCTCTGAAAATCAGTAGTCACTGAAATGAATATCATTTCTGTTAAAAATTCTCATGTACTTATGTGAGAAGATATTGGTGTCATTACAGGTATCTAGGATACGATTTTGGTAAGGGAGGGACAGTGAATAGTCACAATAGAAAATTTGCTGGTTGGGAAACTCTGGGCAAGTTATGTAGCTTCTGTACCCAAATTTTATCACCTGCAAAATATAAGGATTAGATAAATTAAAACTAATAATTTGCTAAGAACAGTACCTGGCACATCAGTTCAGTTCAGTTCAGTCTCTCAGTCGTGTCCGACTCTTTGTGACCCCATGAATCGCAGCACGCCAGGCCTCCCTGTCCATCACCAACTCCAGAGTTCACTCAGACTCACGTCCATCGAGTCAGTGATGCCATCCAGCCATCTCATCCTCTGTCGTTGCCTTCTCCTCCTGCCCCCAATCCCTCCCAGCATCAGAGTCTTTTCCATTGAGTCAACACTTCGCATGAGGTGGCCAAAGTACTGGAGTTTCAGCTTTAGCATCATTCCTTCCAAAGAACACCCAGGGCTGATCTCCTTCAGAATGGACTGGTTGGATCTCCTTGCAGTCCAAGGGACTCTCAAGAGTCTTCTCCAACACCACAGTTCAAACGCATCAATTCTTCGGCACTCAGCCTTCTTCACAGTCCAACTCTCACATCCATACATGACTACTGGAAAAACCATAGCCTTAACTAGACGGACCTTAGTCGGCAAAGTAATGTCTCTGCTTTTGAATATACTATCTAAGTTGCTCATAACTTTCCTTCCAAGAAGTAAGCGTCTTTTAATTTCATGGCTGCAGTCACCATCTGCAGTGATTTTGGAGCCACAAAAAATAAAGTCTGACACTGTTTCCACTGTTTCCCCATCTATTTCCCATGGAGTGATGGGACCGGATACCATGATCTTCATTTTCTGAATGTTGAGCTTTAAGCCAAATTTTTTCACTCTCCTCTTTCACTTTCATCAAGAGGCTTTTGAGTTCCTCTTCACTTTCTGCCATAAGGGTGGTGTCATCTGCATATCTGAGGTTATTGAGATTTCTCCTGGTAATCTTGATTCCAGCTTGTGCTTCTTCTAGCCCAGCATTTCTCATGATGTACTTTGCATATAAGTTAAATAAGCAGGGTGACAATATACAGCCTTGACATACTCCTTTTCCTTTTTGGAACCAGTCTGTTGCTCCATATCCATTTCTAACTGTTGCTTCCTGACCTGCATACATATTTCTCAAGAGGCAGGTTAGGTGGTCTGGTGTTCCCATCTCTTTCAGAAGTTTCCACAGTTTATTGTGATCCACACAGTCAAAGGCTTTGGCATAGTCAATAAAGCAGAAATAGATATTTTTCTGGAACTCTCTTGCTTTTCCATGATCCAGCAGATGTTGGCAATTTGATCTCTTGGCACATAGTGTTAAGTAAATCAATCAATCAGTAGTTCTTAAAGCTTAGCATTCTCCTAATTTATATATAACCTAGAAACCAAGGATGAAGTATTTATTTTAAACAATTTACAAAAATCATAAGGCAGCAGGGGAATAATGTTTATCTGTATTTCTCTCTCTGAGAAATAGTGTTGATGAAGATTTCCCCAAACATATTAAATAGGTTATAATGCCAAACAACTTTCAAATATTGGTGCTAGAATCCTCAAAGATGGATTTCTGAGTTAGATTTCATCTTTAGGTTACTAAAAAGAATCTGCCTATCATAATCACTTAGGGGCCTCATCTGAAGAAGCAGGTATCATTTTAAGTTGCTGGTGGCTGTGCTAGAGGTAAAGAAAGCTCTGGAAAGTTTTAAGTTGTCACATCATTCAAATCAACTCATTGGCTAAAATTAGAGAATCTGGGAGTTCAGTCATCTATGTTCCCCAAGTGAAGGAGAACCTAATATCTGTAAACAGCATTAGTAAATCACAGATGCCTGGTGTTTGAACTGTGGAGTATGAGTGAGAATAAAGGAAGGAAGCAGCCGATATGGTTAAGCGGAATGATTACTTTAGTTCTGGATTTGTACAGCCTTCCTTTTCCCAGTCCTATATTCCCTCTGCCCCCTGCCAGCACAAACTCATGTATACTTGATGCAAGGCAAGCATTCTCATTCAATTATCTGTGTTTCTCCGAGAGACAGATAAAAAAGAAAGGCACCAATTTTCAGCATGTATTTGTGCCCCTTTATAAGCCAGTTTGTAGAATCTGTGGACTGGAGTTATTGTCACAGCTGTTTACTATATGGTATTATCAGTTATTCCTCGATTTATCTAACTGAATCTATAGTATGCTTATTTGTCTTATGGGCCAAGGTGTGACTACTAGAGTGTCAAATTGCCTTAGCATTAAAAAAGAAAAAAGCAAAACAAAACAAAAACTAAGATAGAAGTGGAAAGTAAGTAGCTTCCTTGAATTGAGCTTTTTAAAAAAGGAAGGTTCTATGCATCTATCAGCCTCATCTCCCATTATGTGTCTTCTCATGAGACCTGAAACCTCATCAAGACCCCTAATGTCTTTGACTGGGACGCGTGTGGGCCTCTGCTGAAGTTGTGCGTGTTTCAGACAATTCAGGTATTTTACTTTGTTTCAGTTGTGTAAAATCTTCATGGAAGAGAGAAGGAATTTCTCACCTGTCTAGAATCCTACATACACACAGGGCCAGGACCCAACTACAAACACACTTTGGGGACATATAACAATGGATTGGTCACTATCGCATAAGCACAGACATGCTGCTTTATCTGAAACGTTGCCCTTAGTAACAAAGACATTTTTTCCCCAAGCATCTTTCATGAAAACAACTATTGGAGGCAGAATTGGTCCTATTTAATTAACTTCTTACTTCCAATCCTCAGGCACAGAAGAAAATAATGAAAAATCACCATGAAACAGTTGGTGACCACCTACTGATTTTTTTTTTTTTGCAATATTTTTAAATGTTTTGTTTCCATGTAAGAGCATTTTTTCTCATTAGCATTTTAGCTATCAGAGAAATTCAATTCTATTAAAATAAAGGAAGAAGTAGAAAAAAACATACATTGTTTACTTTTTGATTGAATTGTCTACTTACATTTATTTTTATGCTTCCCATTCACTTTATTTCTGTTTGCTTCAGTGTCTGTTTCCTATTTTTTATAACATTCTGAATTCTGCTCTGCCTCACTTAGTTTTCATGAATTTATCTTTCCTCTCCAAATAGTCATAGTGTATCATTAACAAAAGGTAGCAGAATGAAGAAAGTTGATATTTTTACCTTTTAATATCAGAAAGCTACTTATATTCAGTTTACTTATATTTGTCCCCTTTTCATAGTTATCCAGTGGAATTTGAGCAGAAGACTAGTATTTAACGAGACTCAATGTTTAACCATGAAAACTGATTTTGAAATGTTTGTATTGGAATAATACATAGTGCTATGGTTTCATGACAATATTGGTATGGCAAAATAGAATATCATTATTGTTGTTTTGGTTTGTTGATCACTCTGATAAACTGATAATTGCACGATGACCCTGACAAAGTCTGGTTTTTCATCTTCCCTTTCTCTCTTTGCTGCAGAAATTGTGATGAATAACGAGATGTGGATCAACACTCTAAATAATTGTAAGCAGTTAACCTGCTGTTGGTACTAGTTATTATTTTGAATTTGTAGTTTTTGTAAAATAGAAACATTTCACAATAAATATTTCACAGAAACCTAAAATACTTGAATTTTTTCCCCCACAAATTCTTCTAACTGTTGGTACTTCATGTTGGTATCTAAAAATAATAAACAAATTATACCTTCATGTGTTATATAAAGTCAAAAGACAAAAGTGATATCATCAAAGTAAACCAACCTTTCAAAGCAAGAGAATTGTCATGTATGTGCTATATATGGGGACAGATATCCACAGTTTTTCATAGATGGGAGCTAATTTACCATTTCCTTGTGTTGCAAAACTTGGAGTAAGAAGCAGATCATTTAAGATAATTGTACATGAACTTCCCCATGGTAGTGATATAAAATGAGGGAAGGCTGAGGGAAGGAAAAAGGGAATAAAATTAAGGTGGCCACACAGAAACTTATCAAAAGAGTCAGTAAAGGTTAATATAGTTAATTTCAAAATATGAATATGATTCTGAGAATTAAGGTACCAAGAGGCAGTATCAATAATTTTGTGAAAAATTCTGTATATGAAAATAATATTCCCAACTGTAGATACAGAATACAGTTGTAAGCATGATATTAAAGAATATTTGTTTTTATTATAGCAACTAAAATTGATTGTGCTGTTTCATGAATCTGTGGCTTCTTATAATTTATCCCACTGGCTAGATTCTCTCCCCTGATTTATGTACAAAAAGAACTTACGTTCAATAGGAACTTATATTCACCTTCAAAATCAGTTCAAATATGAATCCTTCTTTGGAACTTCCCTGAGCCCAGGTTAGAACTGATTTCTCCCTAAGTTATTTCTCGCTGAATAACACTTACTTGTTTACATTTCTTGCTTGTCAAGCAGTGAACTCGTACTTGAGAGCAAGGACTTTTTCCATTTTCTTTGAATATATATTTCTAGTCCTGGTAGATATTAGTTATGATGTACATGTGTTCTAAGTAAATAATTTATATTACTTTAGTCATTATAATTCATTATAACTTCTTTCTAGTAGGAAATAACAATCAAGACCAATTGTTTCCTTTCAGTTCTTCTGAGTTTAAGAAGCTAAAAGCAATGTTTTGTGTATTGTGTTGCCAAGAGGACACACATCCAAGTCATTTAAGACACTTTGACAAGACATGGAATAAGAGGATTGGTGGTGAACAGATCACATAAAGTTAATGAAAAAAGAAAATGAGGAGGAAAACAATAGCACAAGCCTCTACCCAATTGTAGATGTTTAGTTCAATGTTGAAGAAGATAATTAGAATAAGTACAGGAAACGGCAGACTTGGTTAAAGTTTTGCACACAAAGGAAAATCTATTGTTTTTGAAAGAACAGAAAGAAATATTATTTGGATTCCTACTCAATTTGCTTCCTACTATAAGTGTGATTGTTGAGAAAACTGGGGAAGTCTCTCTCAGTGACTTTTTCTTGGTAAGCTTTTTAGACACTGCTTTTTACCGACTAACCCACTATCATCACTGCTCTATAATTATTTCTCCCAATAGTCCGTGAGTTACTTGAAGTCAGCACCTTGATTTCATCTTTACTTTTTCTTTTCAGAAAATCACAGTTTATTTGAATAAATACATAGAATTTTGATCATTTTTAGATAAATATTTTTTTTGTATCAGCTAAATGGAGCCTGGCTCTATTTACATGAAAATCTATGTAGAGAATTATAATGCTAAAAAATTCTATTGATTTCAGTATAAGAGTGTCCAGAGGTAATGCAATAATGAGAAAACCAGAAAACCTACTTGTTAGATACCAGGAAAGTTCTGGAAATATTTATAAAAACTGCTGCAATCTTCTAAGAACTCATCTTCAGGAAATAAGTCAAAATAAGAAGTACAGGGAAAAGGCTATGTTCTCAAAGATGTTCATTGAAAAATTAATAGTAGAAGTTGTAAACAAACTAATTTTCAAAAAGAATGATCAATTATTCCACATTAATGCAATGAGATATTTATACAGTCATTAAAATGATACTTATAAAGATTTCACAGACATAGGAGTTACCATATAATTTAAAAGAAAAAAAGTAAACTGATAATTGCAAATGCTATCTGATTGCAATTATTATAAATATATATGCACTAAATGGAAAAATGAAATGTTACAGTAATGTTGTTAGGATGGTAGGATTATGATTGTTTTTAATTTTAAAAAATTATCTTTAATGTTATAGTATTAAAACTAAAGTCAAGAGAGAAAATTTTAGTGTTTTTTCCCTTCTTGGGACTTAGGTTGATTCAAGATGACTTTAAAGGACAAAAAGCAGTTCTTATAAAAACTCATAAGGAGCTTCCCTGGTGGTTCAGTGGTGAAGAATTCACCTACCGATGCAGAAGAGATATGGGTTCGATCCCTGAGCCAGGAGGATCCCACATGCCTTGGAGCAATTAAGCCTCTGCACCACAACTATTGAGTCTGAGCTCTAGGGTCCAGGAGCCACAGTTACTGCAGGCCACCTGCCTTAGGGGCCGTGCTCCACGAGGGAAGTCACGGCAACGAGAAGCCCATGCACTGCAGCTAGAGAGCAGCCCCCACTGCAGCAACTAGAGAAAAGCTCAGGCAGCAGCAGAGATTCAGCACAGCCCAAACGAAACAAATACGGAAAGTTACATTAAAGATAAACTCACGATTTAACTCATGTATTCAACATTTCTTAGATATTTGCTAGAAACAACTGTGTCCCTTGAACATTTCTATTTTTTTGTACAAGCGATGTCCAAATACAACATAAATCTAACAGTTTTGTAGGTCAGAAGTTCAATACCTCAACATCTCAATACCTCAGCTCAGCATTATTGGGGCTTCAGAAAATCAATGATATATGAATATTGTCAATGGCCAGTTGAAATATGTTGTGGTGGCAGTGACCGTAACAGGCAGCTGCTGTCATCATCAATGACATTTTTAACAGAGTTGCCAAGGACTGAAACAGCTTGGAAGATTTAAGTGCACTGGTCTCTGAAAAAAGTGTTTCACAATGAAGTCTTATGGCAAGGTCAGGGTTAAATAGCAAGTGCTCGGCAGTTATAAATTGTAAATACTGAGGCAGCTCCTAATGGACTGGATTGTAACATTAAAAACCCAATGAAAATGGCAATTTGGGAATTTGGTAGAGCAGAGACTCTGGCGAATGTAGTTAAAGGATACTCACTCATCTAAAAGCAGCTCTCTGGTGTCAAAGACGTGTTTCACCTTCAAGGTCATTCCAACACTAGTATACTTCCTATAAATGTTGAGGAATTTGCCATTTCTATAAGCCAGTCAAAACTCCAAGCAGAAATCAAATTATTTTCATCTTTAAATGATTTTTCATACTCATGCAAAAAAAAATAAGGCAAGATGAAAAAATTAACTAAATGTGAAAGATTAGGTTACAGTATTTGAACTCTATCTCTAAACTGGACTCCAAAGTATAGGGAATGCATAATTTATTAGTCTCTATTTTATAAATTTCCTCCACTTAGGCAGAAACAAGGCACATGGGTTGTTTGGTGGTGGTGATTGTGGGTGTCTACATGTGTCTGTTTATACCTGCATGTCTCGGCTTTAACAGGCAGGATCTATCTAGACAAAAGAGGGTCCAACATTACTCTTTTTGCTTTTAAAACATCCAGATTCTTTTTTCCTAGCTGCCAGGATCACACTGCCTTACATTTTCAACTAATGTTCAACCCCTCAGCCCCTCATCAAAACAACCCCTCCCTTTGCTCTTCACGTCACCTGCTGTAGTAATTGCTGGCACAGTCATGCTATCATTTATTACGGAGAAACCTGGAGTTGTGCCCATGGAAAGGAAATTTTAAGTGTGATAAAAGGGAATGATTAGAATTCTCTAAGTATCCTAGAAGGTAAGGCATTTGGAGAAACATTGTACCCAAATCATGGTGGGCATCAACCTAATTATAAAGCCATGGAGGGCCTGGGGCAGTGGCAAGCTGCCTTCTCAAGAGCAGCAGGAGCCTTTTGCTGTGAGCAGCCCTGTGTGGTCTTACAGTTCAACAAGGAGGATGAAAAAAATAAACATGGGAATCTGTGGAAAGAGTGAGGTTTGGTACTTTGAACACTAAGAGTAAGGATAAGGACTCACATGGCAACCAAATGCATTTTCTCTGCTTAACTACCTCTTTTCATCCTGACTGGTGCCTACTGTCTTAATTAGGTACCTCACTCCATACAGAAAAGATGGCACAGCAGTGCTGCTTCGTGTTTATATATTCTGCTCAGTCCCCTTTGGGTAGTAAGAGCTGTTTTCGATACTAAAACTGATTTGTATCTTTTTTTCTTAACCTTGGCTTTACAGTCTGCTAGGTATCTGCAGTGGTACTCACCTCAGCAGAGGGGCCATACCTCACTAGCCAGACAAGTCTTTACATATGCCGTACCAGGAATAAAAACAATTGGGATTTAGCTCTCTCGTAGTAACCCTATAAAACTTGACAGCCAGATGGCCAAGTACAGTCAAACGACTGCAGCTAAACACAACAGGATAAGATGCACGCGCGCGCGCATGTGTGTGTGTGTGTGTGTGTGTGTGTGTGTGTGTGTGAGAGAGAGAGAGAGAGAGAGAGAGAGAGAGAGAGAGGGAGACTGTTTCATTTAAATTTTAAAATACATCTGGAAAACCCCCTGGAAACCTGTGAAAACACTGCATGGCAAAATCTTCCCAACTTGTAATAAGATCAACATTCGCAGACAGTTCTTAGGTAAGAAAAAGAAGGAAATGAACTTGTTTTTTAATTCACATTTGTTCTGGTCTGAAATATCTTGAAATGTACTTAACAGCTCTGGCTATCTTTGGCTTCGGGTCACTCTTATCTTAATCCCTCATGCCATTCAGTGTTTTGCAAGGGAAAGCATTCATAATCTCAGATTGCATTAGAGAATGCCAGGTCTCTAACACGTGTACAATACAACATTTCCCCCTTGACTTTTGCAGATTGCATCGCCTTTTAGAGTTGATAGTAATTTGCAGGAAACAGGAGAGAGATTGGGCTTAATGCTCATAAGGAATGAATGTGTGCCAATTTAAAGTTATCCAAACACTTTCAAAGTGAGCCACTCTCTTTCTTGACAGGTGTTAGACATGTTATCATGAAAAAGCAAGGGCTACAAACATCAGTTAAGCCTCAACTAACCATTTCTATAAGAGCTAAATTGTAATGACAGAAAACAAAAGAGGGCTAAATATAATGGCAGACAATATTATGTTGTACCTCTGTGTGTTTCAGAATTTTATTCATCCAAAGTAATGCATGGGTTCCCAAGCTTTTAGTACAATCCACTTTAGGCATTGATAGACAAGGATAAAGCTGTCTTTCACAATAAACTTCATAGATGTTTTAAATTAATGCTTTAAAATGACTTGAATGTTTTAAAGTACTGCCTAGTGATTAGATGTTGTGTTTATGTGTTTTGAAGGCCGTATTTATACATTTTAAAAATCACTGCAGATGCTGACTGCAGCCATGAAATTAAAAGATGCTTACTCCTTAGAAGAAAAGTTATGACCAACCTAGGTAGCATATTCAAAAGCAGAGACATTACTTTGCCAACAAAGGTCCATCTAGTCAAGGTTATGATTTTTCCAGTGGTCATGTATGGACGTGAGAGTTGGACTGTGAAGAAAGCTGAATGCCAAAGAATTGATGCTTTTGAACTGTGGTGTTGGAGAAGACTCTAGAGAGTCCCTTGGACTGCAAGGAGATCCAACCAGTCCATTTTGAAGGAGATCAGCCCTGGGATTTCTTTGGAAGGAATGATGCTAAAGCTGAAGCTCCAGTACTTTGGCCACCTCATGCGAAGAGTTGACTCATTGGAAAAGACTCTGATGCTGGGAAGGATTGGGGGCAGGAGGAAAAGGGGACGACCGAGGATGAGATGGCTGGATGGCATCACTGACTTGACTGGATGTGAATCTGAGTGAACTCAGGGAGTTGGTGATGGACAGGGAGGCCTGGCATGCTGTGATTCATGGGGTCTCAAAGAGTTGGACATGACTGAGCGACTGAACTGAACTGAACTGATGAGCTAGGAGCAAAAATAAATTGGCCCTGGTGGGAAAGGAATAATAAGATGAAAGTTAACTTTCAGTTCTGGTAGGAGAGAGGATATAGAATAGCAAATTGGTCCAATGGGAGTGTCCATGAATGACTTGGTTGATTATAGTAGAACCTTCTATCACCCTTGGCAAAGACTACTTTGAATCCCTGTTTTCTTTTTGAATGAATTTGAGGAAAGTTGTCCTCTCATTTGGTACTTATTTACAATGTACCTGAACAAATTTGTAAGAAACTAGAAGGCAAAATTCTCTGGTCTTGATGGTGGTGACTCACTCACTGTTAAGTCATCCTAGACCTGCATGGATCTGCCGTGATGTCATGATGGTCAACATTTTATCTACACTCATGTCACTGCATGGCTCATATATGTTAATTTCATGAATGCTTACTGTACAAAAAACATCTTCAAGACCAAGATAATCATGATGGTGTGATCACTCACCTAGAGCCAGACATCCTGGAATGCAAAGTCAAGTGGACCTTAGAAAGCATCACTACAAACAAAGCTAGTGGAGGTGATGGAATTCCAGCTGTGCTATTTCAAATCCTGAAAGATGATGCTCTGAAAGTGCTGCACTCAATATGCCAGCAAATTTGGAAAACTCAGCAGTGGCCACAGGACTGGAAAAGGTCAGTTTTCATTCCAGTCCCAAAGAAAGGCAATGCCAAAGAATGCTGAAACGACCACACAATTGCACTCATCTCACATGCTAGTAAAGTAAAGCTCAAAATCCTCCAAGCCATGCTTCAGAAATATGTGAACCGTGAACTTCCAGATGTTCAAGCTGGTTTGAGAAAAGGCAGAGGAACCGGAGATCAAATTGCCAACATCTGCTGGATCATCAAAAAAGCTAGAGAGTTCCAGAAAAACATCTATTTCTGCTTTATTGACTATGCCAAAGCCTTGGACTGTGTGGATCACAATAAACTGTGGACAATTCTGAAAGAGATGGGAATACCAGACCACCTGACCTGCCTCTTGAGAAACCTGTATGCAGGTCAGGAAGCAACAGTTAGAACTGGACATGGAACAACAGACTGGTTCTAAATAGGAAAAAGAGTAAGTCAAGGCTGTATATTGTCACCCTGCTTATTTAACTTCTATGCAGAGTACATCATGAGAAACGTTGGACTGGAAGAAGCACAAGCTGGAATCAAGATTGCTGGGAGAAATATCAATCACCTCAGATATGCAGATGACACCACCCTTATGGCAGAAAGTGAAAAGGAACTAAAAAACCTCTGGATTAAAGTGAAAGAGGAGAGTGAAAAAGTTGGCTTAAAGCTCAACATTCAGAAAACGAAGATCATGGCATCTGGTCTCATCACTCCATGGGAAATAGATGGGGAAAGAGTGGAAACAGTGTCAGACTTTATTTTGGGGGGCTCCAAAATCCCTGTGGATGGTGATTGCAGCCATGAAATTAAAAGACACTTAATCCTTGGAAGGAAAGTTATGACCAACCCAGACAGCATATTCAAAAGCAGAGAGATTACTTTGCCAACAAAGGTCCATATAGTTAAGGCTATGGTTTTTCCAGTAGTCATGTATGGATGTGAGAGTTGGACTGTGAAGAAAGCTGAGCGCCAAAGAATTGATGCTTTTGAACCGTGGTGTTGGAGAAGACTCTTGAGAGTCCCTTGGACTGCAGGGAGATCCAACCCGTCCATTCTAAAGGAGATCAGTCCTGGGTGTTCTTTGGAAGGACTGATGCTAAAGCTGAAACTCCAGTACTTTGACCACCTCATGCAAAGAGTTGACTCATTGGAAAAGACTCTGATGCTGAGAGGGATTGGGGGCAGGATGAGAAGGGGACGACAGAGGATGAGATGATGGCTGGAAGGCATCACTGACTTGATGGATGTGAGTTTGGGTAAACTCCGGGAGTTGGTGATGGACAGGGAGGCCTGGCGTGCTGCGATTCATGGGGTCGTAGTCTGACATGACTGAGCGACTGAACTGAACTGAACTGAACTGAAGGGAAGTAGAGTATAGAGACTATGTGTGCAAATCTAGGGCCAGATTTTTCTGGTTCCATTTCTAACAATCCTGCTAATAACTAGCTGTGTGACCCTGAGACAATTATTTAATCTGTTTGTCTCATGCTTCTTGTCTTAATGGAACTATGTTAGTTGTATCTACTTTAGGATTGTGAGCATTATATCGTAGTTTATAAAATCAGCACCTAATAATAACTATATATCTGTTACTTTTCATTCCTCTTCAAATGCCTGGTAGATTTTATTTACAAATTGCTGGTAGATTTTATTTATTTACAAATAGCATCTATGAAATAAGCAAAATCTTTAGACAATGATAAAGGAAAGAAGGAAAAATCTGGAGTAGTGCTTGACTCCCTAGGCTCAAGAGTTAATTCCATTCTGCTTTGTACTGTGCCAACCTTCTCTGCAATACTGTTTAATTTTTCAGATTATGAAAAATATTAATTCCTGTTTTAAAAAATGTAGATCCATTTAGAGATTGCTTTTTTCTTAGGAAAAAAGAAGTGAAAATTTTATGTACTTACATAAAAGTTGTATTTCAATTTTAAATACATTATTACTATGCACACATGTACATCAGAGTTCAGTGAGGTGTTATTTTGCAACTAAACTGGAATTTGACATTGGTGCTAATCTTTGTCCAAAAAATGTTACAGGAACCTGGATGAGTATAGATAAGGAGCAAGTATAGTAATATTTGTTTACACCAGAAATCTATTTTTTTTTGTAGAAAATAACTCAGGATTTTGAAAATATCTCTCGAGTTACACTTATTTCAGAATTTCTTTTAAAATTCAATGTTAGAAGTAAATGACCTAGAACCATAACAAATTAGTTTTTCAACCAAAGGAGCATGAGTAGAAATACAGGATCTTTAGAGACTCAAGAGGAAAAGAACATGGAATAATTATAAGTAATAAGATAACCAGTCAAATCAACTGACCATTTGCTGTTGTATCTGCTAATGCTTACGGTGGAAACTGACTTAAAAATATACAGAGATATTGAGCATCTTTTCGTGTGTTCGTTAGCCATCCGTATGTCTTCTTTGGAGAAATGATGACCCTGTATGCGAGACAGCAAAAGAGACACAGATGTGTAGAGTGGACTTTTAGACTCTGAGGGAGAGGGAGAGGGTGGGATGATTTGGGAGAATGGCATTGAAACACGTATACTATCATGTAAGAAACAAATCGCCAGTCTATGTCCAATGCAGGATACAGGATGCTTGGGGCTGGTGCACAAGGATGACCCAGAGAGATGTTATGGGGAGGGAGGTGGGAGTGGGGTTCATGTTTGGGAACGCATGTACACCCGTGGTGGATTCATGTCAATGTATGGCAAAACCAATACAGTATTGTAAAGTAAAATAAAGTAAAAGTAAAAATTTAAACAAACAAACAAAAAAATATACAGAGATAGAATAACTAAGATGGTAAGGAGTAGATTTCTGGGACATGGAAAAGAAAACATAAGGAAACAAAAGAAAAAATGAATAACTAAGACACTCATAATAATCCATGATCGCTGCTAATACTTTAAATATTAGGGGAATAATTCAAGCTAATTAGATATCCCAAGGTGCCGCTGTTATTCATTTTTAGTTGCTCAGTTGTGTCCAACTCTTTGTAACTCAATGGACTGTAGCCTGCCAGGCTCCTTTGTCCATGGAATTTCCCAGGCAAGAATATTGGAATGGGTTTCCATTTCCTTACTGTCTGAGCCACCAGGGCCATTTCCTTCTTCATGAGATCTTCCTGACCCAGGGATCAAACTCAAGTCTCCTGTGTCTCCTGCCCTGCAGGTGGAGTCTTTACCACTGAGCCACCAGGGAAGCCAGCAGTGGTAAGGAATCCGCCTACCAATGCAGAGAGGCAAAGGACTCCTGTTCAGTCCTCAGGTGCACACACACACACTCACACACACACTAAAAGGTGTGCAAACAAAGTAAAACATTAAGCTTGTTCATCACTAACTTGCCAGTTAAGGCTCGTAAAATGGTGAGATACTGAATAATTGCAAGAAGATCTTGAATTATCCTTAGGAATCATTACCTTTTTCCTCTTCCCCTCTCGCTTTCTTTCCTTTCCTTCCTTCTCTCCCTTCCTTCCTACTTTTCTTATCTTCTCCCTTCTTCCCTTCCTCTCTCCATCCCTTCCTCCTTCCTTCCTTCCTCTTTCCTTCATCCCGTCCCCTCCCCTTTGCTTTTCCCAAAGAGTAGAGGGAAACATCTTGAGATAATAGGACATTACTAAATACACTATAGATTTCCAGAACCTACAATCATTGAAAGTTTCACGAGTTTTTGTAGATACTAAGTCTGCTAAAGACATTTTATCCATGTAAAAGTCGTTAGAAATCTGATGAGACTAGAATGTTTTTATTTGGAATCATACAGCAAGAAGTGGTCTTTTTTAACCACTGAAAAATAAATATGAAAAAGTGGGAGGAAATCTCAAGGGGGTTTTATGATTTATAAAGAGGGATGTTGAACTTCAAATGCTTAAAATAATATGCAATTCTGCAAGTGTCTCTTAAGTCATTTAAACTTTTTGTTTTAGATCTTTTGTCCTGTAATGCTCTTCAACTCAGGCCTTCCTAATGCTGCTTATTCATCTCATTCACATTTAAATCAAATATCATCTCTTCCCACAATCTTTTCTGGCCTTACAACATTAGGGTGTATAATCCATCCATTCCAAACTCAAAAAAGAGAAATTCTGATTTGCCCTTGATTTTTATTGATAATATAACCCCTCAAATAATATAACTAAAAATTTAAAGCAAATTAAAATTAGATTGAACATGATAATCTGTGTGTTATCTTTCCATATGTTTAAAAAGTGGGCCAGTTTTATTTTTTAACTGGTATAAATATTTCACAAAGAAAAAGGTAAGAGAAAATGAAAGAATAATATTAATTTCACATTATCCCTAGCTTAAAATTGAGAAATATTCCAGTGGGTTTAACCCCAAAATATAGTGAAAAGCTGCCCCTTCCTAATTTCACATCAATTGAATGTAAAAATGAAAGCAGAAAAAATGACACTTTTTAAACGTGGGAAGATAACACAACGTCACTTCATTTTGGGTTGAGAGCTGAAATTATTTGTTTTACATTGCATAATAAATGAGAAAAATCACAATAGCCCTTACACATGTATGTTTTATATACATATACACATACTCTATTCATCTTACACAAGCAACTCTGTTTCAGTTGTAAAGAGTCTGTTCTGTGATTTGAAGATATCGGAGATAATGGTCAGCTTGGAATATAAATTTTGTTATGCTTCTATGCCAAGAGAAAAGAAATGAGGTTTTTAGTTGAGGTTACAATACACTGAAGTCATTTTTTAGTTAAGTGCCAGGAAGCAGTAGTTTCCTCTTACATTTTGAATGTTTTCTTTAACAGGCTGTCCATAATATTAAATCCTGGGTTTGAGGGACCACAATGTTAAGTGCCTAGAATATGCTCAATGATGGAACGAGTTTCCTGTGTGGAATAAATAATGTTTGATTAAATCCATTTTTTGCTTACAGAATAAAATATTGTGTCTGACAAAATTTAATTTCCTCCATAGCTGATACATTAGCATAATGTGGATTTTCCAAGCTGCCTTTATACATGATATAATGTAAGCTGTAATGAATGAAAGTAAGTTCAGCTTATTTCAATAGCAATTCTCCAGTGCTTTCCAGAAGTTTTAATGGCAGATCAATTCTATGCAGCTGAAAAAAAAAATGCTGATGATGACCAAGTAGATGTTATGATATATTCTGTAAGATGAAAAAGTGGCTACAGAAAACTGAAAGATATCCTGAAGATTTTAACTTTATTCCAATTTATCATATCTGTAAGGACACCAAGATATTACTTTAGGTTATCTCCTCTAAGATAGGACCCATGGAGAAAGATGTTATTAACGCAAATCAATCAAGGTCTACATTTTTAGTAAAAAAAAAACAACAACAACAACAAAAAAAAACAGGTGGATGGATCTCTAGGTAATGTGGGAAATAATCTCATCACAAATTTAGTTTCATAGTAAACTGTGAGTCAGTGTCACAGAAAACAAAGTGGAATGTTTATGTTTTCACCATATTTTAATCATACCAACTAGTGTATCTATTTCTTGATAATTTATATTTTAAATTTAGGTTTATTGAAGTTTAATACATAGAGAGTAAAATTCATTGTTGTGTGTTAATTTTAACTTTGACAAATGATCACAGTTGTGTTATGACTACAGCATTAAAGCTGCAGAACATTCTTATCATCCCCAAAATATCGCTTTGAAGTCCATGCCTTCCAGAATGCCACAGAAGCATAATTACAGAGTATTCAGCTTTCTGAGTTTAGCTTCTTACACTTATTACAATGCAGTTGATAGACATCGTGTAGTTGCATGTATCAGTAGTTCATAGCCTTTGGTGCTGAGGTGAGCTGTAGTCTATTGTATGGATACATCACAATTTGTTAATCCATTCACGTCAGTAGACAACCAGAGTGCTTCAAATTTGGGACAATTATGAAGCTGCTTTGCATGGAGGACTTTTTTTGGACACAATTGTATTTCTCTTGCATAAATACCTAGATATTTAGCTTTGGGGTTGCATAGTTAAAGTGAAAGTCACTCAGTTGTGTTCAACTCTTTGTGACCCCATGGACTATAGACTGCCAGGCTCCTCTGTCCATGGAATTCTCCAGGCAAGAATACTGGAGTGGGTTGCCATTCCCTTCTCCAGGAGATCTTCCAGACCCAGGGATCAAAGGTGAGTTTCCCACACTGAGGCAAACTGTTTATCATCTGAGCCACCAGGGTTGTATAGTAAGCATATCTTTTACTTTATAAAATCCATTAAACTATTTTCCAAATTGGCTATATACACCATTTTGTACTCCCACCAACAATGCATATGAATTCCAGTTGCTCTATTTTCTCATCATCACTGATATTTGCAGATTTTATTATTATTTTAGCTATTATTATTTATTATTTTAGCCATTCAATATTATCTCATTGTGATTTTAGTTTTCACTTCCCTAATGACATTATAAGTATCTTTTTATGTGTGTAGTTATTTTTGTTTATGTTTATTTGAAACATCTGTTAACATTTTTAAATCTGTTTCTATTTTGTCATATGTCTTGTTGAGATGTAGCAATTCTTTATGGAGAGGAAATGGCAACCCACTCCAGTATTCTTGCCTAGAGAATCCTGTGGACAGAGAAACCTGGTGGGCTGCTGTCCATAGGGTCACACAGAGTCGGACATGATTGAAGTGACTTAGCATGCATGCATGGGAGAAGGAAATGGCAACCCACTCCAGTATTCTTGCCTGGAGAATCCCAGTGGGCTGCTGTCTCTGGAGTTGCACAGAATTGGCCACGACTACAATGACTTAGCAGCAGCAGCAGCAGCAGCAGCAGCAATTCTTTCTATATTGTTGGATACCAATTACATGTTTTGCAAACATTTTTTTCCTGGTCTGGGATTTGTCTCTTCATTTTCTTAGCAGTTATCTTTCAAATATTATAACTATTTATTTTGATGAAGTCCAATTTATCATTCTTTCTTCACAATATTTCCTGCTTTTTATCTTACACCTAAGCAACTTTTGTCTAAATGCAGGTGACAAAGATTTTCTATGTTTTCTTCTAGAACTTTTACAGCCTAGTTTTACACTTAGGTCTATAATTCATCTAACTTTTTGCATATGGTACAAGGTATAGATTATGATTCATATGGCCACAAGTGTTCCAGGATTCTGCCCACAGATTGTCAGTGCCTCAACAAATGAAGAAATCAAAGTATTTTTAAAAGATGCAAAAATGTTACATGATGTATAAAATTCTCATCAAATGGCTACAAAATGACAAAATTCAGATAGTTGTATAAACGATGCATGAGGAATTAGACATACTCTGTTAACATAATACGTTATTTCTCTTTTTTGTTAATTTTATTTTGATTCCTAGTTATATTCACTTGGCAGAAATACTTCAGGTCAAAATTTCAGAACTGAATGTCAAGGAACTGAGTTCACAATTTGCACTGTTATTGACACAAACTGCCAGAGTGGTGATAAAAACTTCAAATCATGGTTCTGTCTGTTGGATTTTCAGTCAAGACATCTCTGAAACACCAAGTGGGCCTAGTATGGAATTTACCTCACTGGATTGTTTGGCTGTTTCAATGAGAGCATGTAAATTAAAGTGCTTGTAAGCTCTTTTAAGGACAATATACATGATATTTATTTTATAAAATTTCTTATGTTGTTTTCCTAATTTCAAAAGTAATTCATGTTAATTTTAGAATTAAAAAAAGAAGTACCTAAATGTTTCTTCCCCAGAGGTAATTTGTGTTTACTTTTTATGTATACTCTTCCAGTATTTTCCTAAGTATTTACATGAATATTCATATGTTCTACAAGTATTTACCAGTGTCTGCATCTGGACCATACATAGGGATGTGTTTAGTGCTAGAAATTCAAAATAAATAAAACCCAGCCTAAGACTTCAGAAGTCTCACAATGTAGTTTGGGATCCAATGAGTGCAGTGATAAAAATAAGACAGTTATTATGGAAACTGTAAGGTGTGAATCTCCATTCCTTTGTTTTAAATATCAGACTTCCTAGTTTTAATAGAAAATTACACATATGCATTTGTGTCTATTCTTATAATATACATGTCTCCTTATTACCTATAGCAGAATACTTATTCCTTTAACTATCCTTTAACTATCACATGTTTTTGAATTTTGAGAACACAAGATTCCAGCTATTTTATTCCATTTGCTTGTAGTTAGACAGAGCCATTCAAGGACAATAACTCAAGATGGCAAGATTTCACTGGAAAGCCAGTGAGACAAGGCTTAATAAAAGATCTTAAATCCAGATTGTATTTAGTAGAAATCATATTATTCTCAATATGGCTTTAACATTAAGGAGAGGAGAAGGTTGTGGTTTTTTATTACCATAATGATCATGACATTGAAAAAATTAGCAAGAAGTATGAAATGGAATAATCTTAACCCTAAAACTATTTCACTTTACCTTTCACTGACTCTTCACACAAACATAATTACTCAAAGTCTTTTAAATGTATGAAAAAGTATGAGAGAAAAATACCATTCAGAAATTAATAAATTTAAAATTGAGGTATAGCATAATTTGAGCAAATGTTATTTATGGGGAAAACAATTATGGGAATTCAGAGATATCCAGGGAACAAAAGGAGAAAAAAAGAAGCCTTGGCCAGCCCCAGTCCTTGGAGGAAGTTTAGTGCAATAAACATATATTTAGTACCTACCCTGAATCTGTCATTTCTTTTTTTTTTTTTATGAGAGACATAAACATATGTATACAAATCTAGAAACCTTAAGGAGATGTCAAAAGAACAGAGAAAATGAGAAGACAGATGTATATATTTGTGAAAAAGTAAAAGGAATAGATGAGATTAAGGGTCATAGAATCAAGAGAATGAAAAGGGAAATTTATAATTAGTATCTAATAATTTAGACAAGGACTAGATAATTGTGCAAAGTTTTATACAGCTTGTTAAGAATAATAGCTATACTTCTAAACGACATATGTCAACTATAAAGGCTTTGTGAAAGTGAAAGTCACTCAGTCGTGTCCGAATCTTTGTGATCTCATGGACTATACAGTCCATGGAGTTCTCTAGGCCAGAATACTAGAGTGGTTAGCCTTTCCCTTCTCCAGGGGATATTCCCAATCCAGGTATCAAGCCCAGGTCTCCCACATTGCAGGCAGATTCATTACCAGATGACCCACAAGGGAAGCCCTAAAGGCTTTAAGTAATACTAAAATAAATTTCCAAAATCTCACAACCCATCAAATGTAATATTTAATAATAATCTTTGCAGAAAATTGGGGATTTGTGTGGAAAAATAGTTACAGTTTTAGAAATTAAAATGACACTATTACTGATATTTTTCAAACAAAAATAGATTTCTTTTTTTTAGTATTTCATCAAGGAAAAGGAAAAAGTTTACTGGAAAAATTCTATACTGTGGATTTATTTTCATGAATATAAATACTAAGTAGTACCAAATTAGAGAAATTTAAAAGAAAATAGTTTCTTCTCTAAAATGAAGAAAATAATATTTTAAAAATTAAGAATTTTCCTCTAAAATTTAAGTATATCTTTCCATTCTAGACAGTTTTTACTTTCTGTTATACATGATTAGGGCATTAGTACCCTTATTTTCTAAATTCCATTTTTGCTAGAAGTTCAACATTTATGTTACTGATTATATAATGCCTGAAATCCCAACAATGTATTCATCTCTTTTGCCATAATTCGTCTAGTTTTTTCCTTGTTTTATATTTAAAGAAACCAATACTCACCACAACATTGCTTGTTCATTCTTGAGTTTTCCATATTTATTAGTTATTAACTTGGTTTTAATAATTAATCAAGACCATCCCAATGGAAAAGAAATGCAAAAAAGCAAAATGGCTGTCTGAGGAGGCCTTCCAAATAGCTGTGAAAAGAAGAGAAGCTAAAAGCAAAGGAGAAAAGGAAAGATATAAGGATCTGAATGCTGAGTTCCAAAGAATAGCAAGAAGAGATAAGAAAGCCTTCTTCAGCAAACAATGCAAAGAGATAGAGGAAAAGAACAGAATGGGAAAGACTAGAGATCTCTTCAACAAAATTAGAGATACCAAGGGAACATTTCATGCAAAGATGGGCTCGATAAAGGACAGAAATGGTATGGACCTAACAGAAGCAGAAGACATTAAGAAGAGGTGGCAAGAATACACAGAAGAACTGTACAAAAAAGAGCTTCCCTACCCAGATAATCATGATGGTGTGATCGCTCATCTAGAGGCAGACATCCTGGAATGTGAAGTCAAGTGGGCCTTAGAAGGCATCACTATGAACAAAGCTAGTGGAGGTGATGGAATTCTAGTTGAGCTCTTTCAAATCCTAAAAGATGATGCTGTGAAAGTGCTACACTCAATATGCCAGCAAAGTTGGAAAACTCAGCAGTGGCCACAGGACTGGAAAAGGTCAGTTTTCATTCCAGTCCCGAAGAAAGGCAATGCCAAAGAATGCTCAAACTACTACCCAATTGCACTCATCTCACATGCTAGTAAAGCAATGCTCAAAATTCTCTAAGCCAGGCTTCAGCAGTACGTGAACCATGAACTTCCAGATGTTCAGCTGGTTTTAGAAAAGGCAGAGGAACCAAAGATCAAATTGCAACATCTGCTGGATCATCAAAAATGCAAGAGAGTTCCAGAAAAACATCTATTTCTGCTTTATTGACTATGCCAAAGCCTTGGACTGTGTGTATCACAATAAACTGTGGAAAATTCTGAAAAAAATGGGAAAACCAGACCACCTCACCTGCCTCTTGAGAAACCTATATGCAGGTCAGGAAACAACAGTTAGAACTAGACATGGAACAACAGACTGGTTCCAAATAGGAAAAGGAGTACATCAAGGCTGTATATTGTCACCCTGCTTATTTAACTTCTATGCAGAGTACATCATGAGAAATGCTGGAGTGGAAGAAACACAAGCTGGAATCAAGATTTCCAGGAGAAATATCAATCTCCTCAGATATGCAGATGACAGCACCCTTATGGCAGAAAGTGAAGAGGAACTAAAAGCCTCTTGATGAATGTGAAAGAGTAGAGTGAAAAAGTTGGCTTAAAGCTCAACATTCAGAAAACGAAGATCATGGTATCTGGTCCCATCACTTCATGGGAAATAGATGGGGAAAGAGTGGAAACAGTGTCAAACTTTATTTTTCTGGGCTCCAAAATCACTGCAGAGTGTGATTGCAGCCATGAAATTAAAAGATGCTTACTTCTTGGAAAGAAAATTATGACCTACCTAGATAGCATATTGAAAAGCAGAAACATTACTTTGCCAAACAAAGGTCCGTCTAATCAGGGCTACGGTTTTTTCAGTGGTCATGTATGCATGTGAGAGTTGGACTGTGAAGAAAGCTGAGCACCGAAGAACTGATGCTTTTGAACTGTGGTGTTGGAGAGGACTCTTGAGAGTCCCTTGGACTGCAAGGAGATCCAACCAGTCCATCCTAGAGATCATTCCTGGGTGTTCATTGGAAGGACTGATGCTGAAGCAGAAACTCCAATACTTTGGCCACCTGATGCAAAGAGCTGACTCTTTGGAAAAGACCCTGATGCTGGGAGGGATTGAGAGCAGGAGGAGAAGGGGACAACAGAGGCTGAGATGGCTGGATGGCATCACCGACTCAATGGACATGAGTTTGAGTGAACTCCGGAGTTGGTGATGGACAGGGAGTCCTGGCATGCTGTGATTCATGGGGTCACAAAGAGTTGGACAGGACTGAGCAACTGAACTGGACTGAACTTGGTTTTTAAGATAGTCAGACATAACTGAGCCTCTTCACTTTCATGTGTACTTTATATGGTGAATCATTACATGTTTAAGAATATTATCTTCCATCTTTGAATATCTTCAATAGGTATAAAATCACAGGATCACTAGCTACATCAAAACACTACATATTATTTTCTACTAACATTTACTACTGAATGCTATTGCAAAGAAATTTAGAACAATTTTTCTTGTCTCTCACAATTAACATTTTAAAAGTCTGCTTTTTCTCCATTAATGAAGTTTATTTTTATATTAAGATATGCTTTATTATAAGCTTTAGTGTTTATTTTCCTTTCTTTATGGCAAGAAGACTTTCCTTCCAAGGGATACTTTACCATTTTTTATTTTTCATATTTTCTACTCAGGCACGATTGTGTGAATATTGGATTTCCTCTTTCTCGTTTCCCACATTTATCATCTCCTCTATAACAGATTACTTTCATTTACTTTTCTATTTGTTTTGCATGATTTTCTTCAACATATTCATCTTTATCCTGGTTTGCATGCATGTTTATATGTGTGCATGTTTGTTTGTATGTGGTATTTGGGAAAAATAGTAATGGGTAGAGTGTATTTGAAATACTGCTTGGCTATAAAAGAAGATATTTTAAATTCTTACCCTGAGGATACATCTTTCCTCAGTTGGGATATATTACAAAACAAAAACAAATTGACCAATTTTTTATGTTAAGACCTTTTCAATGCTTCAGATTATCTGTCTTTCACCCTCTTCACCTCTACCATTTCTTCTGACTGAGAGGCTGGGACAGAAACAGTAGAAATGACTTAATGGCATGACTATTTTCTTGCCTTCCCCTTTGCCATTCTGCTGTTAATCTGCCTCTGAAGTCAATCTTTACCTCTCTCAGGGTAAATCTTATCACCTCAACTCACCTCCATTTTTTCCCTCAGTTCAAAGCAATCTGACTTTTCTCACTCTTCCATTGAAAGCTTTTTCACTGAATTATAATTCTAATTCAAAATCTAGTGGGCAATTTTTAATCTGACACTTATTTGACCTGGTGTACCTCTAAATAAAATTTTTAAAAAGGAAAAAAAATTTCTATCTTATATTATGATCTTTTTTTGGAGTGGGGGAGGGCAAGGAATAATGATTTTATTCAGAAAACCAGCAAACTGAAAGATGGTGGGCTCAAGCTCCAAAGGACCATGTTGCCTGACTTAGAATTCAGACTCCTTTTTCACTAAAAGTGTAAAGTCAAACACTTCCTGGTTCCCATCAGCCTTTGGAGGGAAATGTGTCAATTTCTCCCTCCCTGCAGGCATTCACAGGTAGACCATGTCAGTATGTCACTTTTGTTAGCTCATAGGAATTTTAGCTTAAAATTTTAACTTAAAATTCTGGAAAGAAAAGTTGCCAGAGATGGGTCATTATGTATAATTTAAGCTTATAGGCAACATCCCTTTAGTGATGAACTTGTAATAGAATACAAAAACTTCTTCCCTATTGCAGTTCCCCACTTTCAATGTCCGTTCCACATTTTTGTGGAAAAAGGAATGAAGACCATTCTGCTGAATCAGTTCAGTTCAGTCCAGTCTCTTAGTCATGTCCGACTCTTTGCGTCCCCATGAACCGCAGCACGCCAGGCCTCCCTGTCCATCACCAACTCCCGAAGTTTACCCAAATTCATGTTCATTGAGTCAGTGATGCCATCCAACCATCTCATCCTCTGTTGTCCCCTTCTCCTCCTGCCCTCAATCTTTCCTAGCATCAGGGTCTTTTCAAATGAGTCAGCTCTTCGCATCAGGTGGCCAAAGTATTGGAATTTCAGCTTAAACATCAGTCCTTCCAATGAACACCCAGGACTGATCTCCTTTAGGATGGACTGGTTGGATCTCCTTGCAGTCCAAGGGACTCTCAAGAGTCTGCTGAATAGAGGTGATGAATATTTCTTAGACAGTCTTTTTATCTACAACTATTTGAACCTAATGAAATATCTTAGCACTCTGTTGTCTAATTTGTAATTGACCTTGGGGTTTTTGTTCCAGTTACCAATAGGTACACTGAATTCCTGTGTTACATATTTGGACAAAATTAAACAAATTGGTTGCCCCTTCTCCAGCTACAATGGAATCATCTACTTCAATTGGATAGGCAAACCTGTTGGCAAACTCATGAATGGTATAGTGCCCAAAGTTTTAATGTAATTGGCAACTGCTAGGTCTTTTAGCATTTATAGATTTTCCTTCCTGGGCAGACACCTGGAATGGCCTACAATACAGTAATTTAAAGATACTTAATTTAAACCTGCTTCTGGAAGCCACTGATCCATGGCAGGGCAACTGGCAAGGCCTTATCCCAAATTAAATATCTCAACATATTTCAAGTGACATTCCTTTTTAATGTATGGTTCATTTTCTTGGTTATTCCTCTTGGTTATGGCCTCCAGGATGAAAGTTGCTTTAATGCCTTAATTCAAAATCTGGGGATAATTTCCCTAAAGGAGGCCTTACCCACTTCAGAGATTTTCTGTGTCTGGGATATGCTTCCACCCAACCTAAAGAAGTGTCCACACAAACAAGAGCATGTTATCTGATTTTTTTGTAGTTCGAGGCATTTGAGTAAAGTATATTTCAGTCCGCAGTGGGCAGATTCCTCTGTGTTGAGTCTCCATCTGGGGAGATCTGACAGCAGTCTGAGTTGCTTTTTAAGACCTTGGGGGAAAGAACTCTGTCTCCTTTTCTGGGATTTTCAGGAGCTCCATCAGTAGGACTGAAGCACTCTGGTGGGCTGTTAAACTATTCTGGTGAAAAACTTCAGGGTAAAGTCTATCAGAAAATTAATCTGCTCATTCCCTACTATCAATTTTACCTGGGGCTCCTGTGGGGAATTAGGTGCCACAATCCAAGGAAGCCTTTGGGCCTCTTCCTTTACAGTGTTCCTTTCTTTCTACCACAGGAGAGGCTCTCATCTTTTATTGTTTTTCTGATTCAGCCTAAGGCAATTACTTTCCACTGTTCTCCTCCTCACAGTATCACATTGTTTCTTCCCCAGCAGGGGCTTATCTCTCCTGGAAATCAAATGCCACTACCAACAAAAAGTGGAGTTTTGTTTTGTATCTGCATTCTTCTATTGTTTTACCCCGCTGAATACTTTAAAGGCAACATCTACCAACTGAGGCGGGTCCATTCCAAACATAGGGAGGCTTTCCAGGTAGTGCTAGTGGTAAATAACCCACCTGCCAATGCAAAAAACATGGGTTCAGTCCCTGGATTGGGAAGATCCCCTGGAGGAGGGCATGACAGACCAGTATTCTTGCTGGAGGATCCCATGGGCAGAGAAACCTAGTGGGCTACTGTCCAGTTCTGCAAAGACTCAGACATGACTGAGTGACTTTTTACGCATGCACACGTTCCAAATATGCCACCTAATTTTTGCAACTTTCTCTTGATATCTGAGGCACTTTGCCCTGAAACATAAAGTTTACCATTCTAATATTTTCAAGGGTCTTGGGATCTACATTCGTGTGACACAGGCAGGTCTGAAATTCTTTTCAAAAATTCAGAAAGGTCTTTGTTTTGCTGATTTTCTTGAATATTTTTCAAACTCCTTTGCTTTGGTTTCCCTTTTCGAGGTCTGCCAAGAGGCTCTACTGTAGTAAGTAGTGCTCTAAGAAAGGCCTTCTTCCCTTACTGGGGTCCCAGGTCAGCTGGGGGTGCTGCCAGGTGGGCTTCAGGTGTAGAGGAGCCTCCCCATAGGAGGGCTGTAACTTTATAAGAGTTGCCATCTTGCCAGTTAAACAAGTCTGAAAAACTTGTTCCTGTTTGTCTGCATTTAGGCCCCCGACAAGATAACAGCATAATGGAACTTGCCCTGCTCTGGGAGTGGCTCCTAGCCGAAACTGGGTACCCTGTCAGGTCTCAGATGGTGATGCCAGGCCAAGTACCTGTGTCCCAGAATTAACACAGGATTTTCTAGTTGATCCCTATAAGGAAGGGAAGTCATGATCCGCAGTGGCAGGAATCCGGGTTGGATAGGAATGGGAGGTAGTGGAAGGGGTAGATATAGTGACATAGTCGCTGAAATGGCCGGGACATCTGGCTCAGCCAGAGGTGTTGGTTTGAAGCAACATGTCCTCACTCTCATTCCCTTACTTTCTTCTTCTTATTTTCCCTGATAATAGTACAAATGCTTGCACATAAAGGATTTCATCATTCTTCCCTGCTTTTTCACAAAAATAGCTATAGAGTCATTCAAAAATCACTGTGAAACCATAGATAGTAATTGACCATCTAACTGTAAAAAGGATGGCTTTTTGCTTTGGCATCAACCAACTGGGATTAATATGCTATTGAAGAAAAACTTGATTACTGTTGTGACAAACAATTGAAGATAATTACTAGAATGACTGATATCATTTGCGTGAAACTCAGGAGACCCAGATTCAATCCCTGGGTTGGGAATCGAACCAGGGTTGGGAAGATCCCCTGGAGAAGAGAACAGATACCCACTCCAGTATTCCTGCCTGGAGAATTCCATGGACAGAGGAGCCTGGTGAGCTATAGTCCATGGGGTCACAAAGAGCTGAACAGCACTAACAGTACCAACACCGCAACACCAGAATTTTAGGAGTTCAATATAATTTCTAGAATGTGTATATTAATAATGTTTACCCATGTGAAACAATCTAAGAAGTCTTGTCATCACTCATTTGACAATGCCTCCCATGCAATTCAACACACCAAATAAGCCCATATCTTAATATTCCTCTTACTGAGATGGAAAGAAAACAAATAATTTGAGATGTTCTAGGGCCCACTCCAGTACTCTTGCCTGGAAAATCCCATGGGCGGAGGAGCCTGGTGGGATGCAGTCCATGGGGTTGCGAAGAGTTGGACAGGACTGAGCGACTTCACTTTCACTTTTTACTTTCATGCATTGGAGAAGGAAATGGCAACCCACTGCAGTGTTCTTGCCTGGAGAATCCCAGGTATGG
Organism: Ovis aries; assembly: GCF_016772045.2. Lineage (NCBI taxonomy): Eukaryota > Metazoa > Chordata > Mammalia > Artiodactyla > Bovidae > Ovis > Ovis aries. The sequence continues at coordinate 91,613,653 of NC_056055.1, read as the reverse complement.
GGGAGCCTGGTGGACTGCTGTCTCTGGGGTCGCACAGAATCGGACACGACTGAAGCAACTTAGCAGCAGCAGCAGGGACCTCTGAAAAACCCTGAAGTTAGCCAGAGGTCAAATGAATTCCACTTACCACTTGATCTTTTGGAAGTTTGCCAAAAATAGTTTAAAAATTTTCCATTATCTTTTATTGTCATATTTGCCATTATGATCTTTTATTGTCACTGTGACATCACAATGGCAAATACAGATCACTTAAAGAAACAATTACCAAAAGCAGTTCAATATTTTAAGAAAACTTTGTACTCTTAGAGAACTGAATTCAAGTTTTGTACCACTTTACCTTTAAGATTTATTTTCTTAATTAAGTTTGACCTTATCTTAGAACTTAGTTCTAAGATAAAATCTGGAGAGACTATTCTAGATAGACATTCTCAAAACATTATTCCCAAAATGTTTACCCCTAAAACTCTTTAATTCATTTACCTCTATTTTATGCACTGTTATTTTTCTTGCAGGCAAACTTTGAAACAGGAATAAAAGGTATTATTTGATTTCTAGTAAACTTTTACAATAAAAGTATTATACTTAATGCTGATGCCTCTAAAGATATATCTGTGTCAAAATAAGCTTAAGCTAACTTCAGCATCAGATATTAATTCAATACTATTTCCTAAATCATGTGAATCTGAAACTCATTCTCTTGTTTCTTTTGTGTTTGAGTCTGCTGCTGCTGCTGCTGCTGAGTCGCTTCAGTCGTGTCCGACTCTGTGCGACCCCATAGACGGCAGCCCACCAGGCTCCCCTGTCCCTGGGATTCTCCAGACAAGAACACTGGAGTGGGTTGCCATTTCCTTCTCCAATGCATGAAAGTGAAAAGTGAAAGTGAAGCCGCTCAGCCTATAAATACTTAATTTCCTTTATGCCCATTAAATTGAGCTATTTTACAAATTAATTTTGCCAGTGCCACACATGTATAACACATGCACAGACACAAGGACCTTATAGTTCCCATTCCAAAATTTTAGCCATAAATCAGCTATTACAATGTAAAACCCATCAATTATAGAAGAGATTGTATTCAAATTTGGCTTCTGGCACATGAGACAAATCAAAGTCACCTGTCTACAAAGCTAAGCCCTTTTTACTAATATTTATGGAAATGACACTTCTATTTGTAGCTTCTGGTGATTTTAGGAACCAAGAGAGCTATTCTTCCTTGAAATGTCCCACTCTTGGACAAGAACAGATGACTTTTTTTTTTCTTTTCATTTCCCCCATTTGATAGCAGTAAGCATTTTAAGTATCACAGAATTGATTTGGCTGTAAATGGAGAAATTGATTTTGGCCACAGAAAATGAAACAAAAATCCAAAGAACAAACAGAAAATCCTAAATAAGACTCTCAAATTCAGTCTTGGGGTTTTATATATACCAATGATACAGGAGACTATAAACAGTTAACACAGCAAGAGCAGAAGTACATGGTGCACAGGGTCCCAAGATAACCCTTCCTAAACTCCCTAATAGGCACTGCTGGCCTCACACTGTTATAATATCATTTTCCTCTCACCCATGGGTTCATAGCTGTAATCAGATCCCTTACCCAAAATGCACTTCAGAGGACTTTCTTTAGGGATAGTTGAAACATTCCTCCCTTTTCAAGATACCTAAAATACAAACAAATGCTAGCATCCAAAAAAACCAACAGACTTGTTTGCAAATCAGGTAGAAGTCCAACAACTCTTTCCTCTCTCCAACAGGGTACTCCACAAAACAAACTGGCTTATTCCAGAGAAAAAAAACCCAAATGGAGAGATAATAAACTTCCTGGCTGTACATACCAGAGAGAGGTGCCCTACCGTGTAAAGTGTTGAGGGCTCTCAGTTGTCAAATTCCTTGCTCCAACTGCCAAGTGTTGGGCAGCTGATAGTGCTTTGGGAAATTTTGGAGGGCAGATCCTCAGGACAAATGGCTACCCTAATATTCCCCAATCAGGGCCAGCTGGATCCCAAGGATCCCAAGCAGCAAGGATCCCGGCTGGAGTCACCAAAATTTGTTACCTAGATTAAGCCAATACTGCTCGCCCCAAGACAGGCCAGTAATCGAGAGGTGAGCTGTTAGGGCAAGGAAAACAATGTTTTTCAGAAAGCCAACAAACCAAGAAGATGATGGGCTTATGCTCCAAAGAATCACCTTATACTTATTATCTTAATAACACAAATATCCTCTAGTCACTTAAAACTTTAACCTAAAATTTACTTTTGATTCCTAGCTTTCCATTAGTTCTTCATTATCCAAACCTGTTTTCCCAACTCTGACAATTCTAAATATTTCCTGCTACTTCTTATCCCATAGGCAGACTATCTTTAAAGCAATGGTTAAAAGCAAATATATATACATGTCAAGCATGCATGCCTATATGTGTGAGTATCCATGTACATACAGACACACAGAGTGAAGTTCATGGTTGATCAATGTGCCCAAAGCTTCACAACTAGAAAACCTAGAAAGTTAACATTCAGCATAAAACTAAGTATTGTATTTTATAACTGAGAACAGGTGGCTTTGTTTTTATGTGTATGGCGAAGGCTGGAGCATCATAATCTTTTCTGTGTCTGGGAAGTTGTAAATGTAACCTGCTTCTCTCAGCCTTCTTGAAGGATGTCTTAGATCCTCTACATTTTTCACTTGGAAAGTTCCAGCAGAATTTAATCTATTTCAGTCATTTTCCAGAGTCCATGATTATAGCACTATGATCCTGTTGTGCTGATGTTTAAAATATTTCAATTCCATTCATTTCTTGATAAAATAAAACAAAAATGTGTAACACATTATTTACATCTTTCTTAAATTGACCTGTGTATACTTTTCCAGCCTAATTTGCATGCATACCATGCTACTGCTAATCAAATTATTTACAATTCTCCAAAAAGCACCTAGCTTGCTCTCACCATCCTTTCGACCCTATAGACGGCAGCCCACCAAGTTCCTCTGTCCATGGGGATTCTCCAGGTAAGAGTACTGGAGTGGATTGCCACGCCCTCCTCCAGGGGAACTTCCCAACCCAGGGATCGAACCCAGGCCTCTTGCATTGCAGGTGGATTCTTTACCCTCTGAACCACCAGGGAAGCCCAAGAATACTGGAGTGGTTAGCCTATCTCTTCTCCAGGGGAATTTTCTGACCCAGGAATTGAACTGGGGCCTCCTGCATTGCTGGCAGATTCTTTACCAGTGGAGCTACCAAGGAAGCCCCTCAGACTGACCTGGGACCCTTCTGACAGGCAGTATTCTTGGGAGTTCTCCATTGGTTTGGCTGAGACTTTGCCAGATCTGAATTGCAGTGTGAGGCTCTTTGCTCAACTTTTCTTTTTCTTCTCTTTCTTTCCACCGGTGTCTAATCTTCATAATCTGAGGGGTTTTCCTGCTCAATCCTGTTTTGCCACACTTTTATTTCTCACAGGCATTATCTTTGTCCCATCTTTTCTCCCCCAGCCCAAAATCTCACATGTACTTAACGTTGTCTTAGTGTTTGTTTCCTGAAGGATCCAGACTGACATGGTTTCCTACCTGAATTATCCTATTCTATTTTCCACTCTAGCTAATCAAGAATAATCTTAATTTCTGAAGGCTGTAGGATGCTGGGCCTGCTTTGTGTGTGAAATGTGCAGTTGGATAGGACCCTGTACTCTGAGGTGCCATGACTGGCTTAATACTTTTTTATTGTGATCTTGAAATTCTGAATATTTCCGAACATGGGATTCCAAATTTCCATTTTGTATTGGTATCCCAAATGTATGTAGCCAGTCCTGCATCACTTTCTGCATTAAAAACTTATTTTTAAAATAAGATTAAAACCTAGTATATACTCTTTTCTCATGAATACCTCAGTTCTTTTGAGTCATTTGCTTCACACTGGTTTCTGATGTTGATGCCTCTTTTGTATTAAAGTTATATCATTCTTTCCTTTTATACTTTAATTTGGTTGGGAAAATGTGTGTTTATCTTATTCTCTAACTAGAATGCAACTTCCGAGGTCACATTTGAGCTTACTTGATATTTTGCATAGAATTGTCAAGTAAACATACAGAAATGTCTGTAAATATTTTCTAAATAAATGACACAAAATCCCCTTTATGTGAAAAGAGAGAACACAGATTTAAACAGTGACAAGCTTAGTGTGTGTTATCACACTATAGCCCATCAGGCTCCTCTGTTCATGGGGTTATCCCAGGAAGAATACCAAAGTGAACTGCCATTTCCTACTCCAGAGGACCTTCCTGACCCAGGGACTGAACCCTCATCTCTGGCATCTCCTACTTAGGCAGGCAGATTCTTTACCACCGAGCCACCTGGAAAACACAAGCTTAGATGTGCTAACAAAATAAAACTTGATGCTCTATAACTCATCTGGGCTTCCCTGGTGACTCAGATGATAAAGAATCTGCCTGAAGTGCAGGAGACCCAGGTTCAGTCCCTGGTTCGGGAAGATCCCCTGGAGAAGGGAATGGCTGTCCACTCCAATATTCTTGCCTGGAGATTTCCATGGACAGAGGGGCCTGGCAGGCTACAGTCCATGGGGTCACAAAGAGTTAGACATGACTAAGGGAGTAACACACACATAACTCATTTATTCTTCCCAGCTACTTCATGGAGTAGTATGAAAACCTAATGAAAACTTGTACAACTCACTAAAACTGTTTCCTTTAATTTAAACACTCATTTCAGTTTAAAATAACTAATTTGAGATAAATTCTCAATCATTGAAAGTTCTGTTTAACCTTTAATGTCTCTGTCTCTCTGGGAGAATTCAATTTGTCCTTCTGAAAATAAGATAACAGCCCTGATAAACCTAAATAACAACAACAATACAAATTTCTATGTGTCTTAGAGTTATAATCTCAGTTATTCTTCATAAAATTTCTATGAAGGTGTTACTATTGCTAAGTCTCTCAAGGGAATGAATTACAGTTCAGAGAGTTTAAACAATTAGCAAAATAAATCAGGAAATTGCAAACCAAGTCTGATTGCCCCAAGTCTGCAGTCTAAACTCATATAGTTTTATCTCAGAAATAAATATTTACCTGACACTTGTCTAGGAAAAGGTACAACTTTCTCCATAGATGTGTTTTTTTTCAAACACAAGTGGGAAAAACATTTTGAAATGCCCATTGGAGTCCACATGTCTCAGAACATGAGACAAATCTCAAACAGGAAATTTAAAAAAAAAGCATAAATTAATTGGGCAAGAGATATTTTCTACTCTCAGACCAACACAAGCACTACATATTCCCCTTATACTTCAGATTACCTGAGAGACTTATCTACTGAAGACAGCCCTCATCTAAACAAATGGCCATAGCCTTGAGAGCTTCCACAGCTGATATGCAAAGATGGCTGGGATTCAAGGCAATGCAAAATGTGCTGCAGGAAGCTTTCAAAGTACAAATTAACCCATTTATTATGTCTGTGATAAAGTAGCATGTTTTGCCTTGTATAATATTTCTCATGTTTCCATAAACCATAGTTTAACATCCTTTTGGAAGATTAAAACTAGAAGTCATTCCTAGTGCTAACAAATACTTTGATTGAGAGGTATAACTGTTCTATTGGGCCTCACAACTTGGCAGCTGGTTTCTTCAATTACACTTTTTAAGTAGAACAAAACTCTGAAAGCAAGCAAACCCTTGACCCTGAGTCCTGCAATGGGATTGGACATGCTGTGCTATCTCCCCAAGGCACATTTCCTTAAGCAAAAGTGTGTTTTTGCAGATGGTTACATCTGGTTACTTATTGCATCAGAAACAATTACATTCTCTTTTCTGGTTCCTATAGGCCAGCTATCTAAAATTAAGTTAAAATATACACATTTTTGTAAAGAAAACAGATGATTTAAATAGATCATGATAACTAATCACTCTTTCTGAAAAACATGCTACAGTCGGCGTAATTTCAGTGAAACCTCAGCAAGGGTGTTTCAAGTGTCATGATTTTAGTTTTACTGAATTTGAATTGAATTTTTTAATATATATAATAGGGGAAAATAATATCTTACCTTTTCTTGGATTATAGATCTTCTTTTCTATTTCAAGCAGGTGTTGGCTGTTTTTGTCTCTGCCCTCCCACCCTCCCCAAGCTAGAATCAAAGATACTTTCTATGTGCAGGCTTAACTCTATCTCATATGTGGAAAATGGACCTGACTAGTGTGCAGGTCAAAATCTGTCAAGTATTGGCAGTGTTGGCAATGTCACATGGTGCAACCTACTAGCACTCAAGGCATTCCTAAACAATGCAGGCCATAGCCAAGTATACTCTTGAATTGGTCGATATGTCAAAGATGCAAATCTGATGTTTCTGGGATGAACTATGTACAGATGTATACCCAATAAGTCAGTATTAGACACCTGGATGTCATGTTCTTGAGGGATTTCGAATTTCAGTTTTTCCCCAATTCTTTTTTATGCCTTTTAGTTCCTTCCTTGGTTATAGCTCTTAAATTTTAAATTATACTTAATACCAGATCTCATGCATTTGCTAGTGATCCAGAGGTGTCCTAGAACTTTTTTTTTTTTTTTTTAACCAAAACTTCCCTGGTGACTCAGACAGTAAAGAATCTGCCTGCAATGTGGGAGACCTGGGTTCTATCTGGGGGTTGAGAAGATCCCCTGGAGAAGGGAATGGCAACCGACTCCAGTATTCTGGCCTGGAGAATTCCATAGACAGAGCCTGGCGAGTTACAGTCCGTGGTGTTACAAAGAGTCAGACAACTAAGAGACTAACACACAATGAATACTAGCATTTTTATAAAGTGGGTGGCCATTTTTATGGCAGTCCCTGAAACTACAAATTGGATCCAAAATGTAGCTTGATATTTTTCACTAATTTATAAAGTTCTAATAATAACTTTTTAAAAATAAAAACTTAAAATTTTAAAAATTCAGTTAAGAAGCAACATTTAGGTTGAAACAGGCATTGTATCAATACCTTTGAAAGGATCAATTGATTCAATTTTTCTATAATGTAACACTTTTTTTTCACATGAAATCATCATCCTCATATATTCTTGGAAGTATGAGTCCTTAAGCAAGAAATCCACTCTTTAAACTTTCATCAAGTTATCAAAACTTCTTAACAATGAGAAATAAAGGGAAAATGAGTCTTACATACAACTTGTCCGTATTCTTACAACCTTCACAGTCAGACAGTTTTAAAGACTAAAAGAATTATAATCTTCTGAAAAAAAAGATCAAAAGAAAAGTAACTTTTTTGCCCCAGCTTCAACTGTTTTGTTCATTTACTTATTTTCTCTCTTTTGTTCTTTCATGCGTGGTACAAGCTCAGTGGTATCTGACTCTTTGCGACTTCATGGACTGTAGCTTGCCAGGTCCCTCTGTTCATGGAATTTTCCAGGCAAGAATACTGGAGTGGATTGCCATTTCCTACTAGAGGGGATCTTCCTGACCCAGGGACTGAACCTGCTTCTCTTGCATCTCCTGCATTCGCAGACAGATTCTTAACTGCTGTGTCCTCTGGAAAACCCCTATTTTTCTTTACATTTCATCTAATTATTTTTTTTTTTCCTTTTCATTCTTACTCTATTCTCTCTACCTCTTCTTCCTGCTGGATGTGCTTCCTTTTATTTTAAGTGTCGAACAAAATGACGTAAATGCTGTGAAGCGCTGAGAAAGTAAGTCCATAGAATTTCTGAGTTAGAAGCATACTGACAATTTATAAAATGTTTTAATAAATATATTTTCCTCTTTGAATTTCATTTTGTTTTATTGTTGTTCATGATGTAAAATGAGAAATATCCAACTCCACTAAAAATTGTTTTAGGAAAAAATAGTCAATCCAACTTTAACAGACAAAATTTTGAAAAAATAGTTAATCCAACTTTAATGGGCAAAATTTTGTTTCAGTTTCTTCTTGAAAGCTTTTCCCAAAGTTAGGTTCAACACCATGGTTTTTTCCTAAGTCTGCCCTAGAACTGTGATAGGTTGTTTGTGAAAAATGCATAGATCTTCTCCCTTCCTAGTTAATTAACTTTAGCAAATGATCTTGTCTAGATAAATGGTATAGACCCAGCAACATTCTTATGAGCATCAAATGAGATAACACAAATACAGTTCCAAAAATCTAGATGCTAAATACATGTTCATTTCCTTTTCCCTTATTTAGTCAACATGTTTGTTTAGTACTGATAAGATGACAACAGTTAAGGAGGGAAAGAGGGCTATTTTTTAAATTTACTTACTTATTATCTGAGTTGTATAACTGATTTCATGGTTGCAGGTACAAAATCCATTATTTGGGTATTGCTTCAAAATTCACAAAATCATTTAACATATCATCTTTCTTACTTTATTTAAATATAATTATGAGGTTAATTAGGTAAATTTTATGATTTATAAATGGAAAAAGTGGGTCAGAGTGGTTGCATTGTCATAGTTAGTAGTTCACAAACTGAATCCAAAAGCTAGGATTTTTAAAATTATTTTTTATTGGACTATAGTTGACTTAAAATTTTGTGTTAGTTTCTGCTGTATAGCAAATGAATCGACTATGTGTGTGTGTATGTGTGTGTGTGTGTGTGTATATATATATATATATAGAGAGAGAGAGAGAGCGAGAGAGAGAGAGAGAGAGAGAGAGAGAGATTGATCTCCCCTCTTTTTTGGATTTCCTTCCCATTTAGGTCACTAGAGAGCACTGAGTAGAGTTCCTTGTCCCTGTCCTATTCAGTAGGTTCTCATTAGTTATCCATTTTATACATAGCAGTATGTGTATGTCACTCCTGATCTCCCAAGACATCTGACCCCCTCTTTTCCCCTGGTATCCATACATCCATTCTCTACATTTGTCTCTATTTCTGCAAAAGCTAGGTCTCAACATCTATTCAAACCCTATTTCTAATATAAAGTGTATAATTAAAGTTAAAAACAATGTTTATCATAATATTTGGTCGATAGCACTATTTCATGGTTGATCACATAGCATAGTAATTAAGTGTATGGACGCTGGATCCACATTTTGAGTGTGCAAGTCTCACCTCTGCCAATTAATTCTTTTCTTTTTTTTGCTCCTGGTTTTCTCATTTGCAAAGTGAGTATAGTAATACTTCTTGATTGGGTTGTTATGAGGGTTAAGTGACTTAATGTATGTAAATTGATTAACATAGATTTAAGGGCCTAGATCTGATAGACAGAGTGCCTGATGAACCATGGAATGAGGTTCCTGACATTGTACAGGAGACAGGGATCAAGACCATCATAATGGAAAAGAAATGCAAAAAAGCAAAATGGCTGTCTGGGGAGGCCTTACAAATAGCTGTGAAAAGAAGAGAAGAGAAAAGCAAAGGAGAAAAGGAAAGATATAAGCATCTGAATGCACAGTTCCAGAGAATAGAAAGAAGAGATAAGAAAGCCTTCTTCAGCAATCAATGCAAAGAAATAGAGGAAAAGAACAGAATGGGAAAGACTAGAGATCTCCTCAAGAAAATTAGAGATACCAAGGGAACATTTCATGCAAAATGGGCTAGATAAAGGACAGAAATGGTATGGACCTAACAGAAGCAGAAGATATTACAAAGAGGTGGCAAGAATACACAGAAGAACTGTACAAAAAAGATCTTCACGACCCAGATAATCATGATGGTATGATCACTTACCTAGAGCCAGACATCCTGGAACGTGAAGTCAAGTGGGCCTTTGAAAGCATCACTATGAACAAAGCTAGTAGAGGTGATGGAATTCCAGTTGAGCTGTTACAAATTTTGAAAGATGATGCTGTGAAAGAGCTGCACTCAATATGCCAGCAAATTTGGAAAACTCAGCAGTGGCCACAGGACTGGAAAAGGTCAGTTTTCATTCCAATTCCAAAGAAAGGCAATGCAAAAGAATGCTCAAACTACTGCAAAATTGCAGTCATCTCACATGCTAGTAAAGTAATGCTCAAAATTCTCCAAGCCTGGCTTCAGCAATGTGTGAACCGTGAACTTCCTGATGTTCAAGCTGGTTATCGAAAGGGCAGAGGAACCAGAGATCTAATTGCCAACATCTGCTGGATCATGGAAAAAGCAAGAGAGTTCCAGAAAAACATCTATTTCTGCTTTATTGACTATGCCAAAGCCTTTGACTGTGTGGACCACAATAAACGGTGGAAAATTCTGAAAGAGATGGGAATACCAGACCACCTAACATGCCTCTTGAGAAATCTGTATGCAGGCCAGGAAGCAACAGTTAGAACTGGACATGGAACAACAGACTGGTTCCAAACAGGAAAAGGAGTACGTCAAGGCTGTATATTGTCACCCGGCTTATTTAACTTCTATGAAGAGTACATCATGAGAAATGCTGCACTGGAAGAAACACGCTGGAATCAAGATTGCCGGGAGAAATCTCAATAACCTCAGATATGCAGATGACACCACCCTTATGGCAGAAAGTGAAGAGGAACTCAAAAGCCTCTTGATGAATGTGAAAAAGGAGAGCGAAAAAGTTGGCTTAAAGCTCAACATTCAGAAAACGAAGATCATGGCATCTGGTCCCATCACTTCATGGGAAATAGATGGGGAAACAGTGGAAACAGTGTCAGACTTTATTTTGGGGGGCTCCAAAATCACTGCAGATGGTGATTGCAGCCATGAAATTAAAAGACGCCTACTCCTCGGAAGGAAAGTTATGAGCAACCTAGATAGTATATCCTAAAGCAGAGACATTACTTTGCTGACTAAGGCCCATCTAGTCAAGGCTATGGTTTTTCCTGTGATCATGTATGGATGTGAGAGTTGTACTGTGAAGAAGGCTGAGCGCCAAAGAATTGATGCTTTTGAACTGTGGTGTTGGAGAAGACTCTTGAGAGTCCCTTGGACTGCAAGGAGATCCAACCCGTTCATTTTGAAGGAGATCAGCCTTGGGTGTTCTTTGGAAGGAATGATGCTTAAGCTGAAGCTCCAGTACTTTGGCCACCTCATGTGAAGAGTTGGCTCTTTGGCAAAGACTCTGATGCTGGGAGGGATTGGGGGTAGGAGGAGAAGTGGACAACAGCGGATGAGATGGCCGGATGGCATCACTGACTCTATGGATGTGAATCTGAGTGAACTCCGGGAGTTGGTGATGGACAGGGAGGCTTGGCGTGCTGCGATTCATGGGGTCGCAAAGAGTCAGACGCGACTCAGTGACTGAACTGAACTGAACTGGCACATAATAATTGCTTTATGAGTTTGCTGTTATTATCATTGCATAAGCTAGAAAGAATTATAAGAGCAAATCTGATGGAAAATAATAGAAATCCATCAGATATGAGATATAAACAGATATTTCATTCTTATTTATACCTCTCAATGAAAGATGCATATTAACTAAATTTTACAGTTGAGTAAATTTATGCTCGTAAAACAGGTGGCACAATGGTAAAGAATCTACTGCCACTGCAGGAGATGGAGGAGTTGCTGGTTCAATCCCTGGGTTGGGAAGATCCCCGGAATAGGAAAGGGCAACCCACTCTTGGATATTTGCCTTGGAGCATCCCATAGACAGAGGAGCCTCATGGGGTACAGTCCATAGGGTCACAAAGAGTTAGACATGACTGAGCAGCTAAGCATGTGTGCAAAAATTTTTAAAAAAGTAAAATGATCATTCAAGTTCATGCAACCAATATTACATGTAAGATACATGTAAAAAAAGGGTTTAAATCCAAATCTCTGTTTAAAGCCCATGTGCCTTCCACTATAATACACAATGTCTCTTAATCTAGTATTTTACTTTTCACATGAATACAGGAGGGTCAAGGGAGAAAAAATATCTATGAGTCCTAGGAATGATGTCTAGTTAATAACTAGCCTAAGCTAGGACCCAGAACTCTTAAATCAGAGTTCAGTGCCTACATGAAACCAGGCTATGAGCTAAATAGCTGTTTTGTTTTGTTTTAATTGTCCATGATCTCATGTTACTGTCACTGTTTTATATGTTAAAAACTTATTGTAGAGAATAAGGAAAGAGAAGCATTTTTTAAAATTAATGAGACACTTGTTCTCTTTATCTACAAATCCTAATAAAACGACAGGCAGACTGATACATAATTCATAGAAGCTAACAAATTACAGTGCATTTGCAAAAATGACCTGTTCTTTCCTACTTATTTTCTGTGTGGTACATTAATGTCAAAAATAACATACTGATAAATATAGACAGCATAGAACAACAAACAATATTGGAATAATGTATTGATATAACCTATGCCAGAAATGCTAGCAGAGCAATTAGAGGGCTCACACAGTTTGAAAATGAAGTCAAAAGGTCAACCAAGCTTTTATTTCAGCAAATATTATTTCATGCTTTATATTCTTTTTATAGCAAGGATTCAATTATTTATTACTAGAGAGAATAATCAAATATTAAAATTCTTTTTGTAAATCCTAGTAAATGGACATTGTTCAGGCTTTCAAGAATCACATGAAGACATTAAGTAGATAGACTTATACCACTATGGTATGCCTCCGTAAGAAATGCAAATTATTGTAACCCCAAGTATAATATTCAAAATGGCAGCTTTCCAGATCTTCCCCTGGAAAAGACTGTGTTAGGTGAGAGGGAAAGGATTGCAGGTAAGAAGAAAAGCATTCTTTTCTGAAGGTTAAAGGCTATAGTTTGACCTTCATCATTGCTTTTCACTTCTGGGATGAGAACTGGAATGAGAACCCACAATGACATGGTTAACTAGACAGATTATGGATATCTCAGACAAAATTACAGACTCTGAGACATTGAGGGAAAAAAAAACAAAACAGAAACAAAAGAATGACATAATAAAAATTAAATAAGATACTTGGAGTCCTTGGAAGCAAGGTTTATATTAATAAACCTCGTAATAAAGAGAAAATGGCAAACTTTTATATTTTTCACATAATAATATTCTGTATAATATGTGGTTGTAGAAATGCCAATGGATATGGTAACTGTAAGGTAGGATTCTTTGCTGTGTATGGTACTTGCATGCATGGATATTCATTTCACTGTTATTACTCTCCTTAAGTGGTCCTTATCTGACAAGTGTGCTTCCTATTTAACATAATATTCCCCATGCAAATCAAAACTAAGAGGCTCTTGGCATTACAAAGACAGAATGGCCATAGGTTAAATCAGAATTCAAATACTAAAAAGAGCAGATATCATATATGTATGCATTAAATGCATTAAAATTGTTAGATATATTTTAAGAATGTTTTAAAAATAACAAAGATATAGATTTCTAAATTCAAAATTCTAAGGTTTGTCCATATCCATGTTCACAAACACTCATTGTCTGGGAGTATCTGAATATCCTTTTGGTAAAATCACACAAATAGAATAGTTGATCAATCAATCAATCAATATTAATTAGTGTTTTTGATACTCAAGAGAAAGTGCTACATGATGTGAGTAAATAATGACATAAATTTTCTTCCCTCCTCTTGAGGATATCTACCAGTCCTTTGGGAAGATAGACCATATGCATTAAAAGTAGGGTCTAGTGAAATCAGGATCAGCAACCAAAAATCCTATTACTAGGTCCTCTAAGGTAAAGAGAATATTGCTTTGGAAGTTAGCATTAGCCAGGCTACGGTCCATGAAGTCACAAAGAGTTGGACATGACTGAGAGACCGAGCAACACCAGAATGTTCAGCATGGCAGAGCAATTAGAAGGCTCACACAGTTAGAATATGTTGGGGACACTTCTTTGGGTGAGACAGTATATTAATTTCACATTTTGCTATAAAAATTCTCACATATTTAGCAGCTTAAAACAATATAAATTAATTATCTTACAGTTTTAAAGATTCTAGAGGACCTTCCTGACCCAGGGATCGAGCCTGGGTCTCCCACATTGTAGGCAGGCGCTTTACCATCTGAGCCACCAGGGAAGTCGTTGTAAAGATCAGATGCTCAAAACGGGTTGTACAGGCTAAAAACTAGTATGCGTATGCCTAGTTCCTTCAGGGAAGAATCCATTCTATTTCCTTTTCCAGTTTCTAAAAGTTGCCTGCCTTCCTTATCCCAGAGCCCCTTCCTCCAACTCTGAGACACCTCCACTACACCTTCTGCTCTGTCGTCACAGCCCCTCTCTGATTTTGATCCTTTCGCCTCCATTGTGTAAGAACCTTTGTGATTATATTGTTTTCACCTGGGAAATGTGGGCTACTCTTTCCATCCCAAGACCCTTAAACTTAATCCTATCTGCAAAGTTCTTGTTGCCATGTAAGGTAATATATTTACAGGTTCTAGGGATTTGAATGTGGAAATATTTAGGGAACCATTTTCTGTCTACCACAGATGAAAATGCATCCTAAGTGGTATAAAATTAAGTGCCCAAGTCCTACACTATGATACTACTCAAAAACTCTGGAAGTCATGCTTTTTGAAGGAGGGTCATTTTAGGAAGTTGTGTAAATCCAGCTCCTATTTTGAAAGAAACGAGTGTAGTGTGGGTTTCTAAAACTTTTGACAATGATCCATTGTTAAAAATAAATTCTTTACAATACAGTTCATGTGTCTGTGGGTGTGATGTGACAGTTTCATGAAACAATTCACAGTCGAATAAGAATCTAATATTTTCTATAGTTATCCCTTTTATTTATAACAATGTGTTGATCATCAAGTTTATTGTGCTTTTATCAATAAAAGATATAGGTAATTAAAAAGTATAAAGTATCTACTGATTTTTTAGGTAGAATAGGTACATGTATCAGAGTATAATAAAAGATTCAAATACATTATTTGAGGGGAACCTTAAAATGTTAGTATACGCTGGCACTCAGAGTAATGGGTAGAGCAGTCCAAGCAAAGGAGGCAAAACCTAAAAGGATTACACAAGGTGGAATAGCCAGGAAACTTCAGTCCTAAGAGTTCAAGATGCGGTTGAAAAATAGAGTACAGTTGGAAGTTATTAAAGAGAGGAGGCAAACAAAGAAGTCAGAAAGATGCACTAATAATCGTGGCCTGTTTGAAGGCTTTCTTTCATTCAGGATGTACCAGCTGCGAGGTCCAGTTAGATCACATTGGGAATTGGTAATGAATGAAAAGACAATGAATTTGCTCTCATGAAGGTCATAACCCAGTAATTGACTTATCCTTTAAACAATGATAAGAAATTTAAACTTTATTATATAGGTAAAGGTTATGTCACTAGAAATTATTATAAGAAAAAAAAATAACACACAATGAGATTTGTGTTTTAAAGAAACCTATACTTCAGTATGGATTTAGTGTATACAGGTGAAAACATTTGTTTAGCAAGAAATAGAACCAAGGCTATATGATGAGAGTGGCAGAGGATGAGGTGGTTAGATAGCATCACCAACTCAATGAACATGAATTTCAGGAACCTCCAGGAGACAGTGGAGGACAGAGGAGCCTGGTGGCATGCTACAGACCATGGGGTCACAAAAAGTTGGACATGACAGTGACTGAACAACAACAACTGTATTAGAGGGGATAGACTTTTAAAATATTAATAAGATACAATTCTGCCGGGGTCCAGCCCTGGTGGATCCAGGGAATTCGAAGGTGGGGATGGCGTCGGCGTCCTTGGAAAAATACATATTTAATTACAGATATATAGAGAGATTAGAAACGGATAGTGTAGTAGGAAGATTAGTGGAGAAAAAGAGGCTGAATAACTTGGATTACGTGGAATAGCATCCATGCTCCAGATGGGAATTCAGCCAGAAAAACAGGGAGCAAGAAAGAAACGACATGGGGGGATCAGTCTTTCCGGAAACTGATCCCATTTTCTTTATTTTTAAGTTTGCTTATATACCTTTTGTTACACATAGGGATGAATACAGAGCCACGCGGGGTCAGCAGTCCTGACCTTTATGAAAATCAGGTGCTTCACATAAATGTATAAAAGAAAGGTCTTAGGGATATTACATCATCGTCTGGCCATGAGTGAGACCTGCTGACATTTTATGATCCTTTCTTTCTGATAACCAAAAACTTATTTCTTCCAAGGGTGTTTTTTCTTAAACCAGGCACCACCCTCCAAATAGTTACATTCCTATAGGGTGAGGGTGTAGTGAGTTACAGTCAAGAAAGGAATCTATTTAACCCAAGGTTAACATGATTAATCTTAAAGGTTAATACTTATTTCTCCTATATGCTTAAAGGTTAATGCTTATTTCTCCTATATGCTAGTTATAGTCATTATAAGGGCAGGGAATATGGAGATTTAGCAGCAAACATCAGCCCAACAAATGAAAATCCTCTCACCAATGTTCCCCTTAAGAACTATTTAGTCTTAAGATAGTGATAAAGTTACATTTTTACATAGCGAGGACACAGTGATTTATAACAAAGTACAGTGATCAATTACAAAAGAGAAAATCCATTAACTCAAAAAGTCTAGTATTGCTAACCTTAAAACTACTATATTTCCTTTTCTATATTCCAAATACATTGATTAATATATTCCCAGGTGCCTAAGGATATGGAGGCCTGGCGGCAATCATTGACTCAACAAGAAGAAAAAGCCCTATGCTAATTAAGACTCTCAAAATACTCCAAAACTCTCTGTGCTGTTTATGGTTAAGAGGCAGTAAACAATCATGTGGCAGGAGTATGGATAATCCTGTCACAGAAGCTAGTCTGTCAGCAGAGAGGTTTGACCTTAGACATCTTTGTCCCACCCAGAGCAGGGAATTAGCAGCAATTATTGACACAACAAATGAAAAACCCTTCACCAATATAATTCCTAACCAACCCACTATACTAATAATTTCCAACTCCACAAAGGAATTTGCCTTTAGTAAGTCTAAAACATCTCGTGCCTCTCAGGTTTTGAGGCTGTAAACAATCACATGTGGCCGGACGAACCTATACAGGCAGGCTAGATAACCTTCAGAGGAGTCCGTAAGCTGAAACACTCTTGTCATGCCCAGGAATTTTTATTGCCTTGGAGCTGCATGTTTACTCCTTCTCCGAGAGAAACGGTTATGGGGGAGAGCCCCCCGTAAAGTCAGAGGTGTAGGTGAGAGCATAAAACAGACTCTGGTTTTGGGGTAGATGCTCGGGAACAGGGGGTTTCCTGAGGCTTGATCACGCCTTTGCGTATGCCAAGCCTCCTTCCTCATGACCCTTGCCATGGGCGGAGTTCCTCACGCTGGCCCCCGGCACAATTCATGATTTGGAGGTTAGATATGAAAGTTATGAGAAAGGAGAAATGGATGTTTATTTCTATATACTTAATTTTAGTAACTGGGTGTAAGGAATCACCAGTCAATGAAGAAGGGCATACATATTAAAAGCAATTTTAGGATAATGGATACTAAGTCACTAATTTAAAAAATCAAATGATTACATACAGAAAATGGAAGAATATATAGATCTGGGCTACAGGAAAGAATTGGGACACTGATTATGCATTGTTAATCTGTAGGTGATATTTTAACCAATGAAATTAGGATAATTCACCCCGGGAAATATGCAGAAAAAGGAGAGAAGAAAGGAGATTCATAGATAGCAGCGTTTAAAGGATGATCGGAATGGGATATTACACAGAGAATCTTGTAATGGGAGTAGAGTTTTAGTAAATAACATAGTTGCATGATTAAAAAAAAAGTTTTGAGATTATATGGAGTATAGTAATATATATCTTATTAGAAGATAGAGAAGTGAAGAATGTCAACTCAACTTGGTTATCAGGATATCTCTGGTAGCATTAGCTGAAGTGAAGGCTCAGAATGTTGAAGGCAGTGGACAGATTTTAGTGGACTGAGGAACAACAGAGTAAAGGGTGTGAAGATGGTCACTGCAAGCTACAGTTTCCATAAGCCTGTTCATGAAGGAGAGAAAACAGGGCATTGCTCCAAGAAAGCACAGTATAGAAGGTTTTGGCTTTTAAGAGGAGAGCACTTAGAAACATTTTTATTTTAGGAAGAAAAATGTGAGAGTCAGATTAGAAGTTTTTAATAAAGTGGATAAATGGTACAATGAGAGCAAGAGGAAAGAATGTATATTGCGGAAAAAATGGCCCCTTGCCCTTCCTATTATAGTGTATTCTATTTGTATAGTAAAACCAAAATATCTTAAATGACTTACATTTTAAAAACCTGAGTCCAATTGATTGTTCATAGTAGAACTAGAGAGCTTTCCACAAGGGCAATTAACATAAACAGGCCTGTGATACTCCTGACTTTGCAAGGTAATTAACACAGCAGGAAATGCATTCTGGGGCAGACAGTTCCTAGAAGAGTGGGTGGAATCCTAATGGGAGACTGAGGAAGAGTAAGCAAGTTAATAATTTCAGTCTGTATATAGCTCTCACATCATTAAACTCTCAAAGTTATTTTTAAAAGGGCAACAACCTGAAGAGAAATTTTTACCTTTCCTTCAGTTTCTTCAGGGGCCTGGGCTTTCATTATTACTGTTGTTTTTGTCTGATAGTGGTGTTTATACAGATTTTCTAAAATAGCCTAAAAGCCAACCTAATTACTTGCTTTGCATAACTTACCTAGTTACTATTTAAGCAATAATGACCTTCAGACTGGATATTTTCTTGGCATTATAACCAATGGAAAGCTTTGGTGGTCTCAGGTAAAGCTAGGGGCCATTAATAGAGACTGTCATTAATAGTGTGAAAATGACTAACTGAAAGGTCATTAGTGTGATTATAAATCATAACAATGTAAAGAAAAAGGCAAAGAATTCAAAAGTTACAAGCTGAACATCAAGTTGCCATGGATACTGTATTTTCCTAGATACAGAAACCCAGAATACTAACCAAAGGAAGACAATTCTCAATTCTCATTTTCCATTTAGGGTTATACTTGCTGTTTGAATACACGTGTTGGTCCGTAGAAACTGAAATAACTAACATTCCTGCTGCATGAAGGTAAGAATCTTTGCACTGAAGGGGACCTAGGGGGGTTATTCATTCCAATTTCTACTATTATAATTATGACAAGCTGAACTATCTTAACATCATCTTACTTTACAGGTATCCAAAGAAGGAAAGTATAGACATCTTAAGTAGGGGTGGATCCAGTTTTGTGGAGCCTAAGGCTCGCAGAATATGAAGATTACTTTTAAAAGAAAAGAAATCTAAATTACTAATATAAAATATCCATTTTGTCATGTCTCTGACACAAGAAAAAATGTGACAGAGGCAAGCATTCTACTGATCGCAATGAAAAAGTCTTACTCTTGCAAAATTTTTAAAATCATGTGACTGTAGAATATGTTGCAATGTAGAAGATGAAGGGCTTCTTCAGTATAAAGAAGATTTATATTCAGATTATATATTCAGATTTCCTGTCAAGAAGCCAGAAGTTTAGAGAAAAAAGCCAGTAGATCATCCAGTGTGACACGCTTGCTGCCGTAAATGAGCAAACTCAAAAATGGTCGAGTGAGGCAACTTAAGCTAACCAAGTTCTCTAACTCATAGTTTTCTGCCTCCAAGCACTTTAGGTCTAACTGGCTTTTACAGGAGGGAGACTAGCTAGAACCCAAGAGATATTATGTGGGAATTTCTGATGAACCAGTGAGGCAAATTAAAGTTAGTGTATTTGCATGAAGCTTCTTGAGGAAATATAACATTCTGGAAAAAGACAGCTAATTGTTAATTTAAAAAACAAATTGTGTGGTAGAAACTACTAGCTGTTAAACTAAATTTCTTCTCCCTTTCTTTTATTGCAAATGAGTTGTGGCTGGAACTCTCCTAAGTAGACTTGTAGGTCTTAGCCCCTCTTGCAGCCAGATTTTGCTCTGATTGCTGAGGGTCAATGGCAAAGAGAAAATGTAGAGTTTCTCTTTTAATGTCAATGCATTGTGACATATCAATGTAACTATTTGGTGTGAAGAGGAGAATCTGCATACTTCTTATACTAAGTATTTAAAGACTATATATGTCTTATTTAAAACTAGATGTTTTAAAAATAGATGTTTCCCTTGGCCATTTCAAAACATATTAGTAAATGATTGAAATCTTTGAGTATGTGAATAATGTCTTGTGCGTTCCAGTCGTGTCTGACTGTTGCAACCTTGTGGACTGTAACCCGCCAGGCTACTCTGTCCATGGAATTTTCCAGGCAAGATTACTAGAGTAGGTTGCCATTTCCTTCTCCAGCGGATCTTTCCAACCCAGGGATCAAACCCACGTCTCCTGTGAATCCTACTTGGTAGGTGAATTCTTTACCACTGAGCCACCTGGGAAGCCCAATAAAATGTCTCCGAGAACACCGATTGTAAAGGGATGAGTGTTCAATAAAAACCAGCCTGTGACACTGCAAATATCTTGTTAAATCTTTCTTATTAATTTTTTAAATACCTTGGTTTCAATTTTTAGATTAATGCATTGGCCCTGCTATAATTTTTTAATAAAAGGAGTAAATGAATTGGAAATATTTCCTGATAGCATTATCAAAACCATCTCTCTTTCCAGTCAGGTATAAAAGATAAATACATTTTTATAATTATTCATTTCACTATGAACCCCAGAATTATTTCATCATGTAAACTGATACTGGTGTGTGTGTATATATATATATATATATATATATATATATATATATATATATAGAGAGAGAGAGAGAGAGAGAGAGAGAGAGAGAGAGAGAGAAAGAGAGAGAGAGAGAGACTGATTTTCACTTCTTGATCAAAATGCAATTTGTTTGAACAGCATTTCTTGTTTAAATAAATTTTGATAGTGACCTTGATAGAAGAAAGTCAATGCATAATATACTTCTAACCATAGCAGTGTTTAGACTTCTATCTGTCAGCTACACATCAGCAGACTAGCATGGATGCCCATGAGATTGGCAGTTTTGCAGGGCTTGTATAAAGGGAAAAGAGTTATATAGACTTTAAAAAAAATGGGGGAGAAAATGAGAATTTCAAAGGTAAGAGCTGATTCTCAGATGCCTGACTAGATCTCTTAATGACTAAAGAAACTACTGTGATTTCCAAAAGAAGGATTTCCACAAATGTCAAATTTCCACTTCCTCTCTTCTACAGTCTAGTTCTTGCAGTTTTGAAACTGGATCATTTCTAAATGTGACTTTTTCTTAAATCAGACTTTTAGAGAAATTATTACCCTGTACCTACTCAGTTTTACATTCCAGCCTAATTTACTATCTATTCCACTAACTCTTTTCTAGATAGAAGGTAACAACCACTGAACTTGGATCAAGAAGAATATTTTTCACCCACAAATTCATCAGACTTAAAAGTCAAGTCTTGTACAAAATAGTTCCTTTGAACATGATGTTCTTTACTTATTTAGGATTAGTGTAAAAAGTAGAACTGGCTCCTGGTTTATATGAGATAGTGATTTTGACCCTGTTGCTAAAGTTGCAATGATATTTTCCTAAAGTTCTAACTCCAAGGACACTAACCTGAGACGGCTGGGTTCTGCCTGAGAAAATGCAATATAGGACATCAATAGAAGAAAGCATTCAGGGGCCATTTAATGCAGAGAGTAACACAGTGGCCTTGACACTCTAAGGATCTGCGTTGAGAACCAGCTGAGCTCATTGCTTCAAGGAGGTTAAGGTCAGTCCCTGTCTGTTTTCTATACATTGAAAACCATGCCACCATTCAGCATAACTGACAACTTACTTCTCCAAGGGGACTATTCACTAAAATAGAATTTTCTCTGCATTAAAAAAGAAAAAAAATATATATATATCCAAATACCCACACAATTCTGATAGTTTTGGGTGCTGACTATATTATAAGAGCTCTGAATTTTATTTCAAGCTTGCCTTGGCTTTTTAAACTTCTATACAGCATTCAAAACAATTAAAATACTTGGCATGTTTCTGATATTGTATCTGGTGATTTCTGAACACTCTCAGACACTTGAACACTGCCTTTTAGAACCCTAAAACATGATGGTAGTACAAATTACTTTTTGGTTTGTGGGATCGTTTACTAGAACTTGCTAAGAAATATGTGTATGATATTTGTATGGCACTAAGAGAAAAGTGAGATACTAAAAATAATATAATATGTATATACCCAAAGCAGTAGATCACAAGACTGGAAAAATATAGATAGTTAATTCTGGAATACAATACTCAACCAGGCCAGCTTTATGTAGCAATGATTGTTAAAATTTTATTTTTTCTAAATATAATCTCTATATTAGTCTTTTGGGCAAAGTTACCATATACCTGTGGACATTAAAGTCAATGCTTAAATAATTTCTTTTGGGTAGATTGTCTTTAATGACAATATTTTATTGATAATATTTCATATTTGCCTCATATCCTTATGAAAATGTTTATCATTATTTTCACTAGCCCTTTCTTTAAAGCCCTCCCCTACTGTCTACCTACCATTTTATTTCTCACGTTCATTTCAACTTGTCCTTATGCTCCAACAGTAAAATACATAGTATGCTCTTAATAAATAACAGCCATAAACAGGGCTTCTAGTGATTTTAGAAACATAACATCTTATTTTTCTCCTAGTATCTCTGAAAAGCATTTCTCAAGGTTGGCATTACAGATCTTCTTTGACTTAGGATGGAGTTTTGTCTCAATAAACTCATCATAAGTTGAAAATATTGTAAGTCAAAAATGTATTTAAAACACCTAACCTACCAAAAGTCATGTGTTAGATGACTCTGTGCAAGTGTAGGCTAATGAAAATGTTCTGAGCAAGGTAAACTATCTTACCCTAAAATCATCAGAACATTTACAATAGTGTACACTTGTGCAAAGTCATCTAACACAAAGCCTATTTTGTAATAACAAAGTGTTGGACAGCTCATGTAATTTGTGAATACTGTACAAAATAGTAAAACAGAATAACTCTATGAGTATAGGATGGTTTTAAGTGTATCTAGTCATTTAAAATGATTGTGTACCCTCCTGATCTCATGGCTGACTGGGAGCTGTGGCTTGCTGCCCTGCCCAGTCATGAGACACTAGCACCACATATTGCTAGCCTGGGAAAGATCAAAATTCAAAATCTGAAGTACAATTTCTATTGAATGCATATCACTTTTGCACCTTCATAAAGTTAAAAAATTGTAAGTCAACCATCATAAATTGGGGATCGTCTGTATTGACATTCCAAGCTGACTAATTCTTTGCTACAGGGGTCTATTCTGTACATAGTAGGAATTCCTTGGTCTCAATCCGTAGATTTCAGGAGCATTTCTCCTCCTGTTGTGATAGTCAGAAATGTTTCCAGATATTGATAAATGTTCCCTGGTCATAAAATTGCACTCTCTGAAAACCACTGGCTTAGCAAACGATGTTCTTTGTGTTAGGAATGATGTTTCCTTGACCGTTTTCAGGTGCATGAAACTGTCCATGCATTGTGGAATCATCCTGAAGTGTCGTCTCCTTCTTGCTGCCTTAGCTGAATTACCTCAGAGAAGGTAAAGTCTTCTTTCTTTTTCTGTTCTCATTAGAATGGCTTCCTATCTGTTCATATTTCAAAATCCTTAACACAATACAATTATATTTACAAATTCATTTGTATTAGTGTCTTCCTCCCTCATTTCTTATGCAATTAAAAAAATTATGGGTAAGTATGTCACGTTTTACATAATACATTCCCACATTCTGCCATAATTTCTGGTATTTATTAGGCATTCACTAAATGTTTATGGAAAAATGACAAGATAATTTAATAAATCAGCATGGGAAGTTTATAATCAGACAACTCATGAATATATTTTGACCTTTGTGTAAAATAGTGGACAGAAATGAAATATTTCTTAATGCTTTTTTCCAAAAAAGCATGCCCCCTTCTATCTAAGGGGGTATTTGAGGTAATGAAGTAAATTTACTAGGTAGAGTTGGATTTAGAGGTATAAGAAGCCCTTGAAGGTTTTGTAAATGAAAATAGATCTTAAACATCACAAAATTTTAAGTATTATTTGATGGGATTATCACTTACACAAAGACATTGGTAGGCCACACGAGTCTATAGTTTCTTTACTTTCCAAGGATGAGGTGCTAATTAGTATTTGTTAGTGATAATGAAATGCAGATTCTTGAACAGAAATATTTTCTTGCTGTTTTCACATAGACATTGATCAATTGCTTTGGAGAAAATTATTCTCTTCCATATGAAAACCACAATCATTTTGTAGCTAATATGATTTGATATATCATGAAAATCTAAATATTGTGCCCCCCCCCCAAAGTTCACATCCTAATGCCTGAAATCTATGAATATTTTACCTTATATGGCAAAAAAGGACTTTGTGGACGTGATTAAAGGTCTTGAGATGGGACAGTTATTCTGGATTATCAAGGTCAGTTCAGTTCAGTCTCTCAATTGTGTCTGACTCTTTGTGACCCCATGAATTGCAGCATGCTAGGATTCCCTGTCCATCACCAAGACCCAGAGTTCACCCAGACTCATGTGCATCGAGTCAGTGATGCCATCCAGCCATCTCATCCTCTGCTGTCCCCGTCTCCTCCTGCCTCCAATCCCTCCCAGCATCAGGGTCTTTTCCAATGAGTCAAATCTTTGCATGAGGTGCCCACAGTATTGGAGTTTCAGCCTCAGCATCATTCCTCCAATAAACACCCAGGACTGGTCTCCTTTAGGATGGACTGGTTGGATATCTTGCAGTCCAAGGGACTCTCAAGAGTCTTCTCCAACACCACAGTTCAAAAGCATCAAATCTTCAGCACTCAGCTTTCTTCACAGTCCAACTCTCACATCTATACATGACCACTGGAAAAATCAGCCTTGACTAGATGGACATTTGTTGACAAGGTAATATCTCTGCTTTTCAATCTTCTCTCTAGGTTGGTCATAACTTTCCTTCCAAGGAGTAAAGTGAAGTCGCTCAGTCGCTCAGTCGTGTCCGACTCTTTGCGACCCATGGACTGTAGCTCACCAAGCTCCTCCGTCCATGGGATTCTCCAGGCAAGAATACTGGAATGGGTTGCCATTTCCTTCTCCAGGGAATCTTCTCAACCCAGGGAGAGAACCCAGGTCTCCCACATTGCAGCCAGATGCTTTAACCTCTGCACCACCAGGGAAGCCCAAGGAGTAAGCGTCTTTTAATTTCATGGCTGCAGTGACCATCTGCAATGATTTTGGAGCCCCCCAAAAGAAAGTCTAACACTGTTTCCACTGTTTCCCCATCTATTTCCCATGAAGTGATGGGACCAGATGCCATGATCTTAGTTTTCTGAGTGTTGAGCCAAATTTTAAGCCAACTTTTTCACTCTCCTCTTTCACTTTCATCAAGAGACTTTTTAGTTCCTCTTCACTTTCTGCCATTAGGGTGGTGTCATCCTCATATCTGAGGTTATTGATATTTCTCCTGACAATCTTGATTCCAGCTTGTGCTTCTTCCAGCCCAGCGTTTCTCATGATGTACTCTGCATAGAAGTTAAATAAGCAGGGTGAACAATATACAGCCTTGATGTACTCCTTTTCCTTTTGGAACCAGTCTGTTGTTCAATGTCCAGTTCTAACTGTTGCTTCCTGTCCTGCATATAGGTCTCTCAAGAGGCAGGTGAGGTGGTCTGGTATTCGTATCTCTTTCAGAATTTTCCACAGTTTCTTTGATCCACACAGTCAAAGGCTTTGGCATAGTCAATAAAGCAGAAATAGATGTTTTTCTGGAACTCTCTTGCTTTTTCCATGACCCAGAGGATGTTGGCAATTTGATCTCTGGTTCCTCTACCTTTCCTAAAACCAGCTTGAACATCTGGAAGTTCACAGTTCACATATTGCTGAAGCGTGGCTTGGAGAATTTTGAGCATTACTTTACTAGTGTGTGAGATGAGTGCAATTGTGTGGTAGTTTGAGCATTCTTTGGCATTGCCTTTCTTTGGGATTGGAATGAAAACTGACCTTTTCCAGTCCTGTGGCCACTGCTGAGTTTTCCAAATTTTCTGGCATACTGAGTGCAGCACTTTCACAGCATCATCTTTCAGGATTTGAAATATTCATGTAGGGCCAATGTAACCCTAGAGGGCCTTATAAGAGGTAGGCAGGAGATCAGAGGGACAGAAGGTAACATGACACAGAAGCAGAGAGATATTTGAAGATTTTATGTTGCTAACATTGAAGATGGAGGAAGGGGGCCATGAGCCAAGGATGCTGGTGATCTCAGGCAAGCTGATACCTTGATTTTAACCAAATGAAACTGATTTAAGACTTCTGACCTCAGAGATTATAGGATAATAAATCTTCACTCTTTGAAGTCACTTAGCTTGAGGTAATTTGAGAAATACTGACAATAGAGAACTAATTAATACAATCATGATGAAAATTTTAACATACTTTTGTTAAGAATTTTATCCTGAATATGTTACTTATATGTTTGTATATCATTCTTCCATTTTCTAGCAGTAAACTTTATTCAGTGTTACAAACAATTTTATGAATATGTTAAAAGTATTCACTCATCCATTCCACAGATAAAGTTTATCAGTTTTTCCAGCAATAATCCTGTGAATATTCTTATATGTTGATCTAGATACACATGAGCAAGGGTGTCCATCTTGCCAGAACTATACTGTCACAATCTTCCTGAAGTTTGAAAGATATTTGTGTGTGTGTATGTATATATATATATATATATATATATATATATATATATATATATATATGGAAAGAGAGACAGAGTATGAGGAACTGGCTCTTAAAATTAGAGAAGCTGAGAAACCCTATATTCTGCCATCTACAAACTGGAGACTTCAGGAAAGCCACTAGTGTAATTTAGTCCAGGGAACCTAAGACCAGAGAACCAAGTAACTCAATGTCTATATTGATATAAGTCAAGTCCAAGAACAGGATAAGATGAGATGAACTGTCCTAAGTCAAACAGTAAAGCAAGCAAAAAAGAGAAGAATTTCTCCACCTTTTTTTCTAGACTCCAAAGGGGCTGATGATGTTTACCCACATTGGTGAGGGCAATCTATTTTGATGAGTCCACTAAGTGGAATGCTAATCTCATCTGAAAACATTCTTACAGATATACCCAGAAATAAGGCTTAACTTGAGCACTACATAGCCAGTCAAGCTGACACATAAAATTAACTATCACATGGTGTGTTAATGCATGTATATTGAAATGAACTGAAATATACCTTTATGATATTAACTATCCTCCTTACTGGACCTAATAAGCTTTCATAATTTTCCATAAAGAACTTGCATATCTTTTGTTAGATTTATTCTTAGGTTTTTAAAATTTTTTAATATAAACAGTATATAAATATTTCTAACTTTGCTCCTGCATGTAAAATATAATTGAGTTTGAAACAAGCAAACTAGATAAGCTTTCTTATAAATTTTAATAATTTATTAGCAGCTTATTTAGGAATTTCTACATATATAATAATCCAATTTGTTGATGTTCCTCTTATTTCTCATTCGTGCCTTAATATGCTGGCTAAGAATGAAAATGGTGAAAACAAAAAACCTTATCTTGTTCCTGAGGGAAAGCTTTGAACACTTCAGTATATATATGATGGTACTGAAATAGCTCTTGTTTTATTGTGGAATAATTTGAATGTAGAACAAACACGATTTAATGACAGATCTGCTATAGCAGTGGATTAAAAAATATAACAAGACATGATTCTTTAGCTTGGTGGAACGTAGTTACTAGCCCAGGAAGATTGGAGGAAGGTGTAAAGTCAAGAACTCCGTTTAGGTCATGTTTGCTTTGAGACGTATATTAGATAGGTAAGTGGACATGCAGAGTAATCAGTTGAATACATAAGCCTTTGTTAGAGAGGAAAGGAACACAAAAGAGAAAGAAAGAGGTGAATCATCAACTTTCAAAGGCTATTAAAGCCATAAGATAGCTAAAAATTCCAAGACATAAATAGTAGATCAATAAACGTTTGAAAGAAGCTTGGCGTGAAGCTTTCCACCATTAAGTCGAGGTGAGGAAGAGAAGCAAAAAGTTTGCACACAGTGGTTAGAGAGATAGCAGGAAAACCAAAAGAATGAACAGAGTGTACTTGAAAGCAAGACTAGAAAATATTACAATAAGAAGGAAATTGGCTTAATCGCCAATCCTTACTATTCAAATAATGTTTCAGTAAATGTCCTTACATTTATATCATAGCTCATCCATAACAGCTTTTTTTGGTAGACAAAAATCCTTAAATAGAAATTTGAGGAAAGAGCTACAAAATATTCATAGTTATCATGCAATTGCTGTCACAAAAAGGCATCGTGTAAATGAATATTTCTGTCCTCAGTATAAGAAAATACACACAGGGAAATTACATACCTTGCCTCAGATGTGTTTCAGTAAAAGAGAAACTTTGGGTGGTAAACAAATCAGAGATTGAAGTGATTTGCCAATTTACAATCCCTGCTTAGGTCAGATATCTGTGTTTTCAAATGAGCCAGAGAAATGCACCATTAAATAGTCAACTCCAAAATTCAGCTTATGACCAGGCACACAGTTGGCTTTCAGTGAAACAGACTTTTTACAATAAGCAAGAGAATTATTTTGGAAACAAGCTGGGATAGGATTATTATGATTATCTAAGAGATCAGATATGGTCAAGAGAGCCTCAGATAAATCACATCCACTTCCAAAACTGTATGTTTCTAATCTTCAAACATATAATTATCACTTTTACTATCTTTATTTTATCCACATATGTCCTATATTTCTAGTAGTGTAATACGTTTAAAGTCAATTCACTTTCTAATTTGCTTATATCTGTGTTGGAAGGAAAGTGTATATTACTTTTGTGAATGGAGAAAAAGTATCACTTGCCATTAAATGTAATTGCAAGAATAAATATAATCAATACAAACAATGTTGTTAAGTTTCAGGTTGATGGTATTTTTGGCCAAAGATTTTGAACCTATAAAAAAGAAATTACCAAAGATTAGAGAAGAGTTAAAGGTTTATTTATTTCTATATGGTATACTTTTAAAATTGTAAACGTATAAACTGAAAAGTTAAAGTCTGAAATGTAACTTGCCACAAACTGCACGATTTATTCTAGGCAGTTTACTAGTCCATTAAAAAAAGGAAAGCTAAGTCTTATTTCATATTTTTCCATTAGCATTGTAATTACTGCTAGATATGAATGTTAGTCCAGAGAACTTGAAGGAAACTTATTAGTGTTTATCTCATGAAACTTTAATAAAAAATGTTTTGGTCTATAATCAGCCGTAGGAGTCAGATAATTTTATCTCTTTTCCTATTTTTCTAGGAAGCGTTATACTTAAACCATGTTATTGTCAAAGGCCTCCAGAGAAGGACTTTTAAAATTCATTTTATATAAATAATTTCAGAATAATTTTATAGCTGAAAAGGGAATCCAGAAGTCATCCAGTGCTTCGCTTTTCAGGTGAAGACACCAAATCAATGGATATGCTGGTGGATGTGAGAGTAGAAGAGGGACACGCAGTGTGCTCAGATCGCAAGTCTATTCAGAGCCCGCATTTCGTGGACTTAGAACTCTACCCTAAAACATTTCTTTTGTCTCTTTTCTTCATTTATCCTGAAAATATCTATTTTGATTTAATTGCTTTAAAGGGAAAAGGCAGAAGAGTATGTCAATCACTGAGTCATGTTCAACTCTTTTGTGACCCCATGAGCGGTAGCCTGCTAGGCTCCTCTGTCCATGGGGTTTCCCAGGCAAGAATACTGGAGTGGGTTGCCGTTTCCTCCTCCAGGGTATCTTCCTGACCCAGGGATTGAACCTGAATCTCCTGTATTGGCAGGTAGATTCTTTACCACTGAGCCACCTGGGAAGCCCACAGACAATTATATCCTTGTTATTAATTATGGAGATATTTGCCCTAGTAAGGAAATTTAAAAATAAGGAGTTATAGTCATGTCAGAACACAGAGAACAGATGGAGTGGCATGGATCCTAGGAGGAGCTTCATGAAGATGCAAATACTTTCCATTATGATTTTACACACCTAGATGTTCCTGTCACACACAAATACACTGGCTAATTGCTTCATAAACAGATTTTTTGTGTGTGTTTATATATGTTAACATCACAGACAGGCTATGAAGGAAAAGACAATATTCTTAATAACATGAACTACTCATTTTTATATAACAAATATGAATAGAGTGCTTATTATGTTCTAAATATTCTTTTAAGTGTTGGGCAGACTGCATAGAGTGTTAGTTGCTCAGTCGTGTCCAACTCTTCGTGACCCCATGGACTGTAATCCACCCGCCTCCTTTGTCCATGGGCTTCTCCGGCCAAGAATGCTGGACTGGGTAGCCATTCCCTCCCTCCTCCAGGTGATCTTCCCTATCCAGGGATCAAACCTGGGTCTCTCACATTGCAGACAGATTGTTCACCATCTGAGCCACCATTGATCACATCAGAAAGGTCAATAGTAAATCAAGGGTGTCTATTCATTTCACTTTTGGTGAGTTAAGGAATTGTGTAAACCACTATAATCATTTATAAAGTCAAATGAACTAATACAGGCTTGATTCGCCAATAATGCTTAGACCACAAGGACTGAACAGGCATAGTAGGGTATAAAAGAACTTTGGTCAAAGTCTCATAACACTCATATATTACATACTACATTTTTTGTTTGTATTTTTACCTTAACCTTATGCCCAGTTGAGAAACAGCTTTTGCTAGGATGGAGTTGCATTAGCCATTATGACTTCTGCCTCTAGCTAGTCCCATAAACTTTTCAAATTTCACACCTAGTAAAATGCAGTTAAAACCAAGTCAATAAAACAATCACCATGAGAATTGTTTGTTTTGTAACTTTAAGTATAAAAATGTCTCTTTTGAAGCCTGACCTATTTCAACAAGGGTAAGAATACATAGTCTTCACATTCAATATTGCGAACAAATCTCCACATTCCCTGCCGGAGAGAATCAGCGTTTTAACATTGATGAAGCTTTGTGCTGAGATGCGATCTCCATCTGATAACTGCTCTGTCTGATACTACTTGTCTTTTATTTACAGTTGTACTATCTAATCAAAGTAGTTTTGCTTCAGAACACAAATGTAATAAAAAGAAAACAATCCTAAAATTTTTCTTCTATCTTTATTGCTCTTCAGTTTTCAATTAAGTTTATTTATAGACGGTTCTTAGTTTTTAATTCATTCCTGAGGAAGACAGCATAGAACCTATCATTGAAGTTATAAGTAGTATAGAAAACAGACATAATACAAAATACAAACCAACTTACTAAAAACATTATGAATTGACACCTTCTATGCAGATTGGAGTCATACGTGAACACACAGTTATTGTGTGTGTGGGTGGGTATATGTGTGTTTTCATTGCAAATTGCTTAACGTCAAAAAGCTAAGAAACCCTAACTCCACAATCTTGTTGAGGTTTATTCTATCAGTTAAAAATAACCTGTTATTATTCTTATTTATTTGTTTTTGGTGGCACTCAGTTAATGGTTGATTCAGGGAGGATATTGTGATTCTGTCTTCATGTGGTGAATATTTTAAAAATTCAGTTTCATAAATAAAACCTATAAATATTCAGAGATAAGAAAATGCATCCTACTTAGTGATGTTATTTACATTCATGTATATACAATGTACTAATATATCAATTGTATGAGTGCAATGAATATATGTATGCTGCTGTTGTTGCTTAGTTGCTAAGTCATGTCCAACTCTTTTTGCAACCCCATGGACTATCACTGATCTGTCAGGGATTTCCCAGGCAAGAATACTGGAGTGGGTTGCCGTTTTCTTCTCCAGTGGATCTTCCTGACACAAGGGTTAAACCCACACCTCCTGCATTACAGGTGGATTTTTTACCACTGAGGCAACATATTCACTCTTTTTAAAGATACTCTTCCCTCATAGGCCATTACAGAGTATTGAGTAGAATTCCCTGTGCTATACATAGGTTCTTATTAATTACCTATTTTTTATATAGTACTATGAAAAATCAGTCCCAATCTCCCCATTTATCCCTCTCCCTTCCTTATCCCTTGGTAACCGTAAGTTAGTTTCTTACATCTGTAAATTTACTTTTGTTTTGTAATAAGTTAACTTGTACCCTATATTTTAGATTCCACATATAAGAGATATCACATTATATTTATATTTCTCTGTTTAACTTAGTACAACAATTATTAGGTCCACCCATAATGCTACAAATGGCATTATTTTATTCTTTTTTGTGACTAATATTCCATTGTATATATGTTGCACTTCTTCATCCATGCCTTTGTTGATAGACATTTCGGTTGCCTCCATGTCCTGGCTATTGTAAACAGTACTGCAGTGAATATTGGGATACATATATCTTTTCAAATTATTATTTTCTCTGACTATACACATTGGAGTAGGATTCCTGGATCATATGGTAATTTTATTTTTAGGTTTTTTTTTTTTTTAAAGGAATCTCCATGCTGTTCTCCATAGTGGCTGTACTGATTTACATTCCCACCAACAATGTAAGAGGGTTCCCTTTTTTCTCCACATCCTTTCCATTATTTATTTTTTAATAGATTTTTTTGATGATGGCCATTCTGATTGGTGTTTGGTGATACTTCATTGTAGTTTTGGTTTGCATTTCTCTATTAATCAGTGATCTTGAGCATTTTTTCATGTATCTCTTGGCCATCTGTATGTCTTCTTTGGAGAAATTTCCATTTAGATTTTCTGCCCATTTTTTAAAACTTTAGTTGTTTTGTTTGTTTGTTTGTTTTTTATTGAGCTGCATGAATCATGTGTATGTTTTGGAGACTAATCCCTGTTCGCCAATTCATTTCCAAATATTTTCTCCCATTTTGTGGGCTTTCTTTTTGTTTTATTGATGGTTTCCTTAATCTGTGCAAAAGTTTTTAAGTTTAATTAGATCCCATTTGTTTATTTTTGTTTTTACTTTCATTACTCTTCAGTCAGTTCAGTTCAGTCGCTCAGTCATGTCCGATTCTTTGCGACCCCATGAATTGCAGCACGCCAGGCCTCCCTGTCCATCACCAGATCCTGGAGTTCACTCAAACTCACTTCCATCGAATCAGTGATGCCATCCAGCCATCTCATCCTCTGTCATACCCTTCTCCTCCTGCCCCCAATCCCTCCCTGCATCAGAGTCTTTTCCAATGAGTCAACTCTTCACATGAGGTGGCCAAAGTACTGGAGCTTCAGCTTCAGCATCATTCCTTCCAAAGAAAGCCCAGGGCTGATCTCCTTCAGAATGGACTGGTTGGATTGCCTTGCAGTCCAAGGGACTCTCAAGAGTCTTCTCCAACACCACAGTTCAAAAGCATCAATTCTTCGGCGCTCAGCTTTCTTCACAGTCCAACTCTCACATCCATACGTGACCACTGGAAAAACCATAGCCTTGACTAGATGGACCTTTGTTGGCAAAGTAATGTCTCTGCTTTTCAATATGCTATCTAGGTTGGTCATAACTTTTCTTCCAAGGAGTAAGAGTCTTTTAATTAAAGGTATATAAAAAATATTCTGCAGTTTATGTTAGAGAGTGGCATGTCTATGTATCCCTCAAGGAATTTTATTGTATCCAGTATTAAATTTGCATCTTTAATTCATTTTGAGTTTATTTTTGTGCATAATATTGGAGAATGTTCTAATTTCATTATTTTAAATGTCCAGTTTTCCCAGCACTGTTTATTGAAGAGACTGTCTTTTCTCTGTTGTATTTTCTTGCCTCCTTTGTAATAGATTAATTGACCATAGGTGAATGGGTTTATCTCTGGATTTTCTATCCTGTTACATTGATCTGTATTTCTGTTTTTGTGATAGTATCATACTGTTTTGATGACTGTAGGTTTGTAGTGTACCCTGAGGTCAGGGAGCCTGGTTACTCCAGATATGTTTTTCTTTCTCAAGATTGCTTAGACTATTTGAGATCTTTTGTGTCTCCACTCAAATTTTAAGATTTTTTTTCTAGTTCTGTGAAAAATGCCGTTAGTTATTTGATAGGGATTGCATTGAATCTGTAGATTGCCTTAGGTAGTATAGTCATTTTGACAATATTGTTTCTTCCAATCCAATAACATGGTATATCCTTTCTTTTGTTTGTATTGTGTTATATTTCTTTCATCTGCATCTTATATTTTTTGGAGTACAAGTCTTTTGTCTCCTTAGATAGGCATATTCCTAGGTCTTTTGATGTGATGGTAAATGGGATTTTTCCCAATTTCTTTCATTGTTAGTACATAGAAATATAACAGATTTGTGTTTATTAATTTTGTATCCTAAGGCTTTACTGAGTTCACTGATAAGCCCTAGTAGTTTTCCGGTAACATCTATTGGACCCTATGGATAGTATCACATCATATGCAAAGAGTGACTGTTTTACTTCTTCTTTTTCAATTCAGATTCCTTTTATTTATTTTCTTCTTTGCAAACAGTAGGATTTCCAAAACTATGTTGAATGAAACTGGTGAGAGTGAACATTCTTGTCTTATTCCTGATCTTGGAGGAAATCTTTTAGCTCTTCACTGTTGAGTATAATGTTAGTTGTAGGTTTGTCATACATGAACCTTTATTATGTTGAGGTATGTTCCCTCTGTGCCTACTTTCTGGAGATATCATAAAATGAATTTTTTCAACAGCTTTTTCTGTATATATTGAGATGATCATAGTTTTTATCCTTCAATTTGTTGATGTGGTGTATCACACATAATGATTTTCAGATACTGGAAAATCCTTGCATCCTTGCAATAAATCCCACTTGAATATGGTGTATGATCCTTCCAATGTATTGTTAGATTCAGATTGCTAGTATTTTGTTGAGGATGTTTGAATCAGTGTTCATTAGTGATATTGGTCCATAGAAAGGGAGAAAATATTTGCAAATGATGAGACCAACAAGTGGTTAGTCTCTAAAATTTATAAACACCTAACACAGCTCAATTAAAAAATACCTAATCAACTAATGGACAGTAAACTAAAGTGACAGTTCTCCAAAGAAAACATACAGATGGCCAAGAGATATGTGAAAAGATGCTCAGTATCGTAAACTAGTAGAGAAATTCAAATCAAAGCTACAGTGAGGTATCACCTCACACTGGTCAGAATGGCCATTTGGAAACATGCTAAATGTCCATCAAAAGAGGAATGGATAAAGAAGAAGTAATACATATATACAATGAAATATTGCTCAGCCATTAGAAAGAATGAAATAATGTCATTTGCAGCCATAGGAATGGACCTGGAGATGATCATACTAAGTGAAGTAAGTCAAAGAAAGAAAAATATCATATGATATCACTTAAATGTAGAATTTTAAAAAATGATACAAATGAACTTATTTACAAAACAGAAACAGACTCAGACTTAGAATGAAATTATAGTGACCAGGGTGGAAGTGTTGAGGGTGAGATACACTCATAGGTTGGGATTGACATCTACACACTGCTATATTTAAAATAAAATTCTTTTCCATGAAAAAAAATGAGTTACTAAAAAAAAAATCTGTTATTTCTTCTGCAACTCTGGTAAACCTCCTTTCACCTAGTTGCTCAATATATAATAACATTAATTATCCATTGTTATCATTGGTGTTTTAGTCATTAACTCATGTCCAACTCTTTTGTAACTGCGTGGCCCTCCAGACTACTCTGTCCCTGGAATTTCCCAGGCAAGAATACTGCAGTGTGTTGCCATTCCCTTCTCTAGGCAATCTTCCTAACCCCGGGATCTAACCTGAGTCTCCTTCATTGGCAGGTGGATTCTTTACCATTGAGTCACCAGGAAAGCCCATTATTTATTCTTGAAAGTGAAAATGTTAGTTCCTCAGTCGTGTCTGATTCTTTGGTACCCAGTGCACTGTATCCCACCAGACTCCTCATCCATGGAATTCTTCAGGCAAGAATACTGAAGTGGGTTGCCATTCCCTTTTCCAGGGGATTTTCTGGATCCAGGAGTCCAAACCCAGATTTCCCACATGGTGGGCAGATTCTTACTGTCTGAGCCACCAAGGAAGCACCTACTACCCCATACTCACTTTTAAATTAAGGTACATTTGTTTAGATCTCCCATTCAACAAAAACGATGTAAGTTTAAAAAAAAAAAGACTAAAACATTTTTCTGGGTTATTAAAGAAAGTTTCATAAAAATGACTCCAAAGATGAATAAAATATTTGTGAGAGTGATCAGATTTGAGGAATAGAAGTAAAGCATACTAACCCCAAATTCCTAATAGTGACTGATACGAGTGAAGAAAAAAGGAGGAGAGAAGGCCTGAAAGAAACACATTTGTGGAATAAATTTGCATTCACTCTATTCAGTTTTCTGGGGCCAAAAGCTTACATAATTATGAGACCATCTTTTAGAGAAAGAATATAAGCTTACAATATAAAATTAGATATAAACCAAATATTCATTAGAATGAGAAAATAAATATTATACCACTTACAAATAACATGAATGTTGGAAAATTTAGAAAATAACAGTATTTTTCAATAGTTTTTATTCTTAAGATATAATTTATATAAATTAAAATATGCAAATAGAACTTGGTGAGCTTTGACAAATGTTTATACTTAAGTAATCATCCATCCAGTCAAGATACAGAACATTTCTATTAGCTCTGAGTTTCCTTATAGTCCCTTTCAAGTCCATTGCCATTCCCAATTCAATCGCTATTCTAATTTCTGTGATGATAAATTACTTTTTCCTGATTTTGAACTTCATGAAAGAAGTCATTCAGTATAAACTTTTAATGCAAAAGCATAATCTATTTTGCTTAAGATTCATCCAATATTTTTGTATGTGTCAATACATTTTAAAAGCTGTGTTGTATTCCACTGTAATAATATGCCACAGATTCATTACCTATTTTGCCATTAATAAGGAACATTTACATTCTTTTCATTTGAAGGTGTTCTGAATTAGATACTATAAACATTTCCACACTTAAATACAATACTATGTGTAACATAAGTTTTCATTTAACATGAGTGAAAACTAATGGCCTTTAATAAAATTGAAAATAATGGATCAGAAAGCCAGTTTATTGACTATGTCAAAGTCTTTGACTGTGTGGACCACAATAAACTGTGGAAAATTCTGAAAGAGATGGGAATACCAGACCACCTAACCTGCCTCTTGAGAAATCTGTATGCAGGACAGGAAGCAACAGTTAGAACTGGACATGGAACAACAGACTGGTTCCAAATAGGAAAAGGAGTACATCAAGGCTGTATATTGTCACCCTGCTTATTTAACTTCTATGAAGAGTACATCATGAGAAATGCTGGACTGGAAGAAACACAAGCTGGAATCAAGATTGCCAGGAGAAATATCAATAACCTCAGATATGCAGATGACACCACCCTTATGGCAGAAAGTGAAGAGGAAATAAAAAGCCTCTTGATGAAAGTGAAAGTGGAGAGTGAAAAAGTGGCTTAAAGCTCAACATTCAGAAAACAAAGATCATGGCATATGGTCCCATCACTTCATGGGAAATAGATGGAGAAACAGTGGAAACAGTGTCAAACTTTATTTTGGGGGCCTCCAAAATCACTGCAGATGGTGACTGCAGCCATGAAATTAAAAGACGCTTACTCCTTGGAAGGAAAATTATGAGCAACCTAGAGAGCATATTCAAAAGCAGAGACATTACTTTGCCGACTGAGGTCCGTCTAGTCAAGGCTATGGTTTTTCCAGTAGTCATGTATGGATGTGAGAGTTGGACTGTGAAGAAGGCTGAGCGCCAAAGAATTGATGCTTTTGAACTGTGGTGTTGGAGAAGACTCTTGAGAGTCCCTTGGACTACAAAGAAATCCAACCAGTCCATTCTAGAGGAGATCAGCCCTGGGATTTCTTTGGAAGGAATGATGCTAAAGCTGAAAGTCCAGTACTTTAGCCACCTCATGTGACGAGTTGACTCATTGGAAAAAAACCCTGATGCTGGGAGAGATTGGGGGCAGGAGGAGAAGGGGACGACAGAGGATGAGATGGCTGGATGGCATCACTGACTTGATGGACATGAACCTGGATGAACTCCGGGAGTTGGTGATGGACAGGGAGGCCTGGCGTGCTGTGATTCATGGGGTCGCAAAGAATCGGACACAACTGAGTGACTGAACTGAACTGAACTGATGCAAAAATCTGTCAAACTGATTTCCAAAGTACTCAAGTTATTTTACATTCTCAACAGAAATCCAGGAATTCCAGTTTTTCTAAATTCTTCTTCTTATAAATATGAAGTACTACTTAATTTTGTTTCTAATTTACATTTCCATGATATTTATTGATGCAGACAATTTGTGGATAAAAAGATCATGCTCAGCATTGGTAGTATCATGGAAATGTAGAACATTTTAATTATGGTAAAATCTAGTTGATAATTTTCTTTCGTTAGTGCTTTTTTGCACTGTTAAAGAAATCTTTCCCTACATCGAGATTGGTTATTCATTCTCCAGTTGATGGGATATTTAGGTTTTTCTACATTTGGGATATTATAAATAGAATTGCTGTGAACATTAGTGCATGGTTGTAAAGACTTTCATACATTTGTATATTTATATACAAGTCTTTGAAAAGATATAATTATTCATTTATCCTGAGCTATTTCCTAGGAAGCAAACTACACTGTACCAACTACTTTTTATCTGTGGAATATTTATTGATGTCCTTTTAAAACTGGGTTATTTATCATTAATTTCTATATATTCTTAAGGTAACACAGAATCAATTCTTTTTTGAAAAATATGTATTGAGAAGATGTTCCCTAAGTCTATGTCTTACTTTTTCATTTCGTTATCAGTTTTTTTGATAAGAAAAGCATTTCAGTTCAGTTCAGTTCAGTTCAGTTCATTTCAGTCACTCAGCCGTGTCTGACCCTTTGCGACCCCATGAATCGCAGCACGCCAGGCCTCCCTGTCCATCACCAACTCCTGGAGTTTACTCAGACTCACTTCCATCGAGTCAGTGATGCCATCCAGCCATCTCATCCTTTGTCGTCCCCTTCTCCTCCTGCCCTCAATCCCTCCCAGCATCAAAGTCTTCTCCAATGAGTCAACTCTTCACATGAGGTGGCCAAAGTACTGGAGTTTCAGCTTTTGCATCATTCCCTCCAAAGAACACCCAAGGCTGATCTCCTTCAGAATGGACTGGTTGGATCTCTTTGTAGTCCAAGGGACTCTCAAGAGTCTTCTCCAACACCACAGTTCAAAAGCATCAATTCTTCGGCACTCAGCCTTCTTCACAGTCCAACTCTCACATCCATACATGACTACTGGAAAAACCATAGCCTTGACTAGATGGACCTCAGTCGGCAAAGTAATGTCTCTGCTTTTGAATATGTCATGTAGGTTGCTCATAACTTTCCTTCCAAGGAGTAAGCGTCTTTTAATTTCATGGCTGCAGTCACCATCTGCAGTGATTTTGGAGACCCCCAAAATAAAGTCTGACACTGTTTCCACTGTTT
Organism: Ovis aries; assembly: GCF_016772045.2. NCBI lineage: Eukaryota > Metazoa > Chordata > Mammalia > Artiodactyla > Bovidae > Ovis > Ovis aries. The sequence goes on along the minus strand of NC_056055.1, from coordinate 91,574,345 downwards.
CCCCATATATTTCCCTTGGAGTGATGGGACCGGATGCCATGATCTTCGTTTTCTGAATGTTGAGCTTTAAGCCAACTTCTTCACTCTCCTCTTTCACTTTCATCAAGAGGCTTTTTAGTTCTTCTTCATTTTCTGCCATAGGTTGGTGTCATCTGCATATCTGAGGTGATTGATATTTCTCCTGGCAATCTTGATTCCAGTTTGTGTTTCTTTGAGTCCAGCATTTCTCATGATGTACTCTGCATAGAAGTTAAATAAGCAGGGTGACAATATACAGCCTTGATGTACTCCTTTTCCTATTTGGAACCAGTCTGTTGTTCCATGTCCAGTTCTAACTCTTGCTTCCTGACCTGCATACAGATTTCTCAAGAGGCAGGTCAGGTGGTCTGTATTCCCATCTCTTTCAGAATTTCCCACAGTTTATTGTGATCCACACAGTCCAAGGCTTTGGCATAGTCAAGAAAGCAGAAATAGATGTTTTTCTGGAACTCTCTTGCTTTTTCCATGATCCAGCGGATATTGGCAATTTGATCTCTGGTTCCTCTGCCTTTTCTAAAACCAGCTTAAACATCAGGAATTTCACGGTTCATGTATTGCTGAAGCCTGGCTTGGAGAATTTTGAGCATTACTTTACTAGCATGTGAGATGAGTGCAATTGTGCAGTAGTTTGAGCATTCTTTGGCATTGCCTTTCTTTGGGACTGGAATGAAAACTGACCTTTTCCAGTCCTGTGGCCACTGCTGAGTTTTCCAAATTTGCTGGCATATTGAGTGCGGCACTTTCACAGCATCATCTGTTAGGATTTGAAATAACTCAACTGGAATTACATCACCTCCACTAGCTTTGTTCGTAGTGATGCTTTCTAAGGCCCACTTGACTTCACATTCCAGGATGTCTGGCTCGAGATGAGTGATCACACCATCATGATTATCTGGGTTGTGAAGATCCTTTTTTTACAATTCTTCTGTGTATTCTTGCCACAACTTCTTAATATCTTCTGCTTCTTTAGGTCCATACCATTTCTGTCCTTTATCGAGCCCATCTTTGCATGAAATGTTCGCTTGGTATCTCTAATTTTCTAGAAGAGATCTCTAGTCTTTCCCATTCTGTTCTTTTCCTCTATTTCTTTGCATTGATTGCTGAAGAAGCTTTCTTATCTCTTCTTGCTATTCTTTGAAACTCTGCATTCAAATGCTTATATCTTTCCTTTTCTCCTTGGCTTTTTGCTTCTCTTCTTTTCACAGCTATTTGTAAGGCCTCCTCAGACAGCCATTTGGCTTTTTTGCATTTCTTTTCCATGGGGATGGTCTTGATCCCTGTCTCCTGTACAATGTCACAAACCTCATTCCATCGTTCATCAGGCACTCTATCTATCAGATCTAGTCCCTTAAATCTATTTCTCACTTCCACTGTATAATCATAAGGAATTTGATTGAGGTCATACCTGAATGGTCTAGCAGTTTTCCCTGTTTTCTTCAATTTCAGTCTGAATTTGGTAGTAAGGAGTTCATGATCTGAGTCACAGTCAGCTCCTGGTCTTGTTTTTGTTGACTGTATAGAGCTTCTCCATCTTTTACTGCACAGAATATAATCAATCTGATTTTGTGTTGACCATCTGGTGATGTCTGTATATAGAGTATTCTCTTGTGTTGTTGGAAGAGGGTGTTTGCTATGACCAGCTCATTTTATTGGCAAAACTCTATTAGTCTTTGCCCTGCTTCATTCCGCATTCCAAGGCCAAATTTGCCTGTTACTCCAGGTGTTTCTTGCCTTCCTACTTTTGCATTCCAGCCCCCTATAATGAAAAGGGCATCGTTTTTGGGTGTTAGTTCTAAAAGGTCTTGTAGGTTTTCATAGGACCGTTCAACTTCAGCTTCTTCAGCATTAGTGGTTGGGGCATAGACTTGGATTACTGTGATACTGAATGGTTTGCATTGTATCTACTTGTGTGAAAATCAATTTATCTATTTTATCCTTTCTATTGGCAACTTTTTGTCATATAAAAGAAACTTTCCCTATAACAAGATTAAGAAAATATTTTTCAATGTTTCCTCAAGAAGGCATGAACATTTAGATTTTATGTTTATGACTATGATCGGTAGCAGATATTTTGTATCTTACAAAGTAGGGGTCAAGATAACTTTTTTCCCCTATGAATATACAGTGGTTCAAGCAGAATTTGTTGAAAAATTTCCATTCCAAATGGAATATCTTAGAGCATTTGACAAAAATCAGTCTTTTATATAGGTGAAAGTGTAGTTAAAGTGTTAGTCACTCAGTGGTGTTGGACTCTTTGTGACCCCATGGACAGTAGCCTGCCAGGCTCATCTGTCTATGGGACTTCACAGGCAAGAATACTGGAGGGGGCTGCCATGTCCTCCTCCAGGGGATCTTCCTGACCCAGGGATTGAACCCACATCTCCTGTATTGGCAGGCAGATTCTCTGCCATCTGAATTACCAGGGAAGCCCTTCTATATAGGTGAGAGGGCACTTATGGACTTTTAATTCTTATGGATCTATTAACCTATTAGACAATATAACATTGACTTAGGTACAGTAGGAAGTAAGTTTCTTTTCCAGCAAACAACTTTAAATTTACTCAACAAAACATGCAATATTAGGAAAGATTTTTTTAGGGAACTCAATGGAAAAAATCTATATTGAAAAAAACACTGTCTTTATTAGAGAAAATAGAGCCAAGAAACTGATTAAAATATGTGAATATGTACAATGTGTTTATGATCGATCTTTCTCAGATAATTAACATAAAACTTTTGACCATTTTCTTTAATTTATACGATACAGAATTTTAAGTTATTTTATTTTTTATTTTCTTAAAATAAATGGAATCATTATTGAGAAATTGCTAAACTGTGATTCAGAATATACATAACCATTTTTATATCCATAGCAATATGAGTGACCCAGTTTTTCAATAACTGTACCAGTATTTGCTATTGCCACTATTTCCTTTTAGCCATTATAAGTATATAATGATATATAACTGTGGCTTTAACTGTAATGTATATGTCCTTTTTAGTGAAACTGTGTTTGTATCTTTTGCTTATTCTCTAATTGGTTTGTTTTAATAATGAGTTTTTAGAATTCTGAATTCTAATACTTGTGCTTTGTCAAATATGTGGTTTGCAAATATTTTATCTTGCTCTGTAGCTTGCATTTTTTTTCCTTTTAAAGAGCTTTTTTCAGAGCAAAATTTAACTTTGATGAGGTCAAATTAATAATTTCTCCCTTTTACAAATAGTAAAGTGTGTCAAGTTTAAGAATTTTGGCTAGTCCTAGATTATGAATATTTTCTCTATCTTTTCTAAAAGGATTATACTTTTACATTTTTTTATTTTATATTTTAGTTCATCATCAATTTTGGTCAAAGTCTAAGGTTTATATTGAGGTTTATTAAATTTATTTTGAATATGAATTTCCTATTGCTCTGTTTGTTAAAATGGCTATCCTTCCCCCAATGATTTGCTTTTTCTCTATTGTTAAGATCTGTTGGGAATATTTGAGTGGGCTCTCTACTGGGTCCCACTAACACCTGTAAGAATGGAGAAATATAGTGTATTAGTGACTAGTCATGTCTCACACCAACAAATTAAGTCTCATTTCTAACTTGTGGAGGCAGACACTTAGCTCATCTTGTACCCTAGTGACACACTACTCTGATCAGTTCAGTTCAGTTCAGTTGCTCAGCCATGTCCGACTCTTTGTGACCCCATGGACTGCAGCATGCCAGGCCTCCTTGTCCATCGCCAACTCCCAGAGTTTACTCAAACTCATGTCCATTGAGTCGGTGATGCCATCCAACTATCTCATCCTCTGTCATCCCCTTCTCCTCCTACCTTCAATCTTTTCCAGCATCAGGTCTTTTCAAATGATTCAGCTCTTCGCATCAGGTGGCCAAAGTATTGGAGTTTCAGCTTCAGCATCAGTCCTTCCAAAGAAATCCCAGGGTTGATCTCCTTCAGAATGGACTGGTTGGATCTCCTTGCAGTCCAAGGGACTCTCAAGTGTCTTCTCCAACACCACAGTTCAAAAGCATCAATTCTTTGGTACTCAACTTTCTTTATAGTCCAACTCTCACATCCATACATGACTACTGGAATGTCAGCAAATTTGGAAAATTCAGCAATGGCCACAGGACTGGAAAGGATCCATTTTAATTCCAATCCCAAAGAAGGACAATGACAAAGAATATTCAAACTACTGCAAAATTGTGCTCATCTCACATTCTAGTAAGGTTATGCTCAAAATCCTTCAAGCTAGGCTTTAATAGTACATGAACTGAGAAATTCCAGATGTTCAAGCCGGATTGAGAAAAGGCAGAGGAAACAGAGATCAAATTGCTAACACATGTTGGATCACGGAAAAAGCAACAGAATTCCAGAAGAAACATCAACTTCTGCTTCACTGACTATGCTAAAGCCTTTGACTCTGATTATCACAACAAACTATGGAAAATTCTTAAAGAGATGGGGTTACCAGACCACCTTTGCTCTCCTGAGAAACCTGTATGTAGGTCAAGAAGCAACAGTTAGAACCAGATATGGAACAACAGACTAATTCAAAATTGGGAAAGGAGTACAACAAGGCTATATATTGTCACCCTGTTTAACTTATGTGCAGAGTACATCATGCAAAATGCAAAGTGTCTGGATGAATCACAAGCTACAATCAAGATTGCTGGGAGAAATATCAACAGCCTCAGACATGCAGATGACATGACTCTCATGGCAGAAGAAGAACTAAAGAGCCACTTGATGAAGGTGAAAGATGAGTGAAAAAGTTGGCTTAAAACTCAATATTCAAAAAACAAGGATCACGGCATCTGGTCCCACCACTTCATGGCAAATAGAGAAAAACTGGAAGCTGTGGCAGGTTATATTTTCTTGGGCTCCAAAATCATGATGGACAGTGACTGCAGTCATGAAATTAAAAAATGTATGCTCCTTGGAAGGAAAGCTATGACAACCCAGACAGTATATTAAAAAGCAGAGACATTACTTTGCCCCTAAATGTCCTTATAGTCAAAGGTATGATTTTTTCCAGTGGTCCTGTATGGATGTGAGAGTTGGACCATAAAGAAGGCTTAATGCCAAATAATTGATTCTTTTTGATTGTGGTGTTGGAGAAGACTCTTGAGAGTCCCTTGGGCAGCAAGGAGATCAAATCAGTCAGTTCCAAAGGAAATCAACCCTGAATATTCACTGGAAGGAGTGATGCTGAAGCTGAAGCCCCCATACTTTGGCCATCTGACATGAAGAGCTGACTCACTAAAAACTGATGCTGAGAAAGATGGAAGGTAAAAGGAGAAGGGGTGAGAGAGTCAATTCTTAGGTGGATTGATAAGTCCAGGGTACTGGAGGAGGACAAAGGGGTCTGTGGCTCTCAAAACAGAGATAGGGGTCTGAAATTCTCATGGAGAAGGGAAGGACAAACATCTTTTTTCTTTTTTTTCTCTACATTCCTTAGCCTTAGTCTTAGACACATAAAACATTTTTTTTCTTTAAGCAGGAACTAATTATTACACAGAAAACAATTCAGCTTAAATTCCTACTAACACCCAAAACAGATGTCCTTTTATTTACAGGGGACTATAATGAAAAAGTAGGAACCCAAGAAACACCAAATTTGCCTGTTATATTTTAGTTCATCATCAATTTTGGTCAAAGTCTAAGGTTTATATTGAGGTTTATTAAATTTATTTTGAATATGAATTTCCTATTGCTCTGTTTGTTAAAATGGCTATCCTTCCCCCAATGATTTGCTTTTTCTCTATTGTTAAGATCTGTTGGGAATATTTGAGTGGGCTCTCTGCTGGGTCCCACTAACACCTGTAAGAATGGAGAAATATAGTGTATTAGTGACTAGTCATATCTCACACCAACAAATTAAGTCTTATTTCTTAACAGGCAAATTTGGCCTTGGAATATGAAAAGAAGCAGGGCAAAGGCTAATAGAGTTTTGCCAAGAAAATGCACTTGTCATAGCAAACACCCTCTTCCAACAACACAAGAGAAGACTCTACACATGGACATCACCAGATGGTCAACACCGAAATCAGATTGATAGCTGTGAAAAGAAGAGAGGCGAAAAGCAAAAGAGAAAAGGAAAGATATAAGCATTTGAATGCAGAGTTCCAAAGAATAGCAAGAAGAGATAAGAAAGCCTTTTTCAGTGATCAATGCAAAGAAATAGAGGAAAACAACAGAATGGGAAAGACTAGAGATCTCTTTTAGAAAATTAGAGATACCAAGGGAACATTTCATGCAAAGTTGGGCTCGATAAAGGACAGAAATGGTATGGACCTAACAGAAGCAGAAGATATTAAGAAGAGATGGCAAGAATACATGGAAGAACTGTGCAAAAAAGATCTTCACGACCCAGATAATCATGATGGTGTGATCACTCACCTAGGGCCAGACATCCTGGAATGTGAAGTCAAGTGGGCCTTAGAAAGCATCATTACGAACAAAGCTAATAGAGGTGATGGAATCCTAGTTGAGCTGTTTCAAATCCTGACAGATGATGCTGTGAAAGTGCTACACTCAATATGCCAGCAAATTTCGAAAACTCAGCAGTAGCCACAGGACTGGAAAAGGTCAGTTTCCATTCCAACTCCAAAGAAAGATAATACAAAAGAATGCTCAAACTACTGCACAATTGCACTCATCTCACATGCTGGTAAAGTAATGCTCAAAATTCTGCAAGCCAGGCTTCAGCAATACATGAACCGTGAAATTCCTGATGTTCAAGCTGGTTTTAGAAAAGGCAGAGGAACCAGAGATCAAATTGCCAATATCCGCTGGATCATGGAAAAAGCAAGAGAGTTCCAGAAAAACATCTATTCCTGCTTTATTGACTATGTCAAAGCCTTTGACTGTGTGGACCACAATAAACTGTGGAAAATTCTGAAAGAGATGGGAATACCAGACCACCTGACCTGCCTCTTGAGAAATCTGTATGCAGATCAGGAAGCAACAGTTAGAACTGGACATAGAACAACAGACTGGTTCCAAATAGGAAAAGGAGTATGGCAAGGCTGTATATTGTCACCCTGCTTATGTAACTTCTATGCAGAGTACATCATGAGAAATGCTGGACTGGAAGAAACACAAGCTGGAATCAAGATTGCCAGGAGAAATATCAATAACCTCAGATATGCAGATGACACCACCATTATGGCAGAAAGTAAAGAGGAACTAAAAATCCTCTTTATGAAAGTGAAAGAGGAGAGTGAAAAAGTTGGCTTAAAGCTCAACATTCAGAAAGCAAAGATCATGGCATCTGGTCCCATCACTCCATGGGAAATAGATGGGAAACAGTGGAAACAGTGTCAGACTTTATTTTTTTGGGCTCCAAAATCACTGCAGATGGTGACTGCAGCCATGAAATTAAAAGACACTTACTCCTTAGAAGAAAAGTTATGAGCAACCTAGATAGTGTATTCGAAAGCAGAGACATTACTTTGCCGACTGAGGTCCGTCTAGTCAAGTCTATGGTTTTTCCTGTGGTCATGTATGGATGTGAGAGTTGGACTGTGAAGAAGGCTGAGCACCGAAGAATTGATGCTTTTGAACTGTGGTGTTGGAGAAGACTCTTGAGAGTCCCTTGGACTGCAAGGAGATCCAACCAGTCCATTATAAAGGAGATCAGTCCTGGGTGTTCTTTGGAAGTTCTGTTGCTAAAGCTGAAGCTCCAGTACTTTGGCCACCTCATGCGAAGAGTTGACTCATTGGAAAAGACTCTGATGTTGGGAGGGATCGGGGGCAGGAAGAAAAGGGAACAACAGAGGATGAGATAGCTGGATGGTATCACCGACTCGATGAACATGACTTTGAGCGAACTCCGGGAATTGGTGATGGACAGGGAGGCCTGGCATGCTATAATTCATGGGGTCACAAAGAGTCAGACAGGACTGAGGGACTCAAGTGAACTGAAGGATTTTATAACAACAGTGTATCCTGACTGTGGACAATTTCTCCTTCCTGAAAACTTCTGGCTAATCCTGTTATCTTAAAATGTAAGTTATGGGAGTGGGTCTGGTAAGATCTTTAGAAACTTGAGACGTTCTTCTGTATTATAACTAATTTAAAAAGTATGCAAGTTCCTTGCATAGAGTAGTGAGGGGGAAATTCCCTTTCCCCTTCTGATATCTATGTCAGAAGTTTCTCTGTCTCTGTTTATACTTTAATAAAACTTTGCTATACAAAAGCTCTTGAGTGACCAAGCCTGGTCCCTGGTCCCAAATTAAATCTTGTCTGGATATCACAAATTGGACACCATTCAACATAAGCTCTCAGGGGGCAGTAGATAATTAAATGATTAGCATCACCAACTCAATGGACATGAATTTGAGCAAACTCTGGGATACAGTGTAGGACAGGGAAGCTTCGTGTGCTGCCATCCATGGGGTAACTGTCTGGCAGGCCGGATGGCTCAGTGAGGTGCATAGCACCAGGGACCTGAGTCATGTTTACTGTTTGCTGGGAAAAAAAAAAAAATAGCATTCCTTGACCAAATTAGGAAGACTTCCCGTACACACCAACCAGAAAGAGACAGGACATGCACTCATCCTGTCTAGCCAATCATGTAACGCCAGCTACTCCTGTAACTGAGACAAAGAACTGACTGTATATAAACCACCATATCCCTTTGTTCGGGGTCCCTGTCGGATTCCACTGTGTCGGAAGAGACTCGGACCCTAGCGTGCTAGAAATAAACTCCCTTCCTGCCTTTTTGCATTACTGTGGAGGACTTGCTTTCTCTCGGTCGGTTCAGAGATACGGGCTCGGTGCATAACATTTGGGGGCTTGTCTGGGAATCTCCATCCCACCGGGGGGGAACAACTCTTCTGGTAGAAGGGGGCCACCTTGTTAGGAGGTAAGAGCTCTGAGCACCGGTGCTAACATAGCCAAGGCCTAGATTAAGTCCGGGGCCCAGTATCATGCTGGGGAGGTATCTAGGTGTAAGTGAAGAGGCAAGTCCAGCGTAAGGCCAGGTCCCGGGTAGCGTACCAGGAGGGCAGCTGGTGTGGAGGACGTCCTGACAGTAAGACACTTGCAAGCAGAGAAGGGGTTACAAGTGCTGTAGAGAGGACTGAAAGTAATATTGGAGTTGGAGTCTGTTTATAGTGTTGTTTTCGTGTCTCAGTGTGCCGGCACTGTCTGTCTGTGTGAGTCTCGCTGTTGCTGTTAGTGTTCTTTGTACCCATGGGGCAATCTACTTCTACTCCGCTGTCTCTGATGATGGACAATTTTTCTGATTTCAAGTCTAGAGCTCAGAATCTTTCGTTACTGGTGAAGAAGAGCAAATTGGTGACTTTCTGTTCTGCCGAGTGGCCCACCTTTGATGTTGGATGGCCACCAGAAGGAACCTTCAATCCCCAGATTGTCCAAGCAGTTAAAGAGCGGGTATTTGCTCCTAGTCCTGCCGGACACCCTGATCAGACTCCCTACATCCTAGTCTAGCAGGATCTAGTGAGGATTCTGCTGGAATGGCTTAAACCTTTTGTTCTTGCTCCTGCTAAACCCCCTAAACCTCCCCGTCCCTCTTCCCCAACCCCAACCTCGCCAAACCCACAGGTATTAGTCATGAAGGCTTCCGAAGAAAAAGAAGGAAAAAAGGATGACAATAAACCAAAGCCGGTCTTCCAGGAATCTTCTCTGTATCCTAATCTGATAGATCTGGAGACAGAATTGTTCCCACCCCCGTATGCGGATCCACATCCGCCCTTGCTTCCACAGGTTCCACAAGTTTCATTGAGAGAAGCCCGGAGGAGGGCAGACCCCTCGGCTCCTCCTAGGGAAGGGGGCCCCGCCCAGGGAACTCGGGGAAGAGCAAGGGAAATGGCCAACGCCGCAGAAGAAGAAGGCCCGGAAATTCCCTCCTCCACTGTTCACCCGTTTCCGGTCCGGGCGGGGCCAGCCAGAGAGGGCGGGGAACGGACATATCAGTATTGGCCCTTTTCCACTAGTGATTTGTACAACTGGAAAACTCAGACTCCCTCTTTCTCTGAAAAACCACAGGGTCTTATTGATCTTTTAGAATCTATCCTCTTTACTCACAACCCCACTTGGGATGATTGTCAGCAACTGTTACAGGTGCTTTTCACTACAGAGGAGTGCAAGCAAATCCTGTTAGAAGCTCTGAAGAACATGCTGGGGGTAGATGGGAGGCCCACAATACAGCCTAACCTCATTGAGGAGGGGTTCCCCTTGGTGCGACCCAACTGGGACTTCAAACGCACTGAAGGTAGGGAGCGTCTCCAAATGTACTGCCAGATCCTTATGGCCGGCCTTAGAGCGGCCGCCAGAAAGCCAACTAATTTGGCCAAGGTAAATTCAGTGAGGCAAGAGCCAAATGAGAGCCTGGCAGCCTTCCTTGAAAGGATAATGGAAGCTTTTAGACAGTATACTCCTATGGACCCACAGGCAGATGAGTCTCGAGCAGCAGTTATGCTAGCATTTGTGAATCAGGCAGCCCCTGATATTAGGAGAAAGTTACAAAAGATAGAGAGGCTGGGTGAACAGTCCCTGCAAGATCTAGTGAGGGCAGCAGAGAGAGTTTTCAATCATAGAGAGACCCCAGAGGAGAGAGAGGACTGCATTAGAAGGGAAGAAAGAGAATTTAGAGCTGAAGAAAACCTTAAGAACCAAAAAGAGCTGGCTCAGATATTTTTCACCGGAGTTGAAAACAAAAATAGGTTTCAAAAAGGGAAAAAGCTAGACTCAAAGACTGAGGAAAAACCTGCAAGGCGTAAGCTTGAAAAAAACCAATGTGCATTTTGTAAGGAGATTGGACATTGGAAAGATAAATGCCCCAAGAAAAATCTAAAAGAGGGGCCCCAAAATCCCAAGAATGAGACTCCCTCTCCAGACAGTCATCTCCTCTACGTGGGAGAGGATAGTGACTGGGGGGTCAGGGCTCAATGCCCCTCCCCGAGTCCTGGGTAACTATAAATGTGGAGGGGAAACTGGTTGGCTTCATGGTGGATACGGGAGCTCAATACTCAGTCTTAAACCAAAGAGATGGACCCATGTCTGAGAAAAGTAGCTGGGTGCAGGGAGCAACTGGGACTAAGCGATATGGATGGACTACAAAACGGCATGTGAACTTGGGGGCCCACCAAGTGACCCATTCCTTTCTGGTGATACCTTAGTGTCCAGCGCCCTTGCTGGGAAGAGATTTACTGTCTAAAGTAAATGCTCAAATTCATTTCGGCCATGGGCAAGTGTCAGTTTTAGATGGAACCGGGCATCCTCTTCAGGTCTTGACTCTGGCATTAAAGGATGAATACAGACTGTACTTGCCAGAGGCCCCAGCGACAATAAGTCCCGAAGTACAGCCATGGGTTCAGAGATACCCTCAGGCCTGGGCTGAAACAGCAGGAATGGGACTGGCCAAACAGAGGCCTCCTATTATTGTGGAACTGAAAGCCAGTGCCACACTGGTGAGAGTGCGGCAGTATACCATGAGTCAAGAGGCTCGGCAAGGAATTACTCTTCACATACAACGCCTCATAGATACTGGGGTCTTAAGAAAGTGCCGGTCCCCATGGAACACTCCCCTGCTTCCCGTAAAGAAGCCTGGGGGAACTGATTTTAGACCGGTTCAAGACCTGCGAGAAGTCAACAAACGGGTGAGTGATATTCATCCTACGGTTCCTAACCCTTATACATTGCTAAGCAGCTTACCACCAAGCTACGTTTGGTATACTGTTTTAGATTTAAAAGATGCCGTTTTCAGTCTGCCTCTTGCCCTTGCAAGCCAAGAGATCTTCACCTTCGAATGGCAGGAAGATGGTGGTCAGACTCCTGTGCAGCTGACATGGACTCGCTTACCACAGGGTTTCAAAAACTCACCCACGTTGTTTAATGAGGCCTTGGATGAAGACCTCCATGAGTATCGGGTTGAACACCCTACCATTGTTTTATTACAATATGTTGATGACCTTATGCTGGAAAAAGAGTGCCAAGAGGCAACAGGTGACCTTCTCCAAACCTTGGGGACTTTAGGTTATAGGGCCAGTGCCAAAAAGGCCCAGATTGCCAAGCAAGAGGTTACATACCTTGGTTATAAGATAAAACAGGGCCAGAGGTGGCTAACACAGGCTATGAAAGAAACCATCCTCTAGATCCCTGAGCCGGCCAACCTTAGACAAGTGAGAGAATTTCTGGGAACTGTGGGATATTGCCGATTATGGATCTTGGGGTTTGCAGAAAAGGCCAGGCCCCTGTATGAAGGGACCAAAGAAAACAAAGACTGGAAATGGACTGAGTCAATGAAAACGACCTTTCAGGAGCTCAGGCGTGCCTTGCTGGAAGCTCCTGCCCTTGTCCTTCCTGACCCATCTAAGCCTTTCCAATTATTTATAGATGAAAGGCGAGGGATAGGAAAAGAGGTACTAACACAGAAGTGGGGACCTTGGAAGCGTCCCATAGCTTACCTTTCCAAGAAATTGGACCCAGTGGCAGCCAGATGGCCACCTTGCCTCCGAATCATCACTGCCACCACGCTCCTAGTCCATGATGCTGATAAACTGACTTATGGACAGAGACTCTTGGTCTACACTCCTCATGCTATAGAGAGAGTTCTGAAACAACCCCTGGGTAAATGGATTTCCAATGCCCGCTTGATACACTACCAGGCCCTGCTACTTGACACCTCACGGATTCATTTTCAAACGCCCTGCACTCTAAACCCGGCTACTCTTTTGCCCAATCCAGAGGGGGATAGCCCCTCCATGATTGCGATGAGATACTGGCCGGAGTAACGGCAATACGGAAGGACTTAACAGATACGCCACTGGATAACAGTGAGCTAATATGGTTTACAGATGGAAGCAGCTATATAAAAGATAGACAGAGACGGGCAGGGGCCGCAGTGGTAGATGATTCTGGACGGACGATATGGGAGGAGACTCTTTCCCCAGACACCTCAGCACAAAGAGCAGAGTTAATTGCCCTGACTCAAGCATTAGAGAGAGCTAAAGAAAAAAGAATAACTATTTTTACTGACAGTCGCTATGCTTTTGGCACAGTACACATCCAGGGCCTGATATATTGGGAATGGGGGTTTTTGACAGCTGAAGGAAAAGAGATTAAAAACTTGCCAGAAATCCGTCGACTTCTGGAGGCTGTGCAGTTGCCTCGGGCTGTGTCAATAGTACATGTACCTGGACATCAAATAGGGGACAGCCCCACGGCACGAGGAAATCATGCCATGGATCTGGCAGCTCAAAAAGCGGCTGATGAAGATTTTATCGCTCCAGTGTTGGCGATCGGACTTCCACCCCCAGGTATGGGAACTTTGCCCCAAACCCCTGAGTATTCATCCACAGACCTTGCCTGGATCCGGGAACATCCCTACCTCCAACAAGGAGAGGATAGATGGTACCAAGACTCCGATGGTTACTTGATACTCCCTGCTCAGTTGGGATGGCAACTGTGTGAGCATCTACACTCGTCTACTCATCTGGGAGAGAAAAAGACTCTGATGCTTTTTCAAACTGTGCACCTGCAATTCCGCCAGCACCAAACATCTGTGAAGAACATAGTACATGCTTGTAAGGCATGTCAACAGATGAGGCCAGGAAAGAGGCAACACGCAGGACTGAGGTATCGGGGAGAAGGGCCAGGGCAGCGCTGGGAAATAGATTTCACCGAGGTAAGGCCAGGCTAGTATGGTTACCGGTACTTGTTAGTGTTGGTAGATACCTTCTCAGGGTGGGTAGAAGCTTTTCCTACTAAGGGAGAAACTGCAATGGTAGTGGCTAAAAAGATTTTAGAAGAAATAGTTCCCAGGTTTGGTCTGCCGGTGACTGTTGGCTCTGATAATGGACCTGCTTTTGTGAGCCAAATAGTTCAGAGCCTTGCCCTAGCTCTGGGGACCAAATGGAAATTACATTGTGAATACAGCCCACAGAGCTCAGGGCAAGTTGAAAGAATGAATCGGACCCTAAAGGAAACTTTAACTAAATTGGCTATAGAGACTGGCGGGGACTGGGTGACTCTCCTTCCCTTTGCCCTCTTTCGCGCATGTAATACTCCTTATCAGCTTAATCTGACCCCATTTGAAATTCTGTATGGGCGACCTCCCCCGTATGTCCAATATTTGAAGGAAAGAAACTTCCACCTCCTACTTTGGGACAATTCCAGGAGGCTTTGATGGCTTTGGGCAAAGTGCATTCTCGCGTCTGGAAACTGCTCTGGGAAATACATAAGGGTCAAAACAAGGGGACTATCCCCTCACATAACATCGGCCCCGGAGATTGGGTGTGGGTCAAAAGGCACCACACCAAGGCACTAGAACCTAAATGGAAGAGTCCTTATGTTGTTCTTCTTACCACCCCAACTGCCCTAAAGGTCGATGGTATCGGGCCTTGGGTGCATTGCAGCCACATATGCCCAGCTACTTCAGCAGAACAGGAAGACGCTAAAAAAGAATGGGAAGCGTCTCTGCACCCATCCAACCCCCTGAGGCTGAAGCTCCGGCATCATCGACAGGACCAAGGCAACTAGTCTGGACCATCTTATGGATGACCATGTTACTCTGCTCCGAAGCTGCCAGCGTGAAACCGCACCGACCCGTCAAAATCACCTGGAAATTGCAAAATGGACTAACACGTGAGATGCTTAACTCCACCACCACAATACATCCACCAAATACTTGGTGGCCAGACTTATACTTTGACCTTAAGCCGGTGGTAAATCTACCTTGGAAGAGGGGCTACCTCCGGAATCATGCATTCTGGGCATGTCCAGGTGCACCCAGGCACAACTGGAAGATCTGTGGGGGGATACAGGACTCTTATTGTAAATCTTGGGACTGCGTAACTTCTAATGATGGGTCGGAGACTCCAGGGTATAGACAGTGGGATGTAGGAAATTGGGACTTGCTTAACTTCTCATTTGTAGGACCCGTACCTCCGTACTCTGATTGGGAAAAGGAACGCATAAATACAGTACAGCTGTTTGTGCTTTGGCAACAATATCAGACTGTGTCTCAGGAACCAGAGGAAGATTCCTCTGTATGATCTAAGAACAGGGGGGAATGTCAGGCAGGCCGGACGGCTCAGTGAGGTGCATAGCACCAGGGACCTGAGTCATGTTTCCTGTTAGCTGGGAAAAAAAAAATAGCATTCCTTGACCAAATTAGGAAGACTCCCCATACACACCAACCAGAAAGAGACAGGACATGCGCTCATCCTGTCTAGCCAATCATGTAATGCCAGCTACTCCTGTAACTGAGACAAAGAACTGACTGTATATAAACCACCGTATCCCTTTGTTCGGGGTCCCTGTCGGATTCCACTGTGTCGGATGAGACTCGGACCCTAGCGCGCTAGAAATAAACTCCCTTCCTGCCTTTTTGCATTACTGTGGAGGACCTGCTTTCTCTCGGTCGGTTCGGAGATATGGGCTCGGTGCATAACAGTAACAAAGAGTTGGACAGAACTTAGAAACTGAACAATAACAAAGACAGGGTAATTTTTGCCCAAATGCTTTCTGTTCTGTTAGACTACCCTTTGCCTAGACCATTGATTAGAAAGAAAAGGCTTAGAGCTTTTCCTCTACATGCCTCTTGGTGGTTATGCTGGAGTCTTCTGGGATAGAAGGAAGGCAATAAGGTAACCCAGGGAACTCACTGCCTAGAAGCTGGTCAACTCCTGAAATCCCTAGGAAGTCTGCCTTCTTTTTTACTGTTAAGAGTCTTACTTTGCTTATTTGTGCAGTTATGTCCAGGATTTTTAGGCATATGAGGGAGGACATGGGAAGGATGGCACTACTCCATTGTGGAACTAAAGTCCTCCAAATATTTGTTTGAATATTAGAAAACATTTATATTCTCAATATGAAAGTGAAAATGTTAGTGCTCAATCGTGTTCAACTCTTCATTGACTCATGAACTGTAAGTGCTAGGCTCCTCTGTCCAAGGAATTCTCCAAGTGATAATATTGGACTGAGTATCCATTTCCTTATCCAGGGACTCTTCCCAACCCAAGGATCCAACCCAGGTCTCCTGCACTGCAGGCAGATTCTTTGCCATCTGAGCCACCGGGGAAGACCATATTGTCAACATATAATATGGCAATATGTATGCAATATTTGGGCTTCCCTGCTAGCCCAGCTGGTAAAGAATCCACCTGCAATGCAAGAGACCCCAGTTCAATTTCTGTGTTAGGAAGATCCCCTGGAGAAGGGATAGGCTGCCCATTCCACTATTCTAGGGCTTCCTGGGTGTCTCAGATTGTAAAGAATCCACTTGCAATGCAGGAGACCTGGCTTTGATCATTGGGTTGGGAAAATCCCCTGGAGGAGGGCATGGCAACCCACTACAGTATTCTTGCCTGGAGAATCCCCATGGACAGAGGAGCCCGGTGGTCTACAGTCCATTGAGTCACAAAGTCTGACGTGACTAAGCACAGTATATTCAATATTTGTTAAATGTAAAAAGTTTATGATTGTATTTATCTTTACAGAAAAACATATATTTGAAAGGGACACTGACTCAATCTTTTTTGTTAAATTATTAAGTTCAGAAAGCTTCATAATTTTATCATTTCTATATTAAATGTTTTTCACATGTGATAAGGTTTACCTTTTATTATAGAACTCCAAATATTGAGTCTATGAGGGCATTGATTGTACATGCACTTCTCTTATATGTATATATATATATATGACTCCTCTAAAACATGCAAATATTTCTGGCAGTCTTAAATTTGTATTACCTGAATGTGTCATAGCATATGGTAAACCCACATATCTATAAGTCATTGTAGATTCCATCTGAACAAATATTTTAAATTATCCTCTGTTCCTTTGTTGTTGATGAAATGCTTTGGGAAATAACCTTATGCATACAAATAGAAGAATTAGATTCAATTTTTCCATGTTAGTGTTTTAAAAATGTAGATTTCATTTTAAACTTTACATTTATAGCATATTAATGTTTTGAAAATTTTGTAATATTTTTAATGAACTTTAACTGTGATATTTTTGATCCTGTAGGATTGAGGATATATGCATCTGTTATATAATTGTTTTCTTCACTAGCTGTGGTTCTATTTATAGTACATTGCAAAAAATATTGGCAATTCTTAAAATAATCTTCAACATTTGCAATCTCAATGATACATTTGCAGTGATGCTATTATATAAAACTATAAAAATACCTAGTTAAGTAAATTGTAAATGATTATAAAACCTCTATGGACCTCTTATGATTTAAGTAATCTCCTAGGTCACATTCTGGATCCTAGACTGGCTTCTTATTCATCTCTTGTTTTCTAATTGCAGATTACAGATCTTTAAATGTATTTATCTTCTACAGAACTAGCTTGCTCATCCTTGAGGCTATTGAAAATAAGCTTTTTTCCATATAAAAAACATCATCACTAACCACCAATGGGAAACAGGAAATAACAAAAAGCTCAACATGAGACAAGTTTCCAGAATCTACAGAGACACCTCTACTTCCTTTGCTGCTCTTACTTTTTCTTCCTTGACTTCCTCTTTAGAAGGCACAAGAATTGTTTATTGTTTTCTTCATTCTATTAGAATGGGAAAAATCAACCTCTCTGCCTTCTCTACAGAGTCCCTCAATGCTTAAATTTTCCTTTCCTCTAACACAATCCAAAGTTACTGAAGAAATCTACTATTATGGTTGTTTGTTTGGACCCTACTAGAATTACAAAAGTGTTTTCCGCAATCTCAGCATACTCTTTATTTATTAAGAAAACATATCATCCTATACAATGAGTTTTTAAAAATCCTATTAATATGTGTAATATCTGGAAAACAGAGGTGGTGGCATTGGTGGTTAGAGAGTTATTGTAATGCACCATCCACTCTGCCTCATAATAACAATTCTACCCCAAATTTCCCAAATGGAATACCACACAAGGAATCTTAAATTGTAAAACTAAGAGAAAAACTAGAAGACGCTGATGAAAGAACTCAAAGATGATGCAGATGGAGA
Source organism: Ovis aries (assembly GCF_016772045.2). NCBI lineage: Eukaryota > Metazoa > Chordata > Mammalia > Artiodactyla > Bovidae > Ovis > Ovis aries. The sequence goes on along the minus strand of NC_056055.1, from coordinate 91,556,344 downwards.
CATATATCATGTTCTTGGATTGGAAGAGTCAACACTGTCAAAATTATAGTACCCAAGTAATCTATAGATTCAATGCAATGTCTATCAAGTTATCAATAGCACTTTTTTTCACAGAATTAGAACAAAATATTTTACAATTTGCATGGAAAAACAAAAGACCCCAAAGAGCCAGGGAAACCTGAGAAAGAAAAACAAATCTGAAGGAATTAGGCTCCTTGACTTCAGATTATACTACAAATCTACAGTAATCAAAACCATATAATACTGGCACAAAACAGAAATAAAGAGGGTGGAGCAGGATAGAAAGTCTAGAAATAAACCCACATACCTATGGTCAGCTAATGTGTGACAAAGGTGGCAAAAATGTACAATGGGAAAAGACATTCTCTTCAGTAACTGGGGCTGGGGAAACTGGACAGTTACATATAAAAGAATGAAATTAGAATCTCCTCTAACACCATACATAAAGTAAAACTCAAAATAAATTAAAGACCCAAATCTAAGACCAGATACTATAAAACCATTAAGAGGGATACATAGAATACTCTCTGACAGAAATTGCAGCAAGATCTTTTTGATCTAACTTCAAAAGTAATGAAAAAAAATAAACAAACAGTACCTAATTAAACTTAGAAGCTTTTGTACATCAAGGGAAACAATCAGTAAAACAAAAAGAAAACCCACAGAATGGGAGAAAATATTTGCAAACGAAGCAACCAATAAGGGGTTAGTCTTCAAAATATACAAACAGCTCATGCAGCTCAATATCAAAAAATAAACCAGTCAAAAAATGAGTGGACGATCTAACAGACATTTCTCTAAAGAAGACATACAGCTGGCCAAGAAGCACATGAAAAGATGCTCAACATCAGTAATTATTGGAGAACTGCAAATCAAAACTATAATGACATATTATCTCACACCAGTCAGAATGGCTATTATGAAAAGAAAAAAATCTACAAACAATAAATGCTAGAGAGGGTGTGGAGAAAAGGGAAGCTTCCAACACTCTTAATGGGAATGTAATGTGGTACAGTGATTATGAAGAACAATATAGAGATTCCTTAAAAAATTAAAACCAGAACTACCATATGATCCAACAATCTCACTCTTGGGTATATATCCAGAGAAAACCATAATTTGACAGGATACGTGCACCCCAATATTCATTGCAGTACTCTTTACAGTAGCCAGAACTTGGAAGTAATCTAAATGCCCACTGATGAAGAAATGGATAAAGAAGAAGTAGTATATATATACAATGGACTATAAATCAGCCATAAAAAGAACAAAATAATGCCATTTGGAGTGACACTGATGGCTTTAGAGATTGTCAGACTGTGTGAAGTAAGTAATACAGAGAAAGACGAATACCACATTTATTCACTTATAAATGGAATTTAAAGGAATGGTACAAATGAACCTATTTACAAAACAGAAGTTGAGTCAGAGACATAGAAACAAACTTATCCCCTGGTTTACCAGGGGATAAAGGGCAGGGGAGGGATAAATTGGAAGATCAGGATCGACATATACACACTACTATATAAATGGCAACCCACTCCAGTACTCTTGCCTGGAAAATCCCATGGACGGAGGAGCCTGGGAGGCTGCAGCCCGTGGGGTCACAAACACTTGGACACAACTGAGCAACTTCACTTTCACTTTTCATATATATAATCAATAATAAGAACCTACTGAATAGCACAGGGAACTCTATTCAATGCTCTCTAATGACTGTATAAATCATTTTTACTTCAAGAAAAAAAAGTTAACAGAGTCACATTTACCATAAAGTAAAATATATTTTCAAACACTTCATCTACTAATGTGCATATCTCCTTTCCGAGCTTTGAAGATATAACAAACCATGTTCTCACACTGTTCAATATTTCTAAGACTTATAAAAACAAAATACCTGAATGAAGTTCAGTTTAGACAGCTCTTTCCAAAAGAATACATTAAAAAATGTAACTTATCATATCAATATAAAAATCATTTGATGCAGAAAAATCTTTGATAAAAATGCAACACCCATTCATGATAAAAACTCTCAGTAAACTAGAAATAGAAATTATTTCAATTTAGCAAATATCACATGCAAAAAGACTAGACAATAACATCAAATTTAATGATGAAAGACTGGGTGCTCTTCTACAAAGACTGAGAACATGGCAAGAATGTTCACTCTCAGTTCAGTTCAGTTCAGTTCATTTGCTCAGTCGTGTCTGACTCTTTGCGACCCCATGAATCGCAGCACGCCAGGCCTCCCTGTCCATCACCAACTCCCAGAGTTCACTCAAACTCATGTCCATCGAGTTGGTGATGCCATCCAGCCATCTCATCCTCTGTCGTACCCTTCTCCTCCTGCCCCCAATCCTTCCCAACATCAGAGTCTTTTCCAATGAGTCAGCTCTTCACATGAGGTGGCCAAAGTATTGGAGTTTCAGCTTTAGCATCATTCCTTCCAATGAACACCCAGGACTGATCTCCTTTAGAATGGACTGGTTGGATCTCCTTGCAGTCCAAGGGACTCTCAAGGGTCTTCTCCAGCACCACAGTTCAAAAGCATCAATTCTTCGGCACTCACCTTTCTTCACTCTAGCTACTGGTATTTAACATATTACCAGAAGTTCCAATCACTGAAACAAATCAAGAATAACAAATAAAAGGCACAAAGATTGGAATGGAGGAAATAAATCTGTCTGTATTTGCATGTGACATGTTTGTCTACATAGAAAGTCTCAAGGACTATTAAAAGACTACTCCCTAGAAATAATAAGTAAGTTCATCAAGATTGTAGGATACACAGTCACACAATATACTGTATTTATATATACTAACAATTGGCACATGGGAACACTTATAAAAGCATATCATTAAAATAACATCAAAAATTATGTATATAGGTATATAAGATATATTTAAAATATACACACAACAAAATTTTTACAAAATTTGTATAGTAAAAGTTATAAAATTCTGATGAAAGAAATCAAGGAAACCTTAAATAAATGACTAGGCATAATGTGGTCATCGATGGGAAATGAAATAAAGGTTCCAATTTTCCTCAAATTAATTAGTACATTTAACGTAATGTCTATATAAACCTGAGCAAAGTTTTTTGTAGACATATAAAAGGTCTGCAAAGATCAAAATTTTATATAGAAAGATCCAGGATCCTGAATAGCTAAAACACATTTGAAAAAATAAAATAGGAGGAGTATTTCCACCTAACATTAACGCCTATTAGACAGTTACAGTAATAAAGACAGTATGCTATTTGGAGAGAAATACACACAAAGATCAAGGGAATAGAATAAAGAAACCAGGAACAGATCCACTCAAACATTTCCAAGTTATTTTTGACAACTGAGCAAAAGCAATTAAATGGAAAGATGAGACACATGTTAACAAATGAAACAATTAGAAATCTAGAGTCAAAAAAAAATATGAACCTCAATCTAAACCTCAGATCTTCACTCAAAATTGATCTAAATATAAGCATAAACCTATAAAACTTTTAGACTTCTTTCGAAGCAGAGAAGATCTAGACAAAGAGTCATTAAGTTTGACACCAAAAGCAAGATCCATAAAAGGAAAAAGAATGATGCCTGACCTCATTGAAAGTTTTTTAGATTTGCTTCATAACCCTTTGCAAAGAGAATGACAAGATACAGACCCGGGGGAAATGTTTGTGACCCACATATCTGACAAAGGACCAGTATCTAGAATAAATAAAGGATTCTCAAAACTCTTTCAGTTCAGTTCAGTTCAGTCGCTCAGTCGTGTCCGACAATGTGCGACCCCATGTATCACAGCATGCCAGGCCTCCCTGTCCATCACCAACACCCGGAGTTCACTCAGACTCACATCCATCGAGTCCGTGATGCCATCCAGCCATCTCTTCCTCGGTTGTCCCCTTCTCCTCCTGCCCTCAGTCCCTCCCAGCATCAGAGTCTTTTCCAATGAGTCAACTCTTCACATGAGGTGGCCGAAGGACTGGAGCTTCAGCTTTAGCATCATTCCTTCCAAAGAAATCCCAGGGTTGATCTCCTTCAGAATGGACTGGTTGGATCTCCTTGCAGTCCAAGGGACTCTCAGGAGTCTTCTCCAACACCACAGTTCAAACGCATCAATTCTTCGGCACTCAGCCTTCTTCACAGTCCAACTCTCACATCCATACATGACTACTGGAAAAACCATAGCCTTGACTAGATGGACCTTAGTCAGCAAAGTAAGGTCTCTGCTTTTGAATATACTATCTAGGTTGCTCATAACTTATCTTCCAAGGAGTAAGCGTCTTTTAATTTCATGGCTGCAATCACCATCTGCAGTGATTTTGGAACCCCAAAAAATAAACTGTGACACTGTATCCACTGTTTCTCCAACTATTTCCCATGGAGTGATGGGACCAGATGCCATGATCTTTGTTTTCTGAATGTTGTGGTTTAAGCCAACTTTTTCACTCTCCTCTTTCACTTTCATCAAGAGACTTTTTAGTTCCTCTTCACTTTCTGCCATAAGGGTGGTGTCATCTGCATATCTGAGGTGATTGATATTTCTCCCGGCAATCTTGATTCCAGCTTGTATTTCTTCCAGTCCAGCGTTTCTCATGATGTACTCTGCATAGAAGTTAAATAAGCAGGGTGACAATATACAGCCTCGCTGTACTCTTTTTCCTATTTGGAATCAGTCTGTTGTTCCATGTCCAGTTCTAACTGTTGCTTCCTGACCTGCATACATATTTCTCAAGAGGCAGGTTAGGTGGTCTGTATTCCCATCTCTTTCAGAATTTTCCACAGTTTATTGTGATCCACACAGTCAAAGGCTTTGGCATAGTCAATAAAGCAGAAATAGATGTTTTTCTGGAACTCTCTTGCTTTTCCATGATCCAGCGGATGTTGGCAATTAGATCTCTGATTCCTCTGCTTTTTCTAAAACCAGCTTGAACATCAGGGGGTTCACGGTTCACGTATTGCTGAAGCCTGGCTTGGAGAATTTTGAGCATTACTTTACTAGCGTGTGAGATGAGTGCAATTGTGTGGTAGTTTGAGCATTCTTTTGCATTGCCTTTCTTTGGAATTGGAAGGAAAACTGATCTTTTCCAGTCCTGTGGCCACTGCTGAGCTTTCCAAACTTTAACTCAGATGACCATTATATCTACTACTATGGGCAGGAATCCCTCAGAAGAAATGGAGTAGCCCTCATGGTCAACAAAAGAGTCCGAAATGCAGTACTTGGATGCAATCTCAAAAATGACAGAATGATCTCTGTTCATCTCCAAGGCAAACCATTCAGTATCTCAGTTATCCAAGTCTATGCCCCAACCAGAAATGCTGAAGAAACTGAAGTTGAACGGTTTTATGAAGACCGACAAGATCTTTTAGAACTAACACGCAAAAAAGATGTCCTTTTCATTATAGGGGACTGGAATGCAAAAGTAGGAGGTCAAGAAACACCTGGACTAACAGGCAAATTTGGCCTTGGAATGTGGAATGAAGCCGGGCAAAGACTAATAGAGTTTTGCCAAGAAAATGCACTGGTCATAGCAAACACCCTCTTCCAACAACACAAGTGAAGACTCTGCACATGGACATCACCAGATGGTCAACACCAATATCAGATTGATTATATTCTTTGCAGCCAAAGATGGAGAAGCTCTATACAGTCAACAAAAACAAGACTGGGAGCTGACTGTGGCTCAGATCATGAACTCCTAATTGCCAAATTCAGACTTAAATTGAAGAAAGTAGGGAAAACCACTAGACCATTCAGGTATGACCTAAATCAAATCCCTTATGATTATACAGTGCAAGTGAGAAATTGATTTAAGGGTCTAGATCTGATAGATAGAGTGCCGGATGAACTATGGAATGAAGTATGTGACATTGTACAGGAGACAGGGATCAAGACCATCCCCATGGAAAAGAAATGCAAAAAAGCCAAATGGCTGTCTGGGGAGGCCTTACAAATAGCTGTGAAAAGAAGAGACGTGAAAAGCAAAGGAGAAAAGGAAAGATATAAGCATCTGAATGCAGAGTTCCAAAGAATAGCAAGAAGAGATAAGGAAGCCTTCTTCAGTGATCAATGCAAAGAGATAGAGGAAAAGAACAGAATGGGAAAGACTAAAGATCTCTTCAAGAAAATTAGAGATACCAAGGGAATATTTCATGCAAAGATGGGCTCGATAAAGGACAGAAATGGTATGGACTTAACAGAAGCAGAAGATATTAAAAAGAGGTGGCAAGAATACACAGAAGAACTATACAAAACAGATCTTCAGGACCCAGATAATCATGATGATGTGTTTACTAATCTAGAGCTAGACATCTTGGAATGTGAAGTCAAGTGGGCCTTAGAATGCATCACTACGAACAAAGCTAGTGGAGGTGATGGAATTCCAGTTGAGCTGTTTCAAATCCTGAAAGATGATGCTGTGAAAATGCTGCACTCAAAACTCCATAGTAAATACAAACAAATAATCCCATTAGAACACAGACAAAAACATGTCACACACTGGTGGTGGAATTATAAAATGTAGGAGTTACTCTGGGAAAATTGAATGTTTGTATATGATCCAGCAATGGCATACTCAGGAGTTTATCTTAAAGGAATCAAAAATTATGTTCGTGTAAATACCTCTACACAAATGTTTATATAAGCTTTATTTGTAATAGAGAAATAATGGAGACAACTCAGATGTCATTCAGTGGGTGAACGGTTAAACAAACTATGGTATATTTATACCATGGGTTACTACTCAGAAATAAAACTCTTTATATACTCAGCAATTTGGATGAGTCTCAAGGGAATTATACTGAGTGACTAAACTCAGTATCAGCAGGTGACATCCTGTATGATTCTTTATAGATCATTCTTGAAGTCACAAAATTATTCAAATTGAGAACAAATTAGTGGTTGCCAGGGAGGGAGGGGTATTGCTGTACCTATAAAAGTATAGCTTGAGTTCAGTTCAGTCGCTCAGTCATGTCTGACTCTTTGTGACTCCATGGACTGCAGCATGCCAGGATTCCCTGTCCACCATGAGGGTTATATATATATAAACATATGTATATGGCCAAAGTACTGGAGTTTCAGCTTTAGCATCATTCCTTCCAAAGAAATCCCAGGGCTGATCTCCTTCAGAATGGACTGGTTGGATCTCCTTGCAGTCCAAGGGACTCTCAAGAGTCTTCTCCAACACCACAGTTCAAAAGCATCAATTCTTTGGCACTCAGCCTTCTTCACAGTCCATCTCTCACATCCATACATGACTACTGGAAAAACCATAGCCTTGACTAGACAGACCTTAGTCGGCAAAGTAAGGTCTCTGCTTTTGAATATGCTATCTAGGTTGGTCATAACTTTTCTTCTAAGGAGTAAGTGTCTTTTAATTTTATGGCTGCAGTCACCATCTGCAGTGATTTTGGAGCCCCCAAAAATAAAGTTTGACACTGTTTCCACTGTTTCCCCGCCTATTTTCCATGAAGTGGTGGGACCGGATGCCATGATCTTCGTTTTCTGAATGTTGTGGTTTAAGCCAACTTTTTCGCTCTCCTTTTTCACATTCATCAAGAGGCTTTTGAGTTCCTCTTCACTTTCTGCCATAAGGGTGGTGTCATCTGCATATCTGAGGTTATTGAGATTTCTCCCGGCAATCTTGATTCCAGCATGTGTTTCTTCCAGTGCAGCGTTTTTCATGATGTACTCTGCATAGAAGTTAACTAAGCAGGGTGACAATATACAGCCTTGACGTACTCCTTTTCCTATTTGGAACCAGTCTGTTGTCCCATGTCCAGTTCTAACTATTGCTTCTTGACCTGCATAAATATTTCTCAGGAGGCACGTCAGGTGGTCTGGTATTCCCATCTCTTGATGAATTTTCCACAATTTGTTGTGATACACAATCAAAGGCTTTGGTGTAATCAATAAAGCAGAAGTAGATGTTTTTTTTGGAACTCCCATGCTGTTTTGATGATTCAATGGATGTTTTCAATTTGATCTCTGGTTCCTCTGCCTTTTCTAAACCCAACTTGAACATCTGGAAGTCCATGGTCCATGTACTGTTGAAGCCTGACTTGGAAAATTTAGAGCATTACTTTGCTAGAGTGTGAGATGTGTACAATTGTGCAGTAGTTTGAAAATTTTTGGCATTACCTTTCTTTGGGAAGGGGTTCCTTGGTGGCTCAGAGGGTAAAGCATCTGCCTGCAATGCAGGAGACACAAGTTCAGTCCCTAGATTGGGAAGATCCCCTGGAGAAGGAAATGGCAATCCACTCCAGTACTCTTGCCTAGAAAATTCCATGTATGGAGGAGCCTGGTGGGCTACAGTCCATGGGGTCACAAAGAGTTGGACACGACTGAGCAACTTCACTTGTTCTTTGGGAATTGGAATGAAAACTGACCTTTTCCAGTTCTGTAACCACTGCTGAGTTTTCCAAATTTGCTGGCACATTGAGTGAAGAACTTTTACAGCATCATCTTTTAGGATTTGAAATAGTTCAATTGGAATTCCATCACCTCCACTAGCTTTGTTCTTAGTGAAAAAAGGCCCAGTTGACTTTGCATTCTAGGATATCATGCTCTAGGTGAGTGATCACACCATTGTGATTATCTGAGTCATGAAGATCTTTCCTGTACAGTTCTTCTGTGTATTCTTGCCACCTCCTCTTAATATCTTCTGCTTTTGTTAGGTCCATACCATTTCTGTCCTTTATTGTGCCCATCTTTGCATGAAATGTTCCCTCGGTATCTCTCATTTTCTTGAAGAGATCTCTAGTCTTTCCCATTCTATTGTTTTCCTCTATTTCTTTGATTGATTGCTGAGAAAGGCTTTCTTATCTCTCCTTGCTATTCTTTGGAACTCTGGATTCATATGCTTATATCTTTCCTTTTCTCCTTTGCTTTTCACTTCTCTTCTTTTCTCATCTATTTGTAAGGCCTCTTCAGACAACCATTTTGTCTTTTTGCATTCCTTTTTCTTGCAGATGGTCTTGATCACTGCCTCCTGTACAATGTCATGAACCTCCATCCATAGTTCTTCAGGTACGTTATCAGATATAATCCCTTAAACCTGTTTGTCACTTCCACTGTATAATGGTAAGGTATTTGATTTAGGTCATACCTGAATGGCCTGATGGTTTTCCCTACTTTCTTCAATTTCAGTCTGAATTTGGCAATAAGGAGTTCATGTTCTGAGCCACAGTTATCTCCCAATCTTGTTTTGCTGACTCTATAGAGCTTCTCCATCTTTGGCTGCAAAGAAAATAATCAATCTTATTTTAGTATTGACTGTCTGGTGATGTCCATGTGTAGAGTCTTCCCTTGTGCTGTTTGAAGAGGGTGTTTTCTATGACCAATGCATTCTCTAGGCAAAACTCTGTTAGCCTTTGTTCTGGTTCACTTTATACTCTAAGGCCAAATTTGCCTGTTACTCCAGGTATCTCTTGATTTCCTAGTTTTGCATTCCAGTCCCCTATGATGAAAAGGATATTTTGGGGGGGGGGAGGGGGGCTGCAGGTGTTAGTTCTAGAAGTTCTTATAAGTCTTCATAGAATCATTCAACTTCAGTCTCTTCAGGATTACTGGTTTGGCCATTGACTTGGATTACTGTGATATTGAACGTTTTGCCTTGGAAACAAACAGAGATCATTCTGCCATTTTTGAGATTGCAAGTAAGAACTGCATTTCGATCTGTTTTGTTGACTATGAGGGCTACTACATTTCTTCCAAGGGATTCTTGCCCACAGTAGTAGATATAGTAGTCATTTGAGTTAAACTTGCCCTTTCCAGTCCATGGTTCACTGATTCCTAAAATGTCGATGTTCACTCTTGCCATCTCTTGTTCGACCACTCCCAATTTGCCTTGACTCATGGACTTAACATTCCAGGTTCCTATGCAACTTAGTTCTTTACAGCATCAGATGTTACTTCCATCACCCATCACATCACAACTGTGATATAACAGTTGTTTTTGGCATTGTTGTGGCGTTTGACATTTGTGGTGTTTTTGCTTTGGCTCTGTCTTTTTATTTTCTGGAGTGTTTTCTCCACTCTTCTTCAGTAGCATATTGGGCACCTACCAACCCGGGGAGTTCATCTTTCAGTGTCCTATCTTTTTGCCTTTTCATATTGTTCATGGGTTCTCAAGGTAAGAATATTGAAGAGGTTTGCTATTTCCTTCTCCAGTGGACCACATTTTGTCAGAACTCTCCACCATGACCCGTCCATCTTGGATGGCCCTACATGGCAAGATTCATAGTTTCATTGAGTTAGACAAGGCTGTGGTCCATGTGGTCAGTTTGATCAGTTTTCTGTGATTGTGGTTTTCATTCTGTCTGCCCTCTATGTGAAAAGGACAAGAGGCTTATAGAGGCTTCTGATGGGAGTGACTGAATGTGTGGAAACTGAGTCTTATTCTGATAAGTAAAGTGGGTGTAGAGTGGGTAATGAGTGGGTTAAAAACAAACAACCTTAATGGTTGGATTCATTTTATATTTATGATCAAAAACTGACATGGGCATGCACTGCTGCCTATTTCCATTGTTTATTCCCTCCTGACCTTCTAGTTAAAAATTTTGTAGCTTTGCTTCTCTTCTCAAAAGTCTAGAGCCTCTTCTCTGCTTCTAATTAGATAATCTTTTTTATTTTGCTCAGAAAATGAAAGCAAAATAAAGGAAGTTCCACACATTCCCAAAACTGTTGACATGCCTTCATTTGTTTCTATTTATTCTTGTGATAGGATATCTGATCATGTTTCTGAGTCCAAAATTCCATCTGGGCATAGTCTGCATTCTCTCTTGACCATTCAGTCTCCAGGTCAAAATTTCGCATCTACTGTGTGATACAAAAATATCACCCTATTTTCCATAAACAAAACACTCCTTGACTTTCATATTCTCCTCTGATTACTGACCTATTTCTTTGCTGTCATTTGGAGAAACAGTTCTCAAAAACTCATTTCATCTTCTCCAGTTGTTTTCATTTAGTATCTAAATAGATATTCTTACCCATCACACATACAAAGCTGCTCATATTAATATTATCAATGTCCTCCAAATTTTCAAACTCAAGGGAAGTGAAAGTGTTAGTCAATCAATGTCCAACTCCTTATTTTGAACTATCAACAGTATTTGATACTATTTAATATTAACACCACTAATTTTAAAAAAAGTATCCATATAGAAAATAATCTCTATTGGTTTTCTTTCTGTAGCATAAACGACTTCTTACAAGAATTTTCTGTTTCTTCTTCCTCTATCCTTGTCAGAAAATGTGGAGTTTCCCAGGGCTCAGTGCTGGGATCTCTTATCCTTCTCTATATTCACTTCTAAATGACCTGCTCTTGGCCTTTATATGAGATCCACATGTCATGCATATGACCCCAATTTATATCTTCAGTCTTGATTTTTCCCTTAATTTCAGAGAAAAATAAGATTTCCTCCCCTACATCTTCATTTGGATATTTATTAAACGTCTCAAATTTAACACATACACTAGTGAATTCTTGATTTCCTCCCAAAATTCTGTTTCTTTTTATGCTTCCCATATAAGTATTTGACATCTCCAGTCATACTTTTTCAGATCAAAATTTTGGAGGCACCATTAATTCCTTTCTTTTTCTTACACTCCACATAAAATCCATAATCAAATTCTACACTTTCTACTATTAAAGTGTATCTAGAATCTGACTACAACTTATCATTCTTTTTCTAAAATTCTCTTCCAGGCTACCATCATCTTTTATGTGCTTATGAGTAATGTCCAAACTTGTTTCCCTGTTCTTTTCTACTATAACCTATTCTCCACAAAATGGATAGAATGATACTTTTAAAATGTCCATCAAATTATCTATATTTTCAGGATAAGAGTGGACCAAAATCCACGCAGACCTTCATCCTGGCTTCATATTATATCATTGAGGTTTTAAGGTTATCTCATCCACCAGCATTACATAGCCTAAGTAGAATAAATGGCAAGTTTCTCTATATTTAATCAAATATGTAGACACAAATTTAGTCAAGGCTGTATACTGTCACCCTGTTTATTTAACTTATATGCAGAGTACATCATGATAAATGCTGGGCTGGAAGAAACACAAGCTGGAATCAAGATTGCCGGGAGAAATATCAATAACCTCAGATATGCAGATGACACCACCCTAATGGCAGAAAGTGAAGAGGAGCTAAAAAGCCTCTTGATGAAAGTGAAAGAGGAGAGTGAAGAGTTGGCTTAAAACTCAACATTCAGAAAACAAAGATCATGGCATCCAGTCCCATCACTTCATGGGAAATAGATGGGGAAACAGTGGAAACAGTGTCAGATTTTATTTTTTGAGGCTCCCAAATCATTGCAGGTGGTGACTGCAGCCATGAAATTAAAAGACGCTTACTCTTTGGAAGGAAAGTTATGACCAACCTAGATAGCATATTCAAAAGCAGAGACATTACTTTGCCAACAAAGGTCCATCTAGTTAAGGCTGTGGTATTTCCAGTAGTCATGTATGGTTGTGAGATTTGGCCTGTGAAGAAAGCTGAGCGCCAAAGAATTGATGCTTTTGAACTGTGGTGTTAGAGAAGACTCTTGAGAGTCCTTTGGACTGCAAGGAGATCCAACCAGTCCATCCTAAAGGAGATCAACCCTGGGATTTCTTTGGAAGGAATGATGCTAAAGCTGAAACTCCAGTACTTTAGACACCTCATGCAAATAGTTGACTCGTTGGAAAAGACTCTGATGCTGGGAGGGGTTGGGGTCAGGAGGAGAAGGGGACAACAGAGGATGAGATGGCTGGATGGCATCACTGCCTCGACGGACATGAGTTTGAGTGAACTCCGGGAGCTGGTGATGGACAGGGAGGCCTGGCGTTCTGTAATTCATGGGGTCGCAAAGAGTGGGACATGACTGAGCGACTGAACTGAACTGAATTGAACTGACTGATAGATACAGAAGGGCTTCCCAGGTGGTGCTAGTAGTAAAGAACATATTGGCATAATGCAGGAGACATAATAGACATGGGTTCAATCCCTGGGTCAGAAAGTTTTCCTGGAGGAGGGCACAGCAACCTACTCCAGTATTCTTGCCTGGCGAATGCCATGGACAGAGGAGCTGGCCTGGCTTCAGTCCACAGAGTCGCAGAGAGTCATACACGACTGAAGTGAGTTAGCACACATGCATGCGCGTTGGGTAGTTAGAATAGGGAAAAGGAGTCCAGAATGGCAATGGCTAAAAGACAAGGAAGGGAAAAGTCCAGGAAAATGCAACAAAGGAAGGTCTGAGGACTGGCGTGAGGACATCACGCAGAACAAACAGCACTCCTGGCTAGTCCAATTTACATAGGGCAGGCCCAGGGGGAGGAAAAAATAAATAAAAAGAGGAGCCAAAGGGCCAGGGTTCTCTCTCCCATATTCTCTCTCTCTCTCTTTCCTCTTTTGGGTTTGGCATGTCCTCACACCTCCACCTCGAGAATGTATTTTCCTTTATTTTCTAAATAAAACTGATCTGTCTGAGAACTATAACAAGGACTGTCCGAGAGCTGTGACACGCCGAGGGCTTTAATGTCCGTCGCTTCAAATTTTGTTGTGATGAGACAGAACCGAGCAAATTAACCCACTCCCCTAACATCTGTGGTGCCATGACTCCGATTTAACCTGGCTGAAAAAATCTTGGTGTGGACCGCCACAAGGAGGAGGCCAAGCACAGCAGGAGCCCAACTCGAAGAAAGCTCCCATGGCGGAAGTGGAATGTAAAGAAACCCAGCGTAGGGGAAGTGACAAGAAGCCTAGTGTGCTGGAAACCAGGACAGTGATAAAGGAACTCAGCAGAAAGCTCATGTGGCTCAGTCTCAGAGTCCAGAAGACCTCAGATTACGGTAGGAGGTCCTTGCTCCTATGGCTGGAAGGACATATGTCTAACAATATCTTAATTCCTTTACAATCTCTCACTTCTTGTTTTCTCAAACCCCATCAAACAGAGGAGTGGCACTGAGTGTAATTGAGGGACTCTGGAGAGGTTACTCCTTGGTATGTTCCAAAGGCACTATCTACTGAGCCCCAGTAGCTGTTACGCGAGCCGGTAGGGGTTCTTCTGTCCTTAATCTTCTTTGTGCCAAGGATCAGGCCAATGAACACTGTGAGCACAGGTCAGGTATTTACCAGATTTTTCCGGCAGGCTATGAAGGGGATTCTTTGGCACCTTTTTCCCACTACTTTTTCCACCTGTCTTTCAGCTCCTCTCTCCCAGACCTTGAGCCTGACTGAAACAAATGGTGCCTGGCTTCAGGACCTAATGAAGCTCAGGTTCTGAAGTCTCAATGCAATAATTTAGTGAGTGACACAGCAATAGGTAAGAGGCGGATTTGTTGGAATTCAGAGAGAAGGGCACTCTGCAGGGTGTAGGCTATTGCAGACAGCAAGGTTTAGGCCATGGAATTCAGTCTGGCTAGGATTTGCTATTTGTAAGGCTTCCCCAGACAGCCATTTTGCTTTTTTGCATTTCTTTTCCATGGGGATGGTCTTGATCCCTGTCTCCTGTACAATGTCACGAACCTCATTCCATAGTTCATCAGGCACTCTGTCTATCAGATCTAGACCCTTAAATCTATTTCTTACTTCCACTGTATAATCATAAGGGATTTGATTGAGGTCATACCTGAATGGTCTAACAGTTTTCCCTGTTTTCTTCAATTTCAGTCTGAATTTGGTAATAAGGAGTTCATGATATGAGCCATAGTGAGCTCCTGGTCTTGTTTTTGTTGACTATATAGAGCTTCTCCATCTTTTGCCGCAAAGAATATAATCAATCTGATTTTGGTGTTGACCATCTGGTGATGTCCATGTGTAGACATCTTGTGTTGTTGGAAGAGGGTGTTTGCTATGACCAGTGCATTTTCTTGGCAAAACTCTATTAGTCTTTGCCCTGCTTCATTCCATATTCCAAGGCCAAATTTGCCTGTTCCTCCAGGTGTTTCTTGACTTCCTACTTTTGCATTCCAGTCCCCTATAATGAAAAGGACATCTTTTTTGGGTGTTAGTTCTGAAAGGTCTTGTAAGTCTTCATAGAACCATTCAACTTCAGCTTCTTCAGCATTACTGGTTGGGGCATAGACTTGGATTACTGTGATTTGAATGGTTTGCCTTGGAGATGAACAGAGATCTTTCTGTCGTTTTTGAGATTTCATCCAAGTACTGCATTTTGGACTCTTTCGTTGACCATGAAGGCTACTCCATTTCTTCTGAGGGATTCCTGCCTGCAGTAGTAGATATAATGGCCATCTGAGTTAAATTCACCCATTCCAGTCCATTTTAGTTTGCTGATTCCTAGAATGTCGACATTCACTCTTGCCATCTCTTGTTTGACCACTTCCAATTTGCCTTGATTCATGGACCTGACATTCCAGGTTCCTGTGCAATATTGCTCTTTACAGCATCGGACCTTGCTTCTCTCATCAGTCACATCCACAGCTGGGTATTCTTTTTGCTTTGGCTCCATCCCTTCATTCTTTCTGGAGTTATTTCTCCACTGATCTCCAGTAGCATATTGGGCACCTACTGACCTGAGGAGTACCTCTTTCAGTATCCTACCATTTTGCCTTTTCATACTGTTCATGGGGTTCTCAAGGCAAGAATACTGAAGTGGTTTGCCATTCCCTTCTCCAGTGGACCACATTCTGTCAGGCCTCTCCACCATGACCCGCCCATCTTGGGTGGCCCCATGGGCATGGCTTTGTTTCATTGAATTAGACAAGGCTGTGGTCCTAGTGTGATTAGAATGACTAGTTTTCTGTGAGTATGGTCAGTGTGTCTGCCCTCTGAGGCCCTCTTGCAACATCTACCATCTTACTTGGGTTTCTCTTATCTTGGGCATGGGGCATCTCTTTATGGCTGCTCCAGCAAAGCACAGCTGCCACTCCTTACCTTGGACGATGGGTATCTCCTCACTGCCGCCCTTCCTGACCTTCAGTGTGGGATAGCTCCTTACGGCCCTCCTGTGCCCTTCGCAGCCACCACTCCTTGGACGTGTGGTTGCTCCTCCCGGATGCCACCCTTGGCCTCGGGCGCGGGGTGTCTTCTCCCGGCCACTGTCCCTGGCCTTGGACATGGGGTAGCTCCTCTCGGCCGTTCCCGCGCCATCGCAGCCTAGCACTCTCGGTCGCTGCCCCTGACCTCGGATGTGGGGCAGCTCCTCTTGGCAGCCTCCCTTCAGGCATGGGGTCCTCCAGGCTTCTGACCCTGACCTTGGACATGGGGTAGCTCCTGTAGGCCGCTCTTAGTGTGTCGTAATCCAAGTCTATGCCCCAACCAGTAACGCTGAAGAAGCTGAAGTTGAAGGGTTCTATGAAGACCTACCAGACCTTTTAGAACTAACACCCCAAAACGATGTCCTTTTCATTATAGAGAACTGGAATGCAAAAGTAGGAAGGCAAGAAACACCTGGAGAAAAGGGAAGATTTGGCCTGGGATTGCAGAATGAAGCAGGGCAAAGACTAATAAAGTTTTGCAAGAAAATGCACTGGTCATAGCAAACACCTTCTTCCAACAACACAAGAGAAGACTCTACACATGGACATCACCAGATGGTCAACACTGAAATCAGATTGATTATATTCTTTGCTGTCAAAGATGGAGAAGCTCTATACAATCAACAAAAACAAGATCAGGAGCTGACTGTGGCTCAGATCATGAACTCCTTATTACCAAATTTAGACCGAAATTGAAGAAAGTAGAGAAAACTGCTAGACCATTCAGGTATGACCTAAGTCAAATTCCCTTTGATTATACAGTGGAAGTGAGAAATAGATTTAAGGGCCTAGATCTAATAGATAGAGTGCCTGATGAACTATGGATGGAGGTTCGTGACATTGTACAGGAGACAGGGATCAAGACCATCCCCATGGAAAAGAAATGCAAAAAAGCAAAATGGCTGTCTGACGAGGCCTTACAAATAGCTGTGAAAAGAAGAGACGTGAAAAGCAAAGGAGAAAAGGAAAGATATAAGCATCTGAATGCAAAGTTCCAAAAGAATAGCAAGAAGAGATAAGAAAGCCTTCTTCAGTGATCAGTGCAGAGAAATAGAGGAAAAGAACAGAATGGGAAAGACTAGAGATCTCTTCAAGAAAATTAGAGGATCCAAGGGAACATTTCATGCAAAGATGGGCTCGATAAAGGACAGAAATAGTATGGACCTAACAGAAGCAGAAGATATTAAGAAGAGATGGCAAGAATACACAGAAGAACTGTACAAAAAAGATCTTCACGACCCAGATAATCACGATGGTGTGATCACTCATCTAGAGCCAGACATCCTGGAATGTGAAGTCAAGTGGGCCTTAGAAAGCATCACTACGAACAAAGCTAGTGGAGGTGATGGAATTTCAGTAGAGCTATTTCAAATCCTGACAGATGATGCTATGAAAGTGCTGCACTCAATATGCCAGCAAATTTGGAAAACTCAGCAGTGGCCACAGGACTGGAAAAGGTCAGTTTTCATTCCAATTCCAAAGAAAGGCAATGCCAAAGAATGCTAAAACTACTGCACACTTTTACTCATCTCACATGCTAGTAAAGTAATGCTCAAAATTCTCCAAGCCAGGCTTCAGGAATACGTGAACTGTGAACTTCCTGATGTTCAAGCTGGTTTTAGAAAAAGCAGAAGAACCAGAGACCAAATTGGCAACATCCTCTGGATCATCAAAAAAGCAAGAGAGTTCCAGAAAAACATCTATTTCTGCTTTATTAACTATGCCAAAGCCTTTGACTCTGTGGATCACAATAAACTGTAGAAAATTCTGAAAGAGATGGGAATACAAAACCACCTGACCTGCCTCTTGAGAAAGCCATATGCAGGTCAGGAAGCAACAGTTAGAACTGGACATAGAACAACAGACTGGTTCAAATAGGAAAAGTAGTAAGTCAAGGCTGTATATTGTCACCCTGCTTATGTAACTTCTATGCAGAGTACATCATGAGAAACGCTGGGCTGGAAGAAGCACAAGCTGGAATCAAGATTGCCAGGAGAAATCTAATATATGCAGATAACACCACCCTAATGGCAGAAAGTGAAGAGGAACTAAAATGCCTCTTGATGAAAGTGAAAGTGGAGAGTGAAAAAGTTGGCCTAAAGCTCAACATTCAGAAAACGAAGATCATGGCATCCGGTCCCATCACTTCATGGAAAATAGATGGAGAAACAGTGGAAACAGTGTCAGACTTTATTTTTTTGGGCTCCAAAATCACTGCAGATGGTGACTGCAGCCATGAAATTAAAAGACGCTTACTCTTTGGAAGGAAAGTTATGACCAACCTGGATAGCATATTCAAAAGCAGAGACATTACTTTGCCAACTAAAGTTCATCTAGTCAAGGCTATGGTTTTTCCTGTGGTCATGTATGAATGTGAGAGTTGGACTGTGAAGAAGGCTGAGTGCCGAAGAATAGAAGCTTTTGAACTGTGGTGTTGGAGAAGACTCTTGAGAGTCCCGTGGGCTGCAAGGAGATCCAACCAGTCCATTCTAAAGGAGATCAGTCCTGGGATTTCTTTGGAAGGAATGATGCTAAAGCTGAAGCTCCAGGACTTTGGCCACCTCATGCGAAGAGTTGACTCATTGGAAAAGACTTTGATGCTGGGAAGGATTGGGGGTAGGATGCGAAAGGGATGACAAAGGATGAGATGGCTGGATGGCATCACTGACTCGATGGATGTGAGTCTGAGTGAACTCCGGGAGTTGGTGATTTACAGGGAGGCCTGGCGTGCTGCGATTCATGGAGTTGCAAAGAGCCGGACACGACTGAGCGACTAAAGTGAACTGAACTGAAGCTAACAGCACACAGATATCAGTGGCCACATAAGACCGCAGGGCTTGCAATTCATTGTTTAGAAAAAACACAGAACAACAAAATCAGCACTTCCCATATACCATGTACAAAAGCATTCTCCGTTGTATTATAAACCCTAATGTGGAAGTCAAGATTGAAAAATATTTAGAAATTAATGCAGAAAACTTTTTTGTTACCTTGGAGTAACAAATGATTTTTATTAGATAAGATACAAATACTAACAGAAAACCTCAATAAAGTAAATCATCTAAAATTAAGAACTCTTCCTCACCAAAACACAGTATAAAAGAATGAAATTGAAAGCCACATAATAAAAGAAGATATGTGCAACACATATAAGTAAAACATA
Organism: Ovis aries; assembly: GCF_016772045.2. Lineage (NCBI taxonomy): Eukaryota > Metazoa > Chordata > Mammalia > Artiodactyla > Bovidae > Ovis > Ovis aries. Next base: position 91,537,163 of record NC_056055.1, on the reverse strand, counting down.
TTTATATCCAGACTAAAAAATTTAAAAATAACATCAAACTCCTATAAATGAACAAAGCTAATAGAAAAAAAATGGGTAACAGACTTACCTGGCACTTTTTGAAAGAGGAATCTAAATGAACAATAAATATAAGGAAAGGTAGTCAACAGAATTAATAATAGAAATTGTAACTATGATATACTATACCTGCACACCCACCACTTTACCAACTTATGTCAAAGATGTAGATCATACTAACAGTGTGGTTTTAGTTAGAAATCTGAAAACTGCTTGCCACTATGCAGTGAGATTATGTGAGCATATCATATGACCCTAGCATTTGTATGCACTCCAGGGTCCTTGTACACAATTTTCACAGCATAAGTAGTGATAGCTTAATGTTAGGAATAATCCACATGTTCATCGAGAGTACAAGAGCTAAATAAACAGTTACTTTCAACCCAGAACTACTTTTCAACAGTGAAAATGAGCTATATCCAAAAATAGTAGCTAAAACTTACCAATATAAAGTTGAATGACAAACCAGGACCTAAAGTGACTATACTAATGATCTTCATTTTATAAAGGTCAAAAAGAGACATACCTAAATTAAATTATATAAGATTGCATACAAATGTTAAAACTATACAGAGGAGTAAAGAAATGACTACATATAATGACAAAATAGTGTGCGGTGATTATTAGGATGCTCACTATCATATTCTAAGTATATGCAGTAGAGTCTAAATTTTTTTTATATAGTTTATACTTTAGGGCAAGATATATATATATATATATATATATATATATATATACATATATACACTGTAAGTGAAATGAGTGAAGTCGCTCAGTCGTGTCTGACACTTTGCGACCCCATGGACTGTAGCACACCAGGCTTCTCTGTCTATGGGATTCTCCAGGCAAGAATACTAGAGTGGGTTGCCATTTCCTTCTCCAGGGGATCTTCCCTACCCATATACACTGTAGGGTAAGATATGTATATATGTAGTATATTTATAGTCATTATCAAAATCCTAGAATGGCTCTTTATGTTAAGAATGCAACATTCTGCTCTTGCAGGTATACTGTGCAGGCATTAACATGCAAGTGAATGGGGCATTATGTGGCACATACCTTGGGCAGCTGCTCTGGCACTGCTTGACCAGGTAGGTATATATGGAACACCTGGAAGATAAGAGGAGTATGAGTCTTTGAGAAAACATTATGTTTCCTAAGCACTCCCAAGTGCAAAGAGTTTATTATTATCTTGGAAGTAAACCATACCCTAGTCTTCCATGGCCTGGTGATACACCAAACATAGTAACATTAGTCAAATAAGCACAAGCCTTGCTGTTTTATATTTAGTATTTATCCAATCCATCTCTCTATCCATAATTGCTGGTAAAAAAAATTTTGGGAAACTACCCAAGATATTATTTTTAGTTTTATTAACACATTGTATTGTGCATAGAAAATAACATGTCAGGAAAGAAAATTAGGAAAATAGAAAAAAAGCACACAGAAACCTAAATTACAAGGTGATCCCAGCATCTAGATCATTAGTCAAGTAGTATGTAACACACAAACCACACATATATAGTTATATATTATAATTGCTTTTGTTATTATTAGTTTAAAAGTCTTTGTATATTGAAAAGAACAACTCCTTGGAACTGATGAGCCTTTCAATTGCATAAAGTTTTTCAATATAACTTTTTAATTTAATGTTTTAATCTAACTGCAAGGAGATCCAACCAGTCCATTCCAAAGGAGATCAACCCTGGGATTTCTTTGGAAGGAATGATGCTAAAGCTGAAGCTCCAGTACTTTGGACACCTCATGTGAAGAGTAATGACTCTGATGCTGGGAGGGATTGGGGGCAGGAGGAAAAGGGGACGACCCAGGATGAGATGGCTGGATGGCATCACGGACTCGATGGATATGAGTCTGAGTGAACTCTGGGAGTTGGTGATGGACAGGGAGGCCTGGAGTGCTGCGATTCATGGGGTCGCAAAGAGTCAGACTCGACTGATTGACTGAACTGAACTGAACTGAACTGAATTGACAGGGGAGTGTGTAATTTCCTCAGTTCTGTCTCATCACAACAAAAATTTGAAGCAATGGACCAGTGTTACAGTCCTTGGACAGACCAGTGTTATACCTCTTGGATGGACCAGTGTTACAGCTCTGTGTTACTGCTTAGTTTTATTTAGAAAGTAAAGGAAAACACATCCTCAAGGCGTGATGGCATGTGGACCCAAAAGACGTGAAGAGAGAGATCCCTGACCCTTTGACTCCTCTTTTTATGTTTTTTCTCCTCCCCCAGGGCCTGCCCTATGTAAACTTGGGCTAGCCAGGAGTGCTGTTTGTTTTAACTGAGGTCCTCACTCAGGTCCTTGGATCTTCCTTTGTTCTATTTTTGTGGGCTTTTCCTTTCCTTGTCTTTTAGCCACCAGCATTCTGGACTCCTTTGTCCTATTCTAACTATCTAACATAACCACTTCTATTGGAATTTTTAATTATAGTCTTTATCTTTGGTATGTTTTGAGAGTCTTTACTATTGTTAATTTACAAAGCTATCCATAGTTTCATCTGGGATGTTTATAGGTTACATTTTTATGTTTATACCACATATACCTAGAATTAATTTTTATTTATTTTTAATACAAGTATTAGATTTTATTTTTAACTAAAAATAGTAACCAATGATCCTAACATCATTATTTGAGTAACCTGTCCATTTCCTATTCATTTCAAATTCTATCTTTATTACAATATAAATGCTGATGTTTGCCTTTGCCTTTGTGTGAGACTTGCACATTTTTTCATCAATAAAACTCTATTGTTGCATGAATACAATATAGCTTTAATTATTAGAAGGCAATAGTACTTTTAAAAATGTGATATGTCATTTTATTACAACTTTCAGTTCTTTCTTGACTATTCTCACTCAATTTGTTTAATAGATGTATTTTACAATTATATTATCAAGTTCCCAAAAACTTGCTTTGTGATTACCTTTGCAGTTACATTTACATTTATGACTGTTTTAAAAGAGGATCACTTTCTTTTTCACTTTTGTAATTTTTCCTTGATTATGGTATATCTCTCCTTTTATTCAAAAACTTTATTAAATATCTTGCTTTATACTCTTTTTAATATTAGCCATAAATATTTCTTGATGAGCTTATTGGTATTATTTTATAACTTTTCTTATTTTTAGATATTGTTATCTCTTACCCCTTTGATTTTTCCACTTTATATTTTAGCAAATTATTGCTTTGGACTTATTTCTTAGGAACACTACTTTTAGAATGTTTACTACAGCATTCAGATTATTTAGATTTTATTTAGTCAGGCTATATCTGGGCAAACATATCTTTCCATTAAATTTACAGTTTCCAGGTAGATAACTTCAAGAAAAAAATTCAGCACCCTCCTCAACTTAAACTATTTTCTATTCTATGTATATATCACATATATTACCCAATATTTTTTATTATATTTGCTGTATTCCTTTTCAGTTAACAGAAATCTGTGTTGTGGCCTTTATTGCCTCTTCTCCACATTTATCATTTTCTGAGTTTTGTCTTCATCTCTTAATTTTTCCCAATGAATTTTTATGGAAAAAAAAAAACCATCAACAATTGCATACTCCACTTATTTACCTCTTTATCTCTCTATTCATGATAGTCAGACTTCCCCCTGCTGCATTCTACCAAGATTATTCTCTTAAAGTTGTCATTGAGCTTCTTGCAACTAAATTTTATAGAAAGTTTTTTGCATACCTTACTGTCCCTCTCAGCACCATTTGAATTTTAACATTCTCATCCTTCTTGAGCACCAATATTATTACTTTTATGACTCTATGTTCCTAATTTTCTTACTTTCTGAGTACTCCAAATCAGTCTACTTTAGCTTTTCTATTTATAACTTAAATGTTAGTTTGAGTTTTGTCCAGAAAACAGATATTAGGCTTTCATGTAGATAGTTCAATTTGGGACAGAATCTTGGGGAACAGGAATAAGAGGCTGGGATGAGCTAAACAGGTGGGGAACAAAAGCCAATATGATGATACAGTATTTAGCTGTTCAGACCTTTGAGCACATTAGTTAGTTAGTTACTGAAGTCGCTCAGTCGTGTCTGACTCTTTGTGATCCCATGGACTGTAGCCCACCAGGCTCCTCCATTCATGGGATTCTCCAGGCAAGAATACTGGAGTGGGCTGCCCTTTCCTTCTCCAGAGGATCTTCCTGATCCAGGGATCGAACCCAGGTCTCCCACATTAGAGGCAGACGCTTTAACCTCTGAGCCACCAGGGAAGCCTTAGCAGGAATCATAACATCTTTTGAGGTACTCAAGCAAAAGAAATCTCAAAATTGTTATAGTCAGATGATAGAAGGGACAGTCTATCCATGAGTCAAAGGACAGTCTCCTCTTAGTCAAGGACTGCCCTATGAAGTATAACTTGGTTGAACTTTCAGTTTGTTCCTCTAAGAGCTGAGCACTCCCACAGGCAGTCCAATCTCCCTACTCAGAGAAGTCTTAGGACAGAAAGGAAGAGAGGATTATGTACAGCTGAGCTGAGCTGAGATACTGTCAGGTGATACTTTCCAGAGCTAGTTGTGGCAGTAGAAAGAGCTTATGAAAAAGGTTGATGGAACACATGTGAAATGGGGACTAAGACATGCAAAATAGAAGACATGCCTCTTCTATTCCTGTTCCACAAAATCTCCTTTAAAAACTCTGTTAGCCCTTTACTGTTAATACTTCTTTCTCTATCTGCCCTTTCATAACTGCAGAACTTATGCCACTTCTTATTGTACAACTGTTCATGGATATTTTACAGACACATGAAACTAATATTCAAAATTGAACTCACCATCAATTAGTTGAGTACTAAGTGCCAGAGTTAATAAAACAGACACAGTCTTTGCTTGGGAAAATGCATATTTTACTGGAAAAGATATTCAACTAAAACAGTAATTAAAGTATGGGAATGCAAGTTGTTAGGAAAGATAGCCAGGAGAAAGGGTTAAATGGGATAAACTAGAAAATTCTAAAAAGCAGAGACATCACTTTGCCAACAAAGGTACGTATAGTCAAAGCCATGGTTTTCCCAGTAGTCATGTATAGATGTTGGACCATAAAGAAGACTGAGTGTCAAAGAATTGATGCTTTCGAACTGTGGTGCTAGAGATGACTTTTGAGAGTCCCTTGGACTGCAAGGAGATCAAGCCAGTCAAATCCTAAAGGAAATTAAACCCTGAATATTTATCAGAAGAACTATGCTAAAGCTGAAGTTCCAATACTTTGGCCACTTAATACAAAGAGCCAACTCATTGGAAAAGACCCTGATGCTGCAAAAGATTGAAGGCATGAGGAGAAGGGGATGACAGAGGACAAGATGGTTGGATGGTATCCTCAATTCAATGGACATGAAAGTGAAAAAGTGAAAGTGAAGTCGCTCAGTAGTGTCCGACTCTTTGCGACCCCATGGACTGTAGCCTATCAGGCTCCTCTGTCCATGGGATTTTCCAGGCAAGAATGCTGGAGTGGATTGCCATTTCCTTCTCCAGGGGATCTTCCCGACCCAGGAATCAAACCTGGGTCTCCTGCATTGCAGGCAGACGCTTTACTGTCTGAGCCACCAGGGAAGCCTTCAATGGACATGAGTTTAAGCAAACTCTGGGAGATGGTGAAGGACAGGGAAGCCTGGCCTTCTGCAGTCCATGGAATCACAAAGAGTTGGAAATGACTTAGTAGTTTAACAACAACAACAAAAATATTTTATACAAAAAAAAATTGAATATGTGAAGAGCCAATGTCAACAAAACTATTGCAATTGTTTCATAGGTGAATAGTGGCATGGGCAAGTGGGTGTGGGTAAAGAGAGAATAGGCCTTATCATTATTAGGAGATCATTTAATAAGATGAATAAAGTGCAAAAAGAAAGCTTCTAAATGATCTCAATATATTAATTAAGGATATTATCATATGCAAATAATATTTCTAACTTGCACTTCCCCATTATCTTCAGAATGAAGTATAGACATACAAAATCTGTGAAGTCCTAGATGATTTGGTCATTGCTTATTCATTTTTAACTTTTGTCTGTCCTGGTATCATCTATACATCCATTTAGATAGAGCTATCTTCATACCCCTGAACGAAAAATACTTCATTTAATCTTCAGGGATTTTTGTACATTTTTTACTCTGTCTTTATAATAACTTCATTCATCCAACTCTCTGCCCTTAATACATCACTTGATCTTATATAATTGCCCTTTAGATCTCAAAAAATATGTCATCACTTCCTAAATATGGGTTAGAGACCCATTCTCATTTTCTAATCACATCCAGTGTCTTTTCCATCTTGATACTCGATACAAATTCAATTGTTTCTTACCTGGCTATTCTCCATTTTGTATATATACTCTGTGATAAGAGAGCATAATATTTTCATTAATTTTTGGCAAAATCTAGGACAGTGCATGATAGCAGGTTTAAAATAGTTGTTACGTGTTTTTGAAGAACAAGCTTGTCAGTGTCATTCTTCACACTACTCGTTAATTTTCTGTAATACTGATTTAGCAACTTAGGCTTTAGAATGCACTTGGAAATTGTTAGGGCATGCTTATTTTATTATGTTCTTTCTTTTTATCATTAATTCAATTAGGGTATTTTTGGCCTCTCAGCAAAGCTCTGTTTTCATATCAATATTTCTTGTATTTTAGTTTTGGTTCTCAATATAAGAATCTTACATTAATTTTTAAAATATAGTCAAAAGCTCACTGTAATTCATGTAAAAAAATGACAAACTCAGAAAATATATTTAAAACTCAATCAAATTTTCTGCAAATCAATGAGAAAATAGCTAAGAAACCAGTTAAAAATAGGCAGAGAATATGAAAGTTTGATATAGAGAAAAGTATAGATAATTTTCAAATGTATGAGAAAATACCTTATATGATTCATAATGGGAAGGCAAATTAAGATTATAAACAGTAACACTTTTCGTTTGTCAGATTTTCAAAACTATTTGTTATTTGTGGGAAAAAAATGTATTAAGGTTTATTTTGTGAAGTGAAGAGTTAGTCTCTCAGTTGTGTCTGACTCTTTGCGACCCCATGGACTGTAGCCCACAAGCTTCTCTGTCCATTGAGATTCTCCAGGCAATACAGGAATGAGTTGCCATGCCCTCCTCCAGGGGAACTTCCTGATCCAGTGATCAAATCCACGTCTCTTATGTCTCCTGCGTTGGCAGGTGGGTTCTTACCACTAGCACCACCTGGGAAACCTATATGTAT